>NC_140595.1:411706011-412428511 GCF_964204655.1 Triturus cristatus
TGGGTGAATGACTACACTCCAGCAAGGGCAACCAGCCTTAGTGATGCTGAATGTATTTGCATTACTGACTGCAACCTCAAACCCCACTCGGTTGTGAATACTATGCATGATTCTACAGGATAAGCAGCTGGGTGTGTGCTAAGAGTCTGCTTCTGCAGAAAAATAGCTGCCCCTTTCCTACTAATGCAAATGTAAAATTACCAGAGTAATACGCAATAAATCTCTGTCTATAATTCCTCTTTGCACACAGAGTCATGGTTTGATATTAGTCAGAAAACGAAATTTCTTTGCCAATTTGAAAGCACACTTACTACTCTTTTTTTGACAAGTGATAAGTACTTTTACAGTCTGACACATTTTCAATCCACTTTTCAGATTCTGAAAACAGCACATGTCCAAACAGCTTTTTGAGACCAGGACCATGTGTAACCTGGGTGAATGACTACACTCCAGCAAGGGCAACCAGCCTTAGTGATGCGGAATGTATTTGCATTACTGACTGCAACCTCAAACCCTAAAAGTATTCCTCATTTATACCAGTACACCTTAATTTATGGTAAAAACATAGTCCATAATATTTTACATGTTCCTTACATTTAAATTTCTCCCAAAACACAAAATGATAAACACAACTTCAACAAAAGGAATTCCAATTCTATTATTCATTTCTTAATTTACCACATACATCCCCTCTCAAACTCATAACTGACCTTTAAAATTAGTTAGTTGTGAAAGAAATGTGGCACTCAAACAGCAGATTATCAGAGCCAGGATCTCTGTTCTGTACACCTCTCTCCTCTCAGCAGAACCAGATAATGGCAATGTTTCCATCTCTTTTTCCACACATATACATGTTAATTTCAAATCTCAGTGCTTCCCCCTTTTTTTCAAATGTAATCACACATTTCTATTGGTTGAAAACCAACCCTTTTCCAAAAGTACCCTTCCCCCAACTTGACTTCTGCCTAGTACCCTTCCCCCAACTTGACTTCTGCCTGCTACCATAGCAACAGCTCATGGAACACTGCTGTGTGAAGTCAGGTCAGAAGTTCACCACACAATGTTTCATTTCCAAAGAGCAAGAGTGCTTGACTTTTCTAACCTAACAGCAAATCCATAGTAATGTTCTTTGGTAACACATTTTTCTGTACCAATACAAAACATGCTTCTATAAATTGACACATACAGCCTAGTTTTTAGTGTAGAATGGTATGAAACAGCCAATGAGTTCTTTTTATTTTAAAAAAATATGTATGCCTCCATTTCCAAACTGTCTTTCATTTATTTTTCCCATTCTACTGAAATACACCTCCTGAGTGCATCTAGATCTCCTTTGAAGATGTTCACAGTGTGGATTGTAGGGCACAGCTATGTCTTCTGGAGTGAAAAGTATGCAGAGAAAACAGGTATGGTGAGAGACCTTGCTTTGCCAAATGTAGACATTAAATGGATTGGTCAGAGAGGCTTAAAGTGGCACCAATTGATGCCATTGGGGAAATCCTTCATGCAAATCCAACACCCTGACCTCATAATAGTGCACTGTGGTGGCAATGACCTAGGCACTTTGACTGGGGTAGGTCTGGAAATGCTTATGAAGGAGACCTTTGCACAACTGTTTTCACTTTTCCCTAAAACTGCCTTTGCGTATTCTAACATATGCCAAAGGCAAAAATGGAACTGGTCCAATCATTTTTGTCCGCAGATTGACAAAGCAAGAAAGCACGTCAACAAATCTGTTTCTGCTTTCCTCCGAGACTATGGTATGGGTTCCATTTACCACAACAACTTGCGTTACGACATGCAAGACATTTATAGAGGAGATGGTGTACACTTCACTGATGAAGGGAACAGAGTCTTCCTCTTGAACCTTAGACTCTGCGTCGGTACTTACTTGTAGGTACCACTAAAAAATCACTTCAAAAACACAACGGCTCTTTTTAGAGCCCCCTAATATCTAAACACTTAAATCTGAATTTTATTTATTTTATTTTTTATTTTTTCTACCGTACGTGTACGGTAAGCTTACCGTACGCGTACCCCGCGATTTTTTTTTAAAATTAATAAATGTTTTTTTCGTACTTTTGTGTCCTTCTTTGACCCCCTTTCAAATGTTAGGGGGTCTGTAACTCTCTTCCTTGCCCCCTTTTCACGTTATCTCCCTTTTTTTTCTGTGTGAAACACACGAAATGGCGGCCGACACTTCCTGATTTGTCCGATTCGAATGTTTACAGTCATGTGACAACCAATCAGATTTGAGCTCGCGCACGGCACCGTACGCGTACGGTAAGCTTACGGTAAGCGCACGGAGCGCGCTTACAGATATATATATTGATTTAAATGCTATTTTCTCAGGAACTACTGAACAGATTTACACCAGACCTACAAAAGGCACTTCCTTGACCTGCGGACTACCTCTCTGCCAAATTACAAGTAATTCTGTTCAGCCGTTCGGGCTGTAGCTGTGTCTAAAGGTCCTATGGAAAAATGCATGGGGAAAACACGTTTTGGGACCCCCCTTTTTTCTCAGCCCCCGCTTGATGAATCCCCCCGAGACTTTCAGGGTAGGAGCGGAGCGTAGCGCCCCATTAGTTTTGAAAATTTCACGAGGATTCGTCGACCGGCGCCAAAGTTATTCCAAATAGAATGTTGCGGATTTCCTATGGAAACAGGGTCCTAACTATAACTACCTACTGGCGACCGCCAGTAGGTAATATATATATATATATATATATATATATATATATATATATATATATATATATATATATATATATATATACCTACTGGCGGTCGCCAGTAGGTAGTTATAGTTAGGACCACGTTTCCATAGGAAATCCGCAACATTCTATTTTGAATAACTTTGTCGCCGGTCGACGAATCCTCGCGAATTTTTCAAAATAGGTGGGGCGCTATGCTCCGCTCCTACCCTGAAAGTCTCGGGGGGATTCGTCAAGCGGGGGCTGAGGTAAAAGGGGGGTCCCAAAACGCGTTTTTCCCATGCATTTTTCCATAGGACCTTTAGACAGGGCTACAGCCCGAACGGCTGAACAGAATTACTAGAAATTTGGCAGAGAGGTAGTCCTCAGGTCAAGGAAGTGCCTTTTGTAGGTTTGGTGTAAATCTGTTCAGTAGATTCTGAGAAAATAGCCTTTAAATCAATATATATATCTGAGCCAGCTTACGGTGCGCTTACGGTACGCTTACCGTACGCGTACGGTGGCGTGCGCGAGCGCGATTATGATTGGCTCTTAGATCTTAGTAAACATTCGAATCGGCCGAAACCAGGAAGCGGCGGCCGCCATTTTCTCTCTCGCACTGAGAGAGATGATTAACAAACAAAGCACAAAAACATTTAAAGGGGCTGTTTTGACAGCTCCCACACACATAGCCATGTACAGGGAGTCCCCAAAGATCCCCCAAGGCCAAAAACCGAATTTTTATTTTTTCGCTAATTTCGCCGATTACGCTTACCGTACGCGTACGGTAAAAAAATATAAAAAAAAATAAAATATCCACACTAACCCCACCCCGTGTGAAATCGGTGACCGAAGGTCACCAATTGTGCATGGCTTATCACACAAGTAAAAAATGAAAAGATTAAAAAAAAAAATATTAAAAAAAAAAATTATCCACACTCTCTCCACCCCGTGTGCAAATGGTGCCCGAAGGGCACCATTTGTGCATGGCTTATAACTACTGTGAAAAATTCAAATATTACCTTTAAAAACGAAGTGCATCATATGTCTTCCATGTGCGCACGGTGCGCGAAGCGCATCGTGCGTACATGGCCCATCTAGCGTAACGTGGGCATGCGGTGCACGTAGCGCACCGCGTGCCCACCGTGCGTGCACGGCACTAACTGCGTAAAGTGGGCGCGCGGTGCGCGAAGCGCACCGTGCGCGCACGGAACAAACTGCGTTAAGTAGGCACGCACGCCACGAATGGCGTAAAGTAACTTAGCATTTAAAAAACCGTACAAATTCACTGAAAAAACCATAGGTTTCACACACGTTATAGTTAGGAATTAGCACTTAAAAAACCTTGCAAATGCACTGAAAAAACCATAGGTTTCACACATGTTATAGTTAGCGGAAATTTTACTGATAAAAAACCAATGAAATTCCCCCCTTATAGTTAGTGCAGGCAACTATAACTCACGCGACCGCAATCTTCTGCTGATGACATATGTGTCTTTATGAAAAGAAAATATTTGTAATATATGTATAGCTAAAAATGTATGGAAGAAGACATGGGTAAATAAGTGTCTAAATACAGTATTAGCATCAGCAGAGGATTGCGGTCGCGTGAGTTATAGTTGCCTGCACTAACTATAACGGGGGAATTTCATTGGTTTTTTATCAGTAAAATTTCCGCTAACTATAACATGTGTGAAACCTATGGTTTTTTCAGTGAATATATATATATATATATATATATATATATATATATATATATATATATATATATATATATATATATACTAGCAATCTCTGCGCAGACTTGCCAAACAGAGACGGCGCTCCTCGTAATGCAGATAAAATAATTTTTATTTCTAGGCAAACATATGCATCTACGCGTGTCGGCTCCTGCCGAGCCTTGTTCACAACGCTATACGATCGTGTCAGCCTCCATTTTAACAAACTTGAAATCATTAGCATAGAAAATGGACAATACATGAAAGTTGACAAGCATTCACTTGACGGGCATCTTTTAGTATCTAATACTACCATCAATTGTGTGGCATTGATAACAGAAAATTATGCGTAACAATAAAATGCAAAAATTAATACAGAAAATAGTTGAAAAACAAATAAGTACCCCACATTTGGCTAAATATCAATGTATGTTTACATACGTTCTCAGCACTTATAATGTAGTAGTCCATCATAGCCACTACTTATCCTAAATGACATAAATGCTCTTCGACTATTTTGTCCCATTGGACCTTAGCCCATTAGTAATACAGAAAGACAACCTAAATAAACAAAAGCCAATCTACAACAAAGTAGATATCAGCCCATTGGGCTCAAAATAAATTCAAAAGGATATCTTAGCTCTTTTGCTTTCTTAAATAGGCGTCTTCTGCCGACCACCTGTAAATTAACAAAAATAAATATAAATTCAAAGTTGTATACTGCATGTGTAAAAAAGAAAACTGTGCAAGTTAAAATCCATACAGATATGAATCAGTACATATAAAAGAAAAGCCTTTAAGTAAAGAAGAAGGGGGAAGAGGGCACATAATGCAAAAGCATTCTTCTATATTATTCTCACATTTTATAACATTTTTCACAAATCTTTCCTCGTCTACATTCAATCCAATTGGCTCCTTTGTACTCATTTTCAGAATGTACCTACACTCAAGTCTTCTCAAAGATTTCTCCCTGTCTAACCCCTTGGGTAGATTTCTGCACTTGAACAAGAGAACTGTATGTCAAGACCCTAATGTTACTATTGTGAAAATCCTTGAAGTGCCTAGCCGCAGGATAAGTTTCATTCGCATTCCTCACTGCACGTATATGTTGTAAAATACATTCATGAGCTTCTAATTTTGTACTGCCAATTTATTTCTTAGGACACGGGCATTACGGCAGATAAACTATAAAATCTGGCTCACAGTTCAGTGGCTTATTGATCACTATCCATTCCCCCAGGTCTGTTCTACACTCAGTGATGTTTTTACCATACTAACAGGCTTTGCATTTAGTGCATTTTTTAAAACCATTGATCAGTTTTAACCATTTACTGTCAGTACTAAATTAAGTTTTAACAAGTGTATTGCTCATTGAGTGTGATTTTCTATGGCTTTTGAAGGTCTAGATTGAATTTCTGCGCTTATTACTGGATCACGTTTAATCAAATACCAGTGTTTATTCATGGCCTGCCCCAGCTTTTTATACTGTTTATTGTAGGTGGTGATGAATCTACATTCATAACTTTCTTGTAAAGGGATAGCCTTTTTCTTAAATAGTAGTTCTACTCTATCCGTGTTAGCTACTTTCCTTCTAGCCTCTTTCAGTGTTCTTTCATTCATGCATTATGTTTTTCACCAGGCGCAGAGACCACCATCAGCAGTGCCGTCACAGCTGGGACATTGGTGGAGGTGCAGGTGGCCGAGGTAGAGGGAGATGTTCTCCCAGTGGTGGCAAGGGCAAGTGGTAAGTCACCTTACTTTCTTATTAACAATGTACTGCACTGGTTAAGTGAGGTGGATAGCCTGCTCATCACCCCCAGAGTCCAGTCCCTGCTCTTGGCATCTCACCACCTAAAATTACAGCTCAGTGTAATCTCTGGTGCTGCTACTGCAGTGAGTGCAGGCTGTGACTGAATCCATGTGTCTGCTGTGGCACAGGGGCATGCATGGAACTAAATCTGCATTGCACAAACCACAAACTGAAGACAAGGTGTGCTTCCTAGTGCCCACTCAGTCACCTACTAGTGTTTTGCCTTATAATTCGATCTTTCTGTCCCAGTCTACCTATAGGAGCAAATTCTCTCTTGGCATATGAAGTCTATAGCACATGTCTCTGCTCAAGTGAGGTTATCTTCCATTACATATTGGCAGTTCCCATATTTTGCCTCCAATCAATCAATGTGACTTTGAAGCTCTTCCTCACATTGATTGATGATAGGAAAACTATTTGAACCTTCAATTCATAGTACATAATCATTTGTTGACATCTAACCAACAATTCTATAGCTAAACCTCTGCCTTGCCCAAGCCCTATAACTTACCTCCCTGTGGACTAATTTACCCCACTGTCAAACAAAGGTTTTTCTTGGGAATAATCTGTGGTTGAGATTTTGGTGGATGAGATAATCTGTGACAAATAAAAGATCCAGTTCCCTGCACTATAGTTCATATTCTTCTATGCACTGTCAACTGTAATATGGCAGACGGGCTATACATTATCCGTCAATTATGGAGAAGTGCAGGGCCATTGGAATTATAACTTAAGTTCACATAACATGCTACAGCTGGGCTGTCCCATAAACATGCTGGAGTGGAGAGTAACAAGACTAACCAGCATGGCTTCTCTCTGTTGCATATTTATTTATTTATTTATTTATTTATTTATTTATTTCATGTGACTTGTATAGCGCACTATAACCCAGGGGTCTCTAAGCGCTTTGTTAGGATCAGCTACACAATAAAAAGATGCATCAAATTAAAAATTTAGCGGCCACCCCACGCTTGCTGGAAAAGCACAGTTTTTAATTGCTTGCGGAAGGGCATTAGTTTCTTTTCATTGCGGAGTTTCAGCGGTAGTTTATTCCACATAGCTGGCAAAGTATGTGAAAAAGCGCGCCCACCCACAGTGGTCAGTCTACAGCGTGGCTGAACCAGATATATGGAATCAGCAGATCTAAGCACCCTCCCTGGTTTGTAAAGGGACAGGCGAGATTTCAGATAGGTGGGTGCTCTGCCATGAAGCGCTTTGTGTACAATGCAGAGCCCCTTGAACATTAGCCTCTGCCTGACTGGCAACCAATGGAGTTCCCGCAGGAGGGGGGATGCCTGGGTACTCCTCGACTTCTTAAAAATGAGCCTGGCAGCATCGTTCATGACCGTCTGCATTCTGTTTAAAAGGCCCTGTGGGAGGCCTATATACAATGAATTGCCATAGTCCAACCTAGCCAAAATCATTGCAGAGACCGCGCTCCTTAGGGTGGAAAAAGAGAGCAGCGGGGAAACTTTCCTGAGTTGGCGAAGGAGGCCGACGCAACAGCCCACCACAGCTGTGACTTGCTTTTTCATGGACAGCTTGCTGTCCACCTGGATGCCCAGGCTCTTAACCACCTCAGCCGGTTCTGGAGGCGTGCCCAACTCCCCAGGCCAGAAACGGTCACACCAAGGGTTGCCAGCGATGGTAATCGGCAACACCTCGGTTTTGTCCGGATTGATTTTTAGGGAGTTGCCGGACATCCAGTTAGCTGTACTTCTCAGGATATTTTGCAATCTGGTAAAAGCATTCTGGCTATCCTCCAGCTGGATGATAATCTGGGTGTCGTCTGCGTAGTTATATACCTGACAGTCCATTTGATTAAGCATTCGAATCAAAGGCTGTAGGTATATGTTGAACAATAGGGGTGACAGAGCATATTCAAGTATTAATCCTTTATCCCCATTCTTCTATATGCAGACGATGCAGTGATCATGGCTCGGACCCAAGTGGGACTGCAGAGATCACTAAAAAGATTTTCAGCCTATATGGGCATTAGGGGACTAAAGATCAACATAAGTAAGACCTTTAATATGTGCTGCTCCAAAAAGAAGAATACTACCTGTAAAACCGTTTTATTTAATTCGAAAATTGACACGGTAAATATTTTTTCTTACCTAGGTATCAATTTCGAAAAAAGCGGTTCGTGGTCCGTAGCAGGAGAATCAAGAAAATTGGCATTTACACGAGCAATTGGGGCAGTTAAAAATGTTGCCAATAAGGTGGGAGGACGTCCAGTATCTGCCCTACTGGATATTTATAAATCTAAATGTGTGTCTACGGCGTTATATGGCTCAGGAATTTGGGGGATAGCGAAAAATCACAGTCTACAGCTCTGTGAGAATGCTTTTCTTCGCTATCTCCTGGCAGTTCCAGGATCCACCTCCACCTTTGTTTGTCATCAAGAATTAGGCCTACGATATATTGAGGACCTTGTCAAAGTTGATCCGATTTTATTGTGGCACAAAGTGTGGTGCTCAAATGAAACAGGCCTGAATAGGGATATTATCCTGGACTGTTTAGGCCTTGAGGGGGCCTCAAAGATATCCTGGTTTGAGTACATAAAGAATTTTTTGGCGGCTATGGGTCACCAGGAATTCTTTGACGTACCAGATAGCATGGCAGGGATGTCAAGGAGGAACCTCAAGAAACTATGCTTACATTACTTGGATGACAAACGGTCCCAATTAGAGAAATGTCAGAGCTCTGTTATGGCAAACTGCTTACTTACACAAAATCAAGGCATTCAGCCATACTTGCTGCAAGTTCCCTGTTGTTATTCCCGTATGCTATTGACTCGATTTAGGTTGGACATCATTTTTAGATTAGTTACTTTCCCGGAGTTGAACTGTTGGTCAAAAGAACTAATTCCCTGCCCATGTGACCTGGTCTCTGTTCAATCCTCACTCCATTGTATTTTCTTTTGTAAATTGTATTCAGGCCCTAGGAAGCGAATATTAATACCTGTATTGAGAGAATGTGGCCTGAGACAATGTAGAGTGGCACTGTTAAGACTGAAAATGCTAGATGATGATCTCCTTATGTTCTCGGTGTCAATGTTTCTTAAAACCATTATTAGATCTAGGTCCTCAATGAATTAATCCTGTTATGTAATTTTAAACAGATATTTAAAGGTTAACCACTTGTAACTGCAATGTATTTATTTTGAAATATTTTAAAATTGTGCTTTTATGGTTTTTGTTTTTAAAATCGAATAAAGCTATTTGAACTTGAACTAGTACATAATCATTTGTTGACATCTAACCAACAATTCTATAGCTAAACCTCTGCCTTGCCCAAGCCCTATAACTTACCTCCCTGTGGACTAATTTTCCCCACTGTCAAACAAAGGTTTTTCTTGGGAATAATCTGTGGTTGAGATTTTGGTGGATGAGATAATCTGTGACAAATAAAAGATCCAGTTCCCTGCACTATAGTTCATATTCTTCTATGCACTGTCAACTGTAATATGGCAGACGGGCTATCCATTATCCGTCAATTATGGAGAAGTGCAGGGCCATTGGAATTATAACTTAAGTTCACATAACATGCTACAGCTGGGCTGTCCCATAAACATGCTGGAGTGGAGAGTAACAAGACTAACCAGCATGGTTTCTCTCTGTTGCATATTCAAGTATTAATTGTGCAGTATACATACTTATATGCCTTGCTCATTAATGGCAGGTAAGGTAATCCAAATTTCTTAACACACAAAGTGTATGTTCTGTTTCACTATGAAATTAAATACTTCAGTAAAATCATGTTTTCTTTTCTTTCTTATGATTTTATGTTGGTGTTCTAGCTTAATATTATTCCTTGCAGTCAGTGCTAAGATTGAATACCTAACTATGATGTGATGCATGAGTGGGAAAAACTTGGCCAGGCTGTGTCTTGGCCTCCTTCATGGTATCAAAGGCTTTTTGTTAGGCCTCTGTCCAGAACGCCTGTCTGGGCTGCATCTTTGAAAGTCAGCTCTGTTAAGGCCATATCCCTTAACAAACCTCCTATAGTATCCTGTGAGGCCCAGGAGGGCTCTCTCTTCAGTCTGTGTTATAGGG
Organism: Triturus cristatus; assembly: GCF_964204655.1. Lineage (NCBI taxonomy): Eukaryota > Metazoa > Chordata > Amphibia > Caudata > Salamandridae > Triturus > Triturus cristatus. The sequence continues at coordinate 411,716,294 of NC_140595.1, forward strand.
GGTCGTCAGGCCAGGATAGTTTCAATCTTGGCCTGGAGGGTCTGCACCTTGCCCCTGCCCACCATATGGCCGAGATAAACCACGGAACCCTGCCTCATCTGGCATTTATTGGCTTTGATAATCAGGCCTGCCTGCTGCAGGGCCTAACGCACCTCCTGGAGGTGGCATAGGTGTTACTTCCAGCTGAAACTGTAGACAGCTATGTCATCCATGTAAAGCGATACCAAAGGGGATGATGGACGGAGAGTTTGAGCAAATCAAACACTCACTCCCAGTCAACTGATCTGGGTTTAATCCATCATCATTCTCTAGCTCACTCCACCACCCCTGTTCAGACATGGCCATATGCAAATCAGTCTGACCCTGTGCCTCATGGGAACAGTCCAGCCCGAACTGCCAAGCCATGTCTTCCCTGGACCGGAAACAAGCACGTCTGGGCATACCCTGCCAACTAAGGGTGAACATAGCTATACGTCCATCATCCCCTTTGGTATCTCGTTGTTCGCCCTAAGTTGGCAGGGTATGCCCAGACGTGGGTCCCTTGCTCACTTTGCCACTGGATTCAAGATAGCCTGGCTGTTGAGGGTTATGAACCCGAAACCGGTCCCAGGATGCCTGTTTCCAGTCCAGGGAAGACATGGCTTGGCAGTTCAGGCTGGACTGTTCCCATGAGGCACAGGGTCAGAGTGATTTGCATATGGCCATGTCTGAACTGGGGTGGTGGAGTGAGCTAAAGAATGATGATGGATGAAACCCAGATCAGTTGACTGGGGTGAGTGTTTCATTTGCTCAAATGCTCCGTCCATCATCCCCTTTGGTATCGCTATGTCATCCATGTAGGCAGCAGAGAATGCCTCCTTCCCTGCCAGGACACTGTTGGCCAATCTCTAAAAGGTGACAAGGGCATTCTTCAAATGAAAGGGCATCACCAGGAACTGGTAGTGGCCCTTTGGGGTTGAGAATGTAGACCTCTCTTTTGCCCCCCGTCAGAGTGATCTGTCAGTGCCTTGATGTTAAACCAAGAGTACTGAGAAATTTGGAAGTACCCACTCTGTCTACGACCTCAGTAGCTAGGAGAAGGGTGTGTGCCTCAGTCTTTGTGATGGAATAGAGACCACGGTAGTCCACACAGAACCTAAGTCTGGGAGTGGCGCCCAGTGAGGCAGCCTTGGGTACCAGCACCACAGGGCTGGACCAGGGACTGTTGTAGGGCTCAATCACCCCTAACGGAACACTCTTGGAGACTTCCTGCTTGATACTGGCCCTCACCTTGTCCGACAACCTTAAAATATTTCTTTTTACAGGTGGAATGTGTCCAATGTAAATGTCATGAGCACCCAGGTGCATTAGTCCAGGGGTGAAGGAAAACAGGAAAGCGAACTGCCCCAGTAACTGGTGATAGTCATTCTGTTGTTCTGGGTCAGAGTAGAGGAGAGGTTTCCATTGACCTATTGTGTCCATGAGCAGACAGGAGGTCAGGGAAAGGCTTGCTCTCCTCTTCCACTCCCTCATCTGTTAACAGGAGTATGCTCATTTTGGACCTCTCAAGGTGGGGTTTGAGGTGGTTTATGTAGAGCACCCTTAAGGGATTCCTAGGTATTTTGGAGGTACACCAAGTAGGTGGACTTCCCCAACCTCTTCTTCACCTCATATGGGCATGTCCAGCAATCCTGGAGAGCTCTGGGCCCCAAAGGCTCCACAACCCACACCGTATGGCCTGGTTGAAACTCTACTAGAGTGACCTCTGATCATACCAGAGCTTCAAAACCTCCTGACTGGTATCAGGATTACTTTTCACCTTTTTCCAGAAGCTGTGCATTTGTTTGCAGAGAGCCAGCATGCAGCTGACCACATCCTGAGGAGGTTTCCTGGGATCTTGCTCCCAACCCTCTCTTACAAGGCTAAGAGGTCCCCTAACAGGGTGGCCATAGGGGAATTTGAAAGGGCTACACCCTACTCTCTTCAGTGGCACCTCCTGGTAGGCAAAGAGAAAGCATTGAAGGAGGACGTCCTCTTACACCTCATGGGCTCAGGTAGGCCCATTTTCATGCCTTTTAATGTCTTGTTGAACTTATCAACAAGACTGTTGCTTTGGGGATGATAGGGTGTGGAGCACTTATAAGTTACTCTACACACTCATCCCACATGACTTAATGTGCGCTGACATGAAGTTAGTGCTTCTGTCAGACACTCCCTCTTTGGGGAACCCCACATGGGTAACAATCCCCATCAGGGCCCTAGACAGTACAGGTGTAGTAACTGACCTCAGAGGGATGGCCTCCTGGTAGTGAGTGACGTGGCCACCAAGACCAGGATGAACCTGTTGCCTAAGGCTGTCTTGCGGTCCTAGGATCAAATAATTTTGATGCTTACCCTCTCAATGGCAGTGCCAATGGAAGGAAATTGTGTCATAGGAGTCTTGAGCTTTTTCTCTGACTTCCCACTGGCCTGGTAGGTGGGACAGGACCTAGAGAATGCATCTGAGGCCATCTTAATCTGGGGCCAATAGATGTGGGCAACAAGCCTGGTGAATGTCTTGTCTTGCCTTGCCCCAGATGGCCTGCCAGGGTTATGTCATTAGCCAAATCTAGTAGAGAGGCCCTGTAACACTGGGGAGACCACCAGCACACAGGCCACCCCAGATCCAGAAGCCTTAGGCTCGCTATATAGGAGGTCATTCTCCCAATAGATCAGGTGATCTCCAGAGGTGTCACCTGCTGCCTGGGTCTCAGCTTGCCACATCAAGCCCTCGAGAGGGGGGCACGCTACCTGCCCCTTGCTTAATTCCTCCTTGAGGGGCCCACCCTCAGCTTGCCAACCAGCATGCTCAGGCAGGTCCCCCAGGGCAGCAATGTCCTCCCAGGTTGGCTCAGGGGCATCCTCCTAAAGTGCCCCGTCAACCTTGACCTTGCGATCTTCAGGGGCTGGTATCCCTCACCCCTTGCCTCTTTCCCTCTTGACAGCTGTCTGCGTCATTGTTCCAATCTCCATACACCCTTGACTCCCTTCTCACACAGTCATGGACCCTGTGCTCATACAGACCCATTCAGGCAATCCCAACACCTTAAACTGTGACCTGAGCTCTACCTCCCTCCAGAAAATATGTTCCAGGGCATTGCCCAACAGGCAATTTACAGGCATGGCGGAGCTTAATGCAACTTTTAGAGAACCGGAGACCCCCCACTCAAAAGGAACCAGAGCCACTGGTAGATGGCTCTCACGATTGTCAGCAACTACGACTTGGTGGAATGTGTTTGGGAGGACCTGCTTTCAGGACACCAGGTGACTCCTTACAGTAGTCATGCTGGCTCCTGTGTCCCTGAGCGCTTCCTCCCATAGTCCATTGATGGTAACCCACTGCCTGTACTTAGATGTATTTGCAGGCATATAGGTTTTTGACACCTTCTCCTTATCCCCCAGGGAAATTATGGCCACCTCTGTCTGCCCCCAGAGCAAACTGAGACTCTCTCCTCCCCCAGAGCTACACTTGTCAAACCAGATGTTTGCCCACATTTGGGGTCTGTTCCCTCTTGGGACATTTGGAATCACCCTTGGAGAACTGAAGAACCGAAAAAACCCACTTACTGGGTCTCAGCGGTGGGGGAACCGCCCAAGTCTTCCATACCCTCCATACGTAGTAAAAGGAGACACAGGAGCCTTCATCTGCAGGAGGAACCCAGATTTATTCAAATAGCCCGGGCTATGGAACAGAGTCCCAAGCTAGTCAGAGACAAAACCCAGGAGGCTGCTGCTTTACTCCGCAGCTTACAAGCCTTTTATACTTTTTCATTGCAGTCTTTTGGCTGTTAGTCCGTTGTTCAATCAGGGCAGTGTTTGCAGTTGATAACCAGATCCAGACGATGTTTGTAGGTGGTGACCTGGTCAAGGCTTGGTACACAAATCATTGTTCATTCAGTGTGATCTAAGCTGGTCTTGCAGGTCATTGTTCACTCAGCTTGATCAAAGCCCGGTCTTTCAGGTCATTATTTAATCACCCTGATCAAAGCCCGGTCTTTCAGGTCATTGTTTAATCACCCTGATCAAGGCCCAGCAGACAGACCATTGTCCAGATAACCTGATCACGGTGTCAAGGATGTTTACCAGGCTGGGAGCAGGAGATGGAAAACAAATCATTTACCCAGGGCTTGAGTGTCTCATGGCTTTCTGTTGAACTGCAAAGAACAGGGGGGGTGGGTGTGCGACAGTTCCTGGGCAGAAATGCAGGCTGCAAGATGGTTTTTGTCATGTCAGTTAGAATTTTCCCAGGCATCAGCAGAAACGACCAGGTGGGTCGTGTGGAAGTGTCTTGACACGAGATGGCAATGAAAAAACAATGGAGTCTCGGTACAAATTATGCCGATCAGAAGAACACTTTTCCTCAGACCCTGCTTTTGCCATTGAGTGGCAAATACTTTAAGAAATTTCAATGTTCATAAGGCCATCTGTTTCTTGTTGGAGCATCATCATCATATTGGTGTTGTGAATGTTAGAGGGTGGAGGTTTGATGGTCTGGACACACATTGTACAGAGCACTGGCAAGCACTGAAAGCACAAACAGCAGGAGACCAGGACAGCTACTCCCAAGGCAAGGAAGATGAGGACCCTCCACCCCCACTGGGAAAGGAGGCCCCAGATCCAGCCTGTGAGGGACCAGTTGTCTTCATCCAGATGAATTTCAGAAGAAAGGCGATGCAGATGTTGGATGGCATCGTATACTGTAGGTGCGTTGTCTGGAATGTACACACAGCAGCTGGAGCCGATCAATTTACACACACCACCACGATCAGCAAGGATGACATCAAGGACCATGCGGTTTTGGAACATTATAAGGCGGTCCGCCTGTAGCTCTGCAGTGATGTTGGAGAGAGCACCAGCTGTTACTGTGATGGTGGCCTCAAGGACCCTGGTCAGTCCTCGTATAGCCCAACTGTTCGCCATGGGGCCCCAGAATCGAAGGAAACCTTTAAAAAAGTCCCCGGCTTCCTGGCTTGCTGTATCCTCTGCTGATATGACCCCCTACGTGAGCGGCGCAGAGCGCTCTTCATCAACAGGTGGTAACCTCCATGGGTAGAATATGTTGGTGGAAGGAGGAAGGCCAAATAGCAGGTACCAGACCAGTTACGAGGGAGCCAAGTGTAGGCGGCTGTGCCACAGATGAAATAGATGTTGGGGGATGCCACCAGCTTTGGAGGAGATGTAGAGTTTAAAGTTTTAGTGATATCACAAGTACTAGTACCAACTTTCTTAGTTCCTAGGCCATGGATACAGACACGGCCCTGCACTTTTATGACATTCAGAGTGTTTCGTTCATCAGGTAGTATCCTTCTGGTGCGGAATCTAGAAAATGTTCGTCGAGTGGTTGAGTTGAATACTACCATCTCACCGAGTTCATCAGGTGGAGTAGCAATGTTGATGAGCTGGTCGGGCAAAAAGGAGCATTGGCATTGCCAGATCTGTTCCGCCAGAAGTCATCCCGAAATGTCCCAAGGACAGAATTGGCAGTACCATTGACAGTGTAGGCCTCCTGCATCAACATCCACCATGCAAGACAAGACCCAGAGATGGAAAAGGGGTAGGGAAGGAATGGGACAGGGTGTATCATGGAATGCGGCATCAGTCCACAAACCCAGCAGTTGGAAGTGTTCATGATCAGCTGATGGTGATGCAACATTTGGATGAAGGTGTTATTGAAGAATTCTGCACGGCGGGGTAATTCGTGGGCTGTTAGCGTGTAATACTGGTGCTCTGCAGGAGTCGGTGTAGGAGTTAGTGAGGTAACAGAATGGTAGATTAGTAACAGCCAACCAAGGATAGACAGGATGAGGGAGACAAACAGCGTCACCACTGTGGCCATGAAGCATTTACTATGTCGGAGACTGACATATTGTTTCTGGATTCGGGTGTTTTGGACGGCAGCCATTGTGCTAAGCCAGGGACCTCTAGTGGCTGTCTGTGATTGGTGGTTGCTTCACTGGGTGCAGGTGCCAAGCACCCTATGGCGTACCTTAGTCTGACACACCAGCACTACTCTCAGCCGGGGAAGATCACAGCCCTACAGCCTATAGGCACTTGGCGAAGTCAAGGGCAAGCCTTCCCTCGGGGCGCAAGTTATAGCGGTCGGAAGTAGGGACAGTATGGTCGGGAAACAATTGTTCTTGGTGTTGAGCAGAGTTAAGGGAGGGTTCCACCCTTCCTTTCAGTATGCTGTCACTCTCTGCTTCCGTAGATGTAGAATGCAGTCTGGCATCGCTGAATGGGATAAACGTCGGGACTGTTTCTGTTTCTGAGTCTCCTTGTCCTTCCCTCACCCACTGATCATAGGGGAGGGGCAGAGGCACACGCCTGCAGTGAGACGAATGCACCCAATTCTTCCGAACTTCTACTTTCACGGCGGTGCAGGTGGCCAGCAACACCTGACGGGGCTGTGTCCAGCGGGACTCGAGGCTCTTGGTCCGTTGAAAATTTCTCACTAAGTCCCAATCTCCAGGTTGGATGATGTGTTCTGGGCCCTCGCTTTTGTCAGGTATGGCCTCATGCACCTGGTTGTAAAGAGTACAAAAGGAATTAGTTAGACTGTGCAGATAATCAGTTAATACAGGGTATTCAACATCAGACAGTTTCTTAGGCTGTGGGACACCCCATACATTGGCTGTTTGTCTGGCCATCTGGTCAGCCAGGGCATTGCCTTTCCCAACATCATCTGTCACTTTCTTATGGGCTTTACATTTTATAATGGCTACCTTTCTGGGGAGTGTCAGGGAGTCTAACAATCGGTGAATTAGGGGGCCGTGTTGAATCTTGGTCCCATGGGAAGTAAGGAAATTCCTTTCTTTCCATAACCTCCCGAAGTTGTGGGCCACCCCGAAGGAATATTGGCTGTCTGTATAAATATTCACCGTCATCCCTTTGCTTAACTCACAGGCTCTAGTGAGGGCCACTAATTCTGCTGCTTGAGCAGAGCACTGCGGAATCTGAGCTGTTTCTACTACTTGCCCTAATGTCGTGAGGGCGTAGGCGGCTGAGGTGTTACCATCTGGCCCTCTGAGACATGATCCGTCCACATACAGTGTACCTTCTGGTTCTGCTATCGGGGTATCCTGTAAGTCAACCCGTCCCTTCGTCTCCTCCTCTGTCCTTAATATGCAGTCATGTGGGTCTAAGTGGGCATCCTGAGTATCCAGTGGGAGTAATGTGGCGGGATTTAGTACAGTGCATCTTTTGATGTTAATGTGGCTGCCAAAGAGTGTCAGTTCATATCCTGTGAGACGTGCGCTAGTGAGGTACTGTGTCTTGGTGTTATTAAGGAGGGTATCTACAGAATGGGGGACCATCAGAGTCAGGGGGGAGTTCATGACGATCCCTGCACTCTGACGGACCATGAGGGCGGCCGCAGCGGTCGCCCGTAGGCATCCTGGGAGAGCCCTTGCAACAGGATCTAAGGTGGCTGAAAAATAGGCACATGGCCGATGGTGACCACCGAACATCTGGGTCAAGACAGTGCATGCACAGCCATCTGTCTCATGTACAAAAATAAAAAATTGTTTTCTATATTCAGGAGTACCGAGGACTGGAGCAGTACACAGAGCCCTCTTTAAATCTTGGAAGGCCTGCGCATGTTCTCTAGTCCATGGAAAGGAACTGTCTGATATGTCTTTAGTGGTGAGGGCAAGAAGAGGTTTGACCATGGCCAAAAAGTTGGAAATCCACTGTCTACAGTATGAGGTTAGGCCTATGAAGGCTCGCACCTGCTTTTGTGTTCGTGGGGCCGTCATAGCATTGATAATGGCTATACGATCAGCGGTGAGCTGCCTTCCCTCCTTCGAGAGGAGATGACCTAAATAGGTCACCTTCTCTTGACAAAACTGAAGCTTTTTCAAAGAGACTTTGTGATTATGGAGGGAAAGGTGGCGTAACAAACAGAGAGTAGCTTCTTTACATGCTGGGGCAGAATTTGCAGCAATGAGGAGGTCATCTACATATTGTAATAGTGTGGAATTATCAGGGAGTTCCAAGGAATCTAGTTGACTTTTTAGGGCTTGACTATAGATACTGGGGCTCTTGGTAAAACCTTGAGGGGCGCGGCAGAATCTAAAGCTCCGCCCACCAAGCGAGAAACCAAAACAATGTCTGCTGTCAGGATGTATAGGAATGCTGAAAAAAGCATTCTTCAGGTCTGTGACAGAAAAGTGTGTGGCGTCAGAAGGGACCATCGTTAAGAGGGCTGTAATATCGGGGACAACAGGATATTGGGAGATTGTTATTTTGTTAAGGGCTCTTAGGTCAATTACGAATCTGTATATTTTAGGGGAGAGAGCATCTCCATTGGTCTTTTTAAGAACAGGAATAATGGGACTGTTACAGATATTGCCACGTGTTTCCTCCACTACGCCCTTGTCCATCAATTCAGATATTATTGTCAAAAGGGCCATTTCTCCTTCCGCGGGTAGTCGATACTGCCGGAGGCGGGGGAGAAGTGCACCTGGCTGGATGCGTACCACATGAGGGGATATGTTGAGACACCCTACATCAGTGTCTGATGATGCCCAGAGGAAGAAAGGTAAAAACTGCAATTCTGGCGGGAGGGGACCGGACAGGTACATATAGGAAACTGCGGTGGGAGAAATTGTTAGGGATACACCTTGGGGACTACATGATATGGTCGCATACAGGGCTTTCAGTAAATCCATGCCTAACAAGTTTTCACTGCAACCTGTAGTAAGGACCAAGGGAGCGTCAACATGTGTAGGTCCAATATCGAGAGGAAGGGGTTCAGAGACAGGGCTGGTCACAGGTGTTCCTGCAAAACCCACGGAGACATTCATATTGCCAGAAAGGGGTGCCTCCGGGTCTGACAGACGTGCAATAGAAGACCTGGTGGCCCCAGTATCCAAAAGAAAATTCTGATTGTTCCCCACAACTGACATTTGAACATACGGGCCCCTTTGATCCACTGGAATTTGCACTCTGGTAATACCCCTTTCCTGGCTGTCCTATGCTTGGTAGGACCCTGTCTCATCAACTTCGCTATAATCATCAATGTAATAAGTGCGTGTGGCTTCGTACCCATCAAACCTATTGGCCGGGCGCAGCCAGACGGGAGCATCATCACTGGGCCTGCGTTCTTTATCCTGTGGATGGGGCGGGCCATACTCCCTAGTCGGCCTCCCCTCCCTGGGAGCGCGAGGCCGAGTCTTCCCTGTTCGGATGTTTTAAGCTGACACGGGACACTCATCTATCCAATGGCCGTACCCCTTACAATAAGCACACTGATCTGTTTGGAGGGCTCCCGTACATTGAGGGTTGGAGGGGGTAGACTGGTGCGCCCTCGGAGGGAGTTGGGGTTGGGGTCTGAAATTCCCACGGGCATTGGGACCTCGGGGAGGGTAAGCCTGCTGCAGAAGTGCCTTAGTCTTAAGATCCCTAACCTTCTTACTTTCCTTGTCTCTATCTTCGTTCTCCCTATTCTCGTGATATTGTGCCATAGCCAAGATACCAGTCATAGTTTGGGCAGACCATGTACTTTCAACCTTCTTAAGCCTGGCGAAGATCTCAGGAAGCAAGTTGCTGACAAACTTATCGACAAACACTGGGCCAGAACCTGGGGTCCGGGGATCCAAACCACTATGTCCCTTGTATTCTCTCTCGAAACGGGTAAAGAAGTCAGCCACATTCTCATCTTTTTGCTGCCTACAGGCGTTTATTTTATCCCAGTTAATGACAGTTTCCGGCAAAAGTGTTTTCCTAAAGGTCATTATTTTACCGGGTAAAGTCAGGATGGCAGCTTCTGGTTTAGTCCATCCTACCCTTGCTTCTTCCATAGCCTCTAGGTCAGCCCATTTACCTCCCAATGCCACTTCATGGTCAGTATGTCGAATCTTGTCCAAAATTTCAGTGGGGACAACCGTACCAAAAAGTAAATCTAGATCCTCAAGAATGAGAGTACCTGCAGATATAATCTGACCTAATTCTCTGTAAAAGGCAGCCGGATTCTTCCGGGGATCTGGTAATTGTCCTTTTAACTGTATTACTTCTGACCTTTTCCAAGGAACATGAACCCAAAGCCTGCGCCAGTGTGCCTCAACAGCCCCTCGGCCATTATTTTGGGCATCGGTAAGTGCGTTAACAAAGACAGGGGCCGCCTCTCTCATTGGCATAGCTGTTTCTAGAGGGGTGTTGGGAAAAGCGGTCATATCACAGTAAGCCATTAAAGTAGACATGGCGCCAAACATCCCCTCTCCCTGAACATCGCCTCTTTTTATTTGTGACCTAAGGGCCATTAATCCGGTGGGTATATGCATAAGCGCATTCTCAAATCTTTGCATGACCAGGGTACACAAGTATTCAGCCCAGGTGGTCTGTTTCATAATCGTCCACTGGGAAAAGGTGGACCATATTTCTTTAAAGGTATAAATATTCCCGTTATTTATCCAACATTCACACTGTTGCTTCTGCAGGTCAATTTCTCGAAGGGATGAAAAGCTGACTACAGAGCGCAAGGAGGCCAGTCGGTGGGAATTCAATAATTTATATAGATCCTGCTGAACTGTAGACCACGGGGAAGTAGGGAAAACGCGGGTAGGGGTAAAGCCGCAGGGGTTGGGCGGATGGGGACTTATTGTCATTCCCGCAGCGAGGACAGGGTTAGCGTGCGTGGTCGGTGTCATAGGAAAAATAGGGAGGGTCGGTGTGACAGGGAGAATAGTAGGAGGGGCAGTGGAGGCAGGAGTGGGCTGTGGCGGGGGGACATGCGGGGTGTGAGGCATCAGGGCAGGGAACATTGGGGCATATGCAGGCGGGCTTTTTAGCATGGTATCAAGTAAGGAATCACCTTCTTCTCCCCCTTCCATATGGCCCTTTCCTTTCTCCTCACGAGCTGGATAACATTTTTGTACCCGGGCCCCATGCTCCCTATCGGCTATTTCTACCGATTTTGTCATTTGATTTTGTACATTTTCTCTGGCGTGGTCGGCCATTGACATACATTCCTATTTTCTTTCTTGAGCCTTCTGCTTTCTAGCTCTCTGCTCTATCTCTTTCCTCCAAAATCGGACAGATTCAAACATAGACGGGCGCGTTTTTCTTTTCATTAATTGTTCCTCTAAGTTGGCGAGAACTTGGGAATTAAAGGAGCCGTAAAGTGGCCACTGTAATTCCGCGTTTGCTTTGTTTCGTATATTTTACCCAGAATGAGGAAAACATTATGGCAGAAGGACCATGTTTAACATACATTGTATGGGCAGGGGTCCCTCCTGGAGGAAGCGGACAAGCTGCCTCCAGCTGGGAGTCCTGCGTACACATACAACATAATTTCTTGAACTTACTACTGACTGGCATGCTTGTAAACAGATAACAGACACCAGCGGGTTTTAAAAAACTCACCTCGCTTGCTTGGCTTTTGCAAAAGTCAATAACAGCAGAATCATACAGACTTGGTGGGTGATCAGTCCACCCTTACCTTACAGGGAAGTAGTTCTCTTCTGCAGAGGTAGGGCTGTGTCCTGCTCCAGAAATTATTTGCTAGGGGACTTCAGCGAGAACGCTGTCATGTGGCCCAGACCGGGTGGGGAAGAACAGCGGGGCGAGTCGTCCGGCTTTACCAGATTGCAAGAATCCCTCGGGTAGGGCGCCTCCGTCGGAGTCTCTCCGTGCACCTCCTCACATCCACCGGGCCTGACCTTCGTGCTCGTGGAGTCCCTGTTCGGGCGCCATTTGAAGAACCGGAATAACCCACTTACTAGGTCTCAGCGGCGGGGGAACCGCCCAAGTCTTCCATACCCTCCATACATAATAAAAGGAGACACAGGAGCCTTCGTCTGCAGAAGGAACCCAGATTTATTCAAATAGCCCGGGCTATGGAACAGAGTCCCAAGCTAGTCAGAGACAAAACCCAGGAGGCTGCAGCTTTACTCCGCAGCTTACAAGCCTTTTATACTTTTTCATTGCAGTCTTTTGGCTGTTAGTCCATTGTTCAATCAGGGCAGTGTTTGCAGTTGCTAACCAGATCCAGACGATGTTTGTAGGTGGTGACCTGGTCAAGGCTTGGTACACAAATCATTGTTCATTCAGTGTGATCAAAGCTGGTCTTGCAGGTCATTGTTCACTCAACTTGATCAAAGCCCGGTCTTTCAGGTCATTGTTTAATCACCCTGATCAAAGCCCAGCAGACAGACTATTGTCCAGATAACCTGATCACGGTGTCAAGGATGTTTACCAGGCTGGGAGCAGGAGATGGAAAACAAATCATTTACCCTGGGCTTGAGTGTCACATGGCTTTCTGTTGAACTGCAAAGAACAGGGGGGTTGGGTGTGCGACAGTTCCTGGGCAGAAATGCAGGCTGCAAGATGGTTTTTGTCATGTCAGTTAGAATTTTCCCAGGCATCAGCAGAAACGACCAGGTGGGTCGTGTGGAAGTGTTTTGACACGAGATGGCAATGAAAAAACAATGGAGTCTCGGTACAAATTATGCCGATAAGAAGAACACTTTTCCTCAGAACCCATACTTGTATCACTCTGTGCAATGGGGTACAAACTTCCCTATCTGCTTATCAAAGAACTCCTTCTCCTTAGGCTAAGACTGGGGCTGGTTACCACTGTTCATGTGGGAATTATTCAGGGGCCTTTTGCAGTCTGTTGGCCATCAGGACTGAGATCCAAACCCTCTCCTTGGCTGTCCATCTCCTCATCTCCTTTAGTTGCTGTAGCAAGTGACTGGTGGACCTCTGCCCAAGCTCTCAGTGCTTTTTGCAATTCCATCTGCCTGGTGGTGCTCTTGGTTGGAAGTCCCCTCTCTTTACAAAACTCTTTGAGCCGGGACACAGTGTAGGACAGAGAAGAGGAAAATTCAGGCACAATAGACAAATAGAATTTTGGAAAGTCAAAAAGGAGAACTTAACTTGAATTGGTCTTAGATATGGGATGGTAGTGTATTCCAAATCACTGTATGGCACTGCACAAACAATAGTCCTGATCCTTACCGTTGATCAATATATGAAATTGGGTTGTCATTTGACTGAGATATAAGCCCTGGTTAAACATTATACAAAATCCTTGTCATAGTAAGGCACAAGCAGACCCCAAATTAAACAGGTAGCTTGGCAGAGAGCTGCCAGGCTTAACTTATAGGCAATGTGTAAAGTATGTGTGCAACTCTTCCAAACTGTAATACAGTGAAAACATGCCATAAAAGGAGCCCACAACAGAGTTAGAGAAATAGAGTCATTTTTAATAAATAAACATGACCATAAATAACAAGAATCCAATTAGTAGAATAGGAGTTATTGAATTTGAAAGTTTTTTAGAGAACATAGCGTCAAAAGGCATAAAGTGCCAACTGTGGATATCTAGGTCATGCCGTACTGGTACAAAGTCACTAGTTCAGGCTGACTGCAATGGAGTGTGGTCCGGCTACTGTGACCCAATTAGGCCCGCTGAACAGAGTACCTTAAATGCTGGTTTCAGAGCGTTGTGTGAATCCGTTTGGATATGTGTCGCGCAGTTGAGGCGATGCAGTGGTTCTGAGAAGCAGCAAGCCTGCGGTGAGAGGTCCTGGTGCATCGACGTCAGGGATCCCATCAGTAGGGCATGCAATGCGAAATCCAGTGTCGAGGATGCAAAGTGCAGTCAGGTGATGCATCAGTTCTGAAGAGCTGCGATGATGCAATGTGGAGTCCCATGCTAGTGTCGAGGCTGCCATCGATGAGAGATTCGTGGGCCTGCGCTGAGGATGCATCACGCAGTGGTGGTTCTGAAGGGGATGCAGGCTGTGGCAGAAATGCGTGCCTTTGTGATGGGTCCAATCCACACAGCAGCAGAGATGTTATGTTATGTTATCTCATCTTCTATAGCGCACAGCTGCCCCAGCAAAGGGGCGTCCCGGCGCTTTGACTGGCAGAAGGAATATACATACAAAACAGAGGAAAACCAGAAAAAGGTAGCAACGGGTAGTGTATTAAGGTCCATGCAGTATATTAAGGTCCAGGGGAGAAAAGATAGGTTTTAATAGCCCTCCTGAACGTAAGCAAATCATCTAGGGCGCAAATGTGAGCTGGTAATGAGTTCCAAAGCCTAGCCGCTAGGTAGCGGAAGGAACGCCCTCCCGCTCTGCAGCGTTTGAATCGTGGAACTGTAGCCAGATTTTGACCCAATGACCTCAAAGAACGAGAAGGGACGTAGGGGGTGAGAAGATGCTCTAGGATCAGGGGAGAGGACAGTTTAAGAATATTGTAGGAAAGACATAGAGTCTTAAACTCAATCCTTTGAGCCATGGGCAGCCAGTGGAGTTTCCGGATGATTTCCTTCGCAGAGCAGAACCTAGGTAGGCCCACCAGGGCTCTGGCCGCCGCATTCTGTACGCGCTGCATCCGGATAACTTCTGCCTGATTGGCCCCCAACAGGAGTGAGCTCGCATAATCAAGCCGCGAGAGTATGGTGGCCTGAATTATCAACTGTCTAGTGGGGGCGTCAAAAAATTTCAGGCTTGGCCTGAGCCCACGCAAAATACCAAAACAAGTAGCAGCCACTTTTTTAGTGTGTCCGCAGAAACTGAGGGCGGGGTCTAACCAGACACCCAAGTTTTTAACCTCGGGTACCAGGATGGGAGCTGAACCCAGCTCTGGAGGCCACCACTGAGCACCCCAGAGGTTACTATGCTTACCAACAATAAGGACCTCCGTTTTCTTGGCATTGAGCTGTAAGCAGTTTTCAGTCCTCCAGCCAGCCACTGCTGTCAAACCCTCCCTGAACCTAGTGGCCTCGGAGTCGGAGTCCCCACTGAGTGCAACCGCCAGCTGCGTATCGTCAGCATGAGAAACCATAGTCAGGCCCCACTGCTTGGCGACCGCAGCCAGCGGCTGCACATACAGATTGAACAACGTGGGGCTAAGTGCCGACCCCTGAGGCACTCCCTGCTTGATGAAATAGGGTTTAGACTCACATGGAGGTGTAGCGACCTGAAATGAGCGACCTGTTAGAAATGACCAAAGCCATTCAAGTGCTAAGTCAGAGACACCTGCTTCTCCCAGACGCTGCAGCAGTATCGCGTGTGAGACCGTGTCAAACGCGGCACTGAGGTCGAGTAACACCAGCGCCGCAGTTTGACCGGAGTCGAGCACGGAGCGCAGATGTTCCGTCATAGCAAGGAGAGCAGTCTCTGTGCTATGACCTGCCCGAAATCCATTCTGGGAGGAATCCAGGATATTGGCAGTCTGAAGGTGTTTAGTCAGGATTCCATTGGCATGAGCCTCCGCAACCTTCGTGGCCCATGGGAGAAGAGAAATCGGACGATAATTCTCCAATTTGAGAGGGTCCAAGGCGGGTTTCTTCAAGATAGGAGTGACATAGGCTAGTTTCCACTTAGTTGGTACTGTCCCTGAAGAGAACGAAAGATTGATGAGTTGGCGCACGGGGGGAAGACATAGAGCAGCCGACTCTCTGAACTGCACGGGTCTGAGCGGGTCGGCAGGAGACCCGGATTTTACTTTGGCCGCCAGCCTATCGAACTCTACCTCTGAAATTCCAGGAAATGTGGATAGAACCACATTAGTAGTAGAATTAGGCCTCTGGTCCTCACTCTGAGGGATGATACTAGGGAAGGAGCGATAGATAGTATGCACCTTTTCCAGAAAAAAGGTAGCGAGCTTTTCACAGTGGGACACTGAGCATATCTCAGCTGCTGGGGCTCTTTTAGCAGTCAGGTCTTTGAGAACTTTAAAGATCAGCTTCGTAGGATTAGGACTGCGTTTGAACTCCTGGGAATAGTAGGCCGCACGAGCCCTACATATGGCTCTATGGTAAATTTTGGTTTTAGCTAAGTACTGCGTTTTTTTCTCGGCATCATAGGTTTTATGCCAGTCTCTTTCCGCTTGTTTGCATGATTTTTTCAGGAGCAATAAGGCGCTATCATACCATGGACTGGGTTCTAAAGGACGACATTTACTCCACGTAGCAGGGATCAGAGAGTCAAGTGCCCGGGAGACCAATTCACAAAAGAGATCATAGCCAGACTCAACGTCGTTAAAAAGGCCAAGCGGGTGTTCGCTGAGCACCCGATGAAAATCCTCAAGCTTTAATTTCTTCCATGGGCGTTTAAGAACAAATCTGTCTATGTTTTTAAAAGGAGGGTTTCTGATCGCAAGGTGCAATTCCACTAAAAAATGGTCTGACCAAGCTACCGGAGTCGGTGGCAAGACATTTGCCACTGTCAAGTTAGTAAAAATGGGGTCCAGAATGTGTCCACCCACATGCGTGGGGTGGGTAACCACCTGACTTAACTGCAGCGCCTCTAAATCTACAAGTGTACTACTAATAGCTGGGGTGTGACAAAGGTCAAAATGGAGGTTGAGATCACCAAGGACACTAATGTTAGCCGATCCTATCGCAAGAGAGCTCACTGTTTCTGGAAGAGCCTTTCTAAAAGCGGTGTTGTTACCAGGGGGTCTATAAATCAGAAGCCCAGAGAAGGTAAGGTGATGATTAACCGTAATACAGAAATGCGCACTCTCGCATCCATCCATAGCTAGTTTCTTCCAAATACAAGGGTAGCATGATTTAACTACCACTGCAATACCCCCACCCCTAGAGGTGACTTGCATGCATTAAAAAGGAGGGTTTGGGCCTGGAAAATGTTTTATTTGCCAGGTCGAAATGGCAGTTTAAAACTGCACACACAGGCTCTGCTGTGCCAGGCCTGAGACATGTTTAAAGGGCTACTTAAGTGGGTGGCAAAATCAGTGCTGCAGGCCTGCCTGTGGAATTTAGTTTACAGTCCCTGGGTACTTGTAGTGCCACTTTACCCTGACTTATAAGTAAATTAAATATGCTAATTGGAGGAAAGGCCATGTTGCCAGCTTTGAGGAGGAAGCATAATCACTTTGGCAGTAGTTAGCTGTGATAAAGTGCACAGAATCCTAATACCGGCAAAAACAAGGTCAGAACAAGTGGCGGAGGAAGGCAAAAAGTTCTGGTGAAGATCACCCTAAGGTTGACAGGTCAAAAACATATCAACTAAGATATGGTACTGTTTCTCTTTCCCTCTACCATGGCACACTTTTGGCTGCCTTGCACCACACCACACACACACTCTTGCACCATAGTGTAATGGTGTATGTGTGATGTCTAGCACAGGTTTCATATTGAAAGGGTACCCTTCCAGTACAAAATACTGTTCCTAGACACAGGGCCTGATATAAGGTTTGACAGACAGGTTACTCTGTCACAAACTAGGTGGATGTCATGTTCACTGTATTACAAATCCATTATATCCAATGGCACTAGTAATATGATTGTGATGGAGTAACCCATCCGCCAAACTCTAAATCAGGTCCATAGATTAATATTTTTACAAGTTTGTGTGTGTGCTGTACAGTACAGCACACCTGCAAACCTGGAAAAGATCAAAGAAAAGAAAACTTTTCTCAAATGGTACGTCTGCCTCGAGGAGGAGTCATTTTTTGCTGCAAATCTCTATCTTCAAAAGTTTGTGCATAAGGATTCGCATCAAAACCGTGGGTGGTTGAATGAGAATGCCAATATACCACTCTCAGTATCCCCCCTTGATGCAAAGTAGCACAAAGTACTGAATAGTGCTGCTTTGCATTACTTTGGGGCTACTGTCCAGCACAAAATAATGTTTTTGCTAGAAAGTAAATACCAAGATATGACTTTGTGTCACATTGCCTCAATGTTGTGATATAAAACCAGTGAGAAGTTTTCTTTACAACTCTTTTATAGTTCCTCATTTGAATAAGCTGGATGCAAATTGAGCATTAACTCTGCTGCTCCTGCATTAAGGGTTATTTTTATTGGTTAAGTGGCTTATTGTCCTGTGTGCCCCATCACTGTGAACACAGTTTACACCACAGAATGCTTTATGTTGAAAATAAAGGTGGGCGCTGTACTTGGTAACCTCGGTGCCCCTGAAGAATGCAATGAGCCCTCTGTGCGATATCCCTGTCAGTTGCTTTTGCCTACATATGCGAGATTCAACAAAAATTGTATATAATAATGTAAAACCAGCATTCAGTGCTGTATTTTAGCCTGAAATGATTTCTCGTCTCTGTGCGTTCCATTGTAAAAAACAAAACAAAACGAAAACAGATATTCAGTGCCTTGATGGCATTTACCTATGGCCTATTGGCATCATATTAGAAATTTCAAATAACAAGCGTAAAGCGAAATTCACTTCCCTGCTTTCCTGAGAATAATGAGCTTAGAACACGTCCGATCTACAAGTCCCCTCCCTCCCTGTTTGTTTTGAAGTAAATGAGGCAATATTTGGAAACTTGCCGGGGGTACACTTTTTCAAGCCCTGCCTTGTCAGGTGGAGACTATTGGCGTGGTTCCAGGTGACAGCGCCAATTTCTTTCTTTCTTTCCCAGTAACTCGTTTTCTCATATTACTGCTTCCCACTGACCAGCAACTTCAGATCAACATGTGCGCGCTGACACTAAGCTTTGATCCTCGCTGTGAGGAGCTCGAGCAGCAAATTGTCCCAGGGAATGGGCGAGGCAGCAACCCACAGAATTCCAAAGTCAGTACAGTTGCTCTGAAAATGAAAATGTGCCCCCTTTCGAGAACGTTCTGGTGAAACTGAAAGTCAGGCTATATTTATAAGCAAAACGTTAACCAACTGCATACCAGCCAGGTTGTGTACCCTCATTGTAGTTTTTAGAAGTAGAGCTAAAAGCGCCATGAATGTATTGACGTGGCAACTTACTGGCTCCCAAATGGCCTATGATATTACATACAGTATGCCTCGTTACCAAACTCCCAGTATGGATTCTTATGTAGCTGGCTGAGTTATATATCTTGCAGTTTCCTCACCATTCGCCACTGAGTTCTGAAATTTCAGGGAAATTCTGGATTCTGTTATTTATTTGAGCCCTGCTACTTTTCTTCCTTTGGACAGGAAAGGTACATGTCAAGCTCACATGCTTATGGTGGTAGGGATTTTGGAGATGTTTGAAACAAGCATGTTGCATACAAGTCCCAACAATACTGGCAATCATGCAGAGGAGGACGCTGCAAGGTCAGATTAGGAATGATAGAGCGCCATGTTATTCTGAATTTGTAGGGGTGCATTATAATCACTGGTAGTCCGCACTCATATATTTAGTAGGAACATTAACGTGTGCTTTAGAAATGTGGTACTAAAAGCAGCATATATCGTGTGACTAGAAATGTAATCAAGTCATTTATGAAGTCTAGTGTTTAGTCGAAAATGTATGTTAGATAATGCATAATGGATTAGTCCACGTATAATTTGATGCGTTAGGATTTAAATGTGCACCATATTAAAGTCTGCACGCGTAGGTTGCTTATTCATGTACGCAATTTAATGAATATCAATGCTTATAGTATGATTCTAGAAATGTGTGTTTAAAAGGTGTAAATGCCTGAGCGCATATACTTTTAAGAGAAAGGCCTATTCGCTTCTTATGTTAGCTGAATATTGTAGGCCGAAAACTGTTTCCCTTGAAAAGGCTCTGAGGGTTTGTGCGAGTCAGCAGATCTCAGAAAGTGGAAAGTTTCTTGTTCCCATGTTTCTGTTGCAGGTGCAAGGACACCTAGCTTATTAGGAAGACTAACCCTTTGTTTTAGGAGTTAGGATGGTATGAGAAGCCAACATGGGAGTTAACTGGAATGCAGGGATGAGACTTTCGGCGGATAAGGTGCCTGGGACCCAAGGTCAAGTTAACCGTCTTTGGATGAAGTACGACTTTCAGTGAAAAAGTACAAGAGGAAGACCTGCCTGAAGAGGTGTGACGGAGGGCGTGTTCTACAATTTGGGGATTTTTAATTAGGGATAGTGCCCCGTGGGTTGAGGAGCTGAGGATTAGATGGGAAGCTAGAAGAAGCATCTTAGAACGAGCTCCGTACTGAGCAACGTGAGTGTACTTCTAAGGAGTCTTCACTTCTGACACCTTTTTACTCTCTTGCCTGGGGAAAATGCTAAGTAGGGATGTCACCCAAGAGATAGAGTAGGGCTAGACTAACTGATTTTTCTTTGTAGGTTGATGACTTCTAATATAGAGGTTGGAGCAGTTATTGGTTGCCTAATGCTTCTGGAGCTAACTATTCTTCTTATCCTGAGTCGGATGAGACTCCTGCGTAGGATCTTTTTTGTATTAGTGCCCATTTATTTCTTTAACCCCGTGCTGAGGTGCTTGTATGTGCAATTATTTTTGGCTTTGTAATAAACCCCTAAAAATTTGAAATTCGGACTCAGTGATCCTTTACAGTTCCTCCACATTTGATTTGTTTGATTATGTGTTAAAATTGGATTTCCTCCCCTTTACACTATTTAGCAGCTAGAAAGATCCTGGCGACCTGAGTGGATTCTTGGTGATGGTAAGATAGAAAAGAATCTGGCTTTATCAGTTGGTAGAAGAGGATGGCTATCTCTGATAGTGAGGGAAGATCTAGATCAAGATAAGAGATTACAGAGGCCCATAGAATTCGAGCGATGGTGATCTATTGGATTGTAAGCGGCAGACAACGGCAGCTGATGGAAACCGACGGAGAGTAGCGGTGTGGCGAAAGCGGTAGTTCGTGGTAGAGTGAGTATGAACAAGGCAATGTGTTTGTAGATTGCGGTGTTGAGTTGATTGTGTGATGTCTTGCGGATTTGGAATGAGAGTTGAGTGATTGTGAGATCAGGCTGTAAGCGCTCACAGACCAGGGATTCTTAGGCTTGACGAGTAGTCTGAGAAGTTGTGGTGTAGAAGACACCCAGGGTAGAATTTGTCAACCATTGAGAGGGGAGTCGTGAGACGTCATCGATTACCCAGACCGAGATAGGGGGAGCGAATGAGTGAGTGCGTGAGTAACCAATGCTGGTCGTGGGTTGCTGTATGTGGAACATCGAGCGTTTGAAACCTATCAGTTGAGGCGATTGTCCGGTCGTTTCGTGGACAGACAGTTTCCAGATTTGAGGTCAACAATTTCGAGAGACTGTCCGGTCATTTGGTGGACAGATAGTCAGGGAAGTGATTGTCCGGTCGTTTCATGGACAGATAATTACTTCAGAGTGTGAATGAGATGAATGCAAGAGTGAGAAGCGAATTGTGAAGGAGGGGAACTGCTGCGAGCGGAGGAAGAGTGAGGTCAGAAGGTGCCGGGCTGCGATAGGTCGTTTGGTGTGAGTCACGCTGGTATTGGTGGATTGACATCAGGAATTGAACGAAAATACTGTGTACGAACAAAGGTCAGGTCATCGTGAAATGTTTTCAAGTTTTACGAGAATTGTGTAGAGGTGACAGACATGTGGTTACTAGGGAGGAGAAGAAGCCCCTCCCGAGGATATCCCAGCACATTATATGGCAAAGAATGTGGGACTGCATACTATAATTTGGCTTGAAAATTGGCAGAAAATGACTCAAGGAGAGGAAGAGTTGACTTTCCCATGTTATGGTACTTTCAGGTTAGATGTGTTGTACCAGTTGAAATCTGTGATGTCTTCCTTGCGACCTCTGCCTAGACCGACACAGTTTGAGGCACTACATGCATGGATCAGCGCAGCGTATGACAGGAAAAGGGATAGAACTCAGGAAAGGGTGAAGAAGTCGATCAGGGTATTCCAAGATGCGAGGTGGGATGCACTAGAGAAAAGGTGGAGAGGGGAAACGATTGAGGGGGATAGATTGCACCCGCTACTAGAAAAAACAGAAGGTGCGAAGGCAAAGAGTGTAGAAGAGGATGATTGTGATACGGATGACAGCTTGGTAGAGAGGTTGTTGTCGGAAAGACCGCCTCCGTTTAATCCAGATTCTTACGAAGGAAAGTCAACCCCTGCAGAAGGGACTAGTAGATTACAGACTCAGTCACATGTGAGAGTAGTAGGGAAAATCTCGACAGGAACAGAGGACATGAGAACGCAGTCTCAAGCAGGTACAGAAGCAACGGGTTGTGTGAGGTTACCGGATGCTTTAACAGTACCGGTTACCATTGGACCCATAGTATCAGTCTATGACCCAGACCAAGCGCAAATTGGCAGTCTAGCACCGTCAACTGCAGGAGAAAGAATCACTACTGAAGGGAATGGCACAGTGAGCGAAATGGAACAGGCTCCGAGACCTATAGAATGGAGCACGCCATTGCCAGCCACTGCAGACTCCTCTAGAGGACAGGTGGATGTGAGACCGGCGAGACCAAAGTCTTTGGCCCAGTCAAGGTCAGATCTGAGAATGTGGGTACCATCTGCGAGGAACCAGAATGATAGAATAACAGGGAATGGTGAGCTAGATGAGTCAGGAAACAGGCCAGTTTCTAGGAACATGACAGAAGAGAGTAGGTCTCGAGATCAGAGCTGCGAGAAAGAGGAACGCAATTGAGCAGTTTGTTGGGAACCATTGAGAGGTGCCGTGAGGGCAAAGATGTTAGATGTAGTGAGGTTGAAAGCAGAAGTGGATGAAATAATTAATGGAAATCTGCCTTTGGACAGGATAGAAATATATGAACAAGATGAGTTGCTTTTGTAGCCAAAGATGTGACTCGCAAGGCAAGGACTGCACATGAGAAACTGACAGATTTGGCCAAGAAATGTGAGGTGGATCTGTCTAAAACAAAGTCATTGCAAGGGAGCCATAGGTTGCAGTATAGTGATCAAGAACTGGAAGAAAACAGGGTCATAGGACTGAGGACACACATCAGAGATTTGATTGTAGGAATGCGAGCATGGATCATGCTTGACCGCTGTTGTTTGCGCTGGCAATAGAGCCCCTCGCGGCGGAGGCCAGAACAGGCCGTTACTACAGGGGGCTGGATTACAGAGGGACCCCGCAACTTATCTCACTGTATGCAGATGATCTGCTTTTGTTCTTGGAGGACGCCGCAGACGCGCTGAAGGGCGCGGAGAGACTTCTTGCGAGATTTGGCAGGATATCTGGGCTACAAGTAAACTGGTCCAAGACCTGTTTGTTCCCGCTGCGCCAGGGCGAACCGCGACCTGACATCCGACCACTGCTCAACTGGGAGCCTAGTTGCCTTAAATACTTAGGAGTGCATATATACCATTCTGCTGTGGATATGCTGGAGGGCAACGTGGGACAATGTATACGGGCATTGAAGGGCAGCATGCCCTTTTGGGCCACACTCCCGCTCTTGGTAACAGGACGAATCTCATTATTAAAAATGATAGCTTTGCCACGCCTTCTATACTACTTCCGCACGCTCCCGGTGTGGATACCGGGCTCTGTTTTCCGGCAGCTGCGATCGTTGTTAGTCTCGTTCCTCTGGGGCACGGGAAGGCGCAGAGTTGCGATGGCGACTCTGACCCGTCCAAAGGACGAGGGAGGCCTAGCGGTCCCGGACTTCAAGTTTTACTATCTGGCGGCGCAGCTGCAGGTCTTTACACAGGAGGTGGCAAGAGTATATCGGGGCCGGAGCAAGACAGAGAAGGAGGCACCCCCCGCCATGTGCTGGCGTATATCACGCTGCAGCAGAGGCTGGTCATCGGAGACTTGTCCATGGAGGAACAGACGTTCAGGCAATGCTGGAACCGATCGCAGCGTCGAGCGGGAGTGCGGCGTCCGTATGCGCCGGAGAGACCGCTGGGAATGGTGACGGCGCTCCCGCACGGAGGAGATTGGTCGGGATTACAGGTGTGGGAGGAGGCGGGCCTACAAATGTTGGGCGACTTGTACGAGGAGGGAGCGTTGATCCCTTATCACACTCTGCAGGAGCGGTTTGGTCTTCCGAGGAGAGATTATCTGATGCACGCGGCAGTGACTGGAGCGATGCAGGAGCACTGGGGAGAGGGGCTCCTAGAGCCTACCACTTCTGCGGCTTGCCAATACACCATGATGTCTGCTGGCACTTACAAAGCAGTGGCTTGTCTGTACTCCAGAATGATGCGCAAAACTTTACAGCCGATGGCGGCGCTGAAGGCGAAATGGGAGCTGGATATACAGACAGAGATCCCGGACACCACGTGGGCGGGTATAGGGAGGAGGGCTAGGAAGAGCACAAGGAACGCACGCTTCCAGTTGATACACTTTAATGTCCTCCACAGGGCCTCTCTAACACCAGGTAAAATTGGGAAATATTTTGGAGTGGAGGATGCGGCGTGCCCTAGATGCGGCGCAATAGGAGCAGAGCTAGCTCATATGCTATGGGACTGCCCTCACCTGCACGAATACTGGAGGGAAGTGGGCGAGACACTGGCTGCGGTAACGGACAGTGAATTGCAATATAACAAGGCGGTCTGTGTCCTGCACTGGTTTCCTCACACGCCCAAGAACAAGACCACAAGTAAATTTATCGATATGGGCCTCCTCTTGGCAAAGAGGGAAGTGACGAGGCTCTGGAAGTCGAAGGTGGGCCCCACACATAGGAGGTGGATTAATGAACTACAGAAATGGGCGGCGAGTGAAAGTACACTTAGATACCAACTGGCGTGTCGTAGGTCCGATGATAGGGCATTAGAGGCGGCCACAGAGTGGGAGATGTTGGTGCAGGCCCTGCGCAACAGCGAGATTGAGGAGGAGGAGGAGCCCTCTGATACTGATGCTGATCCCCGGAACGTCCCAACCACACATACACAGTAGATAGTCATTTACTTCTGATAAGTACCCAAGAATACATATTAAGGCCGGGTCCAGTCGTTGGCGAGGGCACTGGAGGGTGGAGAGGGAGGGGGATAGGGGGATAGGGACTGGGGAGGGGGGAGTGACTGGGTGGGAGGGAAGGGGGGAGAAAACTTAAAAGCGGAACGCAGACATCCTATAATGATATAAACAAATGTACAGGTTGAAATATGGTTAAGTATAATGACCTACATGTTATCACTGCCCGGCCTCTGGGATGTGGGCTCACAAGCTGTGTACGGAAGCCTCATGGCCAAGAAAGGAAAAGGCACTGGCAATTGCGGTGCAGGGTCATTATGTATGTGAGCTGCTTATCTTTTTGTTCTGCAATAAAAACGGTTTAATAAAAAAAAAAATGGATCATGCTTGACAAATGGGAGGAAAGGTGGCCTAAGAAGAAGAGCTCCAAAAAGATTGTAGGAGAGACACCGCCTCCAGGTGGAGGGATGCTAGGGGTAGAGAATTACCATTTACGAGAGGTACAAAATGGAGGGTATGTGCATGTGCCTTGGAGTAGGGGTGATTTGGCTGCCTTTATTTTCCTCGGCTGAGGGAAAAGCCTGTAGAATGGTACAAGCAGGTTGACCGCTTTGTCAAAATTTCGAAAGTGTTTTGGATTGATTTGAACACATTGTTTGACATCGTAGTTCCAGGGGATTTTTGGTCCGCATGTAAAGTTGCTGTTGAATGGCCGACTTCTGAGCCAGAAAGGGATCCTGTCACGAACGGTCCGTCACCCATAGTTATGAAAATTTTGAGCAAGTGATTACATGGTTAAAGTTGAAGATCTCGCCTCAGGATATTGATTGGGTTAAGATAGACCGGACTGTTCAAGAACCAAAAGAGACGGTACATGATTTTTACGAACGTCTTTTGCAAGGGGGTGTTGGTGGGCAAGTGACTTGTGCATCAATGCTCCTGTTCACTTCTCCGATCCCAACTGTGAACTGGGTACAATCTCCTCACATGCACAGTGTGGACACTGGGATATTGTCAGAGAAGAAGGGCCACTATTTGGGTGGCTCAGATGTTGATGGAAGGAGAGGTGATGAGGGTTGCCAGCATACTGTGTAGAGCCAACCTAAGCCAAATGTAAGCAGATTTGGTAGGAGGCAGTGGGCCCTTAGATGAGGCGTGTAATTTTCTTTAAATTGCTTTTTAGTATCTATAATCTTTGCCTGACCACCAGATTTGAGCTTCACTTAACTGCAGACTGGTGACACCCCTCTCTAATAAAGTATAGAAGAGGCACTTAATAGGCTTGCTTTTCTACTGATTTCATATTGGACGGTTTACTACTTTACAATATAAATATATGTGCAATTGCCCAATGTAATTCAAATAAAAATTCTCTATTAGACTCTCCAAGCCTTCCTATTCTGTATAACTTTTAACACAATTATTTTTCATTTTAATCTAGTGACATCAAACTAGCATTAGTTACATTTGAAATTAACTATTTTCTGTGTGTATACCCACATTGAGCTGGGCCAAGCACCCTAAGATTCTATTAATCTATGGAAATTGTAATTGAAGTTGCAAAGTCAGCAGAAAAGGAAGTGCTTGCTGCTTCCCGAGTGAGGAAAAGATTAAAATTCAACTCCTGGCAATCGAGAAGCATGACTGACTCCACCCGCCTATGTCCATTCACATGGTACTTCATGTATTGACCACCGTTAGAGACATGGCAATTTTAAAAAAGCCCATTACATTTTAATGCTCAAATAATGAAAGTTAACATAATTGTGCTAAACATTTTGTAGGATTTAGGATTTCTCTGGAAATTGCACGCTAAGAGACCCGAAGAAGTTCTCATAACATGGTAAAAATGTAAGCACCTTTGCCAGTTAAGCCTGGATTTTGGGAAGAGTCAAAGGTCGTACTCCTGACCATACCACAAGATGTCCACATACTTGTTAGTGAACACAATCTCTTGGTGGACTCACTGGTAAGCAGATGTGCAGCACACCATTTGAGAGAGATAAATTAATATGATCATGGAATGCCTGCTAAAGAATATTGCACTTTAGAGAGTGCGCTACCCCATTGGTATAACACATTTTGGGTCAGATGTGTGACCGTTTTTAGAGGTCGCAAATGCGCAATCGGCCCATTTTGACCGCTAAAAAGGGTTGTAGCATGCACCAAACCTATTTTGTGAGTTGGCAACCTGTTACCGACTCGCAAAATAGGTTTTGCGAGTAGCTATTAGGAAGGGCCGTGCCAAGGGCATCCCTTCATAATAGCATGTCACAGGTGGATGTAAGATTGTTTTGCAACCCCAAACACGGTTGCAAAACAATCGCATTTACCACCAATTTCAAACTGGTGGTAAGCCAGTCACAAACAGGAAGGGGTCCCCAAGAGACCCCTTACCTTTTGTGATTGGCTGAGAAAATGTTTTTAAGAGCAGGCAATGGTCCCACGGACCACTGCCTGCTCTTAAAATATGAAACTGAAACATTTCATTTTTATTTTTTAAATGCATCCCATTTTACTTTAAGGAAACTTTGTTGCATTTATAAAAAAATGCTTTATTGAAAAAGCAGTCACAGGCATGGTGGTCTGCTGACCCCAGCAGGCCACCATCCCTGTGAGTGCCTGCCATTCCCAATGGGTTGCAAAATGCGACCTACCTCATCAATAGTAATGAGGCAGGTCCTTTGCTACCAAATTGGGAATTGCAACCAGTGTCTCAGACACTGGTGTACATCAGTGTTTGCTACTCGCAATTTGCTAGTTGGTTAAAAATGCAAATTGCGACTCACAAACACGGAGGGTCGTATATCTGGCCCTTTTCTGTTAAAACTCCCACAACATGTATATCAATATTGGATGATGTGAGAAAACCTTTCAGAGAAGCCTAGTGTAGATTATAATGCACTATGCTATGCTAAGGGATTTATAAAGTGCATAGTGGCCCGTGGACATCCCAGCACCAGTTGAGAAAAGAGCTGTTCCACTAAGGCCAGAAGTGGCACCAGGACGGTCAGATCTTAAAAAGTCAGGTATTAAGTTGTTTTCGAAAGCACAGCTCATTGCCCATGGATCAGATGGCCAAGGGTAGAGAATTACAAAGTTTGGCCGCATTAAGGCAAAAAGACCGTCCTCCACATCTGGCTCTTCTGATGCAGGGAACGGTGGTCAGGTGGGAATTGGTGGACCTAAAAAAAAGCTGGCGTAGCATGGGGGGGCACGCACATTTAGGACTCTTTTTGCAAATGCACAGAGCTTTAAACTCAATTATTTGGGCAACTGGAAGCCAGTGAAGATCCACCAGACCAAGCAGCATGCATACAGTCGCATTGTGCACGACTTGCAATTTATGGATGCCTACTATGGGGGCCCCTAGGTAGAGCGAGTTGCAGTAGTTTAGGAATGCCATCTCTTCAGCTATCACCAGCCCCACCCAATGATCAATTTGATGGACTACTATTGTATTGTATTGCAATTGCATTTATGTAGTGATTCATACCACTGAATCACACTAGCAGATGGGCAGAACACTACCATGGGACAGTGCATGCTAGCAAGAATGTTGAACTACAGCGTTGTCTATGTGGGAAGTATGTTGGTGTTGTGTGTGAATGATCGGAGTGGTGCCCTTATCTTGTCTGAGTTCAGAGTGCCTATGATTGAAACACACACATGCACCTTTGGCCAGATTGTCCCGTCACGCATCCTATTGGCCCTTTCTCTGGCACAATGGCTAGGGCAATCAGGCAGTTCCTCAAGGGCTGCTTTGACAGGTCAGTTTGAGGACCTGTTTTTTTGCCTGTTTATATTGTTATCCCTGACATTGTCACAAACCTTGCCTGCTGCAAGCAACATTGTATTGTCTCTCATACCTTGCAAAACACCTCTACAGCTGTCGCGATTTGCAAATGTGGAACACTTCTTTAGCTATCTAATTCTCTAATGGGGGCCACTTTTATTTTAGTGCTGTTGTTCTAGAAGCTGTGCTCCCCCATCGGTATGTGCTCCCCCTATGTCATAGGGGAGCTGACAAATACAGCATAGATCTAACGAGCTGTGCTCCCCCATCGGTATGTGCTCCCCCTACGTCTTAGGGGAGCTTACAAATACAGCATAAACCTAACTATATGTGTTCCCCCCTACGGAGCTTACAAATAGAGCTAATACCTGCCAAACATTTTATGTTGGTTGTGCGCTTACTTAGAGGCTTTGCTGGGGAGCGCAGAAATATATGCCAAAGTTTTGTTGTTGCTTACGCGTGTGCGCGTTGAAATACGCAAGCGCAGATGCTTAGGGGGAGCACCTGGCGTATTTTCTGCCCCACCTTGACAATAACCAGTGACAACATTTTGAGGCGCAAATAAAGACTCTTGGAGAAGCCAGTGTTCTTTTACGGCTGGCATTTGGGAAATACACATGGTTTGACATTAAAACACAACTGTGTGTTTTACATTAATTGAACTAGTAGAACACGGTTAAAAAGCAGCACTAAAGATGAGGTAAGAGAAAGAGAAAGCATTACTGTTATAAACTTAAAATTACCCCAGACAGCCCTTTTAAATTAAACTTTAAAACTGTCACAATCTGATTTTTTGTGCATGACTTGGTAGTGATTATAATGCAGAACCCGCTGTAGTGTGAAGCATTATGCGCAGATTGGAAGTCTGTTTCTATAAATGAAGAAGTCCTGTCGTCAAAACTCTGCGGCTGTAATGAATGCTTCCAAAATGAGTTCAGGCTGCACACTTTAGTCGGATATTGGAACATGACATTTCTTTAACATTCATGTATGAGTCGCAAAATAGACTTTATTAATAAAATAAAACTCGGCATATTTGTTGAGAACACAAACATGTTGATCTGAGGCAGAGTGGGTGTCTTTTCTAAGGGAACTGTTCCAGGAAAAAATCCCGGAGAAAGGCCGGCTCGTGGCTCCCCAGCCCCCACCCTCCAGGCTCCAGGGGATAACACGTTTACACGCACAAAGGGCTGGCAGCAACCCCCTGAACCTCTGATGGTTAATTTGATAGCCCACCCTGCTGGCAAAAAGCTTTTGTTAAGATGCCAGGTACAACCAGGCGCTGCTCCAGACACACAACACTGGCAGCTTTGTTGACCAGGTCATACAGATGTCCTGGCCTGAACCCTCACCTCTGGTATATTAACCTTTAACCCCGGAAAATGAAATCAGTCAGAGTCTCAGTGGCAGCTTTAGCATTTCCTTTCAGTGCCTGCCAATCTATCAGAATTCAGCTACCGCTGTGAAGCCTTCAGCTCCGCGCAAAAAAACACAAGCGCATGGCCCGCCATAGAACCCTGTATCTGGCACTCACTCATCCCTCGCTGAACTTCACGTGACCTTTCCACGCACGCTAAGGGGTCTTGGAGAAACGCAGCCAGATCTTACATTTTTAGTAAATGTCCTCAACTGAACTTATTTTCCAAATCAAGTATATAACATAAGAATTAATTTGCAAAAACGCATCTCTACATATAAAATCTTATTAATAAAAAAAGAATAAGCATTATCTGCCTATTACGCCATTAATTCTTTAATTTGTGTACTTCCTGGTATCTTTTCTGTACAGAAAACGAGGACCTGTGTTATATTTAAGCGAGTTTTCTACTGCTGGAATCTTAGTTTGATCTTAATTTGAAATAATTTAAGAAGTGTCAATGGAGAAATGCAGAGACAATCAAATAAATATGGGGAACACAGATTTCCTGGAGCAGGACTGCCATACCAGTGCAGGATATTTTTAGATTTTCGCATCACTCACAAGAGGTGCACTATCCTTACAGGCTAACTTACTGTTTATAGTACCTTTAAACCGACAGAACCCTAATCACAAAGATTATTAGTAGAGCAGATTGGGCGCTGTACAGCTGTTTTATTCAATACTGAGAAATGTTATTAGCAAAAACTGTGACAGCCATTAATATGCAGCACACGCACACATGCACACACCCATTCAAAGTATGCATGCACAAATATTCAAACATGCACGCGCACACCCAACATTGTCCCAAAAACTTTTGATGCATCTCAGGTGGCAGGAGGGAAGCTTTGATGGTTTCTGGGTGATTGGGACTGCTGCCTTCTTTCACTGGCTGATGTTTAGCCAATGAGGGGAAGGGGCAATGCTTCACTCATCAAAGTGTGGGATGGGGTCAGTGAGATGACAAGTGTCACTCATAGACTGTCGAACCTGATACTGCAGGGCTTAAAAAAGAAGCACACTGGTTAGTCTATTAGTGAGGCTCACAGAAGACATTGTCAGGCTGAGGAGGCCTTAGTATCATATATCAAATCAAGCTCCAATAACAGCAAAGAAATCTTGAGCATCATCCCTCAGCTGTAACAAGCAACATTACACCCGAACAGGAACTCTGCAACAACCTTGCAAACGTCTTCCAAGATCGTTAACATCTTCAGGTACTTCAAACACCAGCCTAAGGCCACTAGCTTCTTCAAGCAACACAACAACTCGGCTACCACCATAGACATTGGACTAACCAAATGGAGCCAGCTCACCCCACAGGACGCCGCTTCCATCATGAACTTGGTCTACTCAGGGGCCTCAACC
Organism: Triturus cristatus; assembly: GCF_964204655.1. NCBI lineage: Eukaryota > Metazoa > Chordata > Amphibia > Caudata > Salamandridae > Triturus > Triturus cristatus. The sequence continues at coordinate 411,747,439 of NC_140595.1, forward strand.
GACCCATGCCCTCAAAACATCTTCAACCTAGTCAAAGCCAGAATTAGCCACATACTCACCACCTTGTTCAACACCTCAATTGCCACAGCCACCTGCACTATGGATGGAAATATGCAGAAGTCAATGCGTTAGCAGACTACAGCAAACTCAACAACTACTGACTGATCTCCTTGCTCTCAGCCAAAGTATTAGAAAAAGCCATCAACCAACAACTCTCCTCACATCTGGAATGGAACCTCCAACTCAGCTCCTCCCAATTCGATTCTGCAGCAATCACAGCACCAAGACAGGTCTCATCACCACTACTGAGAGCATCCAGGCTCTATTGACTGATCCTCCAAGACCTCACAGCAGCCTTTGATACAGTCTCCCACCACACACTCATCATAAGGCTGCACAACATAGACATCCAAGGAGCCGCTCTCAGATGGATCACCTCTTTCCTCACTGGAAGAATGCAAATACCCTGTCTTCCCCCCTTCACCCAAGAAATCATCTGTGGAGCAACCGAAGGATCCCCGCTAAGCCCCACCCTCTTCAACATTTATATGAGACCTCGGACCAGCATCGCCAAAACCCACAAACTCAACATCATATCCTATGCCAACAACACACAAATCATTTTTTCCTTCTCCGAAGACACCACCAACACCAAGACCAACTTCCACACCTGCATGACAGATGTCGCCAACTGCATGAAGAACAACTGCCTGAAGCTCATCTTGGACAAGACAAAGGTACTGAATTTTGGAAACAAAAGCTTCCTTTGGGACACATCCTTGTGGCCCTCAGAACTCGGACCTACTCCTACCCCCACTGACCATGTTAGGAACCCAGGCGTCATTCATGACAAAAAGCTAAACATGATGATACAGGTCAACTTCATCTCCACCTCCTGCTTCTTCATCCTCTGCATGCTCTGTAAGATATTTAAATGGCTACCCCAAAGCACAAGACTCACCAAAACCCAGACCCTCATCTCCAGCTGACTGCGGCAATGCTCTCTATGCAAGGATTGCAGCTCACCTCCTCTGATGACTACAGATCATACAGAATGTCCCAGCCAGACTCATCCTGGATCTCCCTAGACAAACCCACATCACTCCCTACCTCAGGGAACTCTACTGACACCCTGTACGGAAAAGATGGCCGTTCAAGCTCCTGAGCTATGCATACAAGGTCCTGTATAACTGCAGACCCATCTATTTCAACCACCGCCTGAACTTCCATCAGCCCGACAACACAACTCCTCTCTGCATCCCTTTCTTTAACCCTCAACCCCCAGATCCGATGTAGCAGTTGCGGAGGTCGGTCCTTCTCCTACCTAGCAGCAAAGACATGGAATGAACTAACGTTTATCTATGGACTGTTTCAGAGTACCAAAAGTCCCTGAAGACCCGGCTATTCAACTATTCAACTGGACTCTGCCAGTGCCTAGATACCCTCATGGGTGACAAGAAGAGTTCTACAGATCTACTGATTGATTGATTGATTGATTGATTGATTGATTTGCCAGGTCATGCCCACCAGGCTGTGGAATCTTTAGCCCAGCAAATTTCTGCTCAGACAGCCAGGCTCCTGTGCATTTAGTACATGCACAGCCCCTAACTGCCTGACACGAACATGAAGAGTGTCGGTCAGGCTGGCCTTTGCTCAGCTTGACAGACACTCTTCCTGCATCTGAAAAAGGTGGAGGGGTAGGGCCCCTCTGCCCTTAATGGCAGGCTGCTGCTGGGTAAAAATAACATACTCAAACTTGAGATATGCTAGAGCAAATATTTGTGATTCACCAGTGCCTGTGAGAATCATCATCCGAATCATCCTTTCATTTATTTTGGAATCTAAACGATCCATCAAAGAACACATCACAAATAAAAATTGAAATAAACAATCACTATACAATAGCAGCAAACATTATAAACATTTAAGGCAAATGCATGAGAACACATCCAATTGATTGCAGAAATCAAACATAAATGCAAGAGCATAAAAACAATAGATTCAGCACAACAATCAGTCACCCAACCTGGATCCAGTTAAAATAATAATAAGACCCCATTCCAATTGATACAGTGATCAATTACATTTCTTCCATCCTTTATTTAATCCTAATGGCCTCCTTCAAAAAACCCACAATAGAAAAACATGACAAAATAATTGTGGGATGCTGTGTTTGTTCTAAGGACCAAGGACTCTAAGGTCCACAAGCCTGCAAACAGCTGGATAGGGCTTGAGGCAGAGTGAAGCTGTTCCTGTGCTCATAGTATGTTGTTACATCCTGTGACACAGGATGCTGTGTTTTTTCTGGGGGTTATTGAATCTAAAGCCCATTGCAATATTCAATGAGGTGGGAGGGACTGGAGGTGGAGTCAGGATCGGATTGGTAAGGTGGGCACTCGGGAAATGGCCGAAGGGCCAGCAGCTGAGTTCCAGCTGTGGGCTGTTTTTTTGGGCAGCCTGCAGCCCAGTGCGTGCAGATGGGCGGAGGTATCACTCCCTTTCTCTCGCTGGGACGGCCCATTAATGTATGCTGATTGAGCGGGGCAGGGGGCCTGAGCAGAAGTGGTATCACTTGCATTCATGTGTGGCTCAGCAGTGTGAACTCATCTGTGCATTTTTTTTTATGTAAGTGAAGTTAATAATTCCAGATGAATGTAATATTGGCACTGTGTTCATTTATTGTATTTATACTTACTTTTCTAAATTGATGGTTTGTATATTTATGTCGTATGTTTTTAATAATTATTATGTGTATTGCTTTTATGAGATATTCTCGAATAAAGCTTTTTGACTTGACTTGTTAATAAAACATGCCCCCACCCCCTTTCTTTTCAAAAACTTCACTGAAGCAGTGTTTTGCTGAAAGGCAATACGCAAATGTGGGCCACTTTTATTTGGTGTGCCCGGGCCGATTTGTTATCCCAATCCAACCCTGGGTGGAGTGAAGCTGTTCCAGTGCTTATAGCACATCACTACATCACACACCGAGGACATGCACTAGACTTGCCTGGAAATATGTGCCTGTCTATGCCTGAATGAGCTCAGATCTGGCATTCCTTTTACACCTTAAGATAAAGGTATTATTATGCTCTTTCATGGTCAAGTGATTGTTAAGTGTGATCCCCAAGAATATATCATAGTTTGAGACGGACAGTTTGCATTTTAGTGCAGTGATGTTGTCAAGCCAGGTATCAATGGGAAAGAATTTGTCTTTAGGTTGGATGAGGAGGAGTTCTGTTTTGTTGAGGTTGAGTTTGAGATTGTTGCTGGACAGCCACAAATGGACTGTGCAATCCAATGCATTCCTGCCCTTTCCCTATCACACATCGCAGCGCGGTAAGTTGGCTTGCTGCGTTTCGCTGTGCTGTATGGTTTCATAAATGTGGCCTTTACTTCCCTCTGAACAAGAAAGAAAAACTCCCAAGAGTATATTAGGACATGTATTAAAAAACGTAAGGGGTGTTCCAATTCAGATAACAAAATTTAATTGTAAGAAATCGTGCAGTCCATGTATGGAGTGTTCAAAAGAGAGAAGCACATCAGGTTTGGACGACAAGGCAGCATATGAGGGCAAGGGAAACAAGCATTCACAATGCAACGGTCTCGGCATTGTTAAAGTTAGAGCTATTGGCATTGCTCCTGACATTATTTTTGTTTATGTTTTTGTCAACTCACGTCAGACCTGACAGATAGATGCATGTGAAAAATTAAAACGAAAGGGGTTTCCAGGACAGTCTGTCCTATTAGTAAAAAGGGCAGTGATCAGCGGAAACACCTCTCCAGCACTGCTTTTGGTAAACGCACTTAACTAGGAAAACAACACAAGTGCTGTTGATGAAAGAAGGTTAAGTGTATAAGAAAGTCACTTCTTTCCGCTGGAATGTGTGAAGATTGGAGATCTCAATCATATTTTATACTGTTGAGGCACATCTGTCCATATTTAATAATGGTGTTAAACTGATGGGTTTAGCCATCCCAGAGTGGAAGCACGCTGCTGGTAGGATATGTGAATTGTAATGGCCGAAATCTCTGTACAAACGTACTATTAACATCATTCGCCCACAACTTTTACACCTCTGCACAAGCCAAGGAGGTCGGTTTATTAAAAGACTAAAAACAACCACCATTTTAATGTCATACGAAGCTACCTACACACTCAGGTGATGTGGCCTTACTATGTCATGAAATGAAAAGGAACTTCCGTGCACTTTACTCTCGCTGTGGATGGAAGAAAGGAGCAAACCAGCTAATCTGTTAAGTGTTTGATATCTGCGGTTTAACATCAACAACAGCATAAACACGTGGGCATGGCCGCAATCTTGTTTAAGCCAGCATACAGACCCAGAGATAAAATGCGGACAGTGAGCGCAAGGTTAAGCGATGAACAAAGGGAAGGTATGGCTGGCTCCCCGATAAAATATCACCCTGGTAGAAAGGGATGCGAATTACCTCCATCGACTTCTTTAGAAGACCCAAACCAAAGGCAAAAACATCTAACTATTCATCTCATACAAGAGGAGGGACGGAAAGAATGCATTTTCACTAAGTGCTGCTGAGAGATGGAGCGATTTTCTCCTGGACTTCAGTCACTTACCTAACAATGGGTATTCTGTTCTTTGGGCCAGTCGAAAAGTTAAGTTGAAGGTTAAAAAAAAGGCGTGGTTACAAAAACTTCCGACAAACCACTCCAATGGGACGAAATGTTGCCAAACTGCAAGCACAAGCATGTACATCTTAACAAGCCGAGGGCACCGGAAGACACCACCGCCTTTCTCCGAGGCGAAGCAGAAATGCCTCGGAGAAAGGCAGCGGCGGTTTCGAATTCGGGGGCTTGTTTTTCTTTTCTCTCCTCTTGCCATTGGCTGGAGGAGATAATCAGAAAAGTTGAAAAAAACACGCCCCCGAATCCGAAAAGGACGGGGCCTATTCGGAGTGACGAAGCTCTTCTCCAATGGCTGGCCAGCATTCAAGAGGCCAGCCAATGGAGAAGAGGGGAGAAGAGGGGCAGGTGCAAGCCCCTCTTCTCCAAAACATTAAATCTCCGACTTCCGGTTCTGCCTTCGGCAGACCGGACGGTCCTCGACCTAAAAAGGGCAGAGATAGAAAGAGATGCGGGAGAAGGAATACTGTGGAGTGTTAAATACATTAACAGAATCAGTCTGCTATACACAATAGGACATTTATTTGTATTTCAAACAACAACAAAAATCAGTGCTCAACAGCAGTTTGAGCTTAATGAAGGAGCGTTGATGTGACATCTGCCAATTAGAAGCATGGAAGGGTAGGGACTCTAGTCTGCTTCTAGGCCCAGCAGTGGGTTATATTAGCCAGCACAATTATGGACTGATGTTGAGAAAGAGATAAAGAAATGCAAAATGAACTTAATTGGTTAAGGGAGAGAGCACTTGTCAAAAATCGAAATTAGACAATAAAGCATAAGGGACTGTAAGGGAGCATGTGCCAAGTGACGTTAAACTTGCCATAAGAAAACAGCACAACACAATTTCCCTGTGTTTGATCACCCAGGTATACAAACCAAACATATAAAGGAAAATGTAGTAGGAGGGTCTGATTCACAAAGGTAATTTACACTTTTGAGTAAATCTAAGCTTTGAAGTAAGTTTACTACATTCAGTATTCACAAACTTCGAGTGTAAACGTACTACAAAAGTAATGCAATTGCCTTACGCTTGTGTGAGTGGGTGTCGTCCCTCCCTAAACCCCTCCCTGGCCCTCCTGAAACTCTTTTACTCTTCCCTAATTCCATCCAGGGTCAGACTGGGACAAAAATAGGCCAGGACACCTAAATCAAGGTGGCCCCATTGGTGAACCAAATATCTAAAGACGAGGCCAACATTTGCAAATTAGGCAATTTAGAACTGCTAAAGACTCATTTTTTGCCAGGTACATGAAACTGCATGTATTTGTGTTTCCTGCAGGCAATGATTGTGGTAATATCAGGGAAATCAACAATAAAAGCCACTCCTCCGTGCCAAAAAACAGGCCCACAAACTGCCGAAAAACTGGCCCACACATTGATCTATTAGATCAGCCTATCAGGCATTGCCTTATTACTCTATAGGTCAGTACGACCCTGGTCCCATCCCCTTTTATAATAATTCTACCCCCTTTCTCACTCACTTCCTCCAGTCCCACGGACATTAATTACTAAATTGTGTACTTTAGTGTGCATAGACTCCAAAGTCGGGCGGATAACTCAGCACAAGTAAGTATAGGTAAAAGCGAGGTGTAAACTCCATACATTGTATGTGCAATTCAATTTGTAGTATGTTTTATGGTACTAAAAAACAGACTACAAAGTGCAGCTTGCGAATCACGCCCAGAATCTCTAATAAATATGATATTCCCTGACAACCATTGGGTATATTAGCATTGTGCAGGGCTCCAACTACAGAATCAAATACCAAACATTACCTGTCACAAGTGAAAGTGGAAAATCTGTTTGCCTATATCTGGGAGAATCTATAACATGATGAAGAAATCCTGGTTATCCTCAAACTGCTGTAGATGATCAATACGTTTATTCATAAGTCTCTCACATGAGGATACAGTCATCCTTTATGTCTGCCATTCTTCAAATGTCAGTAATTGCAACAGCCAATTGGGTGCCCAGCTATCTTCTTTTACATTTACTTAACTGTTGAATTTCCGACATGCCATGTAGGAGAGCTAATGAGGCACTGAACACAGTGTTCAAGTCACAGTTGTTCTTTAGAAATACCTGATTCTGTTTCATTACCCACTAAGAGATGTGGTACACATAATGTGTATAATGTCACAATCTGGTAGCTGGCATCTCCAGTTTAAGGAGTGTGGACTCAGACCTATGTTGTGCAGGTGCCGAGTGAACAATGCCAGATCTGGAGTACTTTAAAAATGCATCTTTTAGGGTGGGCCTCTCTTAGTTCTCAATCATGCAGTGTCATTACTTCTGACCAATCTTTTGCATACAATCAGATCTGTAGCCTTTCCTGACACCATTTACAGCACTGCTGTCATCCCCAGATTAAGGAACCATAAAGAGCAGAACTCACCCACTATACTGTCCCATAATTTTCAAGTAAGGGCAAGTTGTAAAATTCTGAATGATAAGACCTCAAGAGAGTAGTTGCCTTTTCAGACAGTGTAAAAATTGAAAGTTCTTCCATCACTGATCAGCTGACGTTTGGTATTCTTCTTCAGAGATTCACATATTTTGATGTGTCTGCTTTTCAGCAGTTGACTAAGTGATGCAATCCCTTTTGACTTTCAGCTAGGTCAATAAAATGTACAGTCTCCTGTAAGGAGGCATGAGCTGTACAACAGAAGTGCATTCATATTTTTCCAGGGATTGATTTTCAGATTTTTGTTATATAGAGTGCCAAATTAGAAACATCACATATAACCTTATGCTGTCTGTCAAATCTCCTGCAGGGGGGATATTTTTCCTGTACAGGGCTTCTAATTTAGGGGCATGAGGTTATGACTTTGCAACTGTTCCTTTTTAATCAGCACTCATTCTGGCGCCCTAGCAGTAGGATATTTGAGATAGATTGCTGAACCTAGGAGCTACAACCATTTTGACAGAGTGCAACCTTCTCTCTGAGGAGAGTTGCAGCGGAATCGTTTTGGCACACTGCTGAGATTTTGGCTATAATGGAAGGTCGTTTAATATGTATGACAATAGACAATCCTGCATTGAGTAGGATCCGCAGATATTTAATATTTTCTGTGATACATTTGAATGGATAGTGTTGTAAAAACCTAAATCCTGCCTCTATGACATTCAAATATTCCTATGTAGTGCACAGTGTTGAAAATCAGATTTATAGATATGGACGTGATCTTAAAGTAGTTTGAAGCTTCCTGTTCCATTAAACATGCTTGCCAAATTTCATGGCTCAAGTAGGTCCAGAAGACAGAAGTCTTGTGGTTGTGGATGTCGACACTTCCTAGAAGTGCAACCTCACTTTCGAACCTGGCAAGTGGAAGCAGGATGTTAGAAGAATAATGAGTCTAATATAGTAGGTAAGAATGACATCTTCTCTTCAAGGATGTCTATTGCTTTCTAATGGAAAATATCTTACCACCTGCTCATTAGATACGTTTTCGCTGAGAATAACACGTTTCTGTCATATGATTAAGCTCCATTGACTTGTACTGAGAGAAAGCATATAGACACTGCTTGCTATTTTGCATTAAATGCAAGTTCATCTTTAGGATTTCTGGAGTGTTGCATTTTACTTTTAGCACTGTATAATTGACCTCTTGGTGGTATGCTTAAATATCAGTCGGGCTTTGTGTTTGGAACTAATAATTTTGCATCCTGAGAAGAAGGAGAACTCATCCATCAGAGGCATCAAGGGACAACGATCCTTAAAATAACTTGAAAGAGTTAGAAAAGTGTCATTTGCATACAATAAGAGATGGCTTTCACCTGCTTCTCTCTGTATGCCCAGGATTTGCTAGAAAGGTCCAAAGGCTGTTCTCAGAGGCTCTAGAACCATGATGAATAAGAAAGGCGATAATGGGCAGTCCTGGTCTGTGCCCTGTGAATCTGAAATGTGTCTGACAAAAAGCCACAAGAATTTACACTGACCTATGATGAATCTATTTATTCTTTGTTACAAAGTCCAGGCCTATGCCTGCACATTAGTGGGTCCTTCTTGGGGAGCCCCAGTAGGCTCTTTTGAAGGCCTTTTCAGCTTCCAAAGAAAGCACTGTTTTATCATATTGGTAATTAAAGGTTTGCCACAGAAGACCATAAACTGCACGGTGATGATTCCTGGATAACCTGCCTAGGACAAAACCTATATTTGAGTGATTTGTGAGTGTAGATATCACCGTCTTGAATCAATACATCAGCACCTTTTTCTAGGAACTTAACATGTCAGTTAATTAGTGATATGGGTGTGTAGCTGGAGAAAGCAGTTGATCATGGCCGTGTTTTGGAAGTAGTGTAATAGTGGTCTTCTTGAATATTGGCCAAGATGATGCAATGTCTGAAGTGTTTTTTAAAACTACAAGCCAGATTCTGAAGTGTATAGACCAACGAAAAAGATGCAAATTCTTCAGTAATTTCCATAGGGCATGTAACCAGTTGTGTGTGTTAAATGCAGAGTGCAGGTATTGCAGTTGCGGTTTCCTGCTGTTTTAGTTACATATCTATGAGTCTTGCCACCTTCTCTCCCTGTTCATAACTTCTCCACTTAAATTTGGACAGAGCATATTCATTGTTGAGTGTGAAAAGTGAGTTCAAGTCATAGAGCCTGATTTCAAGAATGATGGTCTTTGTTTGCCTGTCAGTGTGGCAGAGGGCATTATGTTTACCTCCCTGATGGAAAGAAGACTTCTATATTTAGACATCACTGCATCCCAGCAGTGGTCTCTCTATCTTTGGTGGAGCCACCATAATGATGGTTCCTTAGAAGGTATGAAATTATTGGTGGACAGAAGCTGTCTGTTTTGACAGCCTTCCGCCAGACCTTTTGCTTTTGTTTTTGAAAACCAAACTCCCAAAGTGGAAGTTTGTTTTTAGTAAACAAATAACTAATTGACCTACACCCAAGAAGTTTCTCACTGTTTATGGGGGTCTTTGATGGTAACAGGCAGAATAAAAAATACATTTGACAGCTAGTTCCAATTAGGGTGGGTGTGGTAATGCCCTAACTACAAAGGTCAGTATTCATTTGACAGAACAGTTAGGGGCAGTTGGATGGAAAGCTAACGATCCGCCGATTAGAAATAGGGCGGGTGGGTTTGGCAAATAAGGGAACCTGTCTCGTTTGTGATGGACTACAAACAGGATTTCATCATATTCATATACGCTGAAATCCATGTGCATGGTCAGCCAATAGCAAACCTTGTTTTTGAGCTGTGCATATGGTTCTATACCAGGATCCTGGAACACAAGAACTTGAACAAGATGATCCAATGTCTGAAGTTTTTTTTAAAACTACAAGCCAGATTCTGAAGTGTATAGACCAACGAAAAAGATGCAAATTCTTCAGTAATTTCCATAGGGCATGTAACCAGTTGTGTCTATTAAATGCAGAGTGCAGGTATTGCAGTTGCGGTTTCCTGCTGATTTAGTTACATATCTATGAGTCTTGCCACCTTATCTCCCTGTTCATAACTTCTCCACTTAAATTTGGACAGAGCATATTCATCGTTGAGTGTGAAAAGTGAGTTCAAGTCATAGAGCCTGATTTCAAGAATGATGGTCTTTGTTTGCCTGTCAGTGTGGCAGAGGGCATTATGTTTACCTCCCTGATGGAAAGAAGACTTCTGTATTTAGACATCACTGCATCCCAGCAGTGGTCTCTCTATCTTTGGTGGAGCCACCATAATGACGGTTCCTCAGAAGGTATGAAATTATTGGTGGACAGAAGCTGTCTGTTTTGACAGCCTTCCGCCAGACCTTTTGCTTTTGTTTTTGAAAACCAAACTCCCAAAGTGGAAGTTTGTTTTTAGTAAACAAATAACTAATTGACCTACACCCAAGAAGTTTCTCACTGTTTATGGGGGTCTTTGATGATAACAGGCAGAATAAAAAATACATTTGACAGCTAGTTCCAATTAGGGTGGGTGTGGTAATGCCCTAACTACCAAGGTCAGTATTCATTTGACAGAACAGTTAGGGGCAGTTGGATGGAAAGCTAACGATCCACCGATTAGAAATAGGGCGGGTGGGTTTGGCAGATAAGGGAACCTGTCTCGTTTGTGATGGACTACAAACAGGATTTCATCATATTCATATACGCTGAAATCAATGTGCATGGTCAGCCAATAGCAAACCTTGTTTTTGAGCTGTGCATATGGTTCTATACCAGGATCCTGGAACACAAGAACTCCAGTTAGGATAGCCACAAAAGGGGAACATGCAGGGGGTAGGCTCAGGCGGGCTAGGAATGAGGAGAGGAAGACCCTGAGCATATTGGTCTAGATAAGAGCCCCTCCCTTAGATCTCAGCTGATGATCCACATATCCCTTGGGACCGGCTTTGCATTTGCTAATGGGATGCGATTTAAAACTACCACCACGCTTAGATTGATGCTTCCTTTTTACGCAGGGTTCATTTTCACTAAGTTGCGTGTTATCCAAATTAGCATTGCCTGCTGGAGCAGACATGGTGCGCGACTGTTGCGTGTCCAAGTCAACCAATAAACTCGAAGAGCTAACTAGTTGACCCACCGAGCTAGCAAGAGCTGTAGACAATGGACTAGCTGGTTGACCCACCAAGAAATATAGAGGGCAACACCAAGGTCCCTAGACAAACTTCTCCTAAGCCAATACAATTTCCTAATATTACTGTTGCATATGTTTATGTATGTTTTTCTAATATTTTCATTTATGATATTTTTATATTGTTGTTTAGGTGGTGTTTCATTTGCTGTTTTGTCTTGTTGAAATATTTTCCTTTCCATATTTGTGTGGTCAATATTGTAGATTTTATTATATTTCTTACCTTTAATATTTATTTCCTCACTATTGTTTGTTTCTTCTGTTCAGTGAATAGAACGTTCATATTACTGTTTCTGATAATTTTACAATTATATTTTTGTATCCAAATAATTTTTTGATTGATATTCTTGTCATAGAAGAGACTAGAGAAGTCAAGGAAATTAAAGATAGGCTTTTATATAGGGCTTGCTGGTTCCCATGTGCACTTTTTTTTTTGTCAAACGTATTTTTATTGAGAAATTTTCGATACACCTCAAAAGAATACACATCATCTCTCTCAACCCAGTGAGCTTATGTTTTAAAGACCTACAATAGGGTTGAAGCCATAGCCCGTTGCCCAGCCATTAATCTGTCCCTTGATGCGTAGAAGATGCAAATACAAGGGGTACAGTGTTCTAACATCGCAAGGGATCAAACCCGGGTCTAGCTTCCACAATAGACAAGTAGGGCACACGGCCTGCCAACCCTCCCATCTTTCCTTTGTGGTGGGTGTCAGTTGACTCTTCCAAGAGAGAGGAGCAATATACAATAAAAAAAAAAAAAACCCAAAGAAAAAAAAAAACTCCAGTCCAACAAAAACCAACCCTCCCTCCCCTCCCACGATGGCGACGGCTCAGGTACGAGTTATAACCGTAGGTAAATAGGCTGAGGCAGGTCAGAATTGAAAGAGGTGCAGTCTTCTAATAGAAGAAGGACAAACGGCCATGGGCAGACCACGTGAAAGAAAAGCAACCAGCGGGCCCCACGTATATTCAAAGTTCTTATAATTATCTCGGAAGATATCAGCCATTCGCTCGAGGCTGAGTAGCCTCCACAGACGAGAGTGCCAGAGAGAGATTGCCGGAGTTGCTCTCTGTTTCCAAGAGGCCGCTATGGTCACCTTGGCCGCCCCTGTACAGAGCCACATGATTGCCTTGTCTGCTCGGGTCTGGTGTTCGAGTGTCGGGTCGCAAAGCCCTAGTAGGATCTCTGCCATGGAGGTTGGGATGGGGTAGCCTAACATTTCCTTGATGTGCGCTAGTATTTCTTCCCAAAAGGGGCGCAAAACAGGGCAATCCCACCATATGTGTCGGAAGTCACCAAGAAGTCCGCACCCCCTCCAGCATCTAACCGAGGTGTTGGAAAAAATCTGTTTAAGTTTGGAAGGATAGAGATACCAATCCATCATGGTTTTGAGATGGGCTTCTCGGAGTCCCGTGGAGTGGTTGAATCTTGAGATATCCGACCATAAGCGTGACCATTCCCCATCTGAGATGTCGCGCTGCAGCAGACCCTCCCACATTTTCATGTATCTTGGACGTGGTGAAAGCGCAGTGACAAGCAGGTGAGAATATATGAATGTGATTGCCCCTTTCATAGTGGTGGCTTTTGCAAGGAAGGATTCAAAGTCTGTGGGGGGGCGGGTGGCCGCCCCCCCTCACACATGGAGTGAGAGCCCAGTGTATCAGCTGTGTGTAGTTGTACTGTTCCACGTTCCCCATGCCATAATCGCGTTTGCAATTCTATAATGTCCGGGGGTCCGCGTTGTGGAAAAGATGAGTCAGGGCCAAGCATCCACCCTCCCTCCAAGCATCAAAGGGGCCCTCGCGCATGGCCGGGGGAAAGGCCGGGTTAAAATGAAGAGGCGTGAAAGGGGAAGGGAATGAAGCCCACCGCTCGTCGCCCGCTAGGGAGTCCCATACCCTCAGGGTAGTGCGTGCAGGGGTGCTAAGGTACGCGTTCATGGGTCTATCTTTCTTGGGGCACCATGCTAAGTCCCAAATGGTCCTCCCGCCACACATCGGTCCATATGTAACCAGTGCTTTTCAGAATCTGGCTTGGACCACTCTACCAACACTCTAAGCTGAGCAGCCTTATAGTACAGAGCTAGATCTGGGAGTCCCACTCCCCCCGCCGCTCGCGGGCGGCGTAAAATGGCGAAGGAGAAACGGGCTCGCCCTCCCTGCCAAATAAAATGTAGGATCATAGATTTAATTCTGCGAAGAAAGTCTTGTTCCAATTCTATGGGTAGGGCCTGAAATAGGTATAGGAGCTTGGGGAGGAGGGTCATTTTAATGCCGTGCACCCGACCTAGCCAGGAAAGAAAGAGAGGTTTCCATCTAGCCAGATCTGCCTGAATGTGGGTGAGAGCAGGGGGAAAGTTAGCCCGAAAGAGATCCTCCACTCTGGCCGTCAACTGGACCCCCAAGTATTGTATAGAAGAGGTGGCCCACTGAAAATGGGTAAGGGATTGTAGGTCACGCACGGCGGTCTGCGACAGCGTGAGATTAAGTATGTATGACTTGCCAAGATTTATCTTGAGGCCCGCCACCGCCTCAAATCTCCCCAGCTCCACCTGCAAGGGTGGGAGGGACCGAGCTGGTTCGGAGAGAGAGAAAAGGATATCGTCCGCAAAAAGCGTGATCTTGTGGGAGTCCCCACTAAAGGGGATTCCCCGAATCTCCGAGTTGGCCCTGACAGCCAGTGCTAGAGGTTCAATGCTAAGGGCGAATAATAGGGGTGAGAGTGGGCATCCCTGACGGGTGCCCCTGGTGTGAGGAAAAGGGGCTGAGTGCATCCCGTTGACCTGTACTCTAGAGCAAGGTTGAACATAGTTGGCCCAAAGCATGGTAATGAATTCCTCTGCAAAACCGAAGCCCTTGAGGGTGTGAAAAAGAAACGACCAGTCCACTCTGTCGAACGCCTTCTCAGCGTCAAGGCCCACTAGGACAGCAGGAAGTTGTCGTTTGTTAGCCTTTTCTATCAAGTGGACTATGCGACGGGTGTTGTCGTGGGTCTGCCGGCTCTTAATAAAGCCCGACTGGTCAGGATGTATAAGGTCGGGCATGAGATCATTGAGCCGTGTCACAATGATGGCGGAATAAAGCTTCGCATCGAGATTTAGCGGAGCGATGGGGCGATAGGAGGCGCATAGTTGAGGGTCCTTCCCCGGCTTGGGTATAATTGATATTACCGCTTCAGTCATGGATCTAGTGGGGAACACGCGTTACGTATCAACAGGTAAGATACCTAGTGGAGAGTACGTTTACATCTTTATTTCGAACCAGTACTGCGATCGGCAACTTAGCGTACCCTTAAATAACCTTCTAAACAGAAGGTAACAAGACCGTAATCGATGCAGCGCACAACAAGGAACTGCTCGTAAGGCTTGGCAGATACCTATCCAACTTAGGGGGAGTGACAATATGGTAACTAATTTTTAATTTTTAGCTCATGTCTGTTGAGAGGCCCTAGTGGGATAGGAGCAGGGCACAGATTCGACAACAAACTCTTTGTGAAGTATATATACTGCAATGGCAATGGCTGTTGTATTATAACCATGAATTATATATTTACAGAAACCGGCCCGTGATCATCCAAACTAGCTAATCTTCCCCCCTTTTTCTCTCTCTCCTTTATGATTGATTAGGGTGCCAATAAATACACTATAAACTTCGATGCAGTCACCCACATTAGGTGTGGTGTGAGCGGAATAAAGGAACAAGAACAGACTACAAGGAAGAGAGACTAGGACATGCATAAAACAAGTAGGTTTTATATTAATAACAGACTGATTCCTTTGAAATTGGCAATACGTAGTTCTCTCAGTACTAGTTATATCTTATGAGGAAATAACTAGGCCTGGGCGGTAAATTCCGTTCCGCTCGCGGAATTTGCGAAATTTCGGTAATTTCGCGTTCCGCGGAGAACGCGAAATTGCCCAAAATTCTGCTTTCCGTGACTTCGCGAAATTTTTGTCTTGTTCGCGGTCTCAAAATGCGTGTTCGCGAGATATTTCTCCCCGAGCACGCAAACAGCAACTGTGAACAGGAAAAAAGAATCGCGAACAAGCAATTCCGCGTGTTCGCGGAATTTCTGCATGTTCGCGGAGATTTTTTACCGTTTCGCGGAGATTTGCGTAACGCGATTACGCAAATTCCGCCCACCCCTAGAAATAACCTTCAGTCTTTATTACCAAATGTAGGTAAGCAATGACCATATGAAAGTCGAATGTAACCCTGTTCCTCCAACACAAGACCCCGAACACATATTACGTGGTGAATCTACAGCTCCACTCCACAGATATAGTGCGATTAAGGTATATACAAGGTATGCTAGATAGTGATACATGGGGCTATGATGTAGGTATTGTAGACATGCTATACATAACTAGTCTAGCTATCTACAACATTATAATTGTTTCTTACAGCACCAGTTAGAGTTAAGCTGTTCTAAAAAAGAAACTATTTGATCAAGAACGATAACCATTGGGCACCGCTACGAGAGCATTGTAAACAAAACAGGTAGACTAAGTTATTTCGATTATTATTTACCTGACTCAGAATGAACAGGGAGCATGCTAGTATTAAATATTATACTGTACATCAACTATAATTGTTTCTTACAGCACCAGTTAGAGCTAAGCTGTTCTAAAAAAGAAATTATTTGATCAAGAACGATAACCATTAGGCATGGCTACGAGAGCATTGTAAACAAAACAGGTAGACTAAGTTATTTCGACTATTATTCATCTGACTCAGAATGAATAGGGAGCATGCTAGTATTAAATATTATACTGTACATCAACTAACTATACCAATGCTCCTTAGAATCATATAAGAACTGATGTAGAATTAGGTGCTAAGATCCTACACCCTCCCATTTCTCATCTATCCTGCTTTCTTTTCTTATCCTAATAAATCTTTGAAATGCTAATCTGAGAGCAATGAATTCAGTAGCGCTATTGCTAGCTTCACAGTTAGAATGAGTCCAAAGAAAAACTTTTTGGAGAATAATTGTATATTCTCCTGTGGGTTACATACATGGTAAAATAATTTTATATAAATATATGTTTCTAATACTATCCTATTGATTTTCAGACAATCAGGCCCCCACCCTTGCCCGTGATAAAAACACGTAGCAACAGGTCCTGAGGAAGGTGGCATCTAAAGAAAATTAGGCTACCGAAACGTGCGTCGACCAGCTTGAATGAAACACCCCAACGTTTAGTACAACATCAGAGGATCTAGCGGCTCGCCCTTGTCGGACGAGCAGCATATACGCTGTTCCTTTTCTCCTTAGGGTGTAGTATGAAAGGTGTTGTATGAAAGTGATATGCATGTAGTATATTCAGAGGTGTGATTGGTGTGGGGATATTCCTTGAATCATTGTTGCGATTTGTATGTTTTTGACATAAATCAAATTTTCTCTCATTTTGTACTAAAAAAAGACATAACTATTTTTGTATAGTACGTCCATTCACAAAAAAGAGATGAATTTTTATTGTATGAGGAAACAATGTGGAAAAGAAATTAAACAAGCAAAAAAATAACTATAAAATAAATAAAACATGAATAAAATAGATAAAAAAATACAAACATAGTTGCGGTATTTTTCTCCATGTGTACCCACAATAAGTAAGCAATTTAGGTCTAGAGGGATACTGTTTATTATTGTTGGTTGTTTTTTGTTCCCCCTGTTCCCTGACCTCAAACTAATTCATTAGGGGGTTACCTTATCTTCTATGACTAATCGTGGTTGTTTAATCACATGTCCTCACTGAGAGAGTTCCATCCACCTGTCAAGGTAAGCAAAAGCGCTCAGAAATTGTATGCTCTCGTATTCTCACAAACTATTTCCTTTCCTCACACTTTGGTGCCTCATTCATGGGTTATAGCTACCAATGCAAATTCTCTTAGGGTACTCCACTTCCCTCTTTTTGAGCTTATTTATTGTCTTAAATACTGATTTATAACATTTTCTTTTTCTTCAAATCGTACTCAATACTATGCACAACTGATTTTACATTAGTGGAGGCAAGGATTAGAGTAGTACCCCTTAGCAAATATTTTACAACTGTATAATGGAAGCCTTACAAACTTTTGGCTTCACAGATGCAGATGTCATAGCACTAATTGGCAATACTGGCACCACCAATCGGAGTGCCACACTAGCAAATGTTGCCAATAGTGAATGGCAAACACTACTTAACTTAAGGAAAAAATGTAAGAGAATGGAATCCCATGCCACATTCATGTTGGAGTATCTAAGGGCTGGAGTCATCCCATCGGGCTTACGAGTCCGTAATGTTCCTACGCTGTTTGTAGAACTACGTACATTTCTTGAGAGATGGTCTCACATCAGTAACAGATGTTCTAGAGACTGGATGATTTTAATCATCGAAACAGCAAAAGAATTAGTCGCAGCTCTTAACGTAGAAATCCAAGAATTAGAAAATAAACTCAAAACTAACACAGCTGTAGAGGAGGCTAAAGTAAAACTAGACAGTTTGAATGCGGAACTACATGATTTCGAAGAATATATTGTACAGAAAAAAACGGAAAAACTCAGGAAAGATATAAAATGGTTCTCCCAGGAAAAGGCATACCCATATCTCAGAAGTAATTATTATCAAAAGTGGCAAAATGAGAATGAGTCACATACATACATTAACAGTAATAAGAGAAAAGTGGTCACATTTTCAGATACCAATTCATCGGAATCTGAAGGTGATGCTCCTAGCAATCATGAAGACACCTACCAAGGCCAACGACCGTATAGAGGAAGAGGCGGGGATTATTAACCCTACTATCAAGTTCCTACTCCTTTTTTAGGGAGAGGCCGAGGCCGGAACAGGAGTCGCTATACGAAGTCAGACAGGAGAGGTTACCAGCAAATGGACCCTCAACCTCCTCAGATGTACATGAGGACCCGAAACCAACAATATTGGAGGAATTGAATATTGCAGCGAAAATAGACACCATACCTATCTTTAACATCTCCACCCATATATTGAAACCTGATGAAGCAGCTATCCTGAGTAGAGGACTGTCCTTTGTCCCCAATACATATTGCAACAAGTTCCAACTCATGCAGGACATCTTTTCGTTCTTCAGGAAAATTCGCCTCAAAAAAAGTTTTGTAGGCAAAGAAGAAGGAGATCCAGACCAAAGTTTATCAGGATGTAAACTAAAATCTATATTTACACCGACTCTGGAAATGGTAGGCCCAGAGGTTTCCATCTTTGAAAAATCTGTCCTTAATGACATTAACAAACATATGAGATATAACCATCAGAGTAAACCTAACCTAACAACTGGAGAGAGAACTGCTCTCTTGAAACTTCAAAATGCACCGGAACTCACCATAAAACCTTGTGACAAAGGTGGGGGTATAGTCCTTATGGATACTAGTAAGTATGAGGAAAAAGTTCATCAAATGTTGAAAGTGGCTGAGCATTATAGGCCCATTAAAGCAGGGGCTATTAACAAGTTGAAAGAACTTGTTGACCGTACAACTAGCAAGGCCTACGCAGAAGAAACTATCTGTGAAAAAGAATACCTATTTCTCAACAAAACCAATGCAATAATTCCAGCATTGTATGGTGTGCCAAAAACGCACAAAAATGTGCTAGATCCACCACTACGTCCGATAGTTTCTTCCATCAATTCCTCAACTGAACCACTATCTAAATACGTGGACACATTCTTATGCCCACTTACAACTCAGTACAAATCCTATATTAAAGACACAGGGGACATCATCAAAAAACTGGAGCACATACCCTATGACCCCAATAACGAGATCCTAGTCACGCTTGACATCGAAGCGCTATATACTAACATACCACAACAACAAGCAGTGGAAGCAGTAAAGACTCTCCCAGAGAGATCACCGGGAGAGAGACCTAACGCCTTCATATTGGAATGTTTAGAAATAGTGCTGAAAAATAATTACTTTGATTTCAGAGGGGACCTCTATCACCAGATAAAGGGGACCAGCATGGGGGCATCTTGTGCCCCGAGTGTGGCCAATATATACATGGGCGAATATGAACTGCAACATATTTACAATGAAATAGCCCCATTTTACGAGAATGTTCAAAGATGGCATAGATTCATCGATGACATCTTTTTCATTTGGCGGGGAGATGATGAAACCCTGACCACCTTCATAGACTGGCTTAATGCCAGTGACAAGAATTTGAAATTTACCGGTCACAGAAGTACGGTATCAGTAGAGTTCCTGGATATTATCATACAATCAGAGGATGGTAAGATCTCCGTCAGTTTTTACAGGAAACCAACTTCTAAGAACACCATTCTGGCACATTCCAGTTACCATCCTAATTGCCAAAAAGATTCCATCCCTTTTGGGGAGTTCTTGCGTATCAGACGCAATTGTTCCAACATCCAAGAATTTGACAAATACGGGGAAGACCTAAAAAAGAGACTACTCGCACGAGGTTACCCCAAACGTCTGATTAGATCTGCCTACAAAAGGGCACGCTACTACAACCGAGATGCCCTCCTAGCAAGTAATACACGCTCCAAAAATGACAAACTGGTTTGTGTTGTGAATCATTCAACTCTCAATTTCAAAATAAAAAAGGTCCTGAATAAAAATTGGCACATCTTAAACGTAGATGAAGAACAAGAGATCATCCCTAAGCCCATCCTCGCATACCGCAGAAATCGTAACCTTAGGGACAGCCTGGTTAAAACGAGGCCCAAACAGAGACAACTAAATTCACAAACTACGCTAGTAGGACCCCCGATCCTTGGCAACCACAAATGTGGTTCATGCATTGCCTGTGAGAGCGCCGTAGTTACTCAATCTTGGAATTACCAAGGAAAGACAGGTAAACTACGTGATTTTACCAATTGTAGGAGTCACAATCTTGTGTACCTCATATTGTGTCCCTGTGCCCTAGGCTACGTAGGCGAGACAGGTCGTGAGTTTAGAACTCGCTTCAGCGAACGCAGATCTGCTATTAAAACTAAAAAACTATTAAGCCCTATGGTCCAACATTGTATTGACCTTCATCACAATGAAAAAGAGCTGAGATGGTTGATCCTAGAAAAGATAAAAAACATCCCAGGCAAGGATACACAAGAATTGAGAAAAATACGTGAGACCTATTGGATCTACACCCTAGATACAGTTCAAAACGGTCTGAATGAGGAAATAGTATGGCATACAAGATAAGGGACCTCTGCACCCCATGCATATGTCCATTATGCCATGAACCATCTATCTTCATTAGACATAATAAGTTGTCACATGACTACAAATATTATTCCCTCTACTACATGCAGAGTATGCTATATTTTTTACTGTGTGGTGGATCACCATTAGATGCACAAATATAGGTAAGAGGGAAGGTGACTATTGGACAAGTAACCAGAGGTCATCGCACACTATTACTAACACACATTCTCTAGGACCATCTATGAAAGTGTTGATAGTTTGACGTTACGTCCAGGATGTGCTAGGCTTAACATATTTTCCATCATCTATGTCCGTTTACCTGTCTCACCCTAGTATAGGTATACAAGGGTTAGTCGCACCTTAAATGGTGGCATCGTTCTGTATAGGACTTTGTCTTACTAACCAGAAGAAGCCAAATTATTGGTAGTATGTAAACCGACACTAACCTTAACTTAAATGGTGTTTATGCTCTGCGATACTATCACAGCATTACAATCACTCTGGGTCTCCTAATAAACTAAGCAATAGCTCCAGCGAAACAAACAAGCGGATTAATTATTATGTTCACATCTGCTCAATCCCAGTATAAAGATATAAACATTAGTTGCACTTGGGATGGTGTCAGCCCTTAGTATAGAATTCTGTCTAAATAATTCTAAAGTAGCTAAATCACTGGTGACATTTGAACCGGTACTAACCCTATTCAAAATGGCGACTAGGTTTCGCGACTCAAATATAATATTATTACCACTCTGGGTCTGATAACATACTAGATAATGGCTTAAGTTAAGTACATGAGCGGACTAAATATTATGTTCTGTTTTCTATGTAGAATTGGGCAAAGATTTGTACCAATGCTCCGCAATATTTCGGAGATCAGACGGAGTCTACATAGAGCTCACTCTGCTCTATACCACTACATGATGGAGGTAACTAGGCAATAGCTCCAGCCAAATATACAAGCGGATTAAATATATGTTGATATCTGCTTAACCCCAGTATAAAGATATAAATATTAGTTGCACTTAGGATGGTTTTAGCGCTGAGTATAGAATTCTGTCTAAATAACCTATAGTAGCTAAATCACTGGTGATATTTGAACCGGTACCAACCCTATCCAAAATGGCGCCCATGTTTCGCGATACAAATACAACATTACTAACGTACTAGATAATGGCTTAAGTAAAATACATGAGTGGACCAGATTTTATGTTCTGGTTTCTATGTAGAATTGGGCAAAGATTTGTATCAATACTCCGTAATATTTCGGCGATCAGACGGAGTCTATATAGAGCTCACTCTGCTCTAAACCACTACAAGATGGAGGCATGTTAATCTAACATCTTATGAATAGGAAATGCACGTAGTGTGCCATGCAGCTCGCCGGAGCAAGCTACAGGTGTCTCATATTAGACACTTAGTAGGAGGACTGGGAAGCATATATATAAAAGGCAACAGTATCGCTCACCATTTTATCAGAGCTGGACCACGCCAAGAATTTTTGCTGGGGAACACACGTTACGTATCAACAGGTAAGATACCTAGTGGAGAGTACGTTTACATCTTTATTTCGAACCAGCACTGCGATCGGCAACTTAGCGTACCCTTAAATAACCTTCTAAACAGAAGGTAACAAGACCGTAATCGATGCAGCGCACAACAAGGAACTGCTCGTAAGGCTTGGGAGATACCTATCCAACTTAGGGGGAGTGACAATATGGTAACTAATTTTTAATTTTTAGCTCATGTCTGTTGAGAGGCCCTAGTGGGATAGGAGCAGGGCACAGACTCGACAACAAACTCTTTGTGAAGTATATATACTGCAATGGCAATGGCTGTTGTATTATAACCATGAATTCTATATTTACAGGAACCGGCCCCGTGATAATCCAAACTAGCTAATCTTCCCCCCTTTTTCTCTCTCTCCTTTATGATTGATTAGGGTGCCAATAAATACACTATAAACTTCGATGCAGTCACCCACATTAGGTGTGGTGTGAGTGGAATAAAGGAACAAGAATAGACTACAAGGAAGAGAGACTAGGACATGCGTAAAACAAGTAGATTTTATATTAATAACAGACTGATTCCTTTGAAATTGGCAATACGTAGTTCTCTCAGTACTAGTTATATCTTATGAGGAAATAACCTTCAGTCTTTATTACCAAATGTAGGTAAGCAATGACCATATGAACGTCGAATGTAACCCTGTTCCTTCAACACAAGACCCCGAACACATATTACGTGGTGAATCTACGGCTCCACTCCACAGATATAGTGCGATTAAGGTATATACAAGGTATGCTAGATAGTGATACATGGGGCTATGATGTAGGTATTGTAGACATGCTATACATAACTAGTCTAGCTATCTACAACATTATAATTGTTTCTTACAGCACCAGTTAGAGTTAAGCTGTTCTAAAAAAGAAACTATTTGATCAAGAACGATAACCATTGGGCACCGCTAGGAGAGCATTGTAAACAAAACAGGTAGACTAAGTTATTTCGATTATTATTTACCTGACTCAGAATGAACAGGGAGCATGCTAGTATTAAATATTATACTGTACATCAACTATAATTGTTTCTTACAGCACCAGTTAGAGCTAAGCTGTTCTAAAAAAGAAATTATTTGATCAAGAACGATAACCATGAGGCATGGCTACGAGAGCATTGTAAACAAAACAGGTAGACTAAGTTATTTCGACTATTATTCACCTGACTCAGAATGAATAGGGAGCATGCTAGTATTAAATATTATACTGTACATCAACTAACTATACTAATGCTCCTTAGAATCATATAAGAACTGATGTAGAATTAGGTGCTAAGATCCTACACCCTCCCATTTCTCATCTATCCTGCTTTCTTTTCTTATCCTAATAAATCTTTGAAATGCTAATCTGAGAGCAATGAATTCAGTAGCGCTATTGCTAGCTTGACAGTTAGAATGAGTCCAAAGAAAAACTTTTTGGAGAATAATTGTATATTCTCCTGTGGGTTACATACATGGTAAAATAATATTATATAAATATATGTTTCTAATACTATCCTATTGATTTTCAGACAATCAGGCCCCCACCCTTGCCCGTGATAAAAACACGTAGCAACAGGTCCTGAGGAAGGTGGCATCTAAAGAAAATTAGGCTACCGAAACGTGCGTCGACCAGCTTGAATGAAACACCCCAACGTTTAGTACAACATCAGAGGATCTAGCGGCTCGCCCTTGTCGGACGAGCAGCATATACGCTGTTCCTTTTCTCCTTAGGGTGTAGTATGAAAGGTGTTGTATGAAAGTGATATGCATGTAGTATATTCAGAGGTGTGATTGGTGTGGGGATATTAATTGAATCATTGTTGCGATTTGTATGTTTTTGACATAAATCAAATTTTCTCTCATTTTGTACTAAAAAAAGACATAACTATTTTTGTATAGTACGTCCATTCACAAAAAAGAGATGAATTTTTATTGTATGAGGAAACAATGTGGAAAAGAAATTAAACAAGCAAAAAAATAACTATAAAATGAATAAAACATGAATAAAATAGATAAAAAAATACAAACATAGTTGCGGTATTTTTCTCCATGTGTACCCACAATAAGTAAGCAATTTAGGTCTAGAGGGATACTGTTTATTATTGTCTAGTGGTCTCCCTCTCCTTCGCCATTTTGTTAAACAGTCTCGTGAGGTGCGGAATTAGATCAGGGGCGAAGGCTTTATAGAAGTGAGCGGTATAACCGTCGGGTCCTGGGGCCTTGTGAGGTTTAAGCGCTTTTATGGCGATCCCTATCTCTTCAGAAGTTATGGGAGCAGTGAGTGTGGTGTTCCACTCCGCCGAAACTTGTGGGAGGTGCAACGACCGGAGATACTCTCGTTGCCTGTTCGTATCTAGCTGATCAGCAGTGTACAGGGCCTTGTAATAGGTGCTAAAGATGTCAGCCTTGAACTCGTCTTTGTGTGTGATTTCTCCATTCGCACCCCGTACACCCCCTATGTACTCCCGTTCCCTTTTCTCCTTCAGTTGCCTTGCCAGGTGTTTCCCAATCTTATTGCCCTGGAGATAAGAGAAATGGCGGAGTTTAAGAAGGGTGAGTTCCGCCCTGTTATTATAGATATTTCTAAGCTTGCCCCCTAGAGCCGTTAAGTTGCGGAGAGTCTCCCTGGTGGGGTTCATCTTATGAGCTTGTTCAGTGGTGGCTACCTCTTGTTCCAAAGCCTCCCTCTCCCTGGTTCGCTGTTTGTTTAAAGCCGAGTTCAGGGCAATGCATTTCCCTCTAAAGACGATCTTAAACGCATCCCAAGTATTATACTCTGAGGTGTCTACGGGGTTGTTGTTAGTAAAAACATCTGCTATCGTTTCTCTCAGCTCTGTACAGAACACCTTGTCTCATGTGAGGGACGCCGGAAAGTACCACCTGGGGCGAAATGAGGCGTTACAGCTCCAGGCCAGGCAAATTGATACTAGGCCATGGTTCGACTCGGACAGAGGAAAGATCTTGGCTTCCTGCAGTACTCCCAAGAGGTTTTGGCTTATAAAAATATAATCCAGTCGGGAGTATGTACGGTGTACGTGCAAGTAAAAGGTGTAGTCGCGGGATTGAGGGTATAAAGTGCGCCAAGCATCTAGAAGACCCAGGTCGTGCAGGTTCTGTTTAGTGTCAGCGGGAAATGTGCTTGCGTCAGAACGTTGTGGGTGAGTGCTGTCCAAGTCCTTCTGCCAGATCAAGTTAAAGTCCCCCATGAGAATTGTAGGTCCCTCTGCGAAATCTTGAATTTTCCCCTTTAGTGTGTTTAAGAAGGCCGCTTGACCTGTGTTAGGCGCATACACTGCCACAAATGTACAACATCTGCCCATCAAGAGGCCTTTGACCATAATAAGGCGACCGTCTTTATCGGCCTGAACATCATGTGGCTGGAATTTCACTGAGGAGTGAAACAGGAGAGCCACCCCTCTATGTTTTGTGAGTGCAGAGGACCTGTATATCAAAGGATATTGTTTGTGGCGGAAACGCGTGTCCTCAGATCTAACCAGATGGGTCTCTTGCAAGGCCACTATATCAAGGTGATGGTCGATGAGATATTTCCAGACCTTTTGGCGTTTTTGGGGTGAGTTGAGGCCCTTGACGTTCCACGAGCCAAGGGTGATAGTCATCTATCTAACAAGGGAACCTGCGCTCCTCTGGGCATTGTGTACCGTCCCGTCCCGCCAAGATATCTGGTGGATCTCCTCCGAATGTCGCCATTAGGGGTGGTGTACCACCCGAATTCTGCCCATTGTAACAGCAAAGAGCCGCCGCCATTCCCGTCCCTAACCCTCCCACCTTCCCCCAACAATATAAAAATAAACATTATCAAAAGTTGAAATCAGAATAACAATAATATGGTCCCAAAAAGGGAAAGATACTCCCCACGAGAAGTCGGTGGGAGCGGTAGAACCGAGGTCCCCGCCCACGCCCATCCTGATCAAAACTTAGGTAAAAATTTGTAAACGGCCCACTTGGGACAACTATACCATCAGGGCCCCCCGGCCATGCCCATCCAGAACATGACATGAAATGGCCCCCCTGGACAGCTGCGACAGTGTCAGCAAGTCTGTGAAGCAACTTACAGGAGCGCAAAGCCAGTCTCTGCCAATAAGAGCGATCTCCGAACCAGTTCACCAATCCATCGGCAGCAGCTATCAGCCTGCACATTGAGGTCAAAACCAAGGAATCTGTGATGGGACCAGGCGTTGGTAAGGTCAAAACAACCTAGGAGAGAGTCCGTCATCCCACTGCTACGGTGATACATCATGAGTCGACAGCAACATCGCCGTTTCCGAGGGCAGCTTGAGGAGAAGGAGATTTTGTGTGCCGCCCGCGGTTCCTACGCGGGCCCATGGACCAGGGGGGGACCGGCGGGCCACCCCGCAGCACTCCCCTCTCCGCGACACGGGGTGGGCCCAATTCCTCGGGGGGAAGGCCCAGTATCTCCAGACCGTCCTTCAAGTCAGTGATATGGCGCCGCCTGTTATTTAGCTCGAAGCTTAGGCCAAAAGGGTAAGTCAATCTGTATCGTATCTTATCCTCACGCAGCTTTGAGGTGATAGGCCTGAACAGTTGCCTCCTGGACAAAGTGGTGGGTGCTAGGTCCTGATAGATAGCGCATGAGTGATTCTGGAAGGATACATTCCCTTTCTTACGCGTGGCAAGAAGTACCGCCTCTTTAACTTTATAGGAGTGGAACTTGGCCAACATATCCCGGGGGCGCTTCTTTTCGCCAGTGGACAGACCACTCACTCGGTGTACACGCTCCAACTTGATGTTGAGAGTTTGAGGGCTCAGGATTTCTGCAAAGAGCCCCTCCAAGAAGGCCTCCAGATCGGGACCCTCCGCTCCCTCCTCCAGGTCTCGTCTGCGAAGGTTATCTCTTCGAGCCCGGTTCTCAAGATCCTCCGCCTGAAGTTGTGTCTGATGGTGCTGGTCCTGGAGGATCCGAACGTCTTCTCTCAGTTCAGTGGTACATGCCTCCTGGCTCTGAGTTTGTGTTTCAAGGTCGAGCAGTCTCGCACCCACCGAGTCCATATCCCGCTGTAAGGAGGACAGCCTGTCTGTGAGGTCAGTACGCAGTTGGTCTATGGATGCCTTTATACCCTGGCCGAGATCGTTCCTGAGTTCTGTTTTAAAGTCTTTAAACATGCCAAGGAGATCTTCCCGCATGAGGGCCATACTGTCCGCACCACTGGAATGCTGCGTTAGGTGCCTGTCAGTTGGGGTGAAAGATTGTGAAACCTTGGTGGGTGCTTTGCCTGATGTCTTCTTTGGCGGCATAAGGGCGGGCCCAGGAGGACCCCCGAGGCGCTGCCTGGAAAGGCACAATTAACCCACGCATGAGGACTAACCCGCCCCTCGATATCGGGAATGGGCTCCGGGCCGCTGTGTAAGGGAGACGGCAGGAGGTGAGTCTCGTGAGCGCGTCAACCTCTCGGGGGACCCATGAGGTGCACCACAGCGGCGTGTCTCCAAGGAGAGGGCTTGGCAAATTTACGAGTAGGCCCATCAGCAAGCACCAGAGGTCGCAGGCCGTGTGTCCGTTAGCTATCCCCACCACAAAGCGGACCAGGTGCCGAAGAAGCAGTCAGCCCAGATGAATGCTACTGCCCTAAGGTCTATCAGTCAAGCTGGTACTGAGAATCTGGGCCGTTGGATTATCTCCCTGCCACCAGAGAGGAGACCATGCTGGCCAGGACGGGAAGTGGAGCTCCGCCGCACCATGTCACACCCGAGCTGCCATTTTGAAGTCAGGCAAGGTGGGGAAACCCTCGTCGCGGGCCGCAACGCAACCGCTGCTATTGATGGGCCCTCCGTGACCGGCGCTAGAAGGTGTAAGGAGACAGCACCTCGGTCTCTTCCCTCACCGTCCGAATACTGGCTTCAGCCCGCAAAGCCCCTCCTCACCTCGGAATTCGGCCTGACAGCGGTCCCGGCTCACTCCGCTGCTCCGGGTAGGTGGCGGCGTCCACAGCCTCAGCTTACCCCACCCCCGGTCTCGGTAACTGGTGCCGTGATGCTCATAGGCTCCTGGTGCAGGCGCTACGGCGCTCCGAGCCGCGACCGCCATCTTGTCCACTCCGGCGATCCGGCAACGGCCGCACATTCTGCTCACGACGGCGAGTACAAGGCAGGACAGGGCTTTCCAAGTGCGCCCCATATCATCCGGTCCCCGGAGCCACGGCGTCTCAGCTGCAAGGCATCAGCAGGCCGCGGAAAACAGATCGGGAATAGTGCGTGGGCCGGGAGCCGAAACGATCTATGCCCGTTCGGCCATCTTGCCCCAGTTTTTCCATGTGCACTATTTTATATATTGCTGGGAATCACACCTATCTACCAAGGATGGTCTCATTAGTTCAGTTTAGTGATCACAATTTCTATACTTTTGGCTAAGGAAACACAGACATATTTATGCACAACAGATTACTTGAAATTGGCAAAATTTTCTTTACACATGAAGCCATGCTGGAGTAAATGATCTTCTAAACCAGAACATACATTTTGTTTTTTTTATACTGCAATAAATCATTTTTGCACTCTCTCAAACTATATATTCCCCAGAAGAACTGGTTTATCTACACACATAGAAGCAATTGTATAGTCATGTCTCACCAGTGGCTTTGTGTGTTGAAAACACTCAAGTAAAGGGCAAACATTTGTATCCTTTATTTAAAATCAAAACAAACTGTAGGTGTAGAATTGAATGCCCCTCTTTGGAGAAGAGTTGCAAGGATTTCTTTTTACTTTCTAGCAAAAACCTTAGTTTGCCTCTGGAGTTCTACCAATTCATAGAAAAATACAATTTTTCTGTGCCTTTTTTTTTGTTTTTTTTATACTATATCTATCTGGAGCCATAGGGTTGCTGCCTTCCCCCAACTTATAAAAGAGTTGGTCCTGACTCAGAGCAAACACTACTAGGAAAGCCACAAAAGCCAAAATTACATTTTATGTGCACACAGTGAATGATGAAAATATTATACATAAATAGCTTAAAGGAAATACATACAAGTGTTTCTTTTTACTTCAGAGTGACCAGCTAATATAAGGATCGCTTAAATGGAATATCATTAGCAGCAATCCTCAATTATGGTTCTCCGTATTCGGGTGGGTGTGATTTCACTTATCCGGAAGTGTAATACTTAACCTAAAAGAATGAATAGTTATCTAATGTTCTGTTTCTGTATGTATGAACAGTACCACCATTACCCATGTGCACAAAGGCAGTGTCAAAACACATACATTTGTCAGCGCAGCATAAGAAAGTCTTTTGTGGATTTTTGCTCTTCACTTGAAATTTTGCTTGCATAAAACATGAGTTTAACAGAACACGTATGGTGCCTGTTTAACATGTAAGGAAAGAGACTGATCTTCAGGTAGCCCCAAAGCAAACTTTTTTATGTATTTTTTAAAATTTTGATGGAGAGAGATTTTTAAATAGGCTTTAAATGGCTAAAACCTCTTGTGGCTAGGCTTACATTTTTTGTGTAGCACAACATTCACCACAGGTGTTTATGGGCTTTCTGAATAAGTAATAATTACTTGGTAGAAATATGTTTCAAGCGATTTCCTGAAAATGCTCTGAGTTGATTGACAATTAAGAGTGAAAGGAAGAGTGTTCCAGATTTTGGGTGATTCGACTTAAAGGCTCGGTCTCCAAATGTCGACAAACAAACTTTGAGCAGCTGGAGAACAAATAGATCGATAGTGACAATGAATTTTGAGGGAAAAGGAGTATTATGTGGTGTGGGGGTTAGTCCTCACCTTAGAATACTATCACGATACCCCAAAGATAGTTCTTGGATTCACACTAATAAATCCTTAGCTCAGTCCTGGTAGTGTGGTAAAGCAGTCAGGCTTTACTTGAAGAATGTGTTAAGAATTTTATAATACCAATATGAACGATGAGTAATTGACACGACTCAAGAGAAATCTGCCACAAATTTATTAAAATAGAGTGTATTTTTATCGTAATTTCGACACCAAAAAAGATGGAATAGCATACATGAGACCGGAGTTATCATTTTTTGAAGCAATAGAAAATCAGTGCAAAATAATACAGTGACAATTTAGCATTGCATTCAATGGGAAAAACCACTAGTGACAATCAGTCACTTGCAGGTAGAGTTGAGTTGTACCCTTGCAGGGTAAAGGTGATGTGGTCACAGGACCAAGCCACAACTTTCAGTTCAATTTTACCTGGCCCGTGGAGTCCGGTGTAGAGTTGCCAGGCTGTCCTGGTGCTGAACGGGAGAAGTGGGAGAGCTGCTTTTACTGCTTTACATTGGGCTGCTGAAAATAAATGCAAAATAACAACAGCAGGGTATTGCAGGTTTTGTGGAATGCCTTCTGGATGCAGCATCGAGTTAAGGGATTGGTTACCGGAATGGTGACCAACAAGCCTTAGCAGGGGTAAGCTCAGCTGGGATCATCTTTGGCGCCATGAGGCCCAGGGAAAGATGGCAGTGACTTGAAACTTCATTGAAGGCCAGACTACAGTTCACACAATACACTAGTCCATTTGGATTCAGCCGATCTCTTGCTCGGCCCGATGGACAGTGATTCTTGAGTTTGTGAGCGTATTTTACCTGCAGTTTGCAGGTGACTAGTTCCACTAGTCTAAGGGAGCCTGAGTTTGCTTCTGGCTCTCTTAGGGGTCCCGCAGTCTGTGGGAAGCAACCTTTAGCCTAGGATGAGCCTAGTTCATACAGTTCCAGTACGTGTTGCCATAGGTCCAGAGTATCCTTCTCTTTGTGCAAGTTCCTGTTGTCGATGACATGGGTCCCTTCTGTGTCATCTTCGATGCAAGTTGAATGAGAACTGAGGTTCTGGTGTCAGGGTTGTCCCTTAAATCCTAGATTTAGGGGAGTTAGGGGTGTGGGAGCAAGTAGCCATTGAGTTGCTAGTCCCTGCAGCTACTCTGCCCCTGAGGTGACCACATCTGTGGATGTATGTCACCTTTTCTACCCAGAACCCTCTACTATGTTCACACTTTTGATGTATGGCACCCGCCTCCTGGGCTTTAAGAGGCCTCCCTTAGGGGTGACTGGCATATATATATCAGAGATAGTGAATTGGCTTTGCTACACATGATGAGGGCTATGTTGAGTTTGAGCAGTTTTCACTGCTCTTGCAGTCTGGAATGACAGGTCTGCTGTCAGCAGTTTACTTAGATCACTTAGGGTGACACAAACAGTGCTGCAAGCCCTGGAGACCCCTTTACCACCCATGCCCTGGGTTCCACTGGTACCATTTACTAGAGACTTATATAAGGTGAAGTCCTTGTCCTTTGGGATTGCCAATTTACACATAACAGTTTTAGGGGGAGAGCACTGGCACTGGAGCCTGGTATGCAGGCTTCAGTGGACTGTCAGAGTCGAAAACCAGCATCTAATGCTCCACATGGGGAAAGTGGGAGGAAGCCGCTTTCATACACATTTGTTTCACACAAAAAACCCGGACTGCTGTTATAAATAGATTTGCGAACAATCATCACTGCCCAGAATGTGAGAAATTGATTTCTTTTTCTTTAGGTCCTGTAAAATGACATGTCAGAAATTACCTTTGTGCCATCACAATACATACATTTCCTGAATGCTCTAAATTCATATAGTTTGCACGGGTGAAGAAAAGACCAAAGAGGTACATGTGTTTGAATAACCATGCACTGAGTCTGTTTTTTTAAACTTTTTCAAAGGGGAGCATAGATAGTTCACCAGTGAAAGGGTAAAAATCCCCAGGCAAAATTCAGTTAAAAAGACGATACGTTAAGAATTGAAAAACCAGAAAATGCCTGCAATCCCTCTTAAAAGTGAGTTTTACACTAAAAAGAACAACTGATGTCAATAGCACCCATCAATGCAAGCAGCAAATAAGTCCTCTTTTTTACATCTGTTGACAGTGGAAATTATTTTTATTTTATTTGTATCAAACATACAGACTGCTGTCTGTTACAAGTCATGCTCCAGCTTTCTAAATACAGTTAATGTTTATTACCATATGTAAACCTAGTGGGAGAAATTGCAGCACGCTTTATTAACCCTGTACACTGGTGACCAAAGAAATGTCATATTTAATGGCATCACTTGTAAAATATACATAACTGTTCGCAACAGGTGAAATGACTGAAATTGCAAAAAATAGCTTTTTCCCTACCCCCCTTTTCTAACAGTGCGATTACAATAATAATTATCTGTGTAATCGTTCTGATGGTGTTTATAGGATGAAAGTGTGCTGCAACTACAAATACAAATCTTCGGGTATGTATTAAGATTGAGGATAAGAACAGCAGCCATTTATCTCAACATCAAGTAGCTGACAGTAGTTCAGTACTCTCACAAATGCATTTAAATTTGTGATGTAATTTACATTCTGAATTATGATGTTATATGTAATGTCTGTAAATGAATGCTGCAGTAAGGTTACAAACCCTTAAAACTGTTGTTATTTGCCAGTTATGGTGAGGAACACAACCTTGAATCTCAATGACTGCACTTTTATATAATAACATTTTATAGTAAGGATACTAAATATTAAACCACTGAAACTTGACAATTATAGTTTGGTACAAAACCATTAATCCATATGAAACCATTGTTCGGGAGCTCAGAGATGACATCACAATTGACAAAGTTTCACATCTCAATACACAACAAAATCACCATCTGGCGTGATCGTCAGCATAATTGAACAATATATGTTTGCTACTTTTTGTACGGTAACATAATGAGCCTAAAGACCAGAAAAATGGCCTTTGAGTTGGTAAAACAAGGTGCCACTGGCATACTGATATTTTTCACTTGAAGGAAGTCTAAAAGTTATCTTTTTATCTTTACATGGTTGAAGGAATGCATCACTGTTGGTTTCTGAAGATTCATTTTCCTGATTTATTGCGACCTTCTGGGCTAAACTACACTCCTTTGATGACCTGAAAGAGGCGTGAAAGAAGTATGAGTAGTTTGCTTTGTTTACTCTAGGTTGACTTGGGTGTTAAATGCAAATTCTACAAGTCTAGCACTTGAACGGTGAATGGTTACATCTTTTTCTCACAAAGAGAACACAGAATTATACAAATTATACAAAACAGTGGCCTCCAAGTAGGTCAATTTGAGTGGATATTTCCTTTCTAATCTTCCTTATCCTAATCTAATCAAATCTCTACTATAACTTGGACCTGTCATTTTCTGTTATCTAATTTCACAAAAATGTGCTCCTTTCTCACATTTTCATATTTGAAAACATGTATTTACACTTGTGTACTTTCTCATCTTGATAATTCCTCCTCAGTGCATGTTGGTGTGCCTACTTATGCCTCTCTAACTTTCCAATCAATCCTCATCTATTCTTGTTATGCTCTTTTCAGTCTTGTGTTTTGCAGTTCAAATCTACATGTACACTGTTTACCAGTAATTTATTTGTTAAATTTCCCGTGTATTATTTTTTTAATATGTTCATTCTTTTGTTGCTCTAGATGAATGATTTCTTGTTACTCTTTACAACTTCAAGATCACTTTGCTAGTCATTTCAATACTCCCTGCCCTCCCGGGCTCCTTTAGATTCAGAGCCTTTTCTCATATTGTGCCAAAACTATAATATATATGCATATCAGATCTATATCATCATCTTTTTTTGTTTAAAATTAACATTTTTTTTAAGCCATTTAAGTCCCAGGTTTCATATTGCCTAACCTCTTCCATTTTGTCATAAGGTAATTTGCTTTTCTTGTATGAATTAATGTTTGGAACTTTTAAGATTGACACTGATTTGTTTAAAGTGTTTAAAGAGAAAGAAAGAAAGAAAGAAAGAAAGAAAGAAAGAAAGAAAGAAAGAAAGAAAGAAGGAAGAAAGGAAGGAAGGAAGGAAGGAAGGAAGGAAGGAAGGAAGGAAGGAAGGAAGGAAGGAAGGAAGGAAGGAAGGAAGGAAGGAAGAAAGAAGACCTTCTTTAATGTATGGTGGTATGTTCTCTGTCCATCATGGTGGCAGAGGACATTACATCTGCCAACCTGATGGACAGAGAACTGCCACATTTAGAGATTACTGCCTGCCTCAATGTTCAAAGAAACTGTTGTCACAACGGTATATCTGAAGGTATTAAAAGTTAGGTGGAAGACCACAGTTCTGTTTGGCAACTATCCACTGAACATTTCTTTCAAAAACAAACTTCAAAAGTGAGAAATTATTTTTGAAAAACAAATAACTAATGACCTTCACACCCAAGGAGTTTTTTGTCAGAAAAAAGGACAGCAGACTAAATAGGGCCAGCAGTGTGATCCCCTTACTCTGACGACCAGCAATCAGTCAGCCTGACAGAGAGGTTTTCCACCAAAGGAACCAACGGGGCACTTCTGACTGAAAGGTGGCGGCTCACCCAACTCAAAATAGGGCTGGCAGACAGGATAGTTCTTCACATTTGTGACAGAGTACCCTGTCCGCCAAACTCTATATTGGCCCTAAATATTGGATTTCTACATTATGTGCCCAGACTGCTGACAATTATACCAAGCATATATTATTTCATTACAATATCAAGAGTACATGATTATATGGTATGAATGTCTGCTATTGTTCATTTCAGCAATCAGTTTTGCTCTTTGCTTGCAAATGGGATGTCCTGAAATAATTGCCGATTTTTGCAAACAAAACATTGTAGAATTTTCTGGGAAGAGTACAGCTTTCTACAAGCAAAGGTTGTACATTATGTAAAATATTAGAAAATGGCATCTGCAAGATTTTAGAGGACAGTTATTTCTAGAGACTAGACTTTTTTTGTACTTTATAATGTCAGTCGTAGCTGCCTCAGATTTTGAAATGTATAGTGAATTTTGAAAGTTTCCTCACCTGTACTTTACTGTTCCAAAGAGTCTCTGGCTCTCTTCACTTCCTATAATAATTAAGTCATTTTTCATGTTCCATTGTGGCTATGAGCTCTTTAAAACAATTATTTTTAGAAGACTGCCGCCCCCTGGTTACGACATCTCCTAATTGCCGGTTGGGCCTTGCATAGTTCATGAACCTTGATTATTTGTTCATTAGTAATGATGATACTCCAATTATTATTTATTTAAACTGACATAGTTCTCTCCCTTACTAGTGACATGCTCCCTTTTGGTTTCTCTGTTTTGGCAGTAGTCGTATTTGCATCTGGATGGAAAGTAAGAGTTATGGTATTCAATGGCCTCATTTGCACTATTTACTAGATTTTGTGTTAGATAATAATCTCATTAAGGTATTGTTTTTTTTCTACATCAGTTAGTTGGATTTTGATTGGTGCGGGATGGGGTGAATTAGGGCCTCATTATGATTGCGGTGGGACCACCACCGTAACCTCATTGGTGGTGGTCCCACCGCCATCGGTGACTGTGTTCCCGCCCACCTCATCATGATGGAAGGCGGTTCTTTGGCGGGCAGAGAGGCCAAACGCCACTGATCTGATGGGCTCAAGGAGCCTGTCGGACTGTTGGAGGTGCTGAAATACTTGCCGCCATAGGTATTATAATGTTCCTTTCTGCCGGCCCATTCATGACGGTGAACCTGCCATGGAAAGGATGGTGGAGAGGGACATTGGGGGCCCGTAGGGGGCCCCCTCCATCCCTGGGCCTCAGCTTTGGTGTTGCCCCCTACATATCCCTGCACTATTTGGCAGGCACCGCATGGTGTCTGCCACATAGTGCAGGGATGGGAAACAGCCATTACAACGTAGCTGTTTCGCCGCATACCATTAAATCACAAGCGTTACCAGGCATGAGTTGTAACAACGCATAGTCATTACTATGCTTTTTTTTACATTCCATGTGCTTTTACCACGTATGCCTTTACAACGACTTTTGTTGTAAAGGCATGAGTGGTAAAAGCACCTGGGATGTAATAAAATATAGGCGATCCACCTCATTGTGAGGAAACAGAGGTTCTTCCGTTTCCTCACAACGAAGTGCACCGCACCTCCGACCCGACATGCAGCAGGAACCAGGAGGAGAGAGAAGAACCACGAGGAGAGAGAGAGGTAAGGGGGATTGGGCCTGGGGTGGCGTTTACTTTTTTAGGGTAAAAGGGGGTGGGGTGGGGTGTTTGTTTAGTACAGGGTACTGTTTTTTAGGGTAGGGTGGGGGGGTTCGTGCAGGGTAGTTATTTAGGGTAGGGAGAGGACTGGTGGTCGGGGAGGGTCATGCAGGGGGTGGTGTTTTAGTGTTTAGGGTAGGGTCAGGGTCGTGCAGGGCAGAGTTTTAGGGTAAGGAGAGGACTGGGGGTCTGGGGAGGGTTGTGCTGGGGGTAGTGTTTTAGGATTTAGGGTAGTAATAGTGGGTCATGCAGAGTCGTTTTTTAGTATAGGGAGAGGACAGGGGGTCAGGGGAGGGTAGTGAAGGGGGTAGTGTTTTAGGGTAGTGATGAAGGGTTATGCAGGGTAGTGTTTTAGGGTAGGGAGAGGACTGTGGTTGGGGAGGGTTGTGCAGGGGTAGTGTTTTAGGGTTTAGGGTAGTGTCGGGGTTCATGCAGGGTAGTGTTTTAGGGTTTAGGGTAGGGTCGGGGGTCGTGCTGGGTAGTGTTTTAGGGTAGGGAGAGGACTGGGGGTTGGGGGGAGGGTTTTGCAGGGATACTAAATTAGGGTTTAGGGTAGGGCAGGGTAGTGTAACTTTCCTTAGATACTTTTACCAAGAGTATACCTTTACTGCGCATGCCTTTGGGTTGTAATGGCTTGCGTGGTAAAGGCATATTAGTGGTAAAAGTATGCGGTGTAATGGTAGATCGTGGTAAATGACAACGCATAGTAATACCCTTGTTGTAGTGACACAGGTGGTATTAGTACGCGTTGTAATGTGTCATATTCTGCAGGGGTATGTCTGATGTGTATTATTGGTACTGCTGTGTGTGCTGCGGCCTGCAGCACCACCGCAATACAAATTATACACATTGCAACCACCTTGAAGGCGGTCACATTGTGATTCCTATGGTGGGACCACCGACAGCAAGTCTGGCGGTCCCATCTCCTATATGATGGCGATCGGACTGAGATTATAATGAGGCCCTTAGTCTCATAGCAGTTGTTTGACGCTTTTTAGATTGACTCATACTTTTTGGCAGGAATTAATATGGCAATATAAATAGGGTAAAATGACTTTTCTGCGGATTTTGTGTAGGAGAGGGTATTTTAAAATGCTTCTGACAATAATCACCCTGCACTCCATCTCTCTTGATGTGAAGGTTTGTGGGCTATTGCATAGCCATAATAGTTCTATAGGGACTGTCTTATGGATTGAATTGAATTTATTACATTTGTATAGTTACTCTAAACCATTGCAATACAAATTTCAGAAAATACAATAAAATCATGATAAGGTAATAATTTCATATTTGCAAAAATTCATGTGTCCTTAAAAAAGTTAAAACAGTTAAATTGCTATTAGATAAAAATTGCTTTGTTCTTCATACACATAGTTCTCGACGTAAATTATGCATTCTGCCCAGCTTCATTACTCTGTCTGTGCAGTGCTATTATTGAAAAGGAGACGTTATTGAGAACCTAACCCAAGTGCTTGTATGGAGGTTTCCCAGGTCGACCTTAATGGTGGCA
Source organism: Triturus cristatus (assembly GCF_964204655.1). NCBI lineage: Eukaryota > Metazoa > Chordata > Amphibia > Caudata > Salamandridae > Triturus > Triturus cristatus. The sequence goes on from NC_140595.1 coordinate 411,784,968, forward strand.
GTCTCATGTCATAGTTAAGAGTGCACACAGTAGTCGCAGCTTCCCCTTAGCATAGGTGGAGTTTACGCGTTCAATGGCATTTTTTTCTCGGCTGCATTTAGGAATCTCACTAGACTACAGTTTAATTGAGGTGTTGCTGGGTCAAAGCATGCAAAAACTGCTTGTCTCCTTGAGCGAATGTTCCTTTGGTTTAAGGGGACTCTTAGCAGCTGTCTCCTTTCCTGTATCAGCTCTTTGCAGGAGCATAATAAATGGGTAATGTCACCCTGGCCATTTTTGAACAGACTACAAGATGTTCGTGATGGCTCCCTCTTCCATGCTGGAAGGTTCTGAGTGCACGGGATCAAGCCAAGGAGGAGTTTTAAGAATTTTAATTTCTGTGATTTCGGGTAGCCCAGATTTAAATATTTTTGAGGGGCCAAGACTTTGTAATTTGTAATTGGACTGTCTTATGGATTTTCCTAGCAACATTCTTCATATCCCTCCATACTGTTGAGAGATGCATGTTGGATTTCTGATTATCAGCATTATGCTGGACAGAAGGGGAGGCTGGTACAGTAATGGTGGGTCTGTCCTACATCCATTGGAGCCTCTTCTTTTGTCCACTGTTCTTGTACATTTTTTCGCCATGGACTAAATATTTTTCCTCCCCTTCTCAAATACTGAAGCAATAAACCCCATGAAACTTCTTCATCTCTTCCAATGTCTTTTACTTCCACTTCACAGATGCACATTGTCTAATTCAGGCATTTTGGCTTTGAGAAATCCTCTGACGTTTCCTTCAACCAATAGCTGTTTCCCTGTGACCTAAAGAGCTGTCCTCTCTATCCGTTCCTTCACTCATATTTTCCCAGTGGGACTAACCACCCTATTGTTGTTGTTCTTTGCTTGGTGAATTTACTATGTAACATGTTAATTGTTTGATGATTCTCAAGTGTTAGGATATGCCAGTAACTGTGTTCTTGAGGACTAAGGGGCATATGTACGATGAAGTGGTACGAGGAAGTGGCGGAGTGAGGCATTAGCCGTCATGGCTTAACGCCTCACTCCGCCCCTTCATAAACGCAAGGCTGCACCATATTTACAAGAATATGGTGTAGCCTTGCGTTTCCCCCTGAACTGGTGCTACACTCAGCAGTGTAGGGCCAACATAGGCACCCTTGCACCTTGTCTGCGTGCAAGGGAGGATTGTTTACAAGGCAGCACACAAGGAAAAAGCAAAAACGAGGAGAAATAATGCATTTCTCCTCATTTTGCCAACTTAAGACCAGGTTTTCCACCAGGGTATTGCACCGCAACACACATTGATTTTGACGCTGCCTCCTATGTACAAGGGCAGCGTGCATAGGAGGCAGCACCAAAATCAACGTGTGTTGCGGTGGAATGCCCACCACAACACCCACTGCCACCACTTTCACGCTCAGCATTCAGTGAAAGGGGGCCTTATTAACAAGGCAGGGTTTAGCCACTGTAAGTGGCTTAACACAGCCTTGTCAAAAAGGCTAAGCCCCTATCACCACCACAATGTTAGAAAAAGTGACATTGGGGTGACGATAGGGACTTGTCCATATGCCCCGAAGCATCTTATTCAACCTCGTCCTCCTTCCACTGTTGCACAAGTTTCTGCAAGATGCAATGTGGTGTAAAGACTGCGTTAGCATTGGGTGGTCGATGACAGGAGTGTCTGATTCACATGTACCAGTCAAACAGACTTTCTGGGGTTCTTCTCTCTGCTCTGTGGCAGCCTGCTCTGATAGAATATCTACTGCAATGACTGTGCTATAGAGAAGAACACATGCCCATAATAACTCATGGCTTGGTTTTTTCATACTTTACCGTTAACAAATTGACTCTCTATGTTATTCACTCTTTCCCTCTTTTTCATTTTTTGTGTCATCTGTCCTACTTGCTTTAGATACCAGTTTCTTGTTCCTAAAAGTGGCTCTGCTTGTTTCACGACTTCTTTTTCATTGTCTACACATCACAAAACACCATCAACACTGAGACACTGCTTTCTTAACCATCCCTACCCAACTGTGCATTCTAAGGGGGTTCAGGAGGAACTAGGGGACATATTTACTGCTGCTCTGTCTCCTATTGCTGGTACACAAACAAACTAATGCCATGCCCACTGTGTGCATGCTGTGTATGATAAATGTTGTACTGGAAGGGTATGCTTGCAGTGCAAAATACTATGGCTAGAAAATGTTTAAAACGTTTTTCGCATTGAATTTGTGCTGCACAGTGCAGCACATATGCAGTGTTTGAAAAATTAGGAGAATTTAAACGACATTTTACTGCAAAGCCCTGTCTACCAATTTTAATATATAGGGCTGTGCATCACAAGCCATGAATTGTAGCATGGAAACAGCCACTAACCACCAATGGGGTGCCTCTTTGTTGCAAGGCAATGAAAAGCAGTGTATAGCACTATTTGCGTTACTTTAGGGCTATTTTCCAGTTATCAAAACTTTGACCCCCTATGCAGCACTTTTCATATTTGTGTGTTGCAAAGCCGTTGATAAATCTACCTCTATGTTGCTGTGCCCACATTAGGCTAAGTTGTATATTAGGTGAAAGTAGAAAAATAATAGATTACAACTATGAGGCTTAATTAAAGTTTGGCAGACAAAGGGTATTCCATCAGAATGGTGGAGAATATTGTCTCTGCCATCCCAAAGAACCTCTGCCCACCACCCCTTTGGACAACTCTTAACACTGAAAGGAACCACAGTCATGATAGTTCCTGTAAAATTTAAAAACATTTGATGGACGGCTCAGTCAGACAGCACGGCTGCCTTTTCAAATTTGTACACAGTTTTTCATTTTTCAAACATATACTTGCAAAGCTGGAGTTTTTTTTTGAAAAATGAAAAACTAATGACCCCCCACACCATGAGAGTTTTCTTTGCATGAAGGGAGTGTCATTATATATTTTTTTAACTGTCCCTTACCACCAGGAAAACAGACAAAAGTGATCCGATCACCCACTCTAAATTGGGCAGACAGTTAGATGGCTAACCTCTTACCACCTGGTGGATTAAGGGCCATCGGAGGGATATTTCAGCAAGTGAACCAGAGTAGGCTCCATTGTCGACATACTTTCACTCCATCCGTCTCTATATTGGGTGACCGGACCATGACGTTGGCAGAAAGAGTACTCTGTTGCAGTTGAGATGGATTATCCTTCATCAAACTCTAAATCAGCCCCTATATCTTCCTGTTTACTTTTTATTTACCTGCCTTTGAAATGTGCAAGGCCATTTAGCATTCTACTTGCTTTTGATCGTTTTCCGGGCAGAGCACAAGTGTGTGTGGAGGGCAAAGTATACCTCCATTCATAATGGAGTACACCCACAGTAACAGTACTATTATTCATATTAATAGATCTAGCAGTGATGTCAATGGTAATTTTTGTATTTGTGTTAATTGCAGCATTTATATATTAACAACAGTACCGGCAGAACACTGGTATACAGGCAATATTGTTAATATTGTTGGGGCATGAATAACTAGCAGGGCAAGTGTGTGCATGTATGTATGTATGCATGTCTGTATGTATGTATTATTATAAATAGTAGTAGCAATAGGTGTGGAGAAGTTGGGTGAGAAGTACAACTAAAAGTAGTACTACTAGCATTACTGATAGAATACTATTTTAAGGTGAAAAGACAATGTCTATTGATATTTAAATTGAATAAATGGCACTTCATAGTTTCCACTTTCATTTTTTGAAGTATATGAAATGAGACTCCTTGAAACTCTCTCATTGTAATAGGCCTTGTAATGTCCAAATACTGTTTAGGTCAAAATGGAACAGTGTTAGGACAAAATATAGGATAAAAAACACTGTGCTACAGAAATATTGTGTCAAGAATATTGGGACTTCAAATATATCATGGATAGGAATATCGAAAGCAAAAATATAGTTTTAAGTGTTGTTTTTAATATTGTTGTCAAAAATATAGATGTCGTAATTATTGCTGCATATAATATCATTTTTCAGAGTTAATTAGTATGTAATGTACGGTATTTTTATGCTATGTATTTATTTTTGATACATTTTTTATTCATTTGATTTTTTACATTTGTATTTTAAATTGTAGTAATGTTTTTAATTAATTATTGAAAATGTATTCTTAGTAGTGAGATGTTGGGTTATTAGGGGATAAGGATGGTGAGATTTTTAAAAATATATATATGTATTTGAATTCTACATTTTTGGTTGATTTTAAAGATATGTAAATTAATTATTTTGAATTTTAAAATGTTTTTATTAAATTCTTTTTTGAAATATCTTAAAATTCTATGTTTTATATGATGTGTTTGAGACCTTTAAACAAGTTGGTTTAGATTGGAGTGGGAATAATACATTTCATCCCTTTAGTGCCTTATATCTTCCCCAAGTTGGTTTAGATTAGAATGGGACTAGTAAATTCACCCTGTTAGTGACCAACATCGACTCCAAGTTGGTTTAGGCTGAAGTGGGGATAGTAAATGTCACCCCTTTAGTGCCCAACACCTTCCCCAAGTTAATTTAGGTTGGATTGGGAATATTAGTGCCCAACACTTTCTCCAAGCTGGTTTAGACTGCAGTGGGAATAGTACGTCCATAGGCGTAGCTTGCTCAGTAAAATTTGGGGGATGTGAGTGTCAGATTTTCCAACAATCACTTTGGCGTTTCATTTTAAAATACATTACAAGGTCAAGCAGGGCACATGAGGGGAAATTAACAGGCATTAGACAAGAAGAGGATCACGGATTGGTAGAGATACTAAGTGAAAGAAATCACAATATTTTGCAACATAACCAACATCTTTGAAGACTTTTAAAACCGAGAGAAGGACAGAGTGTGTGTACATTGATCTCTGTGTATGTTGAAATTCCTGGTGAATTCAGACAGACACCTTACCATACCCGACTGAAAGCAGCTGTACCCAACTATTTACCACAAAATACAATTATTAGGGGGTGTAACACATGAAACACTCCCCTGAACCTATGCCCCTGAGTACGTCATCCTATTAGTGTCCAAGATTTTCCCAAAATTTAAAATATTAAAACGATGTAACAAGTTGATATGTAATTTTATTTTTTTATGATTTCAATTTATTGGACAGTTTTACATTTTAACACATATTTTTAATAAGTAAAAATCAAAACAATTATAAAGTGAATTAAATAAAATATTTGTGTTAGTTATATATATTTCTATAATGTACATTTTCATATGTTATTTTTAATTGATTGCAATTTTTAAAACTTTTGTTAAATCCAGTTTTTCAACATTATTCTAACACAATCTTGATTAGTATATGATAAATAATTGTATCTATTTTATACTATTATTTCATTTATACTTTACAATTTTTTCAAAATTTTTCACAACATTGTTTGACATGATCAGCAATTCTAATACTTTTTCAAATTTTTATTTTACATTTATTAAACATTTTGACTATATTTCCAATGCATTTCTATGGGGAGATAGTATTTTTTTAGTTTTCATCTGGTGTCTATTTTTTCTTACCACTACCTATTATTTTTCAATCTGTTGGTGTTATTTTAGGTAATTTTTCCAGGAACCAAGTCACGGTTAGCTGTTTGTCGGAACATGTAAGTCCTTTTTGAAGAAACGTGAAGGGTTTTGAGGGTGGGGGGATTTAGGATGCATGTTTAAATCTTGGTTTTAGTGTTGTTTTTGGGTTTTTGCTATATTTAGATGTGTTTTAGGTTGTGTTTTGCATTATTTTGCCATTTTCCATTTTTTTTAAATTGCCATATTAATGTATGAATGCTTTATGTTAAATTATGTGATGTTATTGATGATTAAATGTTATGTATGTGAACATTTGGGACTGTAATGCATTGTGTGGGTGGGTGTTTAACCTTTCTTTGATAGGTTTTTGTTTTCTAATGATTTCTATGGGAATTTGGAGTTTACAATTTTTTGAAAGGAAATCAGTGTTTACTTTTTTTAAACCAATGTTTTTTTTCTTCGATTTCTTTTTTTCGGGGCGGGCTCCTGGAGTGGTTCTTTTTTAAAAACGTTTGTAAACTTTTTTTTTGTGTGGAACCTACAGAATTTGGATTAGGACGCTTTACAGGAGGTTTTAGACCTGGTGGGGTGGGACTGCGTCACTCAGCAGGCTTTGCCGCACAGCTCCTCTCCCTGTTGCCCAGGAAGAGGGGGCACCGCACTTGAAAAGTGCATCTCTCTACCCGTGGCACAGGACACTTTGCAAGAGTTCATAGACATGCTGGGCTCTTGAAAAGCAATTCTCTCTGCCTGCAACTAGGATTTGCCCTGGCAAGGATCGTCATTGGTGGGAAGAGGTCAGGCCGGACCACCCCTCTTGATTCAAGTACCTGGAACATCAAACGAGGACTACTATTATTGTGGAAGGTAAGGGATTTCATAATTTTTCATCAGTATGGGGAAAAGAAAATTGGCCCCCACTGTCAGTTAAGGCTGTGGCCTAACCACCTTCAAAGTAAAAAATTAACAACTATTTATCCCAGGCCATTGAGGTTTTAACAACTGAGCTGGAACAAGTGGAAGAGAGAATCGATGTGACACAGAAATTGGCCCAAAAACCTCCTCTGGAGTACGATGTGTTAGTCGTTAATGATAGGAGGATAGCCACTTCAATTTCCACCTCCACTCCATGCCCACATGGCATTATGCAAGAGCTGGCATAGAGCATTCAGGCCCCCAGAGAAGTACCATGTCCCCCGCAGGTTTAAGAAGCGATATTGATGATCACAAAAGGATTAGAAATATCCCTGCTGACATGCCTTTCCTCCCCAAAAAGAGAAGGGAAGTGAAGAATGGATTTCTAGTAAATTCAAATAAAAAAAGGAACACATTAAGTTACCCTGAAGGTCCCTGACCAAATAAAAAAAATAAAGCAACCACACAAGGTCAGGCGACTGTTGGTAAATATTTAATGGAAAAGTTTTTACTTAAAGTGGATTCCTTATTAAATGACTTTCACAAGAAATTAGAGTCTAAGATCAAAGCACTAAGTAGAGCTGAGTTGGAGCAAGCTATTACCAAGCTCACCAAGGTGACTTTCTCAAAAACACCCAGCAGTTATCTAGTGGTTGCACCTGAATCAGTGAGGGACCTTTCCAAAACCCTCCCGACCCAGAGTATGGGAAGGGCGCCCCGCCAGACACCAAGTAACTACTGACCCAATACGAGCAGCACAAACCAGGGGCTAACCTTATGGATGCTTTTGGGGTAAGGGGTCCTGAATATGTAAATGACCCAGAAGGAGCAAAGGAACGTCTTATGCAACTTCCACCTGTCTGCACCTCTTATATAGGTGAGATGGTGATGAAGGGTAAAGCAGGTTAGGTTACTGTCTTGGTTGATGTAAGTTCTTGTGTGCCAATGAAGGGTCTAGATTCATTAGCCCCAAACAGACCACTGACTACATCTGCCCTTTTCTATGGATGCCTTTTTGCATGCACAAAAGAGTCTTGCTCATATTGGGAAGGCAGTGGTCCACAACATGCTGTGCACTGCAGTGGGCTCTAGAGTTGTCTACTGGTTCTGCAGGGTCCCAACTGGCTGTTTATTGGGTTGAGTTCCCACTGTGTGATCAGACTCTCTCTCTTGGACTGTCTGACAACAGAAGAAAAGATGAGTCACATGACCTTATGCGCTGCAACAGTATCTGGAGAACTGTACCATTTTGCTGTCCTTATGATTTGGTTCCTAACAGGAAAGGTAAGCTAAAACTTGGATTATCTGACTTCAAGAGATCACATGACTCTTTGTGATACAGCAGAATCTGGATTGCCCTGCAAATTTGGCAGGGTCTTGATTAGCTTTTAATGAGGTTAAGTTGCTAGTGGAAAAACAACAATACATAGTCCCTTGTCCCTGTATGCTGTTCTGGTATAGGGAGTGCTATGTTGATCTGGCATTGTTTTTATTAGATAATTTGGATATTCAGAGGGAAATTTATTAACACTTAGCATTGAGTTTGCACTCAAACCCTGATTTACATTGGAAAGTTACTTAGAGTAACACAAAGAAGTGCTATTTTGCACTACTTTGCATTAAGGGGGTGTACCATGGCTTAAACACATGCTATCCATGCAGTCACCTTTGGGTAATACATTCCCATGCAACCAACTGTGGGTTTTGAGGCAAAGCACAATTTACTGAAAAACGTAGAAAGTGTTTGTGCTTAGAGTGACGCAAATAATGCTATGTGCTACCCTGCACTACTTTCCATCAAAGGAGTATACCACAGAGGAGAACATGAGCATTCCCATGCAGCCACACTTGGGTTTTGATGTAGGGCCTTAGTTACTGAAAAATTTAGGCAGGAGTTTGTGTCAAACATTTAAGTTTCCTCTAGGCAGGCCAAAGGGTGAAGAAAATTGTTCTTTTTCAAAACTCCTCAGATATTGTGGGTGCCCTGCACTCTACATCATACTTAAAAATGGGAACAATATAACTATGTTAATTCATAGTTTTGAACTGGAAGGGTACCCTTTCAGTACAAAACCTATGCTTAGCATCATGCACACAACCTTGCACTATGGTGCAGGGTTGTGTTCCTTGGAGTAAGGCAGCCAAAAGTGACCCAGTACAGTGAGAGAGAAAAGCAGCACCACATCTTAGTTGAGGTTGCACTACTTTACTCTCTCCCTTTGCTGCAATGTATCCCAGCAAAAATGTTAAGTTGCGTAAAATGTTAGTACATTTTCCTCTTTGTTCCAGACAAGAAATAGTCATCCTTCTTGGATTGGTTGACAGCCCTGTGGGCTTCTATGGTGTCTGTGGTGTGCCACTAATCTAGCAGGGTCTTAAATGACTCTTTCTGAGATATACATCCTGGCCGAAAATTACACTTTAGCTTGGATTGGCTGATGTTGTGTTGTGCCTGTGACGCAACAGGCACGCTACTTGAGGGTCAGGTGACCCTGGACTAAATAAATAGGGTATGTGGGACCGTACGCCAGTTGGGCTATGGACGGCAAACCTACTAAACCTCACTCCTGTCTCCGGTGTTTATTTAAGGCCTCTATACACACCCCGGTCCCTCCACTCGTGTCGGAGCTGCCTTGCAACGCGAGCACTCACCCGACACAACAGCTGGCAATGAGAATGGCTGAGTCATGTGACAGTGGATTACACAGAGAGTCTTCCGTGCTCTAATGGCCCCTCACTGTACTTATTTGCTGGTTTTGATGTCAGGGCACTGTTGGCAAAATTGTCTTCACCTTGGATTAGCTGGTTTTGAGATAGTAATTTGTTCACTTTTTGCTGGGTGCCACGTTTATGCCTACACAGCCCTGATTGCCTTTTGGATTGTGATGGAAAAATAGGTTATTGCTTGGTTTGGTGATTCAACATTTCACAGCTAGGTCATGGGTGCTACAGAGGTGTCCAATGCAAGCTTACTTGAATACTGTGTCTATTTGGATTTGAACACCAAACCTGCTATTTCCTCTTGGAGTAATCATTGACGTATCCACCTAACTTGCTTTGGAGAGTCGAGTGAAGTCATACCCAATGGCCTTATACACATACAGTGTATGACAGTAACCACTAGAGACTGACTACCTGAAGACCCAGAGAAAAAAAAACTCCCACTGTCTCATCAGTCTGATTTCCCAGGCAGTGCCTTCTGCAGTAGAGTTCTGGAACAGGTACCTAGGATGGAAAGGTAAACTGCAGACGTGTTCCACACCGGCACCCAGGACTCACTAAATTTGAAAGCAAGAGCTGGATGATGTCACCTGTTGTCACTTTCTTAGGGAAGAGTAACTCATTTTCCAGTATGTAAAATGAGTTTAGTGGCTCTGAGACAAGTGTAACAAGGCGTTGCTCATACTTCCACTGCAATCACTTGCAATGGTAACTTGCTTGGACTTTTCCACCCTAGGCAAACCAACACCCACAGTGGCCTGGAGATTTCATGAATCTCTTCCTGGTAGAACTGTTACATAATTGTGTGTAGGTTTCCTTCTTCCCCTAACATGATGGTTCACATGTGATGTCTATCACCTTGTGAGCGTAGATGGTTGCCTAGACCAGAGATGTAACATAGGCTTTTTTAGTCTCAGCCAAGGGCCATATTGGCAGTAATCACACTTCAGTCTAGGCCTGGGTGTATTCTTCACTTTCTTTATTTACATGAGATTTTGTGGTTTAAGATACTTTGCACTAGCACTCCTATTTGTTTGAGACCGAAATTACAAGAGAAATGCAAACTTCAGTGAAATATACCCACTCTAGCTAATTCTCACATCTGATTTGCAATTAATCAATCTCTGTGGCCCAACAAAGGGGCACACTTGGTACATAGAGCTACTGTGAGCACATTTAAATTGTTTGAAATTAAAATATGATTATTAAATGTGAAGTCTTTAGTATATGTATGAATCAAAATTATGAAGTATTGCGAATGCATGTTATGAAACTGCAATTGAGTATAATTAACGAGGGCAAAGGATAAACGCACATGATATTCCATGCCGATGTACCACTGAAAATATTGTGCAACTCTAGCAGAGAGCACAGCAAGAAATAAAACAAAAACTGGTTGTATTGCACACATGGTCTAACACCTATAAATTTAAAGTGACCTGAGGGACATAATTGCATAAATTTCATCATGAGACAATATACTTTTTATTTGTTTGAATTGTATTTGTATTGGTAAAACTGACCTGAAAGTGACACAAGTTTATTAGAAAAAGGACTCTCTAAAACAATGTGTGCTGGCCTTCTTGTTTAAGATGGATGTGCCAACTTCTAGTATGATTATAGAAATGGATAACTCACTAACATCTGTGCAAACTACAATAAAAAGGGATTTAGTGTTACCCCAAGGAAGGCAGAAGATGCTGTGTGTCCATTAAACGCTTTATTACAGCGCCAGCAGCTTTTCTCTAACTCAGTTATTCCTGCACAGAGCTCAGCGCGGTGACTGCCTGTCATCCTTACCAGACACAGCTCGGGGCTTCCTTGTTTTGTTCTTTTGTGTTTTGTGCGCGTCGTAGATGACAATCAAATGAGTCACTGAACGGGAAAAGCGCCTGACCCTGGTGAAGGATTAACTACGGAAAGTGAGTGTGACCATGTCACACCATTACTTAACATTTTCACAGTCAATTTTAGAAAAAGATAGAGTGTTCTTTAAAGGGGCAGTTTTTCCAAGAAATAATAATGCTAGCATCCGGCAGTTATGATCTTTGTTATAAAGTTGCAGTCTGCAATAGTGCAGAATTCGAAGTGCCAGTGCTTGTTAAAAATCCTCCTACTTGGTGTACCATGTTATGGCTATGGTAAGAAATGAGCACAATATGAGAATACATTTCAACGCACCCACCATCTATCACCTCTACACTAAACAAATATTTGTTTAACTGTTTTTTTTTAAAAAAAAACTGTGGAATGTTGAATGACTGAGTGAGTGAGTGAGTGAGTGAGTAAGTGAGTGAGTGAGTGAAATATCTGTCCATGAGTACAAACTTGTGCAGAACTACAATTTGAAATTAGTGAACAACTCCATTACTAAGAAAGGAAAAAAAGAGAGACATAAAAAACAAGAAGATAAGCATTAACAGGGACCACAATATCCACTTTAGAATGCATTCAATAGAAAAAGAGGTAGTCTAAACGAGCTCCCACTACTACAAATGAGGAAGGTAGCAGTGGGGAAATCGGCATATACAAAAATTGATTAAATCAGGGCCAGGCAGGCCTTTTATTCCACCGCCATTTCGTGGTGGGCTGGAGCCTTGGAGGCCAGTTTTGAAAACCTGTGGCCACTCCTGGTGCCTATGTCACTTTCCCCAGCTTCCCCTGGTTAATTGCAGCAGTCACGGGGAGGCTGAAGAGCAAGCGGACAAGATGGGGGGAAGGGAAGTTAGACAGAACGTGATCAGAGAGAGAGAAGGCAGACAGGAGAGAAAGAGAGAGAGATTAGATGGATGAAAAGATACGGAGCACGGCTGGTTTGAGCATTTTTGCCAGGGCTGTTTGTGGTTTCCTAGTCTGGCCCTGGATGGTACTTCCCTTTGCCACTACATGAAGAACCACGAATCCTGAATGCAGCTTTCTCCTGCCACATTTTGAGAGAACTGATTCACTTGATAGGCCGTGTACAAAAATTGGAACTGGTGCAAAATAAAGACCATACATCAAGCCCTAGTGAAATTTATTGAGATGGGAGAACCTAAGACTATTCTAGCCAGATTATCCACAGGAATAGGTTTTTTATACGCTTTCTTCCGTGGATACTAGATTTAACGGTTCATCTGCAAAAAAGTGAAAAGGCAGTTATCTTTTTATTATCGTCTGGCACTCACAATAGCCCTATGATTTCTGCCTTTTAAAAGATTTGGACAAACACAAGGAAGACACACATTCATCATTATGGAAACCACATACCAACTGTATCAGTTTATGTATTTATCAGCATAAGGAAACTCCACACAAGGAACACTTGATAAACACTGTTTTTGGTTAAAAAAAAAAAAGGCAGAAGAAAAGCAAATTAGGAAAACATGAAAAATGTGTTCTGACTTGGTGGTACCAGGATGAGAATCTGTCAATATCCCAGAAATCATGACACACCCTGCACACAATGTCTATGCAATACATGACCCACTAAGTTCTTCCTTGAAAAATAATACTGAGACAAAGGTCCGAAAAAAAGTGTGTTACTGTAAGGGTTAGGGTCAGTGATATTTATTAACCACATAAATAGTCCCAATGCTTCCGGGGATGGATAGGTTGGCTTTAGAACAATATCAAATAAGAATACTTCTGTAGTTCAGCCTTAATCTCTGTCCGGGTAAGCAGGCAAACAGCGAATAGGATTCGGTCCTTTCTCAGACACCTGAGGTCCACGCCGTTGGAGCCCTCTCCTCACAAGGGAATCGGAAAGATAAAGTAAAAATGGGGGTAAGGATATGGCCCAACTAACAATGAGTGTACACAACAGGGGGAGAGGGCAATAGTGCAACCTTCACTGGTATCCTGTTGTGTTTCGTGCCTCAGTGTGGGAGTAAAATAGAGTCAATTAAGGTGGTGTAGACCGCAACCTTTCCCACCACCCTTTAAAAGATAACAAGGGTATGTGAGACACTTGCCTGAACCCATAACCCTCCTGGGACGTTGGGAGGGGAGTCACAGCCTCCATTTCCCTTGGGGGAGTACTGAACTCCACTGTGTTGCTTCCTGAGATGTAATCTCCAGCAACGTCCGGTTCCTGGTCATAGGCGTTCTCTCTGACTTTCACTGACTCGCTTGGGTCCTCTTCCTCCGTTTCTCCGCTGCCTCGTGATTTCTCCATCTCCGTTGGGTCGTCCGTCTTCCTCTCCCCGCTCCTTTTCCCCGCAATCCACTCTCCTCTGATTTCCGGGCTTTTTATCTCCAACTCTCCCACCGGTCTTGGATTGCTAACTCCACTTCAGGGCTGGGGTAACGTGGGTGCCATCTTGGAATTCTCTGGACGTATCCCGAACTGTTCACACTGCCTTCCCTCCGAGAATGGACGTGAGGGTCATTCGGAAACAGGGTAACGGGATAGGAAATCCACAGTTGACTGTAGTTTACCCAGGACATGCAGGGTCTGAAAGGTGAATGGCTGTAAAGAAAGGAACCAGCGAAGTATTTTAGGATTGGAGTCTTTATGTAAGGAGAGCCAAGTTAAAGGGGCATGGTCTGTGAGAAGTAAAATGGAATGACCTAAGAGATAGTACTGAAGTGCCTCCATGGCCCATTTTACTGCCAGACATTCTTTCTCTATAGTCGCGTACCGGGTTTCTCTGTGGAAGAGCTTCCTACTAAGGAAAAGATCATGACGTAGATCCCCTTTACAGTCAGGTTGGGATAGGACTGCACCGAGACCTCTATCAGAGGCGTCAGTTTGCAGGACGAAGTTTTCTTTGTAATCAGGGCAAGTTAGGTTAGGAGCGCTACATAAGGACTCTTTTAGTTGAAAAAAAATGCTTTTCAAAGTACTGGACCAGAGAATGGGTTTTCCTATTTTTGGTTTTGTCAAGAGGTCTGTGAAGGGACTGGCTATATCTGAGAAGTGTGGAATGAACCTCCCATAATAACCTACCAGCCCCAAAAAAGAACAGACATCTTTCCTAGTGGTGTGACGAGGTATTTTGGTGATGGCTTCCAGTTTGTTTATTTGTGGCCTGATACATCCTCCCTCAATATCGTAACCCAGATATTCTATGTGGTTTGTGCCAATTGTTGTTTCCTTAGGGTTGATAGTGAGTCCTGCTTGTTGGAGTGTGTGTAGGATTTCCCCTAGATGGTGAAGATGTGTTTCCCAGTCTAGGCTGTACACCACTATGTCGTCTAGATAGTTGTCGGCATATTCATGGTGGGAGCGTAAAAGAACATCCATTAGTCTTTGGAAGGTGGCGGGGGCGCCATGAAGACCATAGGGGAGTAGTCTGAATTGGTAGGGACCCGAAAGGGTGGAAAAATCCGTCTTTTCTTTGGCTGCAGGCAAGAGGGAAATTTGCCAATAACCCTTGGTTAAGTCAACAATGGACATCACTCTGGCGTTTCCCAACCTCTCTATTAACTCATCAACCCGAGGCATTGGGTACGCATCATATTTTGATACAGCATTAAGTTGACGGAAAGTCGATACAGAATCTTATAATTCCGTCGGGTTTTGGTACTAGGATGATTGGGGAGGACCAGGCACTGTGGGAGGGTTCTATGATATCTGCTTCTAACATGGATTTTATTTCCTGGTCAACGGCCTGTCTCCTGGCGGCTGGAATACGGTAGGGTCTTAATCACATTGGACCAGCTCCTCCTGTGATTACCTTGTGTTCAACTAACGACGTGCGTCCTGGATTTCCAGAGACTACTCTGGAGAAAGAGTCACAGAGACCTTGTAACTGGTGGTTCTGTTCCTCTGTGAGTTGTTGTCTGAAATGAACAGGCTCTCTTCTGTGGGGATATTCTGGGGCCAAGGAAATCTCTGGGGGCTTCTCTATGGATACCTGATATATGCGTGTTTTTGTGCATAGAGACACAGGGAGGGGTCCCTCCCAGGCTTTCAAGAGGGTAACATGGCATGCTTGACCTGTTTGGTGTTTGTGAGGTATAGACACGTGATATGTGACAGGAGTGATCCGCTCTAAGACTCGATAGGGGTCCTGCCACGTGGCCAATAACCTTTTCTCTGTACTTGGTAGAAGGATGAGTACATGGTCTCCCACCTGAAATTTCCTTAATTTTGTCTTTTGTTCATAGTGTCATTTCTGTTGGTCTTGTGCCTTCTCCATATTAGTGTGTACCTCCTCCCGTAGGGTGTCTTTTAGAGCTGTGCTGTACTATAACAGGGGTTTGCTCTCATCTTCCTCTTCTACCCATTGCTCAACCGCCACGTCAAGGAGGGTACGGGGTTTTGTTCCAAATAGGAGTTAAAACAGGGAGAATCCCATAGATTTCTGCTTGTGTGTATGAATGGCGAACAGTACTAAAAGCAATTGCCGATCCCAGTTGTGTCCTGCCTTGTCTATGACCTTTCTAAGCATTGTTTTAATGGTCTTGTTATACCTTTCTACTAGACCATCAGTCTGAGGGTGATATACTGCTGTTTGTATTTGTTTGATTCCTAAAATGTCACACACTTGTTTCATCAGTTTTTACTCAAATGGAGTGCCCTGATCAGTTAATATCTTGTGAGGGAACCCAATACGAGAAAAGAAAGACACCATGGCTTGAACTTCTGTTGATGTGGTAGTACTAGCTAAAGGTATTGCCTCTGGATAGCGTGTAGCGTAATCCACCAATACCAGGATATATTGGTGTCCTCGGCCTGAAGGAAGCAATGGGCCCACTTAGTCCATACCCACTCTCCTGAAGGGAACTTCAATGATGGGGAGTGGTTCTAATGGGGTACGGCGAAAGACCGGTTTATTGACTAACTGACATCTAACACAGGAAGCACAAAATCGAGCAACTTCCTGGTATACCTCTGCCCAGTAGAAACAATCTAATAGATACTTAAGGGTATGTTCTTTGCTATTATGACCAACCCCTGTCTGACTGTGTGCTAGTTCTAGTGCTTGTTCCCGAAAGGCGTTCGGGACCAACAACTGCTCCTTGGTGTTTTCGTTCTTCCTAGTAATCCTATACAACAGGCCTCTTTTCTCACAAAAGAAGGTGACTACCTTTTCGGGGGGGTCTTCTTGTGCTTGGTTCCAGGTGTGATGCAGGGTATCATCGTCCCTCTGGGCTGTTCAAGAGCTCTGAATTAGTGTTTGTGGTACGTTTGAGGAAAGAAAAACAGGTATAGGCAAGACATGAGTTTTACCATATAGGGCTCTTTCTTCCCTTTTTTCCCTTTGAGACTTTGGAGCTTTGGGAGAAGACCCACTGATGTCTTCCATGGCAATTGGGGTGTTTTCTAAACATGCTAGCATCGAGGAAGGGGAGGTGAGTGATGAAAGGTAGTCATGGAATCTAGGGAGGTCGGTGCATTTCAGAACAATTTCGGGTAGAGAAGGTACTACCCCAACCTTTCCCAATTGTGGTTCTCCATCAATCTCTAATAACACTTCCGCTAGTGGATACATTTTCTCCTCTCCATGTACACATGAGACCTGTACAAAGTCGCCCCCTAAGAGTAAAGCATCGGGTACCAATTCTTTACGAACAACTGTGTGGTGACACCCGGTATCCAGAAAGGCCACTGCGAATTCCCATTAAGATGTATTTATTTTGTGTACCTCTCTGGGGGCTCTCCTGCCACTAACACCCGCCCACGATTATACCCCACTTCCATGGGTTCCTGGGGAGGGGTATGTCTAGGACAATGACGAGTAATGTGTCCCCACTCAGCGCAGTGGAAGCACTGGGGTCCCTGTAGGATACCTGTTTCCAAGGTGGGTCTGGAAGGTTGTTTTAATGCTGGTGGAATTTTGTGATCTGTGAGCGGAGTAGGGGCCCTACTTCCTGGTCTGGGGAGGCTTAGGGGAAGACAATGGGGTTGGGGTTTAAACTCGGGAGACCAGTGATAGGCACAGGCAAGGTCAATGGCTACCGTGAGATTGGGGTGTTGTTTGATCCATGCCCTGGTATTGGAGGAGAGTGCTTCCAGATATTACTCCAAGTAGATCTTTTCAGTGATATCGTCTATGGAGGAAGAGGCGGGTTGTAACCAATGATTTTCTAGATCTCGTATGCGGTAATATAAGGCTTGTGCATTGTCTCCTGTAGACCATTTTTCTTTCTGAAAACAACAGCGGTAGTACTCCTGGTCACAACCCAAGCGCTCTAGTATAGCCCTTTTTATGTCTGGATATGCAGTTGTCACACACACCAGCCCTAGTGTTGAACTAGGGAAGGGAACAAGAGGCGCAGGGCCTAAGGACTAGCCAGCCTCCTATATATTATGTAATCACAAAATAGGGCTGTCCCTAGTAATGGTTCCTACAGGGTCTCTAGAGATGCAAATCCAATGGGGGCATCTCACAAAAAGTGAAGGACTGGCCTCACACACCGCCTGGTGTCATGCTTCATCATAGGCCGTCCTCGCCCTCTAAAAACTCCATTTGATGGAGGGCGAACATACACCTGGAGACAGGGATGCACTTCTAAAACTAAGTGGTGGCCCGTGATTTAGTGAAAAGTGATCTAAAAACCATTACATTTGTCTGCAGGCAATTTTAATTAAAGAGCAAATGTATGGTAATAAAAGAAGTGGACGGTGATATGGAAAATCATTATCCCCTCACCGTAAGTAAGGTCAACATGTTTTTGCTTTTTGTCCCAAAAGGGTACATAGCATTTGTCAGGACCGTGACAAATGCTCTGCCTGTGTATGCAACGACAACCACTAAAGGACCGGGGTGAGGATAAAAACTCCCCGTGTAGTGTAGTACTAAAATGTGAGAAGTGTCTGTAGGAAAAAGGAACAAAACACACAAAACAAACTGAGCATGTAAGTTTGATAAAAGCACAATATGCTAAACGTACATCACCACACATTATGCCGCGCATGGGGGTTTCTAAGTGAAACAAGTGTCAGTCATACGTGTTGACACTTAAAACATGGAGAAAAGGTTTCCTGGCCGCTTACCCAAAGACACTATCCTACTAACCCCATGGGAGGTCGAGGGTGGAAGGGCCTACTATGACATTTCTGGAATGAGAACAATACATGGAGACATGGGTTGGTTGCATCATGGTCCATGTAAGAACAGTAAAACATCCATACAAACATTCATATAGGTGCATGCCTCATGGTGAGTGCATGCACATGGAGCGTAAAAGTACGCTTCTTCATTCATTCGTGACACTCATACTCTTACTGTCATCTTTAGCGTTTCCAGCAGTTGCATCTAAAGTCGTCCTCTTCGCCTCCCCGCCGGTGAATAATGGTAAGAGGGGAGCGAGTTATACTCCTACGCGCTGGCTTGTTAGTCATTAATTGAAGGAAGATTGCCCCCGCCTGTGTTAGTTCCGGTGTATGGCCTGTATCCTGCCTGTTTGCCTGATCTTGGGCATGACAGAGAATGAACTAGCGCTCCCTCTCGGAGTGGAAGAAGGTGCAGATTAGCACGTGCGTGAAAGGCACTACACTGATCTTTTTCCTGATGCCGAAAGACGCATGATTTGCAATCCGCGTGCAGAGGCCGGGGATCGCATGTGTGTAGCGGCTTCGTTGTGTGCACATGCGCAAAGCGGTAAAAAAGGCCGCCTCTAAGTGTATCTAGGAAACAGTGTATTCCTAGTTGTGCATGAAAATATACCCATACGATGGTTATGGAAATTACGGGCCGGGGTTTTTAAAAAGGCACTGCTTTTGTTTTTCCATATTCATAAACACAGGGTGAGAATCGCCCGTTATTCTGGATATGTCTTGGCATATGATTAAATCGTAATGACTAAATGGCCATATTTAGATATGCCACATTGTAGAACTAAAGAGTTTCTTCAGCAAGGTGATTGTATATGTTTTATTTCTGTTTGTTTATGGAGCCAGATATGTTGACATGAGTCTCTCATGTCCCACAGGGGGGTCCCACAGGGGTGCAGAGCTTCATCAGCTATGGTTCTTTATAGAGGAGATGAGCCTCTGATTCAATCAATTACCAGAGGACAGGGAGTGTTTTAATGAGATAGTTAACAAGATAGTTGTAGCCATGGGATTTAGTTGTTGAGTCCTGTTTCCCATGCAGTTGTCCCTGCAGTATTAGCTGCCTGGTGTGCCGCTTGAAGTTCACCCAACAACAAGGGGGCTATGTACTGACCCGACCTTTCTGGGGGCCAGGAAGCTGTGGTGGAGACCCGTTCAAAGTTCACAAAGAAGAAGTTGGGGTTGTCACCTTCTTGAAACATTTGTAGTACACTCCCTGGTATGTTAGGGTGTACCGGGGCACTTGAGATGGCGTCAGTTAATCGTAGGATAGCTGTATCCTGTCCCTGCTGGTTAGTAGTCAAAAGGGTCGCTTGGTCTTTCAGAGCTAAATGGAGGGTGTTGCATTCTTTCTGGGCTATCTTACCCTGTTGTTCAAATGTTAGCTGCAAGTGCTGTTGGCCCTCCACCCGCTCGGTTATTATGGACTTGATGGTAATGGGTTGTGTCATGTTGCCTAGACACTTATCCCACTTCTGACACCACTTGTAATGGGTTCTCATTCTAGGGGTAATCCAGAGAGGTTTTTCCCTCATTGATAGGCTAGCCTAAGTTAGGGTCAGTGATATTTATTAACCACATAAATAGTCCCAACGCTTTTGAGGATAGATAGGTTGGCTTTAGAACAATATCAAATAGGAATACTTCTGTAGTTCGGCCTCAATCTCTGTCCGGGTCAGCAGGCAAACATGGAATAGGATTCGGTCCTGTCTCAAACTCCTGAGGTCCACGCCATCGGGGTCCGCTCCTCACAAGGGATCCGGAATGATGAAGTAAAAAAATGAGGGTAAGGATATGACCCAACTAATAATCAGTGTACAAAACAGTATCCTGTTTTGTTTCGTGCCTCAGTGCAGGAGTAAAATAGTGACAATTAAGGCGGTGTACCTGCCCACCACCCTTTAAAAGAAAACAAGGGTATGCAAGACACTTGCCTGAAGGGAAGGGGAGGGGAGTCGCAGCCTCTGCTTACCTTGGGGGAGTACTGGACTCAATCGTGTTGCTCCCTGAGCTGTAATCTCAAGCTTCATCTGGTTCCTCGTCATAGCGGTCTCTCCAACTTTCACTGACTCACTTCGGTCCTCTTCCTCCTTTCCTCCGCTGCCTCGTGATTTCTCCGTCTCCGTTGGATCATCCGTCTTCCTCTCCGCACTCCTTTTCCCCGCAATCCGCTCTCCTCTGATTTCCAGGATTTTTTGCTCCAGCTCTCCCGACAGTCTTGGAGCGCTAACTCCACTTCCTGGCTGGGGTAACGTATCCGAGCTGTTCACAGTTACATACTGTAGTACTCCCAATGACTCCCTGACAGTAAGGGCTTTAACCACAAGCAATAAATAAAAGAGAGAAAATAAGTCACAATAAGGTCTAAGAAAAATTCTGTCCGTCGGTTCCATCCTCAGACACCAAATCAACCATCTTAGAAACATCCAACAATAGATGAACCCCCTTCATAGTAGAGAATAACTACATCAACCTGCTTTCTGACCCCCCCGCATTGCACTTCAACAACAAGTGTAATAAAGGTACAAATAATTTCTTCACTTACAAGACTGATCTCATTCTGTAATGTCCACAAACGGTTCAACTTCATACTCTTTTAATCCGGATCTAACCAACAGTGCAAAAAGCCAACTTTTGGTAAGTAGACATGTTTTTCTCAGTCATTGTGAAGTTATTTTGTATCCACCTCTATCATAAACTATTAAAGTTTTTCTTGCATAAGGCATCTTTTCCCTGATGCATCTGCCTGGACAGATGCTACCACTCCTGTGAAAAGCACCCTTGGATCCCACTTACCTCACCAATTACCAACCAAATGAGCGCCGGCCATTCCTCAGAAAGGTAAATGAGAAATCCCTCTGCATGTAGCTGCATGATCAAATCAACAGTGATCAATTCTTTTATGAAAACCAGTACAGCTTTAGCTCATGATGCAACACTGAAACAGGAACCATAGAACTAGAGGACATATTCTTCCTCACTCACAATTCCAGTCTCTGTCTATTAACCCTGCTTGCTCTCTTTGCAGCTTAGTGAATCATCAACGATTAAGTCCTATGTAAGATTTTAAAAATATTAAAGGGATTGAGTTATCAACACAATGCCCACAAGAGCATTCCTTTCCCTCATGACTTTCAACCTTTATATGTAGTCTCTTGGAGTCACCCTCACTTATAATAGTATCAGGATCAAACAAGAAACCAACAATAAGCAACCCTAACTGAACTAATGACTGAGCAACTCAAGCCCGGCCTTTCTGTCATATAGAAAATTATGTAACTCATGCTCCTAAAACTCAACCTGACCAACATTAACTCCCTCCCGAATATTCGAAAACAGGTAAAGACATCTCCACATCCAATGATGGCCATCTGACTTAAAATCAGGTGTTTTCAGACTGAGGTTCATCATAAATACTAAATCACTCTGATTCACACATGATACTGACCACCCTTATGTGAACAAACATCCTGAAGACTGACATTGCCATGGACTTAGAATAAAATGAATGTTTGTTTTGCTAGTATCAATTTTCTGTATCCCCCAGTTTGAGAGCCTCTGTAATATACTGTAAATATGTATTTTAAGTGGAATATGTTGATATGCCCTTTTGTCCACAGGTATGCAGAAGTGATTGAAAGGAATGTAAGACTCCCACGACAAACAGATGATTCTTAATTGAAACAATTGTTGAACAAGCAAATGTAAAACTGATTTCAAGTAGAGTCAGGTACCCTTGCATTTTGTGGACTATTGCCTACTTGGACTGTAATTATGAATTCTGAAACCCTGAATTATGATAGGGACTGTTTACGTGAATTGCCCATCAGGCTTAATTAAATTTTATCAGTGGGCCCACATGAGCTTAATCTGGCTCTTTTTTCAGTCACACAATGCAACCACTAGATGAGGTGGCACAGTGGTAGCATAACTGTCCGCCCTGGCACAGAATACGGTTTGATTTCCTGCATGAGCATACATGAACTGGAATTAAATAAAAATTTTCCTTGAAGTATATTCAAGGAATATTATGATATTGATAAAGTGATACAAATGATTCATTAACTAATTTTTGTAATAATTCTGAGTCCTTTTTCAGAGAGGCAGTGTAAAAAGGATACTGTCTGTTCTTACGTTCTACTAAAAATCTACTTCAGAAAGTAGTTGCATGCCATGATCTGCTACACTATCTTTAGAAAAACACAAAACGCAAGAGTCAGAATGCATGGACATTGGCAGCTCACCCTGTGCTGGTGCTTTTTGAGCCTTACGCTCCTTGAGAGCAAGGGTGTGTGCATTTTATCTAGCAGAGGTTTTGTACTGTAAGGGTACCGTACCAGTACAAATCCTATGCGTAGTCTAGATTTACAATGTCTCCACATTGTATGTGTGCTGTACAGTGCAGCACACATGCAATGTTGGAAAACTTTGCAGAAATTAAAATATTTCTATTTTTTAACATTTGCCTCAAGGAGGTGTTATTTTTTTATATAAAGCCCTGTCTAATATTTTTAACAGATATATATTGCATCAAATCCCATGCATGGTTGATTGTGAATGCCCATGTAGGAGCCATAAAATGCCTCCTTGCCGCAATGTAGAGCAAAGCACTACTGTCAGACTCTTGGGTTCAGTGTTGGGTGTCTGGACTTCAATGCTGCTTCTCCACGCCCACTTGGTACTCTGAGGAGGTTATAACGTCCCTCCTACTAACATGGGGATAGGGGAATTGGGAAAGGCACAATCCACTGCATATCACAATCTCTTGGAACCAGTATGGATTTGTCTCATGTACTCAAGTCCTGAGGAGAATAAATAACCTTTACTATATAGTCTTCTGAACTTAACTATCTCACACTATCTAAGATAATGTGTATAATATACCTCTTAGAGTAGGGTAATGCTCTGCAGCTACGTGTGCTCAGGAATATAAATGGTTCACTTGCAACATAAAATAGTAAATGTTAGTCTAAATCTTCTAAGGTATGATGATATATGTATGCAGAACCTAATCCATTTACTACCTTGGATAATATAGAATTCAGTTATTAATACATGCAGAATACCAAATCAAGCATGCGAGTCAAAGATTTTTGAAAAAATGGGAGATACTCACTCCACAAACAAAATGCATCATTTAGTTTACAACAGTTAGAGCCTTATTATGATGTCGGGCCTTGGGACCCACCGAGTCCCGACATGCTCTTACATGGTGCGGTCGTATAATCCCATTTCTCTATGGGAGCTTGTGCTGCGGCTATATACCGGCCGTAGCACAAGCTTTCATAGAGATATGAGTGTTTCTGTTAATCCCTGCCCTGTGTGGCAGGCGCATCATGGTGCTTGCCAAACAGTGCAGGGATTAAACTCAGACCCAAACCAGAGGCCCCAGGGAGAGGGGGGCCCTGCTAGGGGCTCCCAAAGTCACTCTCTGACAGGCTTTCCATGTCGGAAAGCCTGACGTGGAAACCCTGTCGGAAACCAACATCGTAATCCCAACAGTGGAGGCTCCTTGGCAATGGCGGAAGAGAATTGCCCCACTGCCTGGCTCAGAGCCAGTAAATGAAAGATAAGACAATGTCATCGTTTTATTGTTAATTTTCTGGCTCTGAGCCAGCTTGCAAAGAGAGGAGTGGGGCATTGGGAGGAGGAATATGATGTGCACTCCACTCCTTGAGTGAGCATATGTGTTTTGGCCAGCCGTCTCAGGCCAACCAAAACACACACATGCGCACTTAGGTTTTCTCCAGCCCAGCAGCATTGAGCAGCCGGGCTGGTGAAACCCCACAGTCTCCCTGGTCTGAACAGGGCGGCTTTCCTTCCCACTCAGATCAATTCCTGTGCTGCTCCCACGTGAGAGCTGCGCAGGGATTGCAAGGAGTCAGTGACGTGGCCCCAGTAATTGCTGGGACAGGGAAGGCCTATGCCGAGTGCCATGTGGGAGGTGGGAGGCAGCTCAAGGTAAGTATTTATTTTAACTGTATTTTTTATGATGACCCCCCATGGCGCACTTCCCCTCCCGCACTCCCCCATGCCCCCTCCACCCGCCCACCACCTCTTTAGTGTGGCGGCCACGACTGAATCTCGCTGGCAGAAACGAGATCCTTAGGGATTACAGTGAGGCCTCCGACTGGCGGACGGGCTCCTTGAGCCTGGCAGAATCGAGCCAGAATGACCGGCCTGATTCACTTTCGACCACCTGTGTTGTAATGCTGCAGGCAGAAGTGAAACCTACGATGTGACTCAGAAAGCCTCCAACATGCTGCTTCCATCTTAGAACTATAGCATTTAACATACATCTGCATTTAATATTAATGATGTGAAATCAGTATTCAAGATATAAATGCCCTGAATGAATAAATATAAACAACTGAAAATGTACCTATTTCCCTCTACCTTGATTGGCATCTGTGAGAAAACCGCTTCTACTCTAACCACAAGTAATGCACACTGTCCCGATAAATCTGACAGTTATTTGTGCTACTTTTTGGCAACTTTCCAGCACAAAACAAGCTTTGTGCTGGAAAGTAAATAATTTATCAAGACTTTGTGCCAGTTTACATCACTTTTTGGGACCTTGCACTAGAGCAAAGCCTTGTTAAATCTGCCCTAAGCTTTTTCAACTTTGATAAATGATGTTATATTTAACATGGTAGAAACAGAAACACTCTGTTTTCTTTCATCTGAAAGGGGGTTCACCTAACTGCCTCTGCTTAGGTAAAAAGGGTCCATAGTCATATTTGTGAGAACACCTGCTACCGCTTAAAAGTATAGAGACAGAATTTCCAGCTTCTCAATGGAGTGTAATTTGGTACATTTGACAGAACTTCAAAAGTATGCCTAAAATCTGGTAAGGGGTGTGAGTATCGGTTTCTTTTGATGTTTGTAATGTAGCCTCAAGTCCTCCTCCTATTCTATTAACTTTATGTGTAGAGTCACTACCACCCTGCGTTTTCATGCTAGAGAGGGACAAGCCTCTCCATGTCCAGTATTGGAGTTTGTGACCACCTTTGAACATACAAGCACCATTGTGTGCCTAATAGTCACAATACCACAAACAGCCTTAGAGCAGAGATTTGTTCACAGACAACCCAATATGGTTAAGACTGGATAGGATATCTTTGTGAAAGATGAAAGCAAGTGCTGGCTCGTTTGGTTATGCCGTAGAAAATTGCCCAGCCGTTTTTGGAACCCTTAAATGAAAAACAGATTTGGAGCAAAAGAAGAAATCTTCTGAAGAGGACTGAATTATTCATTAGATTTTGTTACTCCCACAATTGAATGTTTCACATACATTTTGGTGTGCTGCCATGTTCTTTTACCCTGAAAAACTGACTTTACTTGTTAAGTGTTTATCATAGCATGGGGCAGAATTGCAAGATTCCGTCAGTACCTCACCTTCTGCATCACCACACAAAAGGTGGTATCCCATACTCAAATGTTTCTGATGTGACAAAACATGCTGTTTATCAAGGTGGAAGTGAAGGATATTGTACCTCTGTCACAATTACTTTTGAATAATCTGGTCAAAAGGATCTAGCAGGCCAATTTGAGCACATTAGATTGTTTCTCTCAAAAAAATGTCAGTTCCAACCAACATCGAGGATTACCTATAACCTTTCAAATCGGTAGATAAATATTTTCCATTGACAGCTGGAGAGGACCCATCAGTCATTTTTGAGAAAATACACCACTGCCTCCCTCAGAACAGCAGCTTTCTACTTATCATTAGCTGTTATCTTCTGTTCATGTAAGTCTCTCCAATGGGAGTAACAGATAAAATGACAGTGTACCGCCATCTTTTGAGGAGCTACATCACATTGTTTTTGTGGTACATCTATTATTCTTCACTCAGTTGTCGTCACTCCCTCCACCATGACTAAACTAGCCCAAATTCTACATTTTACGTATTTACAAACGGTCGACACAGTATACCTGTCTATAATTGAGTACAATGCACAACAGTCGACTCAGGTCATAATGTGGCTTCAGCACTGGCTAACGCAGTAAGCGCTTCAGAATTTTTGAAATATTTTCAAAGGGATCTGTGCCTGACTACATAATGAAAAAGAGGCAATGTTCTTCCTGAATTAGGCAGTGACACAAATTGAGTTGAGAATAATGAACCAACAGAAGACAAACTGCTGCCTTGCTGGCTATAATGCTTTTCAGTAGGTCCTTTCGTCCTCTGCTCATCCGGCTCCTCTTCTGCTCACCTCTTTAGAAGCCTTCTGCAGAATTAGGCCTGGCCGGAAAACTATGCGATGCTCGTGGAGTGTGCGTAGTTTGCACAACTACGTGCTAAACGAATCGCTCGTAGCACAGTGCAAAAACGTGTAGCATTTTTTGCTCGCTCGCAGTCCTCAACGTCAAGTTGGTGACCGCGAGCGAGCAAAATCAACATCCCGGCGAGACATTTTCCTCGTTCGCGATCTGCAATATCAAGTTGCCGATCGCGAGCGTGGAAAATAAACCTCCCGGCGAGATTCTCAACGTGGGGAGGTCAGGTTTCTCATTGCGAGTGGTCGTGTATGCTCGTGACCGCTCGCGATGAGAAACTACCAGTCCGCGTTGAGAAAGCTGCCGCTCGAGTACAAATCTACTCGAGCGGTAGAAAACGACCGCTTGCACTGTGCATGATGCCGTTCGCAATGATTGCACAGTGCGGACAAGCATCTAGCACTGTGCAATCATTGCGAACAGCATTTCCCTACCGCACTACGCAGTTCACATAGCTACGCGTAGCATGCGTAGTGCAAAGTGCACATCGCGTAGCTACGCGTAGAGCGACTACGCGAACTACACCCAGAGTTATGCAGAATGTGAGCTGCAGTACATGTGAAACCTACCTGGCTCGAGACTTAAATGCTGACATTTAATTAATCTCCGCAATAGTAAGCAATATTGTCTTCATGCCTATTGCAAAGAAATCAGCAAATAAGTGTATATAATTTCTTTTACTAGTTTTGGTACCTCTGTCTCACCAGTTAGCTCCTCTCCCCGCTTGTCCAGCGGGGTCATGTTGAGAACATACCTGTGGCAGAGGTTGTGTACCCAACACTGTGGTAGTGTTAGGAAGCCTTTACTGTGTGGTTCTCATTTGTTAAAAAAACAGATATGTGCTATGGCTTTGTGGAAGAGAGGGTTTGCAGTGGCTCATTTTCAATGATTCCCTCAAAACTGCTCAGTCTTCAGCTGTCATGGAGCTAGTGGGGAACAGGTTTTTGGAACTTCTAAGCTTTGGTCACACAGGTAATGCTGTATTTACAATGTAGAATTCAACAGGACAACAATGATACTTTTTATTTCGGAACTAAACACCAGCATCTTCAATCTTCGGCTGGTTCTAATGCCAATGAGTTGTAGTATCAACCTGTTTTGCCTATGAAATACAGCCAAAGCATTTCTGTGTCTCACTGAAATGAGACAATACCTTGTAAGCCAAAGCAAGCATTCTCCCACCATACGTACAGTGGAAGGTTAACATAAACCACAGTGTGGAGGCCAATGACAAAGTAAGCAGAATATACAGCCCAGAGAATGTATCATAACACCAGTGTAGTCTGTGTTTTTTCACTGGCACACATGACTAATTGATTTTTTTTGGATCCACATCTTTTTGGAAGATTTGACGAACATTATTGGAGTGGCCGCCCTTTGCAGTAAAACAATAAGCACTCACTGTAAATACTAGCTTTGTATTAGACTTTTTCTCTTTCTGAATATTGTTCATTCTTCTTTTCCGGTAGCATGTCTGTTGAGTTCGATTCAGTATCATACATTGCTACTTTACACATTACTATACTGTTGCTGAGGGCGTCAGTGTTTTACCGAACATCAAATGCATACACGTTTCTTGCTAAAAGCATCTGCTATGGCTCTGGAATTTTAGCTTAAGTACAAAAAATGCATGCATCTGCCTAGGCTTCTTGTCAGTTGTGTTGGTTTGAGACAAGACACAAGACCTGCCCTAGGAAAGGAAACATGCACTATACAGATTCTTGGTTGTGTCATCGTGATCTGACTTGTTGAGATTGAGGGTTGGTGCAAGCTGTTTACTAGATGAGGTGCAAATGGTTACTTGATTGGGTAGACTGTCCTGTAAAACACATTTCTGATTCTACTGTATGTGGACACCACAAAAATTGGCTGTATGCAACCAGTCTCTAGAAAAGCAGTTCAACAACGATTGTGTGCCATCTATTCTTCCCTCAGCCTTAATATTCCGCAGACTGATGAGTTAACATTTCTCAAAGAATATTCAGATTATGATGGTAAATTTAATGGCTAATCTATGCATAGCTGATATTTAGAAATGATGTTTTACAATAAGTGATACCATGTTAAATTTATGTAAAAGAATTCTAAAAATCCTCTCCCCGTCAGCTTTGTCTCTACATTGACATTCATTACTCTTCCCTGAGTTAGAGCCAAAAAATGCTGATGTGGAAATATTGGTCAAGTCGTCCTCTGCTGAGGTAAATCCTGGAAGATTGGTAGCATGTGTGGCTAGCTATGAGCTAAAAAACCTTTTCCAAGTACTTTTTTACTCAGGGGGGATCCGAAAAATAGACAGCATGTACCTACGCAGGAAGGGAGGACAGGCTGAAAAATTGACTGTGTGCCCAACTGACCAGCAGCAGAAAAACATTGTACAAAGTTTCTTACCACACACTAAGGTATGATAAACCCACTGCTGTGAATTTCAGAGATATTATCACCGATCCTGACTTCTGTTCCACCTGAATGGGTCCCACTGAAAACCAAGCCTTTACCAAGATACAGCACATTAAGCGGCGAATTGTGGTTTCAACTGAGTACTTGTAAAAAGTTAGGACTTGGCTGGTACTGGTCCACAAGAGGGAAGGGCAGCCTGAGGATTGGTTAGGAAAAAAAAGGAGAACGAATGAGTGTTAGGTCAGATAAAATTGTGATTGGGGAGGAAGCCTGGTGGGAAACTTTGTGATCTGGTAAGAGGAAGCTAGGGCTTTGGGGTGAACATGAGTTCTGGGTGATTGTCATGAGGACAGAGTGGGTACAGTGATTTCTTTAGGAGGTGTGAAAAAGCACATAAATTACTACTTAAGAGTATTATGTCAGGGGAGATTTATAGTAGGTAAGGTTAAAAACAAATATGTTATGTTAGTACATTTAGCCTCATCTCACAAATAAAGAAGTGTTTTATCTTACAAGAACAGTGTGCAAAGAATTCCCTACATCTGGTACAATGCAGATTACAGAAGCCAGATAGGTGGAGAGAATACACTGCTGTAGTCCTATGTTTTTGCAGAGGCTTTTGAATTTGTTTAATCTCTGAACTTTAAAAGGCCATATTATTTAAATAAGAATATAAATAGCATTATTGTGTTCCTGCTCCTTGATACAGTGCTACTCCTAAGCCACATATGGCTTTTAAATCAATAGCTGGCATACAGTAGTTCTACTTTTACAGCTAAGCAGGCTCCTTTGTTCCTTCCATTTAAGGCAGGTGATTATTCAGCTGCTAAATTTAAGTCCCACACGTCTCCATGCACATTTTATTTTTTTCCTCGCCTGTAAAATTAAGGGCTTTATATGTGTTTAGAGGAGAAACGTGAAAGAATAAAATGAATAAGCATGCAAATCATTAGATCAGAGATAGATGCCACCTATTCCAGTGCTGAAACCGGAGAGAAAAGTGCCAGCCTCTAATTGACATAATTGATCTATTTTTTTCTCTTTTTGCTGCAGTAATTTTTTATGTGCTCAATTGTTGCTGTTGTTATCGAGAATGTGATTTTGTGTGCTTCCTAGTAATGACTAAATATGAGAACTGAAGGTATTATGCGCCATTCAAAAATGTATAGTATCTATTTCTGCATCGCCAGGTGCAGTCTCATGGGAAATGTTCTCTTTTTTTGGCAGACACTCAGGGCTTTGCATTATCTGTCATTTTCATTAGACTTGGGCAGCAGCACTGCAACACAAGCTAGGATCTAGCATATACTTAATGTGGGATGTCCCTGAATAGCAACATTAATTGTTTGGTATCATATTTTCTTTTCTTTTTAAGGTTTTAAAAAAGATTTTATTGATATTATAACACAGATGATACATTTTAATAGGATCATGTTTTTTAAACGACATGGATTGTCTCAAGAAAGACATAGTCCTGATGAAACTACACAAGCTCGGAGGAGTCCCTGGAAGTTAGCAATCACTAAAAGTGAACCCGCGTCATGTTCACGCTTCTTCGCGATCCATGAGGTCAATGGAGCCACTACAGAAGAGTCTGGATTTTGATCCTGTTTCTGTTTTTCCTATGTGTTCAGATAGCTTTTAAAAGTGCAAAATATTAAAACTTAAGAAATGTCAATAATAAACACTTACTAGTGCAGAAGGTGAATATAATCTTTAATAAGTAAATTTTCATATCGGTGCCATATTCCATATTGGTATGTCTCCCAGCATTTCTCGATCAACTGGAACAATCAGGACACTACAAGATCCACGTACAAACATTCTATGCAGATAGTTATTAAATATAAACGGGGTAGGTTTAAGAAACATAATAAACAACTGCAATCATATATTCAACATACAATTGTTCACAAGACTCCCTTAGAGTGTTGTAACGATTCAGTCTACCTGAAAGCAACACACAGATTCTCAGATTGCGAATGTATGTCTTGTTTTTCGGACTTCCGTTGTATATATATTGGGCTGGGTGTCGGTGACTCTGAGCTTGCAACAGGCCCCCGCATGGAAACCTAACACAACAACATGAAAAGTGCTTGGGCACACCTATCATACACACACACAAACATATCTCTCTCTTTCTGTCTCTCTCTCTCTCGGGATATAGATGTATATATATATATATATATATATATATATATTCACTGAAAAAAGCATAGGTTTCAGAGACGTTATAGTTAGAAATTAGCATTTAAAAAACCTTAGAAATTCACAGAAAAAAACATAGGTGTCAGGGGTGTTATAGTTAGCTGGACATTTCACTCGTACAAAACCATAGAAATTCCTCCGTTATAGTTAGTTCTGCTAACTATAACTCGCGCGCCCGCAATGCACTGCTGATGATGTCACATATTACATCATTCATGACATGGTCAGTGACATCACTGTTGACATCTCAAATGACTTTACTGATGACATCACTGATGACATCATCCATGTGACAATCTGATACACCTCATCATTCACAAGTTTTTTAACTGTTTATTTATAAATATTTTATTCATTAAATGACATATATTTTTCTGAAAATTGCAAAAAAATAAATAAAAAAGGTAAAACTGAAATATTGTTTAATGTTTTTGTTTTATTTTCTTATTTATATTATTTTATTTTGTAAAAAAAAAATTCAACATTTTTCGGAGTCGCGCACCCAAAGCGTACACATCACGGTCGGTGCGCAGATTCTAGCTGCCATTTTAGAAACCGTCATGAAGGATCCGCGTTCGGTGTCCGGCGGCTGCATGTTTTTCATTTACATCACATACATTTAATATTACGTGATGTGTGCGATTGGTATGCGACCAGTCCGCAACTCCTGCTCCCGCAGATTCGCGAAACATGCGCATTACGGTACGTGATGCTTGCGTGGTGGCGGATCCCGCGTGACGTCATATACGTGCTGGGGCGCGCTGGGTGTGCGACTGCCGCTAATTTTTTTTAAGTTCTAAAGTGATATGTATGTTTGTTTAATACAAAAACAACAATTGATGGACAGAATGCAGAACAATGTCATACATTCACCCCAGTACAGAGATCTGGGCCTAAATCCATCGTTTTTTTGCTCACCATGCCATTCCAGTTTGAACCCAGCCATATGCAAATCAGTCTTGACCCTGTGCCCCATGGGAACAGTCCAGTCCGAACTGCCAAGCCAGGTCCTCCCTGGACTGGAAACAAGCATCCTAGGACCGGTTTCGGGCTTTCAGCCCTCGTCAGCCAGGATAGCCTGATTCCAGTGGCATGGAGAGCAAGGGACTCACGTCTGAGCATACCCTTCCCACTCGGGGTGACAAATGCAAAAACAACAATTGATGGACAGAATGCAGAACAATGTCATACATTCACCCCAGTACAGAGATCTGGGCCTAAATCCATCGTTTTTTTGCTCACCATGCCATTCCAGTTTGAACCCAGCCATATGCAAATCAGTCTTGACCCTGTGCCCCATGGGAACAGTCCAGTCCGAACTGCCAAGCCAGGTCCTCCCTGGACTGGAAACAAGCATCCTAGGACCGGTTTCGGGCTTTCAGCCCTCGTCAGCCAGGATAGCCTGATTTCAGTGGCATGGAGAGCAAGGGACTCACGTCTGAGCATACCCTTCCCACTCGGGGTGACAAATGCAAAAACAACAATTGATGGACAGAATGCAGAACAATGTCATACATTCACCCCAGTACAGAGATCTGGGCCTAAATCCATCGTTCTTTTGACTGGGTGTGAGTGTTTGATTGGTTCTGATGCTCCGTCCATCACCACCCCCTTTTGTACCACTTTGTTCGCCTTAAGTTGGCAGGGTATGCTCAGACGTGAGTCCCTTGCTCACTTTGCCACTGGATTCAAGCAAGCCTGGCTGAAGACGGCTGAAATGCCAGAAACCGGTCCTAGGAAGCTTGTTTCCGGTCCAGAGAAGGCATGGCTTGGTAGTTCGGGCTGGACTGTTCCCATGAGGCACAGGGTCAGACTGATTTGCATATAGCCATGTCTGAACTGGGGTGGCAGAGTGGGCTAAAGAACGGTGATGGATCAAACCCAGATCTGTTGACTGGGTGTGAGTGTTTGATTGGTTCTGATGCTCCCTCAATCACCACCCCCTTTTGTACCACTTTGTTCGCCTTAAGTTGGCAGGGTATGCTCAGACGTGAGTCCCTTGCTCACTTTGCCACTGGATTCAAGCAAGCCTGGCTGAAGACGGCTGAAATGCCAGAAACCGGTCCTAGGAAGCTTGTTTCCGGTCCAGAGAAGGCATGGCTTGGTAGTTCGGGCTGGACTGTTCCCATGAGGCACAGGGTCAGACTGATTTGCATATGGCCATGTCTGAACTGGGGTGGCAGAGTGGGCTAAAGAACGGTGATGGATCAAACCCAGATCTGTTGACTGGGTGTGAGTGTTTGATTGGTTCTGATGCTCCCTCCATCACCACCCCCTTTTGTACCACTTTGTTCGCCTTAAGTTGGCAGGGTATGTTCAGACGTGAGTCCCTTGCTCACTTTGCCACTGGATTCAAGCAAGCCTGGCTGAAGACGGCTGAAATGCCAGAAACCGGTCCTAGGAAGCTTGTTTCCGGTCCAGAGAAGGCATGGCTTGGTAGTTCGGGCTGGACTGTTCCCATGAGGCACAGGGTCAGACTGATTTGCATATAGCCATGTCTGAACTGGGGTGGCAGAGTGGGCTAAAGAACGGTAATGGATCAAACCCAGATCTGTTGACTGGGTGTGAGTGTTTGATTGGTTCTGATGCTCCCTCAATCACCACCCCCTTTTGTACCACTTTGTTCACCTTAAGTTGGCAGGGTATGCTCAGACGTGAGTCCCTTGCTCACTTTGCCACTGGATTCAAGCAAGCCTGGCTGAAGACGGCTGAAATGCCAGAAACCGGTCCTAGGAAGCTTGTTTCCGGTCCAGAGAAGGCATGGCTTGGTAGTTCGGGCTGGACTGTTCCCATGAGGCACAGGGTCAGACTGATTTGCATATGGCCATGTCTGAACTGGGGTGGCAGAGTGGGCTAAAGAACGGTGATGGATCAAACCCAGATCTGTTGACTGGGTGTGAGTGTTTGATTGGTTCTGATGCTCCCTCCATCACCACCCCCTTTTGTACCTGTTTGTTTAATATACATATTAGGGCAAGAGACTATCTAAGATATTCATAAAAATAATATATTTGTACTTATAATAAACTTATATTATTTTTAAATATATTTTTGCGAAATCGCGTCGGTTGCGTGCTTCGTGAGCGCAGAGTGCACGGATCCCATGTGACCTAAAAATAAAAGATTTCATTGGTTCATAACATTTCCCACTGTAACTATTGAAGGACCCCACCCATTTTAATCATTCTTGTTGAAGCATCTTTAGAGAGACATCTCTTTTCCAGAAGAACCCTTTTTGCTTGTTTTCTTTGGTGTTTTTGCAAAAAATATCAAACAAAATGGCATCTGTACAGCAGCAGGAGGAAGTATCTTCTGAAGAAGAATTCTTGCAGGAGGCACCACGTCCACAGAGGCCGGAATCTGTTGTGTGGAAACTCTTCACTTTTCCACCTGGAGAGAAGAAAGTAAATGCGAGAAAGGTGACATGCAAAATTTGTGACCGAGTCCTGTCAAGAGGCAGTGAAAAAAATACTCTTGTGGCACTGCATCTATGTACAAGCATCTCCGGACCACACATCCTCTCCATCTTGCTCTGGAGGAAATGAGGCGAGCTGCTTTGAACCCCTCACCTGCTGTGACAAGTACATCTGGAGCGTCCTCAGGAACACCTGAAATGGACATTAAGCCAGAATTCGCCTTTCTCGAGCAACACTGCGTGAAGTTTAAGAAACGTATATGCTTCTGTGAGCAGTCGGTGGATGCAGTTTGTGCTGCACAACGCAACCATCAATGTTAATTATTTTGTTTTTTTATTTTTGGAATGATAAGTAATTCCAAATGTTTCCTGTTTTCTTCGTTCTTTTTTTGTTCAATTTTTGATAAAACCAAACAAATACAAAATTGTTAAAAAAAATACAAAAGAAAAAAAAAGTTCTTATCAGAACTACCTTATCTGGTTAAAGGAAGAGCTATAATTGCTAGGTAATATGTGAAAGTTTGGTTGAATATATGTATACAGCATGATTGACTGAAAGAATGCATTAGTAGTGTATGGTGAATTTATAGGTGAAGATTTATGAGGAAGTACTGCAGCGTGACACTGCAAGCTCTTTAGCTGCACTGCGGCACTTCCGAAGCACAGGGATGTGACATATGTACATGAATATGTTGCAACTCTGTGCCTCCCTCTGCACTGCTGCACAAACTGCAGCCATGCGGTGACACAGGCACCCTTGCACCATGGTTCAAGGATGTCTGTGTCGTGTGGAGATTGTTTTAGTGCAGGAAGGGACACCTTCCTGCACAAAAAGAATCAGTAAAGGCATTTTCCTCTTTCAATGTATGCTGTGGAATGCAGCATGCATTGAAAGAGGAAAAAATGAGGAG
The DNA here is from genome assembly GCF_964204655.1 of Triturus cristatus. Classification (NCBI taxonomy): domain Eukaryota; kingdom Metazoa; phylum Chordata; class Amphibia; order Caudata; family Salamandridae; genus Triturus; species Triturus cristatus. The sequence continues at coordinate 411,820,340 of NC_140595.1, forward strand.
ATATGAAAACAATTCTCCTCGTTGCGTCTTGTTACACTAACTCTAGGATGGCGCAGCATTCACACACATCTCCAGATTTACGATTTCTCATAAATCTGGAGATGTGTCTTGGGTGTTGCGTGGGAACACCCACAGCAACACCTATGGGACGCCCCTTCAATGTAAAGTTCTGTGTATGAAGGGGTCGTATTTACAAGGAGAGGAAAAACCGCACGGGGTGGCTTTTCCTCTCCTTGTAAATATGAAGGAGTGCCTGGCACCATCACTACGTTACAAAAAGTGACGTACTGGTGGGGCAGGGTGCTTGTAAATCTGCCCCATAAGTGCTTAGGTATTGGCAGACTGATACAATAAGAACATAGTGCTGGATGGGTGATTGAAGAATTGCATGAGACTGACAAGAGGTATCCTACGCTGCATGGGTACTACTTCAGTATTTAATGGAGTGGACCAATAGTATGTATCTGCTTAGAGATTTGTAGGGATTATGCACAAAATATGTTATGTGTACTTGTGTTGGTGCCTAGGTCATTTTATAAGAATACCACTAGTAACTGGAATGATGACAGTGTTGCAAACAGAGTGAACACTTAATTTATAAGTGCTTACGTTTTGGTGGAGTGATAGGATAATTAGATACTGGTAGATAAGTGATTAAAGAAGTGCATGGGACAGACTGGACAATTCCTACACTGCATGTGTACTAACTGGGTATTTAGAAGAGTGTATCAATAGTATGTAGCTAGTTAGAGGTCTGCATGGATAGTGCATAAAATATTATAGATGTACTTGTGTTAGTAGCTAGGCCATTCCATAAGTTCATGACTAGTAACTAGAATAATTACAGTATTACAAACAGAGTGTATAGTGAATTTATAAGTGCTTAGGTATTGGAGGAGCAGTAGGATAAGTAGATAGTGCTGGATGGGTGATTGGAGAAATGCATGGGACAGACAGGAGGATTCCTACACTGCATAGGTACTGACTGGGTATTTAGAAGAGCGTATCAATAGTTTGTAGCTGGTTAGAGGTGTGCATGCATAGTGTACAAAATATTGTACCTGCACTTGTGTTTTTGACAACGCCATTCCTTAAGTATATGACTAATAACTGGAGTCATTTCAGTGCTGCAAAGAGAGTGCATGCTAAATTTATTAGTGCTTAGGTATTGGCAGAGTGATAGGATACGTAGATAGTGCTGGATGGTTGACTGGAGAAGTGCATGGGACAGACAGAAGGATTCCTAGACTGCATAGGTACTAACTGAGTATTTAAAAGACTGTATCAAAGCTGTGTAGCTGATTAGAGGTCTGCATGCATAGTGCACAGTATTGTTTTGGTGTGTCTATGGTTTCGAGAATGGCAGTCTATATTTTAGGGTGTAAAGAGGTGCATCAGATGATCACGTAGATGATGTCATAAGTGATGTCATTTGAGATGTCATCAGTGATGTCATCAGTGATGTCACTGACCATGTCATGAGTGATGTAATATGTGATGTCATCAGCAGTCCATTACTTTAATCCAAAAAGCTGGCGGCCATATTGGCCTGGTCACGATGTGAAAATTCAGGAATTGATACAATAAAGAAAAGAAAACAAGTGTTAATATGCACACGTCATTTCAGCATATCTTGCCCCGTGACCGCCATACCTGTATGTTCGTCAACGTGACTTACTCATAATAAACATGCTTAGAATTATAAACATCAACATAAACAGTGGACTACACATTACATTAAAGCGAAAGGCTATCAGCCATATTAATCTGGGCACGTTGCGTATTATAATGGTTCTTACACAAAAGAAAAGGAAAAAAGGGGTGTTAATATACACACACTATCCCTAAATAAAGTTCTAGCGATTATAGTTCCATTCCATTCACAGCTCATTAGAAATGTCACGAGTGATGTCATGAGTGATGTACCTGACCATGTCATGAATGATGTAATGTCTGAGGTCATTAGCAGTACCTTGCTGGGGCGTAAGTTATAGTTAGCTCAGTTAACTATAACTGCTAAAATTCACTGGTTGTGTATGAGTGAAATCTGAGTCTAACTATACCGTCTCTGTAATCTTTGTTTTTTTCAGCAAATTTCAAATTTTTTTTTTAACGTTAAGTAAGATGCTTATCACAATGGATGGTGGGGGGTTGGAAGCAGGGCCTGGTATTGTGCTGTCCCCACCAAAGCTTAATGCTCCTGCCTTCCCTCCTCCTAGCCATCCATTGTCCAAGTCCATATCCCTGCTCCCTTATTACAGCCCTGTGTGGCCGTTGTTCTGCTACTGGCCTTCCCACCTTCTCTGAACAGTTAGCTTGCTGCCCCATCCAACTCCTCCCTATCCTCTGTTGTCTGAATCCATGGACTAGCCTCCTCCCTCCTGCCATGCATGGTCTGATGTGCTGCCACTGTCCTCCATTTAGCATGATGTAACAGTCCACTCCTCCTGCCCTCCATTGCCCAATTCTATGCCCATCATTGACCTCCTGCTTAGCCTTTGTGCTTAGCTTGCTGCCCCTATTCTCCTTCCCCCATCCTCTGATGTCTTTGTGCATGCCCCTGCTCCATCCTTTTTGCCCACCTTGTTCCATGGACCTGCCACTCCTATCTGCTCTGAGTGTTCTGTTGAGCTGCCACTCCCCTCCCACCTGCCTAGCATTGTCAGGTGACTGTAACCTGTCCCTGCCACCTTCACCCTGCCTGTCCACATTCCATGCCCCTATCCCCTTCCTCCTGTCCTCCATGGTCCATTTTACTGTCACGCCCTTCTGCCCTCCCTGGTCTGTTGTACTGCAACTGCTCCTCCTGCCTGCCCCGCGTGGTCTGTTGTGAGGCCCCTTCCCCTGAACTCTCTTGTCTGTGCCCAGATCCTGACCCTCCCTTCTATCCTCCATGGTCCTTTGTGCATGCCCCTGCACCCTCCTTCTTGCCCATCATAGCCACGCAAGATTGGGGGCTGTAAGCTTAGAAGCGTTGTGCAGTTGGACATTCTTGCTTAGTAATGAATGACTGCCATTGTGGTCGCACTTTCCACCTGTGAGAAAAACTTCTGTATCCTCTTTAAGACAGCGATATGTAAATGGGAGAAACCACTTCTCGTGAATAAACGTGCTACCTTATATAATCACATACAACATGACAAACAACATGTACACCTAGCAGACACAACAACACTACATACTGTGGGAACCGTGGCTAGCCATGTACACAAACCAAACATGGCATGGCACCTCTGCCATACAATGCAGAATGCGTAGAGAGATGGGAGCAAAGTATGTGCGAAGGTGGCAAGTGATTCTCGATTATAAAAGTATACAATGCAAATGTTGAGGGGATGTGCCGGAGAAACTTGAGTATGCAGAGCACAGAGATGTACATGTCAACATACGGTGATGGTCTATTGAGTGAAGTGGACAGTGGACGCAACCATGATAGTACAGTCAGTAGGGAAGATTACCAAAACATAGCGCGTGCGTGCCCCCCCCCCCCAAATCTTTAGTATAGTGGGCTGGTTCGCCGTACACAAGGCAATCATAGGGGTATGAATAAAAGGCCAGTTTCTCTGGGTGTGGTTGTCTTCCGGAATGGCGAACGTGTCTGCCAGGTCTGCACAGCTTACATCGCCACGAGGCTGACGCCGTGAGTGAAGGGGGGTGCGTGAATGATGCTCTCAGCCTGCTGGTACCCAGAAACCGTCATGGCCACTGCAATGCACATATGCCCCACAGTTCACCTTTCGACACCGCCGTATGTGAAAGAGGGCCCACCACGTGCTGGTGAGATCAACGCTGGCTACCGCGACACAGGCAGACAGCGCCCCGCCTGAGGCTCAGCACCGTGGAGTGCTCTGTATACTACTAACACAGTAGTCCAACAGGTTCCAACAGTGAAACAGTGTCTTGATCCCACAATGGACGATGTTAGAACTGCATCTGAGAGTGGAGATGAAGGTACTCCTTTCGACCAGGTGCAACCAACTCTAGGTCCCAACAGTGGAACGGTGTCTTGATCCCACAATGGACGATGTCCGATATTACCTGCTGCTTGGTTTTCACAGAACTCCCTCCGTTGAGGTGCATCACACTCTGTGCTTCCATAGCTAACTGCTGCACATGATTATTGGGCTTGGTTGACTGTAGTCACTGGATTACACCGCGGTACAGCAGGTCCGAACAGTGAAATGGGGTCTTGATTCTATGATTGAGGATGTCAGAAGTTGAAGTCTGTGATGATTTCTGTGTACCCCCTCCGATCCGTGCTTCCGAATCCAATGGCACGTGGCTGTGAGGCATTAATGACCACTGCCTCTGGCCTACACTGCAGTCAGCAGGGCTCACAATTCAGATCGAGTGGTGATTGTTAAATTACAGAATCCAGTAGGCAACTAACTACAACATCTATTGAAATATACACAATATCCTTTTAGTATACTTGCTTGAAGAACTTTTTTTAGATGAGTTATAGCTTTAGTACAATGACCAAATTCTTCTTGGTAGTGGAAAAGAACACTGAATAACAGTCTACACTGTGGACAGCATAGATCGCAATTCAAATTGTTTTGATTTATTTATTACAGAGTTTTTTGTAAGTTATGTTGTTGTATTTTGTGAAGAAGAAGTGATAAAAAGTATTAATGGATGTCTGTGATGACTACTGCCTTCAATTTACACTGCAGACAGCAGTGTTCACAATTCAGATCGAGTCGCTATTGTAGATGACGCAGTCCTGTAGGCAAAAGACATTGCTCCAGTGCGCTCTGTCCGCACTACGCATACACATCATCGCAGGCTCTACATACGCTTTTTGTTGCTTCGTGTATTACAAATTGGGCAGCTCAAGTCAACGCCATGTGGCTGTGGGCCCTTGCTGACCGCTCTCTCTGGCCTACACTGTAAACAGCAGTGTTCACAATTCAGATCGAGTCGCTATTGCAGATGATGCAGTCCTGTAGGCAACAGACATTGCTCCTAGTACGGCCCGCCCGCAGCACGCATCATCGCTGGTTGTGCACATGCTGAATGCTTTTGATGTGGCTACCTGAGTGCACTAGAACTGATGGACCCTTTATGATACAATCTTTTTGTGTATTATTTCAGATCTACTGCCTGTATCTCAGTATACCACAAGTTATGGTTCTTTTACGATAGAATATTTTGTGTATTATTTCACATCTACTGTCCCTACCTTACTGCAGCAAAAACTATTGACCCTTTTATTATTGAATCTCTGTGTGTGATCCAATGATTACTGTTGTAGTTGATGCTAGCAGCAATCATTCCCTGAGGGCTGGTTTACACTCACCCCACACGCATCCAGCACAGATGTCACTGGATATGTGACCCTGGTAATAAAAAGGAGTCGAGCGCACGTGCCCGTACCCACTCCCACTCCCACTATCTATCTGTGTCAGTGTGTTCATTATCTATGCATGATACTGCCCCTGGGCCGTACCACATTACATTGTGCTATGGACAGCGTATGCAACCATGTTACCTCTGGCAGTGGGGAAAACTTTGGTTATGTAACTTTTAGTTTCATGGCTATCACAGGTGGAAGGCTACTTTACAGACCATGAATATTGATGAAGATGATGGTTTCATGTTGTGTGTAGTGTAAGATATGTGTACATAGCAAAAAGTTTTCAAAAAAGCTCTCTAAGCAGAAGAGGTGTGTCTCATCAAATGCTGTAGAGAGAATGACTAAAATGGGTGGCGTTCTCCAACTGCTACAATGGGAAATGTTATGAACTAATCAAATGCTTGTTTTTAAGGTCACATGGCAATCATGCACCCAGCGCGCAAGGAGACCGCACCAGACGTGATTTTGAGAAAATATATTTACCATAATTTTTCACAGTTAGAAAGATATAAATGTTTAAAATATTTCAGACTATCGCTTGCTCTAATATACACTTTAAGGTTATTTAGATATAGTTTTGAGACATAAAGAAACTAGCACACTGTCAGCGTTTAGGACTTATTTCTTAAAAGAAAGGCAAAACTGATTTCAACTGCATTAGGAGCGTGTTTACAGCAATCAATAAATGGTTGACCGGCCGTGTTTAAGAATGCGTCATACTGCGCTATGAAGCCCCGCTGGGTGGAGTAGATGCTATATAAGAGATTACTTAAATAAATATAAGGGGGCTGTTATCTTTGTTATTGTGTTCAGAGGTGGGGGTCTGTCCTTTAAATGAAGACCCAATAAGAGATGGCAGCTAACACTTGTTTGAAGAGGTGACCCCTTTCACTGGACCTATTTGCCTCTCTTATCACAAGAGCCCGGCCCCGTTGTCCCTAAACTAACCACTCCAGCCACCTTTTTAGATCTCTTATCCATCACCAGCGGCCTCCGCCCATGCGAGAGACATTAAACCTCTGTTTTCACAGTCGGGCAGAGTGTTTGGTGTCAAAGGACGGCTGGTTATACAGGGGCTCATTCACAGGGCCTCGGCACCCGCTTATGAAGAGAAGTGAGGCAAACAGGCCTGCATCCTGCAGCCAGCCAGCCGAGCGTGGTTCGAGTCACTGCATGCCGAGCCGGAGGCAGCCGCTGCACTACAGAGTAACACTTTTGGCATGCATGCGCATGATATAAAGCCTCGCGCGCATGCGAGAGTCGGGACAGGTCAGGCAAAAGAAAGTGTGAATGCAGGCAGGCAATCATATTAAAAAAGCATTTACAAATGCAATAGGACTCGTATTTACGCGAGTCCTATTGCATTGTAAACAAAAATGCGGGTGCCGAAGTAGGCAGGAACGGGAGTGGGTGGGGGGCTGGTGGTCAGAGAAGTCACGGACTTTGGGGGGGAACAGGGGGAGGCAGGGGAACAAAAGAGTTTTTGAAGTAAAGGGGCTGATAGCCATGGAATTATAAAAATAAATTCATGGCCGTAAGGAGGCGGGACTAATACTCCGGCAACCAATGAGAATGCAGCATTTTAGATTTGAGCCAATCAAAAGCATGGGCAGAAAGTGGGCGGAGCTTCCCCAACAATATTGCATACAGCATCTCTTGCCGAGACAGCGCATGCGCTGCCTAGGCGAAACCTAAAACTGAGGGAATGGCGTACCCGGTGCGAGACCACACGTCTAAAACGTAACACAGGGCCTGGCAGCGTGCACTCATCGCATACGGAACGCGCAGCCGGCATGACCCCATACGTATATGACGTAACGCGCGTCTTGGTACCGCACACCTGTCGTATACCAAACTAGCAGCTGGCGCGACCTTATACGTATATGATGTTAGGTGGGACGCGGTGCCACGAACCCGTCAGACACGAAATGCACATCCTTTATGAGTTTAGCAATATGGCGGGTAGGATTCACTTGCTGATGGAGCTTGGTGCACTACCGCTACGGGACTCCAGTTTTTTCCCCCAAAAAAAATATATATATACATACTTTTCTTTTAAGATTTAAAACATTACATAATTTTTAAAATTAAAAAAAAAGGATAATAGAGTTCCAAAATATTATAAAAAAATAGAAAAAATATAGGTTTTATAAATATTAAAATAAATATTAAAATATGAAATTAACATTTAAAAAAAACTTCGAAATTCACTGAAAAAACCATAGGTTTTACAAACGTTATAGTTAGGAATTAGCATTTAAAAAGACCTTTGAAATTCTCTAAAAAAACCATAGGTTTCAGGGACATTATAGTTAGTTGGACATTTGACTTGTATAAAACCAGAAAAATTCACCCGTTATAGTTAGTTGAGCTAACTATAACTTGCGCGCCCGCAATGCACTGGTGATGACGTCACGTATTACATCACTTATGACATGGTCAGTGACATCACTGATGACACTGACCATTCTCCTCTGGAGAAAGGCTCCTACTGGAATGGGTGCTGCCAGCCCTCGACGCTGGTCTATTCACTGGCAGATCATCGGATCCAAATCCGTGCTCCGGTGTGCCATCCCCTCCAGTAGCTTCCTCTGTTGCGCCATTCTTCGCCTCCCACCAGGCCCTTAGAGCTTTCTGTAGCTCCGTCTTGTTGGCGCCGCCCTTCACTGGGCATCCAAGCTGCTTGCAGAATTGCTTCAGTTGCTCCTTCTTATATTCGAGCAACTTTTTCACTTCGAATTGCAATTCCGACTCCTCACCTACTCCATTCAGAGACATGATGCTTCGTCGATCCTCCAAGAATAGTCTTCGCAAAAACTTCGTGCAATGCAACTGCTTACTAGATTAGTGATGTACGAAGAATCACTGCAGGTCAAGAGCAAATACTGGTTCTAATCCGCACCGCTGCCCACCAATGTTAGATCTGGGGGTCTCTAGTTGGCAGAGGTATACACCTTAGACCAAATAGGGACCCTTGCTTCTAGTCAGGGTACAGGGACACACACGGTAGATAACCCCTGCTCACCCTCTAGGTAGCTTGGCTCGAGCAGACAGGCTTATCCCCAAGGCAATGTGTAAGGTATTTGCACGTAGACACCACAATGATCCCCCTTCCGTACACCACAAACTTAGACCACACAGGTGAGTTATATCAAAATTAATATCTCTTTATCTAGTTTCCGCAGTTGAAATCAAGCATCACAGGTTTACACAATATTCGCTTTCTTGGTCGGTCGGGATCGTAAGACGATAGTCTCTAGTCTCTTGTGTGATTCGATACTCACTGAGAATGAATCAGTTTGTAGGCTCTTGTTGTTTAGGCAGCTACGTTGCTCAGGCGGTGTCGCTGCACTCGTTGTAAAAGCGCTCCTCGGGCTGTTCGGTGCAAGGTTTCCACAACTCCCTCGACGAGCCCCCAGTGACGATGTCGACGTCACCGGAGTCAGCCACTCACAGCGCGGCTTCGTAGAGCAGGGAAGTACGACTCTCGATCTGCTTCAGGCCTCCGGGTCGCGGCAAGGCACGTGCCGATGAGCACGTCGGTCTTCTTGATGCGGCAACCGGTGTCAGGCCTGGATCAGCGCGGCACTCTCCAGCAAGACAGAGAGCAGCCAGCCCACTTCACAGGCAGATGTTGAGAAGCTTGGTAGAACAGTCCACGGTCCCTGCGGCACACAGCAGCGCAGGGGGGACACAGCAGAGTCTTGAGTTTTTGGCAACCTTTCTATCCCTGGGTTGCGAAACAGGAGGCCAGCTCTTCTCAGGCCCTTGGAGATTCGGTTTAAGACACAGCACACAGCAAAGTCTTCTGTAGTCAAGTGGGTAGGGTCAGCACACAGCAAGACCCCTTCTCCTCCTCAGCTTCAGTTGTCCAGCAGAACAGGTCAGCCCTTAGAGCACACAGCACGGCAATCTTCCTTTAGTTCTTCAGCGGTCCGTCTTTCAGCAGAGGTTCCTCTTGATGGTAGAATCTAAAAATCTGTTGTCAGGGGTCTTGTACTTATACCCCTAAAAGTCTTTGAAGTCTTTGTGCAAGTGGGTCCTGAGCCCGGTCTGATCCAGTTCTGGGTGTTGCTGGAGCACTTTGTTTTCCTGGCTTCTGCTTTCTTTTCAGAGTGAGGGGCAGAGTCGTCAGCCGCCCAGCAGGAGGTGAAGCCAGCAGTGTGGCAGGCAGGCACAGCCCTATTCACTCCCAGGTGCTATCTCCTCCCTCCGCTCTCCTTGCAAATGTTGCCATTCAGCAGAGGGCTGACTCAGCCAACCTCCCGGGGAATCCCCAGCCCCTGTCACTCGCAAGCCAGACAGTCAATCCACAAGTGCGCCCATGCACACAGAAGGGTCAGACAAGAGAACAGCCACTCTCTAAAAAGTACTGTCCTCCAACTCAGGATTTAGAAACAACCTCTCCTACAAGATGTGTTATTAAATGCTGAGCTCAGGGATATCAAATACTCATGTCTTATCTTGTTCCTATGGGAAGATAGGCCGATAGCCATTGGCACCGGCCATCCCCATGTTAGCCTATGGAGCAAGATAACCTTGCAGCAGTGAACACACAAACTGGCCGTTGTTCACTACCAGAACATGTTACCTGCACTAGTACATGCTCTACCTTTTACATACACTGCACCCTGCCCCGGGGGGTACCTTGGGCCTTCCATAGGGATGACTGACGTGTATAAAAAGGGAAGGGTTAGGCCCGGTCAGTGTGGACACTGGCCAGGAGGACATGGCAGTCCGAGGACTGCAGGCAGGCCTGCGGGGGCAGGCCTGAGACACCATTTTAGGGCTACACAGGTGGGTGGCGCAATCAGCGCTGCAGACCCACTAGTAGCATCTGTCATCACCAGCCCTGGCACACACAGTGCACTTTACTAGGGACTTCATGGTGATACAGATATGCCAATCAGGTATATCCAATCAATATGATATTTTACACAGGGAGCACTTACACTCTGGCACTGATTAGCAGTGGCAGAGTGTCCAAAGCATCTAAACCAGCAAAAACGAAATCCAGCATAGCATCAAAATCCAGGTAGCAGAGGCAAAAGATAGGGGAAAAACCCACGCCAAGGATGTCAGGTCTAACACACACCAACTCCGTTATTTATACACACACCGCATCACTTCTTTATGCAGATACTAACACATACTTACTGTCTTATACAATCACTAATACAAGCAGACACTCATTTATACACCCACTCTTCAAATAACTTACTCTCACGTATAGTCATTTATATACTCCAACACTCACATATACTGCCTCAAAACATATGTAGTTACTTACACATATACCACTGAGACATTCATTCACTCACCAACACACCCATACACACACTAACTCACCCATACAGCCCTTCCCAGATGCACTTTTGAATCCATACAACCAGTGAATCACCCACTCAGACATCTATGCACAGAGTCACACCCCCCACCCACCCACACAGACACTCAGGCACCCATACAGTTACTCAGACAACAAATCAATAACCCATATAGACACTCATGTAGCTACTCACCAACCCATGCAGCTGCTTACATACCAACTGAGAGACTAATACAGACTTTCACACAGTTTAGTCACTAACCCAGGCATTCAGTAAGACACGTTCAATCACTCACTTATACACTCAGTCATGCACCTACTAAATAATCCCTTCAGGCACTTGTAAATCCACTCGTTCTTCAATACACCTTGGCATAGATATATATGAAAAATATTTCAGCTTTACAGAAACACACATTTACTGGATGATGTCATCAGTGATGTCATTTAAGATGTCATCAGTGATGTCACTGACCATGTCATGAGTGATGTAATATGTGACGTCAACACCAGTACATTGTGGGTGCGTGAGTTATAGTTAGCTCAACTAACTACAACGGGAGAATTTCTCTGGTTTTATATGAGTTAAATGTCCAACTAACTATAGCGTCCCTGAAACCTATGGTTTTTTAGTGAATTTCAAGTGTTTTTAAATGCTAATTCCTAACTATCACGTCTGTAAAACCTATGTTTTTTTCAGAGAATATATATATGTAAACGCTCCAAACCACCAGAAGACCACTGCACTCACTCATGGGCGGGTGCTGGTTATATGTGAGGGTGGATACCGCAGCTTTAGAACTTCCCAAGGAAGAAACCGATTCACAGATGTTAGATGGATATTTTTCAGCTAACTCCTTTCTCAACATTTAGTCAGCCCGCACAATTCAATACAATATATCACATTCCATTGGTTTAATAGTTAGTGACATCACAATTCATCAACATAGAAGAGGTAACGTATTCAAAAGATTTCATCGAGGACTGTGATATTGCAGCTGCCATTTTGTAACATGCAATTTCTTTCTCATATTTTATCAAATTTCCATCACTTTCTCAAGACATTCATGATTACTAGTTCAAATCTTACATGATTTAAAGAGTGTTAAAAATTGGAATTTAAAATAAAGGCCCATATTGCTGTAGTACTTATCTAGTATTATGCCATGTTTTGTTTTTCAGTGAATTGTGTGCACTGGCTCACTGGAACATGTTTGATTTTATATATAAATACAGAAATGGAAGAATGCCATCAGGCTCCAGGCCACTGCGCTGTTCGGTAAAGTAAAGAAGGACATCAACCCATTTCATCTCACCTGAGCCCTGATCATGATAAAAGATGCCATTTTGAATCGCAATTCATATACTACAACAAAAACGGACATGGAAGACAAGACTGCTGAGAAAGCTCCCACAATGTATTGCAAGGAAGCTAACCAAATTTATAAAGTAGAGTGCATGTACAGTAAGCAATTACAACAGCTCGATATTAAAAAATAAATTTCACCTCATAACCGTAAAAAGTGCTTTTGTTCAGCACATGGAGTACCTGAGTTAGAGTATATGTTGAAGAGAGAGAGTGAAGGAGAAACAGAAGCCGCAGAAGTTCATCCATCACTTAGTGTGTCTGTCAAATGAACCTTTCCCTCTTGGGGATATGAAGGCGCCCAAGATCTTAAGCAAATTCACAGACTGCAACCACTCTAGTGGGGTCTTGAAGACCACGTTAAGGGTTATTATGCAGGTTACCTGTGCATATATATTGACAGCACAGCCCCTGCCACACAAGGCTTCACCTTTCCAATCAACCCTATTGGGTTTTCCTAGATGGTGCAAGGGACCTTCTGTGCCCCTAGCAGTGGGTGCTATTAAGGACATATTAAAAGTGCCATTTTCTAAATGGTGCAAATTTAGAATCTCCATCCAGTTCCTTATTTAAGTGGCAAAGCATGGGGCCACAGGAATTATGCAATGAGGGAGGAACAAATTATGTGGCGATCTTAACTTAATTGTGTGGAAAGAAAATGTAAATTATGGACCATAATGCAGCAAACTTGTAAGCATTAGTACTTCATTAATTTGTCACTTTTACACATGGTAATACAATATGGCAAAGGTTTCACCTTATTATTATTAGTTCAATACTTAAATACAGCAGCCAGCAACTCAAAGGTGGCCTAACTCTGTGTAGCAAACGTCATGACACTGCACAGCAACAGATGGTAGAATCTTTAGGTAACTTTTGATCCGTTTGAGCTGGATACAATTTGTTTTTGTTAAACTCTGCAAATTATGCAGAAGATCATGGATTATGTGGCACGTGTGGCAAATGCATACTTGTATGGAACATGCCTCATCTGCAAAAAGCCATACTTCTAGTGGTCCTGCACATAGGCAAAGGTACAAAAATTGATTAGGTAGTAGTGTTCCGCAAAATCCTTGATAAGAGTGCACTCACTAACAAGTAGTGAGACGGTGCGGATTGCGATTGTATCTCCTTCCTTGTGGAAACAGACAGTGGGTGCACTCTTATCAAGGATTTTGCACGCCACTAATTCCGAGAACGTTACTGAATAGCTTCTGCGTATCTTATTGGAACCGACTACATTCTACTCCTATTGATGGTATGATCTACCACACGCTATAGTGACCTTGGATAGTTTGGACGTCGTGTATTTGAACCTCTACAGAGTACTACGAACACCATCAATACAACCTTATTACAATTTGTGCCTTGAAAAAGTCTTTGTAAGACGAAACACGTGTCGGCTGGTGCGTGTATTGGAATTTGCTATCCTAAAAAATAAAGATGACAAGCAACTGAACTTCTAAGGGGTCTCGGATTTGTTATCAAACAAGACGACCAACTAATGGAACTGATCCTCTTATCTTCTCCTTTGACAAATATATGTGTCTTGAGTATAGCTGGCAATCTACATTAGTGGGGAACTGAACCTTTATAGGTTCAGTTTGAGAGTGAGTGAGTACTACGATTTGTGCGCGAAAGCGTTTGGTCATTTTTAACAAATTTTAAAAATACTTGTTGCATTTTTTAACCTGCGTGTTTTGCACTGTGAATACTGCTATTTTGCACAGCACCTACCCTCTGCCTAAAACGCTCTGTTCTGCAGTGTCCTGAGGCGGAAAGCCGGGTCCTGCTTTTCAAAATCTATCTGCTTTCCTATCCTAAGCTATCCCTGCTCCCTGGTCACTGACCTCGAGGTAGGACTATTAGCGGCGGCCATATTAGATGAGGAGAAGGCTGGGGGACTAAGAAGCAAGCACTTAGCCACGCCCACCCTCCCGCCCTCGTGGGCATAAAAGAATCGATTCCTTCATTCTCCTCACTGATTGAGAGTGAGTGAGTACTACGATTTGTGCGCGAAAGCGTTTGGTCATTTTTAACAAATTTTAAAAATACTTGTTGCATTTTTTTAACCTGCGTGTTTTGCACTGTGAATACTGCTATTTTGCACAGCACCTACCCTCTGCCTAAAACGCTCTGTTCTGCAGTGTCCTGAGGCGGAAAGCCGGGTCCTGCTTTTCAAAATCTATCTGCTTTCCTATCCTAAGCTATCCCTGCTCCCTGGTCACTGACCTCGAGGTAGGACTATTAGCGGCGGCCATATTAGATGAGGAGAAGGCTGGGGGACTAAGAAGCAAGCACTTAGCCACGCCCACCCTCCCGCCCTCGTGGGCATAAAATGGAACCCTCATACAGGTAGCGCAGCGGACGGGCGCAGCGGGGGCGCCGAAGGCGCACCAAAGGCAAGCCCGTCTGCGCCCGTCCGCGACCGGCCGGGACCAGGGGCCAGGACCCTTGGCTCAGCGCCGTGGTATTCCAAGGAAAACCTAATTGCGCTTAATAGCACTACCTATTCCATCAGCCAACTTACACAGCAGATTCTGAGGCGGGAGAACATACTGAAACCCGCAGCTGAAACAGCCAAAAAAAAAACCAATCAGAGAAGGAGAGCAACGGTAACGTCATTGAGCGTCAGCTTGCTGAACACTCGTTCGCTCCAAAAACACCATCTAGAGGTATTCTCCCTGCTCCAGGAGGGGAATATAGATATTCTAGGAGTTACGGAGACATGGTTGGATGATTCTTCCGCACCCGACCTAGTGGCCGCCCTCCCACCCAACTTTGGTGCTATCTCCCATAACAGAAAAGATGGCAGAAAAGGGGGAGGAGTAGCGCTGCTATATAATAATGCCTTTAAAGCAGAAACTATCTGTGCTGAATGCATTGAGGGAGCTGACATCCTAGGCGTCAAGTTCTGCTCTCCCACAAATTGCCTCACGATAATCATCGTATATCGCCCGCCCAAAACCCCCCCAACATTTTTAGAACCTTTCTTGGGTCTGGTCCACGACCTCCGTACAAGATATGAGGGTCTTGTGGTAATGGGCGATTTTAACCTCCACTGGGAGGAGCCCATTAGAGACATTACGTCTAAACAGCTTGAAGACGCAATGACCGCACTAGAATTAACCCAGATTGTGACAGGCCCAACACACATGAAGGGCCATACCTTGGACCTGATATGGACCTCTGTTCCTGCCCTGCGCCCAGTCACTTCATTGCCCTGCATTTGGTCAGACCATTACCTCTTACAGGGTAGCTTAGCTTTCCCGAAACAAGTAAGCATCTCAGCCGACAAATGGCGGGTAGTGAGAAGATGGAACTCCATCAATCCGGATACTTTGCTATCTACTTTACTGCAACCCTCCCACCTAAACAGACTACCTGAAGATGACCTAGAGAAGGCCAGTCAAAAGCTATCGCAAAAACTAGAATCTGCAATTGAGGTGGTAGCCCCAGCTCGTAAGATAAAAATCAGGGAAAAAGGCAAAGGCGCCCCTTGGTTCAATGACGATTTGAGACTCCTAAAACGGGCCCTGCGTCAGTGCGAGAGAGCCTGGCGGAAGGGGTATGATCTCAACTGCCAGACTCTATACAAGGAAAAGCTCGCCTTGTATAAACAAGCCATCAGAACTAGAAAAAGTGAGTTCTACGAGAGCAGAATTGCCACAGCACCTAACCCTCAGAAGGAAATCTTCCAAGTACTTACTGAACTGAGGAAAAAGAAGGAACAACCGCCTTCTTTTACTCAGGAGGACTGCCATAAATTTCAATCCTTCTTTACCTCAAAGATATCTGACCTTCTGATAGAGATCGAAAGCACCCCTAGATTCGACTGCCCGGAAACTCCGCTAACTCTCCCGCCCGCAATCACAGAGCCTTTAACCTCCCTACCCCTTCTTACCAAGGACTCCCTGACAAAAGTGATGAACCAAGTTAAATCAGGCTCCCCAGCGGACCCTTGCCCCCCACAGATATTTAAACAGGCATGGCCAGGCCTTGAGGAGGACATTTTATCGCTCCTAAATAGTTCCCTTACCTCGGGACTAGTCCCATCTACTCTTAAAGAAGCGAGACTGATCCCCCTGCTAAAAAAGGCTGGTGCCGATTCCAAGATTTTAAAGAATTACAGGCCCATATCTCAATTGCCTTTTTTAGCAAAAATACTAGAACATCATGTGCTGTCCGCCCTCTCGCACCACCTGGAGAGTAACGCACTACTCGAACCCAACCAAGCAGGGTTTAGAGCCCACAACAGCACGGAACTAGTCATGTTATCAGTACTAGATGACCTACGTCTTAAAACAGATAATAAAGATCCCTGTGCCCTGGTGCTACTCGACCTCTCCGCGGCATTCGATACGGTCAATCATGACCTTCTTTTGTCGCGGTTGGGGGAGTTTGGCATCAAGGGCACGGCCCACGCCTGGCTGACCTCGTTCCTTGGTGGACGGGTTCAGAAAGTACAACTGGATGACATGGTGTCAGAGGCTGCTAAAATCACATGCGGCGTCCCGCAGGGCTCTGCCTTGTCCCCCTTGATGTTTAACACATATCTGCAGCCCCTCATTTCATCTCTGAATCAGATGGACTGCAACATATATAATTATGCCGACGACACCCAGATCATCATTCAGATAGGCGATTCCCCTATGGCTGATCAAAAATTGAAGAATATTCTAAAATTTACAGTCAACTGGATGACTGCAAATTTTTTGAAGATCAACCCGGACAAGACGGAGGTTCTACCTATCACAACGTCATCTAGCCCCTGGTGCGACCTCCTTTGGCCATCCGAATTAGGTAACGCCCCAATACCGGCAACAGCAGTAAAAAGCCTGGGCATAATCATCGACACAAATCTCACTATGTCAGCCCAGGTCTCGGCGGTGGTGGGCACTTGTGTAGGCCTCCTGAGACAACTGCGCAAGCTAGCTCCCATCCTAAAGGCAGACACTCTCAGACGAGCAGTGTCAGCCTTAATTCTGGCCCGACTGGATTATGGCAATGCCATGTACTTCGGCATTCCGAAAAAACTCACCAAGAGACTCCAGATCGTCATGAATGACGCGGCCAGACTTATATATAATAAACCAAGAAGGACACCGGCCACCCCCCTCCTCCGGGAGCTACACAGGTTGCCAGTGAATCAACGAGCCAAGTTCAAGGGCCTATGCATTACGCAGAAAGCCTTATATGGGCAAGCCCCGAAATACATCAAAAAACGCCTTGTCCCATATGCTCCTAACAGGAACCTACGCTCAGCCAACGCCGCCCTATTGATCTGCCCCAGGATCAAACGATCCACCATCGGTGGTCGGACATTTTCCCACACAATGCCCAAAGCTTGGAACCAACTGCCTGAAAATCTGCGCAAAGAAACCAGACTCCTGCCTTTTAGGAAAGAGCTAAAAACTGTGCTCTTTCAAGAGGCATGGGGTAACATCTAGTTGGTCTTTCTTCCTGCCAGTACTCACTCGTCTGCTAAGCGCTTAGAGACCCCGGGGTGATAAGGCGCTCTACAAGTCAAAAATACAAATACAAATACAAATATCGTTTGGGTGTGCCATTTAAGTCTTTTTTTTTGTGATTACATAGGCAAAGGTGTTTCCTCATTTGCAAGAGGCCACACCACTGTAAGTGAGAACATGCCAACTCTACATTGCTTAGACACAAATGCTGCCCACTCAATTAGTATTTCAGAAAGGCAACACAAGCTTCTCTAGCCCTTTCCATAAATAGAATGCGCCTCAGGAGTGGGAAAATGAGCAAAAACACCTGTTGCTCTCCATCGCATTTCCTACTGTATATCCCATTCTAATTCCAGCTCCTATGATTGCAACTTTGTTGCCCTTTACCTCACATTGCAAATATATAGTAGGTATAAGTAATTCAAATATATAAAACAGTGAAGACTGATGCCTAGTGTAGTTTAATTCCACATTCACATCCTCCCTTTCACGTTATTACGTTATCTAGTTGCAACCCATGCATTGCACTATTCTTTTTAGATCACCTCATGTTTGAGATGCTCTTGCTACAATACAACTTCTGTATAAAGTGCTCTACGGCTCTTTCTAGGTTGTTTTCTCTGTCCGAGACTTGACAATGCTAGTTTGTGTAAGGATGCTAGTATGCTGGTCCTTATTGTTTAATCAATGTGGTAAAGCACCATCACACTCCCTTTATTAAAAGATCCCAATATTCCCCCAGAATATCAACAACAAATTATTGTGTGGCCAAAGTTTTGAGGTCTACATATCGTAATATAGGTAAGAATATACGGATACTTTCAGTACACTTAAGTTCACACACACACACACACACACACACATATATATATATATATATATATATATATATATATATATATATATATATATATATATTTATTTATATGGCGAATGTCGTTCTTCTTTGCTTCCCTTCGCTTGAGAAAGGATGGACACAAACCCAATTGATGTGCTTGCAGGTATTTTTATTGCTCAACCACCACAATCACCCTGACGCGTTTTGCCAAACACCGCCTTGATCACATGACACGTGTTAGTAGCCAAGGCATTTAATTTAAAGTGCACAGTGCCATACACGTGATTACTATTGCATAGACATAGAAGAAACACTTATATTTTTCTGTGTATTTGTTTTCTAACTCTTCACGCTTGTTTTTAGCTTTTCAAATTTGTAATACAATCATAGCTTTAACATGTTTTTGCAAAACCAGCCATAAATATATATAAATATATAAAAATATAAATATATATTGTCTGGGTAAATCCAATAAAATGTAAAGTAATTACATTTTACAATTTCATGTAAAATACAAAAAAACTGTTTTTCTGGAAATGTTTTAAATTACATCATTTAAAAACATATTTTAAAACATATTGTTGAAAAAAAACATATGTTTTCAATGAGGAAAAAGTCTGTTATATAATATCTGTATAATACATTATTTATCACATAACTTTAACCCCATCCATTCAGGCTGATGTGATTGTATTGAATCCATAAGGTACATTTTACCTGTATAGTATTTCTTCATCTTCTATGTCAATCTAATGCGTTTAATAAAGTGTGCAAAATTAACCAAGTTCTACCCAGGAACTAAACCACTGTTCCTAAAATATAAAAACATTAAAATATAACTAGAATGTATTCATCAAATTTAAAATCCATTTGACGCATAGATTTAAAGCATAAATGCTAATAGCAGCAGATTGAATGTAAAATTCATGATTTCATTATCATAGCAATTAATCATTTTAGATTTTTCTGGAAATATTGGCCGATATTGTACTATTTTGCTATGGATACCATGACTCTATTATTTACATCCATGTGCAAAAATCTTCACTTGAATTGTGCCCATTCGGGGTCTTAGTATCTAATTCAATAATGTTTTGTGTTTCCAGACATCTCAATTTTGCTTCTCTATGGCCCCCATGTCTGGAAACTGGAATAGAGTCTATCAACAAATAGGTAAGGTGGTTAAGGTCACTGTCATGTTTTTCTTCAAAATGTATTGCTATGGGATATGTTGGGTCATTGTTGGTGATTGCTCTTGTGTGCTGCAGTATACGTTTGTGGGCTTGTAACTTGGTACTGCCCACATACTGCAACCCACAAGAGCAAGTCAACACGTACACAACATATTCAGTACGGCATGTGAGAAATTTGGTGATTTTCACAAACTCCTCTGAGAACGGGGTTTTGTACGCATTCTTATTCGTTCCTGTTCTACATGCCCGACAGTTATTGCATTTAACAAACCCTTTGCGGGCAGTTAACCAATTGGTTGTTTTTCCAACCTCCGTACTACTTTTAACTAATGAGTCCCGAATGGATTTGGATTTTCTAAACACAATACTGGGATTTTTTGGCAGTAATCTACCAATTACAGGATCACTTTTTATCACCGGCCAATTTTTGTTAACTATTTTGCGTAATGCATTTTGTTGGCGGTTGAAAGTTAAGATAAGTCTGGTTTCTGGATCATTAATGTTTGGTGCATTAAGTTTTTGTGGTTTCTTTCTATAATAGCTTATTTCTGTCAGTCTCATTGGCTTTTCTATTGGCTGTGTTTATAGTTTTCTCATCATAGCCACGTTCCAAAAATCTCTCCTTACTCAGATGCTGAGCTTCAACAAGATCAGTCATTACTGCATGTGCGACGTATCCTCAACATCTCACCATATGATATACTGTGTATGAGATGATGAGGATGATGACTCGTCGCATGTAATAAACTGTTACCAGCAGTTGGTGTGCGGTATAGTTTAGTTTGGATTTTTTAATCTTTTATGTAAACCTCCACATCCAGAAAGTATACATGGGTACTACTTATATTGGGTGTAAAGTGAAGGTTAATACTGTTTTGATTGATCTTATTGACAAACTCCTGAGCTGACTGTTCTGTGCGTTGCCATATTACAAATAAATCGTCAATGTAACATAACCACATCTTTACATGATTCTCAACCATTCCCTTGTGTTCTCGGTTCAAGATCATTTCCTCCCACCAACCCAAGGGGAAAAACAAGCCCCATAGCTACTCCTCTTATATGCTGAAAAACCTGATTAGAGAATAAAAAATAGTTATTGCTGAGACAATATGATATCATTGCAATCAACTATATATATATATGGACCTGAATCACAAAGGTAAACATACTCTTTTGTGTAATTGAACTATTCACTACGGCTGGTACCTTGAAATTATAAGATGTGATTCATAAAGGTAAACGTAAATTTTTATTTACTATGTTTTTTGGTATTCACAAACCATGAGCTTAATTTTATTCATAGTCATAGAGACTTCGCAGTCGGGGCGCAGAACTTCGCACATACAAAGATAGGACAGGCCTATCTTTTTTATGTGTGGGGTCTCTGCCATGAGTGCGGAAAAAACTGATTTCTGTGGGCCGTTATCAATAGCAGGAAGCAGCTAAAGGTTACTGTTTATAGTTTGTAATTGAATTTGAAATTGATTGCGCACATGACGATTGTATTTTTACCTATGTACTGTAGTTTTTAAAGCTTTTTAATCTATTTTAACTTGTATACTGGTTTTTAACTAATTTGGTCACAGATGCAATATTGTAGCTTTTATGATTCATGTGTGAATTCGAATAAAGCTTATTTTGATTTGATTGTTTGAGTGCGGAGTCTCCACTATTATTTAAATTAAACTATTTGTTTGTTAATACCAATAAACACAGTAAACTTAAATACAAATGTAAGCTTTCCCTTTGTGAATCACACCTTATATTTTCAAGATTCACAGCCGTGGACCTGCGAATATTAACCCCTTGCGTGCGCATGACGGAACCACGCCGTCATGAGCCACGGGTGGCGTGTGCTCATGACGGCGTGGTTCCGTCATGCTGCGGCCGCTCCGCCCACGCGTCGCTGATTTCCCGCCTGTGCGGGCGAAATAAAGAGTGGGCGGAGTCGTGACGGAACCACGCCGTCATGAGCACAGCTCGCCCGTGACTCATGACGGCGTGGTTCCGTCACGAGCATGGCGGCGCCGCACTCACTCCACACCCCCCCGGCGCCGCGGCGGAATTTGCGCCGCGGCGAAGGGGTTAAATCTATACTTACCTTCATACATTTACCGTCACAATATTTTGGTCTTCCATATTTTGATCCCACAATGTTTTTCTCCTCAGTATTCTGATATACTACAGTTTTCTACAGCCTTTCAATCATTAACTGTTGCATTTATGATTCTCACGTATTTCCTGGTGGATACATGTAAACTGTGTTTGTCATGATGGGTGTAGTGGCTCTTTGCCTGTGCACTAGGGTGTTAGGCAGTGTTTTACTAGTTGCACGGTTTGGTGACTCTTACTGTTATTTATAACAAGTACATACTGTTAGTATTAATAAGTACAACATTACTGGTATGTTTTGTATTTGCTGAGTAGCATGAGGTGCATCATTATTTTATTAAACATTTTTGCGCAGAAACATTTTTGTATGGCACCGCTTTGTCTTTTGTTTTTTGCTGTTGCATTTTCTTCAACGCATTAGTGATTTGGATTGGCGATCTGTGGCTTTTGTTCAAACATATTTTTGTGCGTATTATGTTTCTGTTTCCTTTTGCTTCCTTAAGGATCGTGGGTTGTTCTTTTCGGCGATGCCTCAGGCAGCCAGATTTTCACGTTAATTTGTTTAGGCCCTTGGGGCCAGATGTACGACCATTTCATTTTGCGAGTCGCAAATTGCGATGTTTTGCATCTCGCAATTTGCAACTTGCAAAATAGAATGTACAACAGTGTTTCAGACACAGTATGCGATTATAAATGGTGTTGCTAAAGACCTACCTTATTAAAATTAATGAGGTAGGTCGCAATTTGTACCCCGTAAGGAATCTCACATAACACAGGTTTGGTGGCCTACTGGGGACAGCAGGTCAGTATGTCCGTGTTTGCTTTTTTAAATAAAGCAACCATTTTTTTTCAGATGCAGCCCGTTTTCCTTAAAAGAAAATGGGATGCGTTTAAAAGAAAAGAATGAAAAGCTTTCTCTTCATTTTTTCAGGGCAGGCAGGGGTCATCAGACCACTGCCTGCTCTTAAAAATAATTTTCGCATACATTCACAAAGGGGAAAGGGTACCCTGGGGATCCCTTGCAGTTTGCAATTGGCACCTACTTGAACTAGTTGGTAACTGTGATTGTTTTGCAACTGCATTTGCGGTCACAAAACAATCATACATTTCAGTGCGACTCGCTATTAGGAAGGGACGCCCTTGGCAAACCCCTTCATAGTGACTCTATTTTGCGAGTCAGTAATAGGTTACCGGCTCACAAAAAATGGTTTGTACATACCACAACCCTTTTTAGCGGTAGCAAACGTGCCAATTCCTCATTTACGACTGCTAAAAAGGGTCATACATCTGGCTCTTTGTGATCTAATTAAAAACCCTATTTTTTAGGTTGCAAAGAAAAAATTAACAATGTCTTTTTTTGTAGCCTGGCAAGCCTGGATCACATTAAACCAGGTATTAAATACAGCTTCGTTCAGGGTACAAACAAAAACATGCCCCCCCCCCCCCCCCATTTTAAAAAGTAATCATGCATTTTTGGAACGTTAGAGGTTTCCCGTCAATTAAAAAGCACATTTATTTTACAGCACTACGTAAAGCATGTTTATCCTGAAGTCTAGGCACAGAGGAGCAGGTTCTACTATTTGAATGTTCATTGTGAATAACACTCATTTTAGGCTTCCTGACACAAGCGTTGTGACCTTTAAATCATATGGTAAAAGCCGAGCAAGGCCCACAAAGCTGTTCGTTCTTCCAGCCGATAATTGGGTCATTCTAAAACACCTGTCCTTCAAAGTGCTACGAAACTGTAGTTTCAAGCACTGAAGAAAAGCAAGCTAACATTACTCAAACTTGGAGTAACTTGTTAGTAAGCAGGATTGAAAAATGATACATTGGGATTTTATAGAACTGTATTTAAACCAACCCTTGTAAATTCTGGTGCACGCCTTCCCCAGGGACAAACTGTAATGTTAATGTAAAAGATGCTAAAGATCAGAGACCTCTTTTAGAGAGTAAAGATCCACCCTTAGATTTAGCTAGGTTTACATTTGCCGGGGTGTCTCTTATAAAATTGTTTGCTTTCTGCTTCTTACAAAGTATGTAAAACTTGTGGGCATGTATCTCTTTTAGTAACTTGAAACAGTGTAGGAGAAACTAGAAAAAAATTAAGAGAAAATAAATACAAATACTATTCCAAGATGTCATCAACTTACACTGAAAATATTGAATATGCAGATTGCCTTATTAAGAGATGGGAGATTGCTGCTTCTGTAATCGTTTTAATTACACTGAAACCCTTCAAAAGACAAATCAGCTACTTTACAGATAAAAACAAATCTGTAAAAATGAGTTCAACAGATCTGTAACATATTTCACGTTTCAAACTATTAACCAAAAAAATCAAAGGTGGATCAAAATGCTGATACATTCATAGTCACAACCAAAGTACCCATAGATGTCTGGTCCCCAGATACTATATCATTCCTTGAAAGTTTTGAAAAAACAGCAAAATATCAGAATCATTTGTGTTTAAAGAGGATTCATCGCGTGCAGATTGAACAGGGTGAACTGTAATGTTTCTGGGCTCTTAGATGTAACAAAAGTGGTTAACATTTGCGAAGTTGCCACTATATGTGAAGATTTTTATCAAATTATTATTTTTTAGATTGCGGCTGCATACTGAGAAGATCAGAAAGACAGGGTGAGAAGGATTATTGATTCACTTTACCACAGGCATGTATTGGTGTTATCCTTTAGGCCCTCTATGAGGTCTGTGGCATTTCCTGATTCAGCCTGAAATAGTGTTTGGACTGAATCAGGAAGTACAAGGGCTATGGGAATACTACATTCCCAGTCACTCGCACCAGCCATTTCCCAAATTAAAATCCATAAAATGTGGAATTACTGTGAGAATTGAGTGTGGCAGTCCAAATTCCTATAGTAATTTCCAATTCCTCATGGGTTTCCATTTATCAAACTTGTACTCCCCTGTTATTCTAGCTCCTGAAATTTCCGATACCCATTGGAACGGTCATTTTGGCAACCGGAATATTGATGTTGGTCCCTTCGGACTTACGGTGGATACTTTAGTCTCAATTCTCATGTGCTGTAATGTCTAATCTCTCTCCCTTCTTGTGCTCAGCATCAACACACCATTTCTGCGGTTAACACGGTGATCACCTAATGCAATGAATAAATACATGAATTCATTCAATTATTTTTAGTTCCATCCTAGCTGTAAAAATATCAGGTTCAGGACCAGTTTAGAAAGTAAGACCATTTCATATTATGTTCATAGCATCCATCTTCTAATAAATTAACTGTAACAATATTAATCCAGTGGATCGTAGACAATGTAAGGTATTTGTGCTAATTTACCCTTAAGCCATACAGTTATTGAATCCCAAGAGATGACTGGTTGTTAGAGAAACTTTGGTAAGGACCCTCATGTGTGCACACGTTCTAATTCTGCTATTCTCAAACATTCTAATGTTTTTACCTCTGTCATACTCAAGAATAGGTCAACCCTTGTATTGCATTCTTAAAATAGTCAGTCTATTGTTGATAGACAGATTCTCTAGCTACCATCTGTGGTATTACCCGTACATCGCCACTCCAAATTCTCCTAAAATATGGCGGTCAGAGAAAATATCTCTAGGTCAAGTTTGGTTTTCAGACATAATGAGAAAATAAAAGGCACATATGCATCAATCACGGCTGGCTTCCATAAGACTCCTTTCATCAACACACTTATGGATATACTAGATAAAGAATTTCAGTCTTTATAATATCTGGCACTACTTTAACTCAGCACTGCTAGGACGAGCCAAACATCCAAGAAAAAACAATACTATCACTTGGTATACACTCATCTAGACCACTTGCAAATGCAATGCTAGCTAGCATTGTGAATCCTGCCATCCACTGCCTTAAAGGGGAAGTACAACCAAACATGTTCTTTTGGGCATTGAATGGCCCACAATTCAAAAATCCCAAATTCAGCAGTGAATTTTAGTTACTCAGTCACTTTTTTCCAACTTAAGCAGCTGAAACTTAACAGTTGATAGTTGCCAAATTTCTTCTTCCATTCTGTTCCCTGACACATTTAAAGTACAACAGTGGCACATGGCACTCTTGTTTTAAGTGGCTACCTTGGCATTACTGTTATATTGAATTTGACCCCGAGATATGTCGTACTCTGGGTTATATAAATCTACATCTGCATAACATTTTCATATATTTTTTAAACATGCACATTTCTGGGATATTTCTTTTTACATATGATGGAGATTCTTTCTGTCAGCAATAATATTTTTTTTAAATAAATTACACACAAACGTATCTTGTTCACAGAACTATGGAACTACAAGCCCACTCCTCAAATAAATCACACTTGTTCTAGCTCTTTGGCCTGAGCAAGAGGTTTTGCCCTGGTTTGTTTTGTTTTATAATACCAACAGCATGGTGCAGAAGAATTACACAACCACTTAAATTTCACATGATATGATATGTTGCCTAACCACTCAGAAATCTGACTAACAACTAAACATATTACATATGAAGACAACATGAGAGCCACAAGAGTCAAAATACTGATTAAAAATGAAGATTTAGAAAACTACAACAGCAGCACGAGTAAGATTAAATGCATGATGTTTGGTCAATTCCATCAATGTCGTTGTGTTAGCCACCAATACCACATCATTCCTGTGACATCTTCATTGATTACCAGGCTACTCTATTCCTTGAATGCCTTCTGAGAATGGACTACTGATATGCATGATTTTTTTAACTTAAAATAAAATTGTTTGAGTTTAAAACAAAACATTATAAACTTCATGAAAGTGTGTCATTTAAGCTCAAACTTTTTTTTAAATCTCAAGAAACATCACACTTAATGTACATAAATAATGAGTTTTGGGGTTTGTGAACAAATATAAGACAAAATCAAATCTCCTCATAACACCTCTAAGTTTGGACAGCATGGCTTTGGATGTTTATGCAGAAGAGCACTACGACCTGGATTTACTAAGCTTTCATGCAACACAATAGAGTGAGACAACTTATTGTGCTGCGAAGGGAGAGAGCAGAAATGAAGCATATCTACTAAGATATGCTGCATTTCTGCTCTGTCATTCTACTGGTGCAGTCAGGCAGCCTAGCACCAACACAGTCACCCTTAAGCCATGGTGCAAGAATGCCTCCGTCACAGGCAGGATTGTATTTGTGCAGAGAGGAATACCTTCCTCCACAAAATAATCCTTAGAAGCATATTCCTCTTTCCATGTGTATTGCATAGTTCAGCACACACGGAAAGAGAAAGTAACGTGGATAATATAAGAGATTTCTCTTCGCTACAGCTCGATTGGTTTGGAGACAGCACGCTATCAGCGACGCTTATCTCCAGAGCGATAAAAATAACTGAGTTAGCTGCCAAATGTGCAATTATCGGTGGGATTCCAGCGATAATCGCACAACATATGGCACTACGTTTTTCATAGGGCATGGCAGACTTAACCATGATATCCACCTTCCATTGGATATCATGGCTAAGTCAGACTAAAAGCAGGCGTTAGGAAAGTAGCGATAACCGCGGTTAGCGCTACTTTTCTTATTGCTATGCTTGTTAGCGTGCCCATTGATAATTGGAGAAATGTTGGTTAGCGACATTTCTCCAGTTATTTTGGGTAGGAAGGCCCACTTTGCTTCTCATTAGAGATGCAAAGCGGGGCGTTGTTGTGGCGTTGTTGTGACGGGCGCTAAGTCAGCAAAACACGCGATAGCGTGTCTTTGCTGATAAGGCAATGAAATTATCGCTGCTTTTCGCCCGAAAACGGACGCAAAAGCGGTGATAATTTCATAGCGTCGCCTTCACATTTTCCCTTACTACCTCTTTCCTTTTTTTTCTTTACATTCTTGATATTTCTTGCTTTCCTTTTGTTTTTATAGTCTTGGTGAGAGGGCATTTGGTGACGTGAGCAGACCTGCTGAGACTAAGACAAAAAATATATCAACTACATCCCAGTCTATTATTTTGTTTCCAACTCAGTTTTCTTTCTCCTCAAAATGATAAACATTTAAAATGGACACCGAATACACTGATAGGAAATACGAGGAGCTAACCATTTTACATTAACATTCTAGATTTAACAGAAACAAATGGCACGAAAGATATATACAATGAAAAGTAGTCGAGGATCGTATCTAATCCACAAAGCCCCAGGGCTTCAGTAAATGTTGTGTTAACAATTTATGCATATGATACCGTCTTATTTACTCTGTTAGTCAATAAACAAAATGCGCAGTTAACATTACAACTACAGCATTAAGTGACTAGACATTTTAGTACTTTTCAATTTTATGGCTTGAACATATTTATGTCACAAATTATACTTTGAAATAATCACACATCTCAACCAGAAGTTACTTTTTCTTTCCTAAAAAACGAAAACGTGCATGGTCGAGTTGTTATTACCGATCGTGTTTTTGCATTCCTGCATTCCAGGTGTATGACATCCGAATTCAGTGGCACAGATAATTATCTTAAAGGTGGGGCGTGTAGATATAATTCCAGACATTCTACATAAATCAACGGGGCATATTCTCAAGGAGCTAACACCGAATTAGTGCAACTAAAATGGCGATAAAATTACCGCCCCCCATTCACAAGCTGGTGCAAACAGCCAATACCACCAGTTTTCTGGCAATAGAATCCTCAAAAAACATCGCCACGAATGATCCCGGCAACTATCACTAATGAAATGCAGAGTAGGCGTTCCCGAGCAAAAAGCCGTAACAACACCACTCTGCAACATTCACAACGACCACCCTGATCTGCGATAAGAACACAAAACAGGCAATAATGTGCGTTAGCAGCAGGAAACTAACACCTGCTCTGACCTGGTGCAAAGTCAGACAACCGGCAGCAGCCAAGGGAGCACAGCCCATAGCCAAACATGAAGAACAACAGATGCCCCACAGCAACTGAACAGGCAGCCCGGAGCCCCAATAGGGCAACAACACCCACCGCCACCACTCCCGACCCCACCTCTCCCCCTCCTTTCCGACAAAGTGAATGCACATCAACTCCACGAAACCATGACCCAAACAAATCAACTGAAGTCGCACAACCACAACACCTAACATACAGGTGCAGCCACCAAAATGAAAACACACATCCACATCACAAGACCAAAGAAAACCAATTTATTACAGATGACACAAAAAAAAACAATCATGAAGAGGCACGGTGGGTCTTCTCCGGGAATTTCGTAAGTCACAGCCTGCAAGACAGAAAGACAGATAAGAAGGTGTGACATGCGCCCATCAAAGGACAGAGAGGGAGAGCAACAGAGAGAGAGAGAGAGAGGGGGAGAGGGAGAGGGAGAGAGAGGGAGAGAGAAAGAGAGAGTGAGAGAGGGAGAGAGAGGGAGAGAGGGAGAAAGAAAGAGAGAGAGGGAGAGAGAGGGAGAGAGGGAGGGAGAGTGCGGACACTGCGGACCCAGGCCCCACTGCTCACCAACAGTCACCGGTGTGTCTCCACCCACGTGCCGGTATACACTGCAGTCCCCCAGGTCACTCATATGAAACAGTTGTCAGAGACATGAATGGCAGAATCCATACAGTAGTACACGCCATCATCACTTGCCCCCCCTGCGCACACAGGCCACTGCACCCCAGCCCCTCATGCCGCCCTGCGGAGGCTGCCCGCCCCTGCACGACCAGGCCTTACTGCTCACCTTCCGCCACCGGCGTGTCTCCAAGAGGGGCCACCACGTGCCAGGGGGAGCTCCAAGCCCCGGGCCCAGCAACCATGGCACCCTCCACATCATGCAGCCACACACCGCGGGCCACCAGGTCACACACCTGATTCTGGTTCTTGATTTCACAATGGCAGAGAACATATCAGTGCACCAGGCCTCATCGCAGGCTGCACACCTCCTCAGCCCAATAGGTGCCACTAACTCTGTGAACCGCGAGACAACACCACGTGGCGGTAGGCTCGCACTGCCCGCTGGCTTAAGCCTACACTGTGGTCCAGCAGAGCTCACATCAATGCGACCATTCAGAACCGCCCAGACAGCGCATCATCGCAGGCTGCACACCCGCTCAGCACTGACGGTGCCCCTATCTCAGTGCACCGAAAGACACCGTCCCGTGGCGGTGTGCCTGTGCCGGCCGCAGTGCATCCG
The DNA here is from genome assembly GCF_964204655.1 of Triturus cristatus. Taxonomy (NCBI): domain Eukaryota; kingdom Metazoa; phylum Chordata; class Amphibia; order Caudata; family Salamandridae; genus Triturus; species Triturus cristatus. The sequence continues at coordinate 411,850,140 of NC_140595.1, forward strand.
GTGCCACCAAGTCTGTGCACTGCTAGCCATGAACCCTTTATGACTGAGTCCCGTGGTGCGGACGCCATCATGTCACCACCGGCACTGGGCAATGTGCTGTAGCAGGGCCCTAGGCCCTCATGCATAATGGATACCCACACGGAGACACCCATTTGAAGAGTGAAAATGGTGTCCAGCACTTGTGCCAGGCCCTTTTCATTGGCAGGGTCACATGTCCTGTGACGCCGGTGCTGAATAGGTGTGGTGTGGGTGTGAACCAGCCGTGAGGGACAACTAGACCTGTGAGCACCAGATCCCTACAGGGAAGACCTGGGACATGTATCGTTGTCGTCGTCCCTGTGAGCGGAGTGGGCTGGCCTGGCGTAGGCCAGTCCAGCATAAGGGTGTTAACAATGACATCGGGGCTGTAGGCATGCTTCCAATCTGACCTGGACAAGGAAGTAACAAATGCGTGTTTCCCCATTCCAGTGTCGGCGCCACCCGGCACACAATCGGCAATTTGTCACCCTGTGACCCAAGTCCCACAACATAAGCAACATGGACGTAAGGTGAAATCATTGACCCTACATGCATCCATACCTCCACACTTGCAAGATCATAGACATGTCACTCCGTTGTGTAAATGAATGTTTAATGCACATTCAGTGGAGTGTTGCAGCTGGAGCAGTACAGGGCAATGCAAACCCCACCGTTCAGCGCTGGCCCGTGGAGGACCAGCCTGAGTGAGTCCTTCAGGGAATGACATGTACATCAGCAGTGGAGGAGTTCAGTTCATGGTCTGATATCTGTGTCCTTGGTGCCAAAACAGAATATGGCAGTCCACGTCGAGGTCGCAGAATGCCTCGGGGGACAGTGGAAGGGGATGATGCTGAGGGCAGAACCAAGCATAAACAGGCCATATGGCATACATGAATGCTGCCGCTTTCTTCTGACCTCGGGGGCAGATTCATCTGCATCTTCGTCCTCAGCTGTTGCATGTGCCTCACATGTGGGTGGTGGTGTTCTGTCTCCAGCACTGTGAGGCAGTGACACCGCAGGGGCCGGAGGTGGAATGTCCGCCGCACTGTGTGGCACTGACACATCAGGGGCCGGAGATGTGGATGGAGTGGCAGCAGCAGCATGCATCAGCGCCAGGCCTTGTGGCAGCAATGCCATGAGGATGGTCTTTATGGCATTGAGGGACCCAGTTAACTCTCGCTTGTGTGCAGCTGTGTCAGCCGCTGTTTCCGCATGCTTATGCTCCCTGTCCTCCATTAGCCTCCGCATGAGTCCAAACTCCCAGGCGAGCTCTGTGGAGCCACTATGACTGGCCAGGTGTTCTTGCCTCTGAGTCAGGACCCTGGCGATTTCAGCCATGGTTCATTGGAGAGCATGGAGCGGACTGTGGGTGTCCGTTAGGGACTGTGAGTGGTCCCTGATGGGATTTAGACACCCACGTATGGCGCCTAGTTTGGCTGCCATGCGGTCGAACCCCACCTGCACCTGTTTGGCCAGCTTCTCCTGGCACCCCAACACATGGACTTGAAAGGCCATGTGTTCGTCGTGGGGATCCTGGGAGGCAGCCGTGGGGGTGGGTGCTGCCTGCTGTGCATACAGTGCATGGGGTGGGTTCTCCTCGTAGCAGCTGGGCTGCCTTGCTCCTGGAAGTCGGCTGTGGAGGCTGTCCACGAGCTGTTGGAGGGCGTCTGAGTCGAAGGTCTGGTTGTCCTCTTCGCCATCAGAGAAGAGAGGTTGGGACTGCTCTGCAGGAGGTGTAGAATATTCCTCTGCAATGTGAAGGGGAGATGCAGTTTAACATTGTGTTCACATGTATGGTGATGCATTGTACATGTTTACATGCAGACTGAATGACAGTGTACATTGTTACTTTGTGGGGAGCTGCCTATGTGATGTGGGACAGTGGACATTTTGACAACTTCACGGATGTGTGTTTGTACTTGTACATAGTCAACTCACATTTCCCTGTGACGCCATATGTGATTCGCCAGTTACTGCACACAAACGGGACCAGTTGTGTCCCCTGTTCTGTTGTGGATGTGTTGCAGATTGTGCCACATCGTTGTCAATGTTGATGTGCCCTGCATGTGATGTGTGTGCTGCTTTTTGGGGGAGTCGCCCCTGCAGCTCTGATTTGGCTGCCCCTGATCCCTTAGATGTGGTGTGCCTTTGACTTCTGTGCTTCTACAGTGCTGGGATGTTGCATTTTTGGGTGCATTGTTATCTTGGTGGGAGTTTGGGGTCTGGGGCATGGTTTGTCTAAAGATGTGCTATGCTTACTTGTGCATGTGTGCCATTGTGCCCATCTCCCCCCTTCCCACCAGTCCCTGGTCGTTACTCACCCTGTTGCTGTTGTGTCCGGTTCAGTTGAGCAGTGTCCAGTCCCCCAACTCCTGCCACCGTCTCCCCACTGATGACTGTGGACACTATTTACTCCATCTCGTCCAGCTCCTCCTGTGGACTACCACCCCCAGTCTGCATTGCTGCCTTCCGGTTGTTTGCGAGCTTCTGCTTGGTTTTGCGCTTGACATCATTTCAGCGCCTCTTGACCTCATCCATTGTCCTCTTCAGTACTCCGACTACATTCACCTTGTCCACGATGGTCTGCCATATTCCATTTTTAGTTGCCAGTGACACAGTGGAGGTGACGAAGAATAGTTGATGGTGTTCTTTCACCTCCATTATCAGGATCCTGCTTTCCAGCGGACTGAACCTTTTCTTCCTACACTTCTTATCCTTGCCCTTCCCTTCCCCCGAAGTCCCAGGCTGGTCCTCTGGGATGCTTGTGGGGTTCTGGTTGTCCTCTGCACTTGCTCCGGCTGACTTCATTGTGCTTCGCTGTTGTTTGGCTTTTGTATGTGTTTTTTTTCACCATTTGTAGTGCATTTTCCCTCATGTTGCGTGGGGATTGCAGGCCTGTGGCTGGTTTTCGCTGATTTTTGTATCGTGATTGCCGTCATCACTGCTTTTTTCGCGTTGGCGTTTCGCATTTTTGCGGCATCGCATTGATTTTAACGCGTTGGTTTGATGCGTTGTCGTGGGACTATCGCATGGTGCCGCCGGCTTGGGAATACCACGTTGACACAGAGTTTTTATCCCGTGATGAACTGCAATGTAAAGAGTTGCGTTAAGCTACTTTTGCGGTAGTTATCACACGTTCTTGAGAATATCCCCCAATGTTTGTAACTGTTGGGTGCACAACAATGCCACCTAGACATTCACACCAGATATATGACATGCAGTCCACTGTGCCACTGATGACATTTTCACAATGGAGACCTGTTCTGCACAGAGGCACTCATGATGGGGTTTAATATGGGAAAAAGAAACGTACCGGCGGCACAAGGGACTTGTAAATAAATCCCTCTATCTTGCATTTTGCTCTCCATATCATGATGAAAAATTATTCAATGCAAGAATTCTTGAGTCCCACTGTACTTTATTACTGTTAAGGGGTGGACGCCAAAATTACGTGGGAATATACTTTTTGAGCAAAATAATGCGGCCAGTATGTGATGAAAAAATGTCCCATTAGTCGTGCCCAAAAAAGTAAGCAAGATACCAGCAGTATACTGCTTTTTAGATGAAAGTACCTCTGTAAGACATGTTCTTCACTAACCAATTACCTGTGCCAGAAAACCGTTCAGAATTGCATGACTGTGAAATGGCAAAAATGTACACAATTCATATATCATGAAATTTTGTGAGATTTTGCTCATGTAATAAAAATAATTTTGACCTGGGCTTTTATTGTGGACTGGTTTCCTAGCAGTATTGTTTCTGAACTATTTTCTTATTATTTCTATGCATCTTCCAAAAAATGAGTGCCATCTCTTTTTTCAGAATTTAGGTTGAGAAACCTAGAAGTAGTGAACAAAAAGTCTCCTCTTAGTATGCATTCCAATGGCCTGTCATCATGCTGCATAGCTATTAAAAATGAATCTAATATAATTAATCAAAATGGTGTTTTTAGACGGTATCAATTTTTATTCCAAGACATAATATGTATGTTCTCCTATTCATCCATGGAGCCAGAAGGGGTTTGGACCTTCCTAGTTGAGACACCGTGGCCCAAATCAAGAAATCATTCAATGCAATGCAGCACAGCACGTAAAGTTGCTGTGCTGAGCTGCGCAAATGGTAGAGAGCAGAAAAGCACCATATCTACTAAGATGTGGTGCTGTTCGGCTATATTCCTGCGCTGGTGAACTTTATGCTGCCATGAATCAATGTATGCACAATTGTGACATAGTGCAAGGGTGTCTGCATCATGGTAAGCATAGTTTTTGTACAAGAGGGGTCCTTTCCTGTACAATAACTATTCATTAAGGATTTTGCATCTTTGTATGTGTGCTTTAGAAGACAGCATACATGCAAAGAGGGAAAAACGAGGAGAACATTTATCTGTGTTACTCCTGAATCAAAAGAGGTGTAGGATGTTGGCCCAAATCCCTGTCTACCACTCTTTGTAGATAGGGATTTGTGTCAAAACTCACGTCTGGTTGCACGGTAATGAACACTACCTCATGCTCTCATGAAGATCCCTAGCCTTCTGCAATCTTAAAAACACAGAAGACAAACCTTTTCAGGAATGCTATTATTTACTAAAGCTTCACAGGCTCACATGGTTCCCCCTCCCCAAACACATCATAAAAATGTTACTTAATTACCTGTAGATTTTTTGGCTATGAAAAGATTTAAATTTGCTAAAGTGAAGCTTAGTCACACAAATTTTAAATCAACAAGCAGCAATGTTTTGGAAGACCATCAGAAGTGGATGAATCCAATTGTCAGCTTTTCTGTGGAAGTTGCACCACCATCCATATTGGAATAGATATTACCTTTTGGGGGCTCGATACTGACAGTTTTAGTTGTCTGGGAGACCTCATGTCAACAATGCTGAAAAAGCACTTATAAAAACGAGTACAGAGAAAATGGACGTTAGATCGGGCCCCTATAGCCTAATGGCAAACAGCCTTTACAACACGGTTATTACCACATGGTACCTTTATCATGCATCCATTACCATGCATATGCCTTTACCACGCATGCCTTTACCATGCAAAATGTTACCACGCATATACCTTTACCATGCATGCCTTTACAGCAAAAATTATAGGGCCAGATTCACATAGGCAAACTTAGACATTTGGTCTAAACTTAGACCAAACATCTACGTTTATGACTTTGGGAATTAACAAAGGGCATATACGGGCCCTAAGTAAGTCGTTAGCATGTACATGTATGTATGTATTTATGCCAGTTTTTAGGGTTTGGTGAGGGTATTGGGTGGCAAGGTTATTTTGGGTGTTTAGGGTGGGTAAGGGTATTTGGGTGGCAAGAGTATTTTTAGGGTTTAGGGTGGGTAAGGGATTTTGGGTGGCAAGGGTGTTCTTAGGGTTTAGGGTAATTTTAAATGCGAACCCCTCATCATTTATTTCAGATATACCCTGGGGAGGTGGTGGACCCCAGGGCATGTGGGTTCTCATGCAGGCAACCTCTGCATAAATTAAAAGCACTGCCCCGGGGAGGTGGTGGTCCCCAGGGCTTTTATAAGCCTGAGGAGGGGGCCTATGCACCCCCCTCCTATTTTTATGAATGCTATCCTTATGTCCACAGTCAATCAATCAATCAATCAATCAGGGATTTATAAAGCGTGCTACCCAACCGTGAGCGTCTCAAGGTGCTTGTGGGGGGGGGGAGTGGCTCCGGTTCAGTCGAAGAGCCAGGTCTTAAGGTCCTTCCTGAACGTGTGAAGGGTCGGGGAGTGTCTGATTTTCACAGGGAGCTCGTTCCAGGTTTTGGTTGCAATGTAGGAGAAAGCTCTCCCGCCGGTTTTGTTTCTGCGGATGCAGGGTACTTCTGCCAGGGCGAGGTTGGCAGAGCGGAGGTTCCTGTTGGGTACATGGAAGGATACTCTCTCATTGAGGTATTTAGGTCCGATGTTGTTGAGTGATTTGTAGGCGTGGGTGAGGAGTTTGAAGGTGACCCTCTTCTCGACGGGGAGCCATTGGAGGCCTCGTAGGTGTTGGGTCATGTGCTCGTGGTGCGGTGTCCTGAGGACAAGTCTGGCTGCGGCGTGCTGGATGGTTTGGAGTTTGTGGAGAAGAGATTTTTTGATTCCGGCGTAGAGGGCGTTGCCGTAGTCCAGTCTGCTGGTTATGAGTGCGAGGGTGACAGTCCTTCTGCAGTAGGGGGGATCCATTTGAAGGTCTTATGGAGGATGCGAAGAAAGTTGAAACTAGTGGAGGCGATGGCGTTGATCTGGCAGTTCATGGAGAGGGAGGAGTCAAGGATGATGCAGAGGTTCCTAGCGTGGTCTGTAGGGGTGGGTGGGCTTCAGAGGGTGGTGGGCCTCCAGGTGTTGTCCCAGGTGGAGGTGCAGGGTCCGAGGATGAGGACCTCGGTCTTCTCTGAGTTTAGCTTCAAGCAGCTGTCTTTCATCCAGGCTGCCACATTCTTCATTCCTTCCTGGAAGCAGAGGCTGGTGTCTTTGGGATTCTTCGTGAGTGAAAGGATGAGCTGGGTGTTGTCAGCGTAGGATAAGATGCTGAGCCCATGCTGTCTGACGATGCCAGTGAGGGGGGCCATGTAGATGTTGAAGAGCGTGGGGCTGAGTGATAATCCCTGGGGTCTCAGCAGTTGATTTCTGTGGGTTTGGAGAGGAAGGGAGGGAGTCGAATCCTCTGGGTTCTGCCGGAGAGGAAGGATTGGATCCAGTCGAGGGCGGCTCTCAGTCAGGTTAGAGATGCAGCCCAAGTGCAGACATAAAGATAGTAATCCCTGAAGACGAGTCCCAAGCTGGTGGTCACCAGTCGGTAGTTATAGTTAGAACCATATTTATATAGGAAAAGCATGTTTTGACTTGCCTATAACTTTGGGGTTGTTTGACGAATCTTCACAAAATTTTCCCAAAAATGTGTTATAGTGACTTTGTGCCTGGAAAGTTTCAGGGTGATCCGTCAAGCGAGTGAAGACAAAAAGGGGGATTATTTTTTTGTATTTCTAATGTTAATTCCCATAGGAGCTTTGAACACAACTACAGCCCAAACCACTGGACGGAATTAAACCAAATTTGGCAGGAAAGTAGATTTTGGTTTGCAGATCATGCTCTCAGCAATTTGGTGTACATCCATTCCATAGTTGTTGAGAAATGTAAGGGAAAGCAAATAAGGATATCTGGGTGGAGCCTAAGTACAGATCTTATGATGAGGTCTGATTGTCTGTCAGAACTTCAACCAAAAATTGCTGGCAGCCATCTTGGGACCAATATACATGAGAGCACCCCAATGAAATGCATTGTAGTGACTGGCAGGGTTTGAGAGTCATAAAAAGGAGATGTCATTTGTTGATGGTACCCTACTAATTTTTGGAATTGTGGTGTGTTTTAAGGTGATTTTACTTTGTGAAATAGCCTTCGGCTTTGAGTGCATCAATCGTGTTTGAGAGAGAACAGTTTTCTCATGATTTTCCATAGAGGTTATAGAAGGTGCTCCAGAAGTTGAATAGAGACCATATTTTCTGTAAATTCACACAGTGTTTCTCAGTCATAGGAGAATGTAGTCTGACATTTTCAGTGAAACATATATTTTCAACAGAAGCAGCCTGTCAGTTGATTCCTATGTGTTTTCCTGCATCCTCCCAGAGTGTTCTAAAGAACAACAAGGGCGGCTAACAGCCTTACTTATGGCAAAAGTATGGCACACCTGAAGCCATCTTGATTATATAAAACAGGTAAAACTTAAAACATTTAATTTAGAAAGAAACACAACAAAAGGGTTCATTTTGACATAGAAATTATGGTTAGTGTTGTGAAAAGAAACATTAGGACACGTTTTAAGTGAGTTCTTAAATAAATTCCTCTTCTATTTCATTAAAACATTCTGACATGTAGACTGAAACATGCACTTTTAACACCAGCAGCAGACTGACAGTTAACTCTCTGGTGATCAGCAGTTTACTGCAGTGTTCTGATGAGCAACTAGAGTTCTAACATTCTGAATGCATGCCAAAAGTATGGCACATCTGACAGCTATCTTGATGGAATCGAAGTGGAAAACTGAAAGCATTTTCTCCTGAGGATACTACAGTAAATGAGGAGATTAGGGCGCTTTATAACAAATAAGTCTCCCAAGATGGGCACCAGAGAGAAAAGAGCCCAAATGTAGCCCCAGCATATCCCAATGTCAGAAGTGTGCAAAACACCCAAACATATTGGACTTCTTTATAAATGTGCATGGAAGGGTTAACACATACTCACCATTCAGGAATGAAGGGACAAAATGAAAAAATTAAAGATATGATTTTATTTGCTGCCTTCTGCAAAATCATAGGTTGCAAAGTTGACAATGCTGCCATTAATGCCTGCTTTGTGTGAGAGTGGTATGCCATTCGTATGCTTAGTTTTTACATTCCCTGACAATATTGTATCTATCTGATAAGACTAAAAAATTGTATCTGATAAACAAACTCAATATTCAGGTATGTGAATTACATTTAATTTGGAGAAAGAAATTGATTGAAAAGGTATTTGTGTATGTGAGAATGTTATAAGAGAGTATCAAATTCTTTTGAGAAAATATTGGAATAATATGAGGTACTGTATTATGGGTTTTGTGAGTGGCTTTGTATGTTTAATGACAGGTGTGTGAGATGCTTTATGAGTGTATGAGAATGTGACACTTTATCATTGGTTCACAATCTGTTGCTTGGAATTAGTGGATTGTTGTACATTTTCTGCTTACCACATGGTGTAATTGGTAGTAAATAATTTGTAGTTTAAGAGTTCAACTTTTAGTTACCAAGGCATTGTAAGATGTGGAAATATTTACATGTGTCTGTATGATGTGCTGTTCTTAACGAGTATTTTTCTTTGAATTCTGGGTGTTGAAGTTCAGTTTCACTGCTTTTTTAGACAGCTACAGAAGCACGTATATATAGTCATTAACCCAGAAACTACTTGCGCATGCAGCAGATTCAAACATAGTTGTAGTCACAACTATATTGCTCTCTTTTCCATAACACAGGCACTGAGGTTTTTGTTTATAGCCACTTACATAGATATTTAGAGAGTAATAGAGATATTAATATAGACATTCACATACCAGTATATTTACTTAAACTTCTCATGGCACTGCTACATGTGTACTCCGACAATTTCTCAGATACATTGGTAATTACTGACACAACCTTCTCATTCATGTAGAAAATATTCTTTCAAACACGAAAGATGCTTGGCAGTACAGGTCCTGTGTGTGCACTTTCACTTGCAGCTTGATTTGCCATGTAAAAACTGATTGTCAAGTCTTAGATCCAAGTTTCAGTATGCACAAGTTACATGTGAGAGATGCTGTAGGTGTGCTATAAAGCATGCTGGTTTGTGCTTAAATGATGAGAGATGTTCTTTTCAGTTCACTAAGTTACTTGTGCACTTGCATGCCCCTATGCAAAGTACTACATGGAGTATGCCATCTCTAAAGCAACTGACATAAATGTTCAGAAAAACATAAAGCCTCTTTTTCTGCTATTGGGACAGCTACAGAAGAATGTATAGATTCAGTAACTCACCAGAAACTATTAGTGCAGGCATCAGACTCAACCTTCTAAACCATGTAGATAAATAGTCCTTCAAACATGGGTGATGGCTACTAGTGCAGATCCTGTCTGTGCACTGTCACTGCAAGTTTCACTTGGCATGTTATAGGTGTTTCTGAAGTACTGAAACCACATTTTAGTGCACATAACACACTTCTTAGATATGCTATACGTTTGCCATAAAGGATGTTGTTTAGTACTTAAGAGATTGACAGATGTCCTTTTGAGTTGAAAAAGTTACTTAAGCACTTGTAGGCCCATATGCGAAGTACTACACAGATTATGCACCCCTAGAGCAACTGAAATACATGTTCACAAAATCATAGACCCCCTCTGCAACCTGTTCAGGCAGCTACAGAAGTACGTATTCATCCAGTCAATTACAAGAAACTACTTATGCCTGCAGCAGACTCAAAGGTAGTTGCAGTCACACGTTCATATCTCTCTATTTCTTTACAGAGGCACAGAAGTATTTGTGCAGCCACCTACATACATATTTAGACAACCATAGAGCTGCTAAGACACATAGTCACATACCAGCACAATTACTTAAAAATCTTATGTTACTCCTAAAGGTGTATTGCTACACTTACTTACATATGTAGGAAAGTACTGACAACCTTCTGAATTATGCAGAGAAATAGTTCGCAAATCATGGGTGATGGCAACTAGTGCAGACCCTGGAGTATTCTTACTCCATAGTTAACGGTCTAGTACCATCATGCACGAGCATCAGAGTAAGTAACACTACATAAACCACGTCCCCGGAAGTATAGGATCAGAACTAGTTGCTGTGCCTCCGTTTGTGAGTATGCCTGTTTTTTTCGGACAAGCCGCTTGACTGCAATCAACTTTACCGGTAAGAGATACGCTGCACCACTAGCAATGATCATACACTTGGCATATTCAATTCTGTTACAGGTACGAGCAACGAAGTGCTCTGTCACGCACCCCGTCAGCTCAGTCCTACTTCTCTAGGGGTGAGTCCACAAGTCTATACTGGGCACTGTACTCAGGTGCGATTATGCGCTTTTGGCTACTTTTTGTCATGATTACCACGATGAATAGATTACCACCATGCACATAGTTGGGCTACTCTATGTGTGTACCCGTATAGGAATAACCTAGGTATCTAGCTACTGCACGTGGTTGAACCCCTATACTAAGGCACACACAGACAATATTCTAACTCTGGGTGATTTAGTATGTATTTTTATGCTTTTGTTACGTATCTCCTTAACTAGGTCTATGGTTGTTCTTGTTTTATTTCCTTTTCAGCTCCCCTCTCTTTCAGGTCTCAGATTACTGGGCCATATTGAACCCGGTTTCCCAACTGCAAAGCCGGTTACCATGAAATCACTCAAATCCTCGAACCAGCATTGCTGTAGTGCTAGAGTATTATGATTAATTCTTCAAATACTGTCCTGATGAATTGCCACCAGACCCGTTAGGGGCTACTACTGGCATGAAACATGTTGACCATATGCACCATACAAGCCCTGTAGGATCATTACATTCAGCCGGGGCTAACTTCTTTTAGTTAGGGTAGTGCCCTCCAGGAATAAAAGTATCAGAAAGGGTTGCGCTAGATCTATTTTAATCTTCACACTCACTGCACTACCCAGCCCACACACCCGCACTCACTATACAGCCTCATCAACAAAAGATCTCCGTCAAAGAGCCCCTTCGCGGGTGCCCTTCGGGCATTGCCGCACCGCTGCCTGTATCAGGACTGGGGGTCAAGGCCTGCCAGTCTTCCAGCTGGGTGAGGGAACTTCACCTAGGGATCCAAGCCTGGTGCACGTATACCTGCCTCCTTTCCAACATCATTATGCCCTGTGAGGAAGATGAAAGCATGGGAGGAAGCGAAGTCCAGTGGGGGATCCTGGTGATTGGATCCCTGTAGCAAGGTGTGAGTAGAGGGCTGCTGCAGCGAACTGGTTTGTGTGCAGGAAAATGTTGGTGATCTCCATAAGCCAGAGGAGGACCATCTTAAAGTGAGCAGTGAACTTTGCTGCACTAATTGGATCATCACATGTATGCAGAAATGAAGTTGGTGACCCACTATGCCAAGGCCTCTGTGATGATTACTGCCATGCCTATCGGACTGTAGCCCATGTGCGAAGTGAAGTCGGCCACCCCGTATGCCAGGTGGGGCCACAGTGAAAATTACAACCTTGCTGATCAGGCCATAGCCATGTGCCGAGTGAAGTCAGCGAGGCAGTATGCCAGGTGGGGCTACTGTGAAAATCGCAGCTGTGGTGATTGGGCCATAGCAAATTGTGACATGATGGGTTTACCTCAAACGAAACGCACAGACACTGAGGACTGGTGGATCGCAAACCCTCCCTCTGCAGCTTTCATTTCTCCCCAACAGGACCCGTGGACTTCCGAGACCAGTAGCCCGCCCTGCCTCGAGGACTCGCTGGAGGAAAGCATCTTCGAATGGGGAGACCCGAAAGACGTGACTCGGCCCGTGACGTCACCTCCTATGCGTCCTTAACTCCGGGGGAATCCTGCAAGGAGGTGTGGCCGAACACCAAAAAGGAAGACGAGGAGAAAGCCGAGACGGTGGTGCTGTTTGGAGACGCGAGACCCGAGAAAAAGGAAGAAGGCGTAAAGACCGGGAACCGACGACCTCAGGAGGAGCCAGGAGGCCAACACCCCCACGAGCCAAGCTCCTGGAGGAGCGTGGCTTGTGCAGGTACGCAAACGCTTCACGGACTGGATGGGGAGGCGGGACAGAGCGCCCCCGTAGCTCTAGAAGCTGCGTCCTTGCCGTAATTCTTTTTCTTTTTTTTCTTTTTTTCCTTCATTTCAGCTTGTTAGTTGTTTTCTTTTATGGGCACATCCGCTTTGAGTACATCGCCTACCGGAAACCGTTCACGAGTGGTACACGTGTGTTTGGGTGCCCCCTCACCACCTCCCCTTGCACTACAAAACAAGGGACAAGGAAATTTACGCGCTTCTTCCTTTTTTTTATGTTTCCTGCCGCATGGACCCGGAGCCTATAGGAAGCCGCCGTCAGTCCAGAAGGGAGCAAGTGAGAAGAGAAACCGGAAGAGGAAGGAGCCCCTACTCTACAGCAGACTCTGTAAGACATTCCCCAGAAAGTCTGAATAGAAGGCAGAAAACTTTATTGAAAACAATAAAACCTTCTTTGCCCCAACTTGGTGTCTGTGCTAATCCCTTACCCATGCAACAACTGGTGTCAGAAGTGGGATCCCCTGTTGAATCCATCTGAACCACAAAGATGGACACCCTGATACAGCATCTGATAAAGGGACAAGAGAAGCTCGAATGGGCCATTGAGCGGCAGATGTCTTCTGCACAAGCAGACAGAGACGCCTTCAAGGATACCTTCGCTGCGCAAATGGAAGGACTGCAGCAGATGTTTGGAACCCCTCAGGTCACCACCCAAAAAGAATCCCGTAGTCTGTCGCATGGACACGCCGGGGTGGCATTGCAAAAGTATGTCCCGGGTGAGGACCCAGACGCATTCCTACTGAATTTTGAGAGAGCTGCGAGGGCATGTGGATGGCCAGAGGATAGATGGCCATTCTTCTTAGCTCCCTTGTTAACAGGAGAAGCGCAGTCAGCATACCAGGTGGCCAACGCCATGGGCGATACCCCATACAACGTGATCAAAGACATGATCCTGGATCACCTTGGTTTAGACACAGAAGCGTATCAGGTTCGTTTCCGGAAGGAACGGGGGCAACACAGAGAGAATCCTAAAACCTTGTATTTTCGCCTTAAAATGGCTGCAGATAAATGGTTAAGGCCACACTCAAGTACCAAGGAAGACATAATGAAGAAAATCTACTTGGAACAGTTTTTGAAGTTGCTACCATATGGAGCTCAGCCCCGCACCTCACCCTGGGAGAACGATAAACAAAGCAAGACCCTATCCACCAAGCAAGAGAAGAAACCTCGTCCGGTGGCAGAACCTGTTCGACATATGTCCGCAAGAACCGAGATACCACCAATCCATGGACCACAATGCTTTGAATGCGGTGACTGGGGTCACATCGCTCGGATGAGCCCAAAACGTAAGACAAGTGAGGTACCCATGGAAGTGGGTTACGTTCCCCGTTCAATCCTATACACCGCTGAGATGGGGCCCGCGTTCCATGTAAGTGTACACGTGAATGGAAAAAGGGTTAAAGCCTTGCTAGATTCAGGGTGCAAACAGTCAGTTAAACGTAGGTCCCTAGTCAATATTCAGCAAATTATCCCAGATACTGTGGTCCATATCAAATGTGTGCATGGGGATATCAAACCTTATCCTTTAGCTGTCATCACTATCCTCCCACCACAAGGTCCTCCCTGCACTGTACGGGTTGGGGTTTTAGAAGCACTACCAGAGGAGCTCATATTAGGAACTGACAATCCTGAATTCCTTAGGCTATTCACTCACACCATTGAGAGGGAAGCTAAGAAACCCCATAAAAGAGGAGAACAAGAACACTCCCCTTCGGCATTGACTACCCCAGAGACATGGGTATTAGACAAAAGTTTTAGGTTTGCCCAGTCCAACGACCCCACCCTTTTCAACGCATGGGAGGAGCCCATGTAGGACAGGATGTCCCGAACCGTCCTTACCCTCGAATCCTCATAAAAAGTGATTTGCTATACAGACAGGGAAACCCCGAGGACCCAGAACAACTGGTAGTACCAACATCATTCCGAGAACAAATTCTCTTTTTCTCTCACTCACACCTCACGGCTGGACACACAGGAGCTGAAAAAACCACCCAAAATATACTTCGCCATTTCTATTGGCCTGGTATATATAAAGACATCAAAATATATTGTCAAGCATGTGAGGAGTGTCAACGGAAGAACATACAGCGACCTCCAGACGTTCCATTACAGCCTCTGCCCATTATTGGAAATCCGTTTGAGAGGGTTGGAATGGATATAATTGGGCCATTACCCCAAACCAGTAAAGGGAACCAGTACACCCTGGTGATAGTGGATTATGCCACCAGATTTCCCCAGGCTTTCCCCCTGAAAGCCCCTACTTCCTAGGCTATTGCAGACAGACTAGTAGAACTTTTCACAAGGGTCGGATTTCCTAGAGAGATCCTCACGGATCAGGGGACGCCCTTTGTGCCACGCCTAATGACGGAAGTGTGCAAGATACTCGACCTTCACCACATCCGGACCTCATTAATCATCCTCAAATGGATGGCCTCGTAGAGAGGTACAACAGAACCATTAAAACCACTCTTAAGAAGATGTTGGCAGTAGAGGGCAAAGAGTAGGACCGGCTTCTACCATTGGCACTATACGTCATCAGGTCACAGGTCCAAAGCAGTTTGGGTTGCTCGTCCTTCGAGCTCTTATATGGACGTCAACCCCGTTCTCTATTGGAGATGACAAAAGAAGCCTGGGAGCAGGAAACAGAGGGAGAAAACCGAGGGACGCTCAAATATACCCAACAATTAAAGTCTAAACTATGGAAACTGAGAGATCTGGCCTATATTCACCTAGAGAAAAGCCAGAAGAGACAGAAGACCCATTACGACCAGGGAAAGCCGCTCCAAAGGTGATTGGGCTTTAGTCTTGCTCCCTTCCTCAACGAAAAAATTCTTGTCTGAATGGCAAGGGCCGTATAAGGTGATAGAAGTCCTAGGGAAAACGACCACCGTCTACAGGTTACTCCTTGTAGGCAACAAACCTATCACATAAACATACTAAAAAAATGGATAGGAGACCCTCCCAAAGTGGTAAAACTGACAGTTCCGACAACAGGTAAAGAAACTAATACTCTGGATCAACTTGTAGTCAACCAGGACTTGACAATGAAAGCAAAGACCTCACTACGGAGGACATTGGAGCCCTTTTCTCCCTTGTTTTTGGACCTTCCCGGGAAGACCACCATAACAGAACATCAAATACAGAACATTCCAGGAAAAATAGTGAAATTAAGACCTTACAGAATACCTGCAGCCAACCGAGAGGCCATAAGAAAGGAAGTTCAGTCTATGTTGGAGTTGGGTGTTATACTTCCTTCCTTCAGTGATTGGTCATCACCAATAGTAATGGTACCCAAACCAGATGGAACAACGAGGTTCTGCATGGACTTTAGAGCCTTGAATGCCATCTCCTCATTTGATGCATACCCCATTCCTCGCATAGATGAACTGATCAAGAAGTTGGGTGAAGCACAGTACATAACAACACTCGATTTGACCAAAGGATACTGGCAGGTACCTCTCAGGTAAGAAGACCGGAAAAAAACTGCTTTTGCCACAGCCGAGGGCCTATATGAGTTTAACGTCCTCCCTTTCGGTTTACACGGAGCACCTGCCACTTTTCAGAGGCTCATGAATACAGTACTACATACCCATTTGACATACTGTTCTGCCTACCTGGACCACATCGTGATATACAGCAAAACATGGGAAGATCACCTAAACCCCTTACACACCATCCTGACCACCTTGAAACGAGCCGGACTACACATAAACTCAAAAAAATCCAGGGTGGCCTATCAGAAAGTAAGGTATCTGGGGTACATGTTAGGACGAGAACTTATAGCTCCTCAATCAGACAAAGTAGAGGCGATAGCAGGAACCCCCTTTCCCCAAAATAAAAGGGAACTCAGGGCCTTTTTAGGCTTAATTGGCTACTACAGGAGGTTCATTCCCCAATTTGCGGAGATCACCACCCCCCTCACCGACATGCTACGTAAAAATAGCCGACCGTCACAGTTCCTACACCCCAGTGAACCCATGACACAGGCATTTGACACCCTAAAAAGAATAATCACCACCAGCCCCGTCTTAGCTTCCCCAAACTTCAACAAACCCTTCATACTGCATACCAATGCTTCCAACTACGGTCTGGGCGCTGTCTTGTCCCAACTGTCGGAGGAAGGAGTAGAACATCCGATCTTAAACATTAGCCGCAAATTATTCCCTCGAGAAACCAAGTATTCCACCATAGAGAGGGAGTGTTTGGCGGTTAAATGGGCAAAAGACAAGTTGAGGTACTACTTAGAAGGGAATCCATTCATGTTGTATACGGATCATGCCCCCTTGCAGTGGATGTATAACAAGTCACAAAATCCCAGAGTAATGCGCTGGTTCCTGGCACTGCAACCCTTCTCGTTTGTACTTCGTCATAGAAAAGGGAAGGACAACAACAGTGCAGATTATCTATCGAGAGTCTTCCCTCTCCCCAATCGGGAGAAACCAGGGGAGGAGGTGTGTGACATGACAGGCTTACCCCAAACGAAACGCACAGACACTGAGGACTGGTGGATCGCAAACCCTCCCTCTGCAGCTTTCACTTCTCCCCAACAGGACCCGTGGACTTCCGTGACCAAAAGCCCTCCCTGCCTCGAGGACTCGCTGGAGGAAAGCATCTTCGAATGGGAAGACCCGAAAGACGTGACTCCGCCCCGTGACATCACCTCCTACGCGTCCTTAACTCCAAGGGAATCCCGGAAGGAGGTGTGGCCGAACACCAAAAAGGAAGACGTGGAGAAAGGCGAGACGGTGGTGCTGTATGGTGACACGAGACCTGAGAAAAAGGGAGAGGGCGCGAAGACCGGGAACCGATGACCTCAGGAGGAGCCAGGAGGCCAACACCCCCATGAGCCGCCCTGCCACGCTCCTGGAGAAGCGTGGCTTGTGCAGGTATGCAAATGCTTCACGGGCTGGGTGGGGAGGCGGGACAGAGCGCCCCCGTAGCTCTAGAAGCTGCGTCCTCGCCGTAATTTTTTTTTCTTTTTTTTTTCTCCTTCATTTCAGCTTGTTAGTTGTTTTCTTTTATGGGCACATCCACTTTGAGCACATCGCCTACCGGAAACCGTTCACGAGTGGTACAAATGTGTTTGGGTGCCCCCTCACTACCTCCCATTGCACTACAAAACAAGGGACAGGGAAATTTACGCGCTTCTCCCTTTTTTTTTTATGTTTCCTGCCGCATGGACTCGGAGCCTATAGGAAGCCGCCGTCAGTCCAGAAGGGAGCAAGTGAGAAGAGAAACCAGAAGAGAAAGGAGCCCCTACTCTAAAGCGGACTCTGTAAGACATTCCCCAGAAAGTCTGAATAGAAGGCGGAAAACTTTATTGAAAACAATAAAACATTCTTTGCCCCAACTTGGTGTCTGTGCTAATCCCTTACCCACGCAACAAAAATGTACAGATTAAGGACTGTGACCCTGTATTCCAGGGGGCACTGGGACAAGGCAAGGAGCCTGGTCTGGTTGAAACCATCATCATGAGGAGGAGGTCGCCATAGTGCCCCAGAATATGAAAGTCCCAACTAATGATTAGTACCAGGAACATTGCACCCTCCTCCCCCACCTGTGGGGAGGTTCCTGGAAACTTACCAGCATTGAAGGAGCATCGAGGACCCCTGATCATTGCCCTTCCCAGGCTGCCTGTGAACAAATTACCGAAGACAGTTGTTGCAGCTCCAGCACCCATGTAGAAGGCACACTCTGAGACTCCAGTCATTCAGATCCCGCTGGTGTGGGTAAGACTGATTTACGAGCCAGATGGCCCCGGGAGAACTTGCCTTTCATATATCATTTTGTTGCTGGAGAACCTTTAAATTTGATAAGGAGTCAATTTAAGATTCCTGAGTCTTGGACTCCTAGTTGGGCTTAACCTGAGTGCCACCTATAGGGAATGCTAAATAACCACTACCACAATTTAGAGGGGAACGGGACTCAGAAACCAGCCTATAAAACACTAGAGCTCTGACCTCATGGGGACTCTGTGTATACTTTGGGGATGACATATTTTACTTTGTGTTCATATATAGATACTATTTTTTTCCTAAAACCAAGCATTTGACTGTACAATCATTTATTGCTGCTGCTGAAAGTATTTTGAGTTGTGAGTTTGTGTTCACTCCTCTGTGTCTACCACCCCCGAGAAGCCTGGGACTGCTCGACCCGTGCTACCACTGAGAGTTATGATATGAATGGGTACTTGGCCCAGTTGCTCAGGACCCATAGTGGGTCGAGCCATGAGATATCAGGTGTAAAAGGTCTCAGCCCCTGTGGTTGGGTCCAGTAGCTCCTGCTTGCTCCGTGACCATCCAAACAGGGTTCTGACAATGACCAAGGCGAATTTCACCAAAAAGAAGACAAGTTTTATTGAAGACGCTGTTTTCAAACATGTTACAGTTGTCAAACGAGGTTAGGAGAGTAGGAACATAGATGGTCATGTAAAGCATGCAGGATATTGACCTCAGAACAAGGGAATGGGAGGGCTATGGGGAAAATTAAGCTACTGCACTTTTTTTGCTACCTTTCACAGATAGAATTGAACCACTTTCACATGGTCAAGATCATTAGTTTAAATGTGGCTTACGACATCACCCTAACTATGAGGGTGGCAAAATGTAACCTTCAAAAACAATCTGGTAAGAAATTTGCTTTTTGCATGAGACACATTAGTGTGAGATACACATAGGCTTAATTCCTGCCTCTCCCACAACAATTATTTTTCTCAGTCAGCAAAAGGCAAGCAGAAGTAGTGATACTTTGTAGTAGAACTTTATCAGGAACTATCCTTGATGTGGTCCTGGATGTGAGAGGGCAAAAGCTTGGGGATATTGATTCAACAGTGCTCAATCTCATATACAATCTTAAATGTATATGTGCCCAACACACAACCAGACTGTTTTCTGAAGATTGCTATTTCCAAGGTGCTCCAATAACCTTAGGGTGACTTGTTGGTCGGTAAACACTGGAACATTGTTATGCATAATACGATAAACAGGACCACTTTGAGAAATGATACCATAGGTACTGCTGCTTGCTGGTTGACGCTTGGATTGCTGGTCGCGATCATCCTGCTTTCCGCCCCCGCTGATTACGAGCGCAGGCGACGTACATTTATATTGTATTTTACTGCTTTTTAACTGATCTTCAAAGTTTGTGCAGGTATCTTACCTTTTGCGGTTTCAGAGGTGGGTTGCCAGGGCGGGTTGGTGCACTTGCGGGCTTCTAAGCAGCAACGGGCGCCATCTTAGATCGGGCTGCCTTCCTCCCTAGCCCTGCCCCTCCTCCACCGCTCCGCCCCTACTTAAGACCCTTGACCTGCCCTTCCACTGTGTTTGCCAGTAGCCCGGTGGCAGTGGGCTTGCTGGTTGACGCTTGGATTGCTGGTCGCGATCATCCTGCTTTCCGCCCCCGCTGATTACGAGCGCAGGCGACGTACATTTATATTGTATTTTACTGCTTTTTAACTGATCTTCAAAGTTTGTGCAGGTATCTTACCTTTTGCGGTTTCAGAGGTGGGTTGCCAGGGCGGGTTGGTGCACTTGCGGGCTTCTAAGCAGCAACGGGCGCCATCTTAGATCGGGCTGCCTTCCTCCCTAGCCCTGCCCCTCCTCCACCGCTCCGCCCCTACTTAAGACCCTTGACCTGCCCTTCCACTGTGTTTGCCAGTAGCCCGGTGGCAGTGGGCTTGCTGGTTGACGCTTGGATTGCTGGTCGCGATCATCCTGCTTTCCGCCCCCGCTGATTACGAGCGCAGGCGACGTACATTTATATTGTATTTTACTGCTTTTTAACTGATCTTCAAAGTTTGTGCAGGTATCTTACCTTTTGCGGTTTCAGAGGTGGGTTGCCAGGGCGGGTTGGTGCACTTGCGGGCTTCTAAGCAGCAACGGGCGCCATCTTAGATCGGGCTGCCTTCCTCCCTAGCCCTGCCCTTCCTCCACCGCTCCGCCCCTACTTAAGACCCTTGACCTGCCCTTCCACTGTGTTTGCCAGTAGCCCGGTGGCAGTGGGCTTGCTGGTTGACGCTTGGATTGCTGGTCGCGATCATCCTGCTTTCCGCCCCCGCTGATTACGAGCGCAGGCGACGTACATTTATATTGTATTTTACTGCTTTTTAACTGATCTTCAAAGTTTGTGCAGGTATCTTACCTTTTGCGGTTTCAGAGGTGGGTTGCCAGGGCGGGTTGGTGCACTTGCGGGCTTCTAAGCAGCAACGGGCGCCATCTTAGATCGGGCTGCCTTCCTCCCTAGCCCTGCCCCTCCTCCACCGCTCCGCCCCTACATAAGACCCTTGACCTGCCCTTCCACTGTGTTTGCCAGTAGCCCGGTGGCAGTGGGCTTGCTGGTTGACACTTGGATTGCTGGTCGCGATCATCCTGCTTTCCGCCCCCACTGATTACGAGCGCAGGCGACGTACATTTATATTGTATTTTACTGCTTTTTAACTGATCTTCAAAGTTTGTGCAGGTATCTTACCTTTTGCGGTTTCAGAGGTGGGTTGCCAGGGCGGGTTGGTGCACTTGCGGGCTTCTAAGCAGCAACGGGCGCCATCTTAGATCGGGCTGCCTTCCTCCCTAGCCCTGCCCCTTCTCCACCGCTCCGCCCCTACTTAAGACCCTTGACCTGCCCTTCCACTGTGTTTGCCAGTAGCCCGGTGGCAGTGGGCTTGCTGGTTGACGCTTGGATTGCTGGTCGCGATCATCCTGCTTTCCGCCCCCGCTGATTACGAGCGCAGGCGACGTACATTTATATTGTATTTTACTGCTTTATAACTGATCTTCAAAGTTTGTGCAGGTATCTTACCTTTTGCGGTTTCAGAGGTGGGTTGCCAGGGCGGGTTGGTGCACTTGCGGGCTTCTAAGCAGCAACGGGCGCCATCTTAGATCGGGCTGCCTTCCTCCCTAGCCCTGCCCGTCCTCCACCGCTCCGCCCCTACTTAATCGTGCAGCATGTGTCAGCGCAGCGGACGAGCGCAGCGGGCGCGACGTAGGCGCGCCGGAGTTGCGCCAGAGTTAAGCCCGTCTGCGCCCGTCCGCGGCCGACCGGGGCTAGGGGCACGAAAGGCTGCCCGTTTACTTACGTATTCACCTGCACTACTACTCTCATTCTGGGTCCCTGGAACGGTTGACCCTTCGATCAGTACCTACCTGAAACAGCTTGATTTATACTCTTCCCCACCTTACCGTCCTCCTAGTATTAGCTCACTCTTATTTTCTTTACCCAACACACCATCCCGCACCATCCTGCCCCCCCCAGCCCTCCCAGCACCAATTCGTAATACTTCAGCAATACTCTTAAACACCAGGTCTGCGGTCAGTCATCAATACGAACTATTTGACTACATTGACACCCATAATCCAAACCTCATATTCCTAACGGAGACCTGGTTTAAGGCAGACTCCCTACCCAATGTATTAGCCGCATTGCCTCCATCATACTCTGCTATTCGAGCAGATCGGCCTGAGGGCAAGCGGGGTGGCGGAGTAGCCTTAATAGCCCGGACAGATTTCTGCTTCCAGATTCTCCCCTCCTTACCCATTCCTGAGGTAGACTATCTTGTAGCTCGTTCAACTCTCCATCAGGTACCATTCACCTTCGTCTTAATTTATCGTCCTCCCCAGCTAACCCCTTCCTTTCTCCCCAGCATTCAGGCTCTCTTAGCCACCTTGGTGGTTAATAATTCATCGGTACTAGTGCTAGGGGATCTAAACTTTTGGCCCAATGAACCTGCCGAGAGCCCTCAATCCAAAGATTTTACAGATTTCATGATTTCTTTGAACTTCTCACTGCTCACTCATGGCCCCACACATACCCATGGTCACATGTTGGATCAAATCTGGGCGCTAAATATCCCATTCACACCCCCCATAATTTCCCCATGGTCCTGGTCCGACCATTCTATTATTTCCTTTTCCCTTGCACTGACCGCATTGGTCAAACCTCCTCTTCCTAAAAACATTTGGGTCAGGAAATGGGGTAAAGCGGACATGCCCTCCTTCTGTTCAACTTTGACCAAAACCGCTCCCGACCTTACAGACCTCACTGCTACGTCACAACTGGCCGCCATTGAGAATTGGCTGACTTTGGCAGGCGATGAATTCGCCCCCATGAGGCGACTCACTGTCAAGCGGGCCCATGCAGCCAACCGATGGTTCACCCTAGAGCTAAAAGAACAGAAACTAGCAGCTAGAAGAGCCGAGCGAGCCTGGAGGAAAGACTACAGCCCAGAGCTAAAAACTATATACCTGTCTGTTTTAAAAACTTACAAAGCCAGCATTCTAGCGGCCAAAACTGCATTTTATACCAGCAGGATCATGGCAGCTGAGTCTCGCTCAAAGGAAATTTTTATCGCGGTTCATGAATTAGCATTATCCACTCGAACCACGACTACCATCCCCCCCTCTCAGTCCTTCTGTAACTTGCTCAATGAGTTTTTTATTGATAAAATACTCAAAATCAAACTCAATATTCCACCTCCCTCCCCTGCATTTGTCAATTCCTCCCCTCCCTCCACTGTCCCCAAACTTAACCTTATCCCACCATTAACGGAGGACGCCTTCTTCTCATTACTCCACCGAGTCAAATCTGGTTCTCCCTTAGATTTTGCCCCCGCCCATATCCTCAGGGAAATTTACTTATCTTCCCCCACTCCCCCTCTGACTCTCCTCAATGACTCGCTAAAGAAGGGAAATGTTCCTGATCTACACAAATCAGCGGTTGTTATACCTATTATTAAAAAGCCTGACGCTGATCCCTCCTCCCCCTCCAACTACCGTCCCATTTCCCTACTGCCTTACCTAGCAAAAATTTTGGAAACTCACGTCACAACCACCTTAAGTACTCATGTTGAAACCAATCACTGTCTTTCCCCCCGTCAAGCAGGCTTTCGCCCATTGCACTCCACCGAGAAAGTGGTGATCTCGGTTATGGACGTGCTACGTGAAGGCATTGACACCAACCTTCCGCAAGCCTTGATTTTATTAGATCTGTCCGCCGCCTTTGACACAGTGGATCATTCCATTCTTCTTAGCCGTGTCAGGGCGGCGGGCATAGAAGGCTCTGCCCTCTCGTGGATTGAGTCCTTCCTCACAGGGAGGGCCCAAGCCGTCCATTTGGCCAACTTCACTGCTGACCCTCGCAAAGTGGAGTGCGGAGTTCCCCAAGGCTCATCACTTTCCCCACTTTTATTTAATTTGTACATTTACCCCCTCATTTTTTCGTTACAGCAGATGGAGGTCACGGTGTTTAACTACGCTGATGATCTCCAGCTAATCTTTAATCTCTCCAACTCCCCCTCATCTGCCTCCAATGTTCAGACCGTAATGACCTTCATTCAAGACTGGATGAACTGCAACCACCTCAAACTCAATCCGGACAAGACTGAGTTAGTCCTGACCGGAGGTGGTTGCAGTCCATGGACCTCTGCTCACTGGCCCTTGTCACTTGGTGCTCCCCCTCTTCCTGTCTCTAAGGTCAAAACACTTGGGATTTTTCTTAACACACAACTTTCTATTCACTCACAGGTGGGTTCAGTGGTTTCTGCCTGTTTTTTTTCTTTAAGATTAATTAGGAAAGTATCCCGTTTTTTCTCCCTTCCTGCTTTAAAAATCATTGTGCTGGCCATGGTACTGTCGAGAGTTGACTATGGTAACATCATTTACAATGGAGCTCCAGCATATGCGGTCCATCGTTTGCAGCTCATTCAGAATCAAGCGGCTCGCTTGATTTATGGCCTACCCAAATACCATCGTGCCACTCCCCTGCTTAAAGCTTTGCATTGGCTCCCGGTGAGGGAGCGTGCCCTCTTTAAGCTGGGTTGCCTTACCTTTCAGGCTAGAGCAGGTACAGCCCCTGAATTCATTTGCGCCGCCATAAAACCGTACCTCCCAGGCCGTGAACTTCGCTCTGCCCACAGGGCCTTTCTCAACATTCCTCGCTTTAAGAAAAAGAAATCTGGTGGAGCGAAATTTGCTGTTCTGGCTCCGTTTTTTTGGAATTCTCTCCCTCCTGCTCTCCGATCTTCTCCGTCATACACTCAGTTTCGGAAAGACCTTAAAACCCTGTTATTTGAGCAAGCTTACACTGTTTAGCCCTTCCGCCGACCGCTACTGCATCACTTAAAGCGCCATGAAACCGCATGGTAAACGTGCGCTCAATAAATGTTTTTAAATTCAAAATTCAAATTTTTTTAAATTCAAATACTGCCTCTACCCACTTTAGAGACTGGCTTCAAGAGATGGGTCTGTGAGATGGGTAGAGGGAAATACAGTGGACTATAAGGTATATATCTTCTACTCTGTGGCTCAAAAGTCATAGGCTGGACTACTTTCTACTGGGGGATAGATTCATGGGGTTCCACGCAACAGTGGACATAGGTCAGAGAGACTATCTGAGCATGCACTGATTGAATCCACCCTAAAAAAAACGCAACACACTTGTGCTAAGTCACCTACATGGCATCTTAATTAATTTCTTCTGCATTACCAGGCAAACAAGGCTGAAATAGAGGAAGGAATTGAATCTTTTTTTAAACATAATGCTATCCCAGAAATTGCCCCAATATCCTTTGGGACTTCCTCAAAGCCTATATCAGAGGCATTTTCGCTACCCAAGCAGCGAGGTACAAACAAATCAGAATAGAAAGAAAATAGTAGCTATACTTAAACACGCAGTCAAACTGAATCAACTGCCCCTATTTAATACTAAATTGGTGCAAAGTAATTGCGGACAGGTCTCAATTTCAGGTGTAATTTTGGGATAAAACTGAATACGCTTTGCTATGAATTGAGCTGGGGTATTATTCTGTTTCTAATAAGGTGGGCAAACTCAGAGCTGCACAGTTGCGGGTCCGCATGCACATAGACCGAGCAACAAAATTGTTCCTTCAGATGGACCTATGGCCTATGATTACATGGCTATATCTTACTCCTTACGGGAATATATTTGTTCCTTCATTTGGCAAAACAAACCCCATGTATAGCGAGCATGATTCCCTGTAGGCCAGTATTACGGGGAGGTCTTGCAGTCCCTTACATTCTGTGCTGTTTCCTGGCTGCCTAGTCTCATAGAATGGGGAAATAGACACATTCTACCAGGGGTACATTATGAAGCATCTTTTAGCTGGCACATCTTTATGGCAGGTTCTCTGGCTAAAAAAGGTGCACTGTAGTTGGGGACTATATGCCTCACCCATAACCAGGACTACACTTGCAACCAGAGATAAGGTGTCATCAAGGCAGGGATTCAACACCTTCCCCACACCCTTCACCCCTATCTTATATAATCCTGATTTCAGCCTGGCACTTAACCACCCCAACGTAAGATCTGGTGTGAGAAGAGATGCCACATGGTGGGCTCACTCTTCGCTAATAAATTAGTATTCTCCTTCGAAAATCTCAAATTGGAATTTGGCCTACTAGAATCTGAAAGGTCAAAGAACACTCAACTCATCACTAAGGACCTGAAAGGTCAAATAACACTCAACTCATCACTAAGGACTTAACCCTACAATTCGTAAAGGGGGCTTTGTGACCACTAACAGGTGTAGAGAAGTGGCTAAAGGACGGCCCTCACGATACAGCCTTATTTCTACACTATATAAATTCCTCCTTGACACTGTCTAGAAATCTAAAACACATGTATGAAAGTTTTTTGCATTCGCAAATGGTGCAAATCTGTAAAATCAGCCGTTTGCGAATGCAAAATTGCCTTACTGAATGCACGAAAAGCATTTGAAGGCTACACTTAGATAATCACTAAAATAGAGATTCCCTAATTTGCAAATCCAAATTGCGGCTTGCAAATCGCAATTAGGTAATCACAAATGACATGTAGGAACCATTCGCAATTTGCGAATGAATGAGAAAATGCAATTTTGCACGTGCAAAATACCACCAACTCAAATTGGATGGTAACCTGGTGGAAACTCTTGTAACAGGCCAGGTGGGCCTCAGAATGTTCCACAATGGCGGTGTTCTACGTAATTGCAAGGAGAATGAGGATTTAGGCAGCAGCACAGAGCAGGAGGAGGAGACAAGAACGCAGAATGCGCATCACGTTGTTTGGGCAGACAGAGGATGAAATATAGAGCAAATATAGATTAAATTCAGCTACAATCTTAGACTTAATACCTGAACTGCAACAACAACTGCAGTATCACACTGGCAGGACCAATGCCATTCCCACCCATGTGCAGGTCCTGTATTCCCTGCAGCTCAGGGAGCTACAGGGGGTAATAGCAGTAGCAGGAGGGGTCTCCCAAAGTGCCCTGTCATGCTTTTTCAATTCGTTCCTGGATGCAATGTTGCAGAGGATACATCAGTATATAAGATTTCCTGCAACACCACAGGAATTGCAGCAAACAAAATTACAATTTTACCAGTTAGCCCTATTCCTGCATGTAATTGGGTGCATTGTTGGAACACATGTAGCAATATGTGCCCCCTCAGCCAATGAGTACGTGTTCAGGAATAGGAAATGCTATCATTCACTTAACATCCAAGTTATATGCAATGCTGCACACATCATCATGGACATAGTGGCAAGATATCCAGGTAGTACGCATGATTCATTCATCTTTAGACATAGTGGTATACATACATGTCTCCTTGGGGGTGAGTTTGGAGAAGGATACCTACTAGGTAATGCATGTAACACAGTCCTGCAGACTCTATGGATGCAATGACACATTACAGTGAGTAATCTCTTGCTCCTTTAAGTGACAGTGCACATGATGTGTGCTCATTTATCCTCACCCCATATAGCTGAAACTAACTACTCCTAGTGAGCACCGTTACAATTCTGCACACACAGCTATACTTAATGTGATAGAGAGAACCTTTGGATTTCTCAAGGGTAGGTTCCACTGCCTACATAAAAGTGGAGGTGCACTGCAGTACAGTACAAAACTTAGCTGTAAAATTGTGGCCACACGTGCCATGTTGCACAGCATTAAAATGACCAGAGGCATACCCTTGGATCTTTCAGATACAGATACAGATGAAGACGATGGGCCATGTAGAGAACGGCAACCTGCAGATGGTTCAAGAGCAGCGGAGGGTAGACAAAGACATACAGAAATAACACAGAATTATTGTTAGAGTGAGTAATGATGAGACAATGCACTACACAATTTAACTGCAAATATATTTTATTTACCTTAATCTCAGGTACAATGCATACACACATGCCTGAAAATGAGACATATTTTTTGGGGGGAAAAACAACTGGAC
Organism: Triturus cristatus; assembly: GCF_964204655.1. Lineage (NCBI taxonomy): Eukaryota > Metazoa > Chordata > Amphibia > Caudata > Salamandridae > Triturus > Triturus cristatus. The sequence goes on from NC_140595.1 coordinate 411,877,718, forward strand.
ATTAGTAGACATACCAAACAGGCAGCACTGACTAATATATGCAATAGGTTAGCTCACCTATTGGTATGCCATGGGTTAAGGCCTTGTTGCTTTTTACGGCAGTGGGTACACTGTCCTTCCTTGATGAGTCCTAAGTTAGGGAGGTATTGGGATGAGGTCATAGCGGTACTGAATAGAGGATTTGACTCCTACGTCCCTACCAATCCCAGTGTAATACTACTAGGATGTCCGTACCCTTCACAAAAATCTCCAGAGTCCCTTAGAGGCAAATAGTTGGCAATGGTGATAGTAGGTAGTATACAATGTATACAATATCTACTATCCTGGGGAAAGCCCTCCAAGTGATTATCTAGACTAGTGGACACTTTGACCATGGAGAAGATCACGCTAGTAACGGCGGGCAAATTAACATCATGAGGTGAACTGAAATCCATTTATAAGAATCCTACCTCACAAATTTGAGAGCTCTTATGCCCCTGTTATCTTAAATCAACCAGACTCATCTCAGTGGAAGAGACACAGCTACTACCGAGATAAACTCCAGAAAGTCTCCACTTCCGCTAACATAAACACACAGAGACAAGGCGACACTCAGCATTCACTATATTATTGATAAGATGACCATGGGGATATATATAATAAAATATGTTCTTCACTAGCTGGAGGATTGCAGGTGAAAGTATGTGTTATGTTGACAAAATGCAATGAATAGAGAGAAACCTAAAAGCAATCACAGACATGGTGGTCGGCTGAACCCTGCAGCCCACCATTCCTGTCATGGTTTCCAATCAAAGTAAGTGGCAACTTCCGACCTACCTCATCAATTCATGGTTGTAAACATACCGGTGGCAATTTGCAACCAGTATTTAGCGACTGGTTATTTGTTGTTTGTACATCTGACCCTAAGTTAGGGTCCCAGCAGAGTTAATTATATACTGTATTCTAGGAAGTTGATACGTGGAACATGCTCTTCCATTTATTTAGTAAGGATCCAATACATGGAGCACTGTTATCCTTAAGTAATAAGGCTTGTTTTTGGTTACTTCACTTGGTAAATGGTTGAATTCTGTAGATTCTGTAGATGCAATGCTTTGCTGATACTGGTGAAATTTCCATTATAATTTGTAATGTACATTCACTGGTTTAAATGCACTTTCTTTGGTATGATAGTACATTTGCAGGTGTAAATGTACTTTATTGCTTCAAATGTATATATATTACAATGAATTTATAATTGTTTGACTGACTATACATTCATTAGAGTGACTGTAAAATTGATTTGGCTCAGTTCCATGTGTTGTAGTTAATGAAGTGGACTTCCTTTAGCTTATTTAAGGAATGCCACTTCATTCCCACTGGATAGTAGCCGAAACTTGCTTTGATGATGGCTGTGCAATCCTGCCCACATACTGTTTTTCAGATAATCATTGAATATGCATATGTTCTTTCCCTACATATGTTTTTCCATCAGATGGTGTAGGTAGTTTTCAGTATTAATGTGGATGTAGTCCAAGTAGATGATAAAACATCTACTTGTATGTTTTGGATCACTACGCACCCATGCAGCGATCGCGCTGGAACCTCTCAGACATAAGTGGGAAGCTGACATGGGGAGGCCATTGGAAGATAAGGAATCGGAGCGAGTGTTGGGGAGCCCAGTGCGCATACCCAGAAATATGAGGTTCCAGCAGATCCAGCTGGTTCATTATACACAGGGCGTACCTTACACCGGAGGCAGTCAATAGGTACTTCCACCGCACAGATGCAGAGTGTCCCAGATGCGCGTGGGTATAGTCCACATGCTATGGAGCTGTCGCCGGCTCCACACATACTGGCATACAATCAGCGGGTTACTGCATGTAAGCACTGGCCGTACTTTACCGTTTGAATGGACTGTATACCTGTTACACCTGTTCCGCAGAACTCCGACCACGAAGCTAGCGTCCCGGTTTATAGATCTGGGTATAATAGTCGCTAAGAGATTGCTCACCAAGAGATGGAAGGCGCAGGATCCACCTCACGCGCAAACATGGAGAAATTTATTGCTTGCGTGGGCCAGAGCAGCGGGAACAGCCATCAGGAGGGAGGAGACAATGGGGTTGTGGAAGGAACCCATAGCTACCCAATGGGAGGTTTTGATTCAGGCACTACAGAGAACCGGGGAAGAGTGATCAGGGGGTCAGCTTGAAGGGGAGGACGGGGACGCAGGGTGGATACTGGAGTCTCCCACCGTGTGCAGCTGTGGTGTTCTCATGTGGGAGCTGATTTGTATAGTTATCTGTGAAGACAACGGTGGTCGCCATTGAAGGAATTTAACAGTCATTCTGAAATGCTAGGACGTGTGGTGGTGGAGGCGGGGAAAGGGGCGGGGGGAAGGGAAATTGGGGTGCTAATACCGGTCTGCGTTGAGTTGGTTAGTTGTTCATAATTGTTATTATTCTACATTGTCTGTATTGAAGTCCACGCTGAATTAACTGAAAGATTGTACTTGTGGGACTGCCGTAACTAACCAGTCATCGACTTGTGAAGCATCGCACTAATGTAAGGAGCCGTATTGTACTTGTAACCAATCTGGAGCGGCGAATGCGCCGTGTATGTTAAAGGGCTCAACTTACATGCAATGAAAACACAATTTTATTGTCGATGCATGGCAACATGCATGAACAACGTGAAAATATGCTTCTTTGTATGTACCTGTAAAATTCAATAAAACAGATTCGAACAAAAAAAGTAGATGATAAATACATGTCAAGATTAGTGAACTTTGATAGAAACAGTTTTGAAAAATGTATACTTAACGTGTTCTATGAAGAAACTTATATTAGATTTGTGCTCAACCCGACTTCAAAAAATCATCTTTTTAGTCAAGAAATCCTTGATTAGTTTTCTCCAAACTTCAGATGTGTGAAATTTGGTGAAATTTAGACAGAGATTTCGAAAGTTTGGAAACTATGAAAAGTTCAACTTAAATGTAACCACTATGGGGTTATTGTTCTGCTACTGTACCACTATATATCTATGAATTTAAAAGTACGGGCAAAAATGTACATCTCTGCCAGAGAATATTTTTCTGCTTTATTTCTGTTCTTAGTAGAATGCATGGAAGAATGAAGCAGGCACAGGTTTCTTTGTATAGTAGTGTGTATGTCATATGACTTTTAGAGGGAGCTCCTATTTCCCTTGTGAGTAGTTCTCCGAAGGGAATCACACCTCATAGCAGAATGAAGCCACCTGTGCAAATGCAATTTTTCTATTTTTTTGTCTGCTTGTAAAACATTTTCCAGTGGAGAAAGCCATTCCCCAGTTCCACAGTAAATTGGGGATGATCCATTCCCCATCACTTCCTGCAAATGGAGTTAATCCAGCTTTTGGCTGGAGTAAATTTCTGGCCATTTCCAAGGTAGAAAGGAGATTGATAGGAATTTGGGAATGCCCACAAAAGTGCATGATTGTGTGTGTTCCCAAAGTTCCCACAATCTCATGGTAACTATAACTGCTATAATCGGCCTCAGCTAAATTAAAAGATGACTTATACTAAGGGCCTAAGCGATAGTGTCTGAGAGACCACTTCTATGGGGACCTTTCAGTCCTGGGCTTATATAGAAATAGGAGGATACTACCAAGATCAGGTAGAGTAAATGAAGCCCTGCTAGGAGCACATAATGCTGCTGGGGTTTGGTAGTATTTTTTCAGGATCCTGGAGATGCGTTCTCAGCAACCTAGGCAGTACAGTATGAGGCTGGTGTTATGGATTCCCAAATCAAGGCGTACCAATGCACAATTTTCAAACATTTTTCCTCCATCTAGTTCCACACAACAAAAGAAAATTACCCAACATTTCAAAATAAAAAAACTTGGTGACTTAACCCAGTCCCTTTCATCTTTTCAAAAGACACCAATAATGTTATTGAAGATGGAAAGTGCTTAGTGCAGAAAACTACAATGTCCAGAATATAATTTCCACAACTGGTCTGACCCATAGCCTGCAAAAAGTACAACTGATGGACAGAATGCAGAACAATGTCATACATTCACCCCAGTACAGAGATCTGGGCCTAAATCCATCGTTATTTTGCTCGCCATTCCAGTTTGGACCCAGCTATATGCAAATCAGTCTTGACCCTGCGCCCAACGGGAACAGTCCAGCCCGAACTGCCAGGCCAGGTCCATAGCCTGCCCCTCCTTCTTTTGAATTGTACCACAAAATAGCAGAAAGTTACACGTTACATAAAATAAACATTCTTTAATCCAAGTATTCCCAATTCCTCAAACTCCATATTAAATGTAATGGACATATCTGTTTTGGCAGTAAAACATCAGGGGCACATAGGGCTCAATAATGAGTGCCCTAGTATCTTAAGCGATATTTATTTCTACCAATGCCAAGTAGCTCAGATTTTATTGGATATAGTAACTATCACTGATACCAATTCTTGCCCAAGAAACGGGGCATACCATGCAGAATTTGCACCAAAATCCTCGTCTCTGTATTTGCCCCCAGAAAACATTGGTAGGTTTGACCTGGCATATTAAAACTTGAAGGGGCACTCATATTCAATTCCATAGCAGAAGAATGGAAAATGTGGTCTTTGAGTATTCCCACTCTTCGGGATTATTATTCAACAATGTTCAGCGCAAGGAAGAAAATGAAGACCTCGTTCTGTCTATACAGTGATGTATAGTAGTGCAGTGTTTGCTCCTCAAAATCATCTCTTTGCACTGTAAGTAAAATATTTTTAACACTACAGTTAGTATTTAGGTAAAATATTTTGAATACTCTTTGCAGGTAAAAAAGTAAACAAATTCTTTCAGCAAAAGAAAAGAAAATAATTTGCGGAGAAAATAATATTCCACATTTGTTTTGTTTCCCTACACAGTTAATCCCATAAACAATTACACATGCATCCTTTAACATGAACAAACTGTCAGGACCAGAAATAGAAAGACCAGTGCTAAGCAAACCAGAGTGAGAAAGACTAGCAGACCAGAACCTGGAGAATCATAAAGATATTGTCAGGCAACCAGAGCTAGCGTGACAATAGCTAAGAGGACCAGGGCAAGGAAGACCAGTCAAACCACAACCAAGGTGAAAAGTAAGATCAAGTCATGGAGGCCCAGGAGTATCAGGACCTGACATACCAGGACAAGGAAGACAAGGATGAGGAGGGAAAATAAGACTAGGACAAGGAGGGCCAGAATGACATGAACCAGGATGAAAAAAACCTCCTAGCTAACAACAGGATGACCTGAACAAGGAGGATCAAGACTAAGTAGACAAATTAGTGCAGAATCAGCATGACAAGGAATAGTAGGACCAGGGTCAAGAGTATTATGTCGAGTTGGAGGAGGACCAAGCGAACTAGTCAGGGCAGGAGCAGGTGGAGTAGGGCCATTAAGACTAGGGACCAGATTGGGAGGATTAGGTGGACTAGAAGAATCAAAATAAGTCGCACCAGGAACAGGGCTAAAACGACCAGAGGGATCAGAACCAAGGGGAGCAGAACCTGAAGTACCAAGTGGAACTTGAGGTCCTGAACAGGGGGGAAGCATTGTTTACAACACATGCGTTACAACGCGTGTCATTACAACAAAATTATTTATAACGCGAAATCCATTACAACGCATGTCATTACATCGCATAATCCATTACAACACAGTCCCCTAAGTAACGCCCCAGTGGAGTTAGAATAGTAATTGTGTTGTATGGATTATGCGTTGTAATGACATGCGTTGTAACCACATGCGTTGTAATGGACTTCACGTTGTAAAAGAAATCGTTGTAATGACACGCATTGTTACGTGTGCGTTGGAACATGTCCTATTCAAACAGGGGCATGTTGACCATACTGCAGAGGATCAAGGGGACCAGGACAACCAGTGCCACAAGGATTAGTGGGACCACACCAGGACCAAAATGAACAGACCCAGGCCAAGAGGAACTGATAAGGAGGACCAGGACCCATGGACGCAGTACTAGGTGAACCACAAAGATAGGGACCAGAGCCAGCAAAATCAGGATGACCCAAACCAGGAAGAATAGGAGTGCCAGATCTAAGAGACCCAGGACATTAGTATTAGGTGGAGAAGGGCCCAGCAAACCAGCAATATTAGTTTGGAGATCAGTAGTACTAGGATTAGGAGGCCCACGCAGGGCTAATACTAGAAGGGGCAGGAGCAGGACCAGGAAGATGAGGGTCAGAAAGGACTAGAACTAGGAGCAGAAGATTCAGGAAACCATTATCAGGGTAGCCAGAACTAGTTGAACCAGGGCCAGGATGAGGGTCAGGCAGCCAAAGCAACCCAGAAAAAGACGACCTGGTATAGGACCAACCCTCAAAAGGCACAGAGGGGCCCAGAGGCAAAGGAAGAAGAACAGGAGCAGGACATCTGTGTGATTCTATGCTACATGTATTGGGATATCCCTTTTGTAAATGGTTCTTACTTATGCTTCTTATGCTGTCAATCCCCAAAAAGCATCACATTTTTAAGCCCACTTAGAGAACTAGTAAGTATTTGCTGAACAATCAGAGCAATCAAAGGGAATGGAACGCCAGGACTGTAACACCCTGACCTCTGAGTGATAGCAGACACTGTCTGATGCTGGCACAATAGTCTGTGGGTGTATCTGATGGAAGAGGGACTGAAACATTTTTGAGTAGTCTGAAGGTGGATGGGCTAAAAAGGAGTGGGGCCTGTGAAGAAAGGCAGAAAGGGTTTGATGAACTCGGATAGTGGAAGTAAAACAAAATGGTTATTGGTTAACACTGGTGGTCAGGGCTATGGCAAACTGCAAAGGGGTGCTCAGGATCATCACAAGGCTCAGATGAGCAGAAAAGGGTGGTGAGGGAGGCTCTAGATAGATCATCTCAGATGGATAAAAGTTTGATTCTGTGTAACAAAGGACTCTGATTGCCAGCTGTGATATCACTGGGAGCCAAGGCCAGCAGTGACAGTTTTGGCACTAGACCAGTTATGTGTGAAACTCTAAGGGCTAGATGAAAGGTGTTGAGATAGATATGTGGCAGACGTGTTTGGACAGCCAGCAAAGAGGCAATGAGTGTGAAGACCGGTAGACTAGTCTGTGTGACTACCATACCTTTCAGTTGACATTCTATATGTGTGTATGTGCAGTGAATATGTTGCAAATGTGTAGTGGTAAGACTCGCTGTGTGAGGAAAGTCTAATCACCTGGGCGAGTGGAATGCATTCTATATGACATTTTTTAGAGTAGATTCTGCTTGCCCAAACTGTGGAAGTGCATTGACTGCATACCTGTGGCTGGAGGGTGGAGACCCAGATATTGAACTGATGGTAGATGTTTGCAAAGGTCTGCTGATTAGTTCTTCCTGAATGATGACAAATGGTAGATGTTAAGAGTGTGTGATGGGCAGGTCAGAGGTGTCTCTTGTTAAATGTGACAGTTTCTTAACAGGGCTGCCCTTTTGTCTATGCCTCATGACTGATCAGTCAAGCTGAAGAGAGGCAGGTGTTGAGATCTCATGTTTCATTGTATCCTTGTTTAGGATACTCTTGCTTGTGGCAACACTATTGCTACTTGTGTGAGAGCCATATCTCAGCACAAAGACTTTGTCTAGGCTACAGCCAGGAAACTACATTTAAACAAGAATCTCCCCAAACCAGTTCTGAAGCCTCAATAGTGGATCAACACCCCCTATCTGGAAAATGAGTATAAAATTGGAAATGTGAAATGACTAATCTGTAGGTCACAAAAATGCAAGTAACAAAAATCACTTTTTACTTAGTGGCTTATTTCGTATAATAGTTAAAATAAAGCCAATTCATAAAATATCTCTGTGAAAATCTTTTCTTCTGTGTCTTTGATGCCTACATATCTTTCTCTAATTTACTGGGAATATTAATTTGTATTCCAATGACACTCATTACAATTAATAGTAGTCCCATTCCTTTGCTCATGGTTCTTTGACGGAATTCTTCCTATTGCGTAGTAGGGATTATTGAAGGATGGACTTTACACTGTCCATCCTATTTAAAGTAGAGCCTGGCTATAAGGGATAGGAAACAAAAAACAAAGGTCTGTTGAAGAACTGGGGGCATCTCCCGCTGACTTTGTTTGGTCGGGTCAACCTCATAAAAATGGTAATCCTACCAAAGTTTACTTTCCTTTTTGAGGCCATTCCTCTCCCCTTCTGCAAAGCTTGGTTTTCAAAACTCCAGGGTCAGATCAGTTCTTTCATTTGGGCCTCTAACGGGCCTAGAATTTCCTGGAAGAAGTTGAGAAGGAGGCTGGAAAAAGGTGGACTAGCGTTACCTGATCTGCTTGTGTACTCCTGGTCCTTTCTGTTAAAAAACGGCAGGATGCTTTTGGTTACTCCATCTAATTCAGAAATCGGCAGACTCTTTGAGGTTGAGTTGAGAAGTCACAGCTTGAGTGAGTATGCAGACCCAAAATACTACAAAAAGGTCAGATTAAAAATGTTAAGAGGTATGGCTGAGACATGGTATAGAGTTAGAAGAGCTGTGAAATTGCCATACTTCAGTCATTTTGCTCCTATTTGGGATTCTCCAGGGTCCCCTGATTGGGTCAAAGATGCGTTGGCCACACCATTAAGGGAAGCGGGCATAGTAGTTTGGAATCATCTCTTACACGAAGATCATTTAATCTCTTGGGAGGATTGTAGGCAGAAGACAAATCTAAGAATATCTAGATTTAAATACCTCCAAGTTCTAAGTTGGTTCCAAGCATCCAGGACAAAAATGGGGTCTATAACGAATTCGAGGAGAAATTGATCTCCAGACAGTCTCCTATCAAGGAAGTCGCACTTTGGTACTGGTTCATGGTGGAGATGGAAGATGGAGATTTCAGCCTCCCGAGTCATCTATGGGGGAGATGCTTGCCGTTAGCTATGCTTGAAGACCAATGGCAAGTATCTATGTCTACATTATACAAAATAGTTAAACCTGCAGACCTGAGAAGGGACCATCTTTTCACCCTTCATAGGGCTTACTGGTCCCCCCAGAGGTTATCGAAGTTTGGTCGTCGAGGAGATGTGCCGTGTCCAAAATGTGGCAGCATGAAGGAAGACGATCTCCACATGTTTCTACTCTGCCCAAAGATCCAACCCTTTTGGTGTGCTGTGAGTAAAGCACTTTCCGATGCTCTGAAGATCCAAGTGGAGGTAAGCGCTTCACTAGTTATTTTTGGGCTGTTGGACACTAGAAATGTAAGTAACGAGGACCATGTGAAGTTGATCTTCTATGCGATTTTATTGGCCCGCAGGGAGATCTGCAAGTTGTGGGTATCCCCGACTCCACCAAGCTGTCAAGAGTGGCTATCGTCAGTAAGAAATGTTGCAAATCTAGATAGGTCAATTAAGGGCCGATCTATGCAGGCATTCTGGGCACCCATCTTACTCTGAATTGATGCAAGTACTTCACTCCTAAATCTACTAGTTCTTGGGTCCTATGATTAAGCCCTTCTCTGCCTCGGCTGACAGCACCTTTTCCATTGTGGTAGGTTTCTTCCACTTTGTTCGGGTGTGTTTTGGATTTCAGATGGTGGGAGCTATTATTCCAGGGCGTCTTTCGGCGACTCCACCTCTGTTAATCTTATGTCAGCAAATGAGGTGTTGGACATTTCGGCTCGCAAGAAAAGCGAAATGGTGCGATAGAGGCAAATGAGGACAAAAAAAACCACAAAAAAACCAAAGGTCAGATCCTTCCTGAACTGGCACATAATCAACCTAAGGCCAGTTTCTCCAGTTATGTTGCACCAGCCAGGTTTATCTTGGTTCCAGTGACACAGTGTGCACAGGACATACGTCTGGTCAAACCAGTCCACTTAAGCTGACTATTTTGTACTACTTAGCAATTGACCAAGTAAATAGCAGAAACAATTCACTATTTCCCTGGTGGCCTGCTAAATAGCCACTGCTGGAAGATTTTTTATAACTGGTGTCACTAGCAAGCTCAATTGAACAATTTGGAAAGAATGAAGGCTTAATCCACTTTTTGGGCCAACAATTGTCCTATGGTAACGGTCATACCCTGCATCACCCACCAATCCTCCCCACAAAGACTTGGAGTCCAAGTATAAGGTAGGGAAGCAGTTACATTCAGAAACAATCACACAACTGAAGGGAATAACAGGTGCCATGTGCTTGTGAAAAAATATACCATATGCAGAGACAGCCAGGGGTAGCCGGAGATGGACAGGCGCCAGAAGGCACCCAAAGCTACAGAAGTGTTACAGTGAAAAAACACTGAGCAAATAATAGGGCACAGACTGCAAAGGAGTGTGGGTGAAACAGAAACAACAGACAGTAATTGAGAACGTAAGACATCACAAAGATGTACAGGGATGGTTACAGGCTGGTGGGAGCAGAAGCAAACATTTTGCAAATGAAAGTACAAATAATATTTAAAAAGTGCAGATTACGCAGTGCCTAAGTGTGTGTATAAATATATACAAAAGACACCATCAATGCTCTCTGGTTCTAGCAAAGTAGTTTCATGCTCATAATATAGCTGATAAAGCTTATAAATAATCAGATAATCAAAAAAGATATATAAGTTGACGGTTCAATCCCTTATGAGTTAACGAGCCTCCTCAGGACCAAGTCGTCTGGCTCAGTATCATAAAGAAGAATGGTATTTTGTGTATTAAAGACCACCAATTAAACACAAACGTTGAGATCTCAAACTTAGTCCCAACCTACTGTGTTGGTAACAGAGTCTACTCCTTCAAATACACTTCTCACTTGACTCCAATCAGTCATTGTTATGACACAGTTCTTGAAAATATTGTGGTTGTGTTCGATAAGCCACTCTTTCTCTGAAACAAGCCAATCGGTCTGCTCCAATTTGTTGCTATTCTGTGCAGTGATGGTCAACATCCACCATTGACGCCTGGCAACAGTGCCTCATGCCGCCGGCTAACTCTGGCCCTTGTTCTCGTGGGCATAGAGAGTTGTTCTTGTGACACAACACATGCCAGCCACATAGTAAATGATCACTCCTATTTAGTCAGTGGCCGGGTACATAGTGACATTTCTTAGCTGTTTGAACTGCCAACAGTCAAATAGTACATGATCTCTGCTATCTAGTTGGTGTCCGGTCAAATAATGACGCGTCATTGCTGTTTGCATGGCTGACAGCCAAATAGTACATGATCTGTACCATTTTATTGTCAGGCGGCTAAATAGTGAACTTTCCTTGAATTTGCACAACCAGTGGCCAAATTATCCACAATATCTACTTTTTAGTCAGCGACCAGGTAAACAGTGAAGTTTCTGTGCTATTTGCACAGATGTGGGCAAATAGTACATGATCTCTGCTATTTATTCAGAGGACAGGAACATTATGACGTTTCTTAGCTGTCTCTATGGTTGCTGGTGAAATAGTCTCTGATCTCTACTAGATTTGTCGCCATCTGGATAAATAGTGATGCCTCTATGTTGTTTTCACGGTCACTGGCCGCACAGTACATGAGTACATGATCACTGCTCTCTACCCAGCAGCCCAAATAGTAAATGATCTTAGCTAAGTAGTCAGCGGTTACGTTAATAGTGAAACTTCTTTGCTGTTTGAATGGCTGCTGCACAAATAGCACATGATCTCTGCTATCTAGTTGGAGACTGGTTAAACAGTGAAGTTCCTTTGCTGTTTGCACAGCTGTCAGCCAAATAGTACATAATCTCTGCTATCTAGTCGGTGGTTGAATGAATAGTGATCTTTCTTTACTGTTTGCACAGCCACCGGCCAAATAGTACAAAATCCCTGCTATTTAGTCAGCGGCCGAGTTAATAATAAAATGTGCTACCTATATTTACATGGCTGTCGGTGAAATGGTGCATTAGGTTTGCTTTTTAGCCAGCAGACATGTAAATAGCAGCAGGAATTCACTATTTACCTGGTGGTCAGGTAAATAGCTGCTACCATAAAATATACAGCCATATTGTTATTCACTGTGTGGGCTCTCCTAGCAGCAGTAAAACAATCTCTTTTGTTGTGAGGAATTAAGTTTAAGGAAGACATCCAATTATCAAAATGTGGAAATCTGTAGATCCAATGTGTTTGAATCATGAATGTTCACAGCTTAATAACATTCAATTAATTACCACAAAATCGTGTGCTAGCGATACTTTCCTACTGCCCACACACTGACTGAGATTGGCACTCCAGGATACCACTGTTCAAGTGAATTCACAGACTGTTTGCTTCATCGAACCTGACGTTTCTCATGGCATGCTAAATGCACCTTTTAACTTCCTGTTCAGTGTAAAAACTTGACTGACCAAATCGAATCTGCAGGTTTTCTGAATGACAGGCATCAGCTGCCTCAATTAGGAAATGGACTAGAATTTCCCATGCCACTTAGGTGATGTGACAAATAGCTGCATGCAAGTGAAGTTTGTATCCTAAAAGAAGTACTCACTTCTTCCTCTTAATATGACAGAAAGCAGACCTTCATAGACAACATCTATGAAGCAACTCAATGTTGACAAGACCTTTTTCAAAATGATTGCAAGTATAAAAGACCATTGTATTCCAAACATTGTTCATTAGAAACATATTCCCAGATTTAGAGAGGACTTGTGTTAAGAGATATTTGCGAGCTATGCAAAGCGCGATTTGCGTCCCATCGCCCTATTTTGTAAAGAAACCCAATGCAACAAAGCGGCTTATGTTGTGTTGCAATAAATTACATAGTGGCAGGTGTTACATTGGTGGAAGATGGGTGTTCTTGTGCATCAACCCATGGAATTTGATGCACTCCCAGATTAACTAAAATCAGTAAAATTGGAGTTGTGCCAAAATGCATTCTGCATCACACTTAGAAAGAGGAAATTGCCTATTAGAATGTTTTTTGTGCAGGAAGGTGTCCCTTTTTTCCTGCACAAAAACAATCCTGCCAGGAACCCTTGCACCATGGCACAAGGGTGCTTCCTTGGCATTAGGCAGCACACAGTACACCAGCTCAAGGAGAGAGCAGAAGTCACCATATCTTAGTAGATTTCTGCTTTCACCATTTCGTGCAATGCAGAGCAGCAATTTTCCTTGCTGCTTTGCATTGCATGAAACTTTAGTAAATCTAGCCCCAAGTTTTCAGTTAGTTTGCTAGACTGCATTTAATGAATATGTCTTTTTAAGTGGGCTTTCTAAACTGCCAAAATAGAGTCAACAAACGAAAAAAACATGAATAGGCCTCACTTCAAACAACACACCTCAGATCTCAGTGTACAGTGCATCAGGTTTCATGGCCGGGTCAGCATGAAAGTAGATTCAGCATAGATTCCTTAGCACTCCACAACCACAATACACAAAACCAGCAACATGTAACATATGTATTAATGGCGTTAGCCCAGAATTTGTCTTTTGTGGAAATCATGCTATTTGACTGTGACTGTCATTTATGAGCCCTGCACAATTCTTTTTTCGCACACTGTTCTATATTTGTTAGAAAACTTGGTAGAGACCCATGTGTGCCACCAGCAAGGCAAGCCGTAGGCGACTTAGTATGTGACATATAAACAAAATGGACCTTGGTTTAATGTGCTTTTTGTCTCCATCAAATGAATGCTGCTATGCTGTGCTGTGTTCATTACACAGCAGCAGGTGTTTTGTGTTTCACGAGAGTCTTGTCCTATGTACTTTATAAGTAAATTCTCCTATTTTGCTGTTCTCCCTTTCCTTGCATTGAATTGATGCTTCTTACTGAGATTCGCGTGTTTAGTGTTTGTTGGTTTGGTACTACACTATCTGGTTTTTCTTGGTGTTTGGTGATGGAAACGTACATTTGGTAAAATTTCGTTTTTACCCTTATTTTATTCAATACCTGATAATGCTATTCAAATGTCTGTTCCAGTATAGGATATTTTCTTATTTGCTACATAATGGAAATCCCCTGCAAGTGTTTTCATGGACAAATGGCATTCACATCTGCTTTGTAAATTTCTATACAACTGTTTGTTTCACACTTGTGTTCTCTATTATACCTTTGTAAAATGGTGATCACACGTGTTTGCTGTTCCAAGAGCGATTCGAAAAGTTTGTTTCTTGGCTTCAATTAAAGGCATTATTGGTAAATACAAACGTAAATATTAGTATGCCCCTTTTGAAATTGCCACTGATTATGAGTAGAGCCCTAATTGCAATCACTTTCTCAGATTCAGCACTCCATTTTACCACAAAAACAAAAATTAATCAATTCAATGTGTCTTTATCCGATCACGCAGAAGCAGATCATAAAAGATACACACATACATACAATGATAAAAATCATGCAACAATAAACACATGTATTAAAAACATCCACAATTAAATAAAGGGGTAATGTAGTAATCTACAACTTCTAAAGTGGCAGTGCATACGACTTGAATCCGAAAACTTTGAATCTACTAAAACAATGTAATAGATAAGGTAAAGGATGCGAGCATATAACCCACCACACTTAAAAAAAGAAAAGGATATCAAAATGATTTTGTTAAAACAACATACTCCTTCTTTTAGCTGAAATTCTCTTCAGGAAACTAGCAACTGCATGGCATACACAGTAATCACTGATTTGAAACAGGTAAAATAATGCAGCTTTACACTTGGAGAATTTATGCCTGTGTAAAAGAGGTAATAACATTTTTCTTGTGAACGCAAGATAAAATTGACAAAAGAACACAAAGTGTAAAATAGTTTGACTAGATTGCTCATCATATGGACAAGTGCAAATTGAAGCAGAAGAACACTGACCTAAGGGGCAACATATTAGCCAGCGAAAGGAACCTAACCTGAACCACGCCAACAGTGCCCTCTCATACACATTAGTCACATATAATAAATATGGGGCAATAGTAGGCACCATTTGAATAATGCAGTAGTCTCGGACTGAAGGTTTAGACGCTTCAGTTTATTCCCTGGGAACTCGTTTATGCTGAAAGAAACACTACTGAGCCCAAATTTTATCTTTTTTCAGAATTGTCTCTGGGTGCTCAAACAAATGAGCACAACCCAGGGCCATAAAGTAATTTTTAATGTATTTTAACCATGGGATGGCCAATCCTTGGCCACAAGATAAGCAATCTCTGATTACTGCTCTATTTATCGAACCAAATTGAGCACCAGAGAGCCAGGGGGGTGGCATTGACAGTGTCTTGGACATACTCCAAGCCTAGCTCCTGGTGCAATGGGAAATGCAGAGTTGACGGAGGAACGCCTAATAGCAGGCGGCAGAATCTATTCTCTTCCGTCTGGATTACATGAACATCCCTGCATCCCCAGATACCCATTCTATATGTTAAAATTGTCAGGCATTTCCGTTCATATATCTCAAGGATAGGGGCAAAAGTATTTTTGCCAATAGATATTGCAAGTGCTGCAGTAGTACCAACAGCTTGAGTATAGCGCAGTCTCCTATTTTTAGTAGAAGTAGCCCATGTACAGCCATTATCAAAATCCAGGCCCAGATACGATAAAGAGCTAACCCTATCTAGTGATTTACCATCAATATTTAGAGTACGGGTTTTCGTATTTCTGGGCCCTCATACCACGGTAAAGGTTTTCTTCAGGTTAGTCTCCAATCCCAGGTCTCTCATGAAGATGACATAACTAACAAGCATTGGCATAGCCAATAGGTCTCGCCTTTGGGGCCTTAAGGATTTAGTTATGCAGCACAATATCCTTGGTGCAACAACATCAACTGTTGCATGGCTAAACACTTATAAGATCCCAAAGGCGTGACCTATTGGCTATGCCAATGCTTGTTTTCCATTCACTTAAGAGGTTAGCGGTGTCTGTCGGCCAGGTGTAAGCAACCAACGGGGCTCCACTGGAAATGTGACAGCTCCTCCAGCGATGACGTCTTCCCACCCGCTGCCCCTCACCTCCCTGTGTAGTGACAGTACTCGAACAAAAGGAGGTATTACTTATCCTCTGAATGTGTCAGTCGGATGCTAGCTCTGTGGGCCGGAGAAACATGGCAGCGCACTGGATGATTCACAAGGCGGGCCCGGGATAAGGCATTGTCATGCAGTTACTGTCGGGATCTAGAGGTTCCCACCAGGACTGCATGTGCCAGTTTCTCAGGAGACACTACATCCTGGGAGGGCTCCAGTGCGTCTCATCCGCTAATCCCCTAAATATTGGTTTCAGCCTCCATTAAGACCGGGTCTGTCATTGTGTATTAGTTTGGGCCTTTGTTTTGAAACTCACTCAGGAAATACACATCTTGCGCATATCCGAGCTTAATCTTCCTTTGCCGCAGCTCTTTAGGTTTCACCAACCCCACAGTAGGCACATTAACCACCTCCGCTATCTCCCTAGGATGTAAACCTCTGATGGTTCGTCCATATTTGCAGAAGGCATATATCCTCTGAGCTGTCCCATAGCAATTGAAACATGTGACCTGACTTGCGGGTGGCTTACACTGGATCTCTGCAGCTGGAACATAAACCTGCTGAGCTATGTTAGTGGAGGTTTTACTGCCATGAGGTACAAGTGACACACAGTTTTGGTAACAGGTGATAAACTTATTGAGCTATTTTACCAGGAGTGGAACATGTGGCATGTATGTTCCACACACATCTCTTCAACATGTACATTACCTGACTGAGCGGTCTTTCTGGGATTTGAACCTGAGACAGACAGTCTACACATAAATGAAATCTGCAGTGAACACAAAGCCCACTTCTAGGCTCGGAGTGAGTTCTGAGCAGTGTCTTCATCATCTCTTAATGACTTTAAGTTTTATTACCCATTTTCTGAGAACTCAAGCCCCATGAAACAAAACAATAAAGAATTCTACATTTACAGTTCAGAAAGAGGAGTAGATGGGGGTGAAATGGAGAAATATCACTTTCCCAAGAGGCCTTTGCAAGGGGCCTTGGAAAAAAAAACACTCCGCCCACGCCTTACATGCCCCTGGTTCGTGACCCATGCGTGGGGAAGGGCGCCTGTAGTCTGCTTTCTTCAGAAAGGCGTCCCATTCGTCTGAGCCCTGGACCATCACATTTCTATTGTACATTCTTCTGCGACACTAGGCCGAGGATTTATATAGAAGCCACACACCCCAAAATCTGTAAGGCTGAGTTGTGGAGCGTGGACGTCATTGTATGAGAGACTGAACAGCGAAGACAGACACGCATTTCCCTCGTATACATGTTATCACGTGGCCATTTATCAGCAAAAGACCAGTGTGCAGAATCTGGAAAAAGCCAGCACTACTCAATGAGTTACAGACTACAGCTCCCCTATGTGACCCCGTAGCCTCGGCAGCTCCCACACTTCGAGCACCAACCGAGGGAGCTCACCTGGGCACCGGCTACTGGGCAGTAACTGTAAATTGTATTTACATGCCGCTTACTGACCCTGACGAGGCTTTGAAACTACCCCTGAGGAAGAATGCAATGAAATTTGGTCTAGGCAAAACTGCCATTAAGCGGGCGATAGCTGACGTGTAGTGCACCTGACGCGGGGAGCTTGAGATCCTTGGGGAGGAGGGGGGGGCAGGTGAGTTTCAGACACAGCGGTCATCCTGTGATATGTTGAACCTCTTGCAGAACTTGTTTTAAAAAAATGCACAAACGCAGCTAATTACAAAATAAAAACAGTTTGAGAGACAGAGCCTGAGAACCCCTTGGCATAGCTGGGCACCGTGTAAACTCCCTGAATCATGGGCCGCAAAAGGCAGACAGATGGGTATGGTGGCCCTTTGCAGGCGATGTCCAACTCTCCCCTCTCTCTCTCCCCTTCCTCTAGTCTGTTTTTCACCCCTCCAGGGGAGTCCAGGGAGGGGGGCAGTTGGTTGGTTTCCGTTTGCTATGAAAGAAACTGTTTGTGTCTTGCCCTGTCTCTCAGATATGTTAACACTTAACAGACAAAATAAAACTTTGACAGATCGCTCAAAAACCGTGCTGATTCGCGTAGATTGCTCTAAAAAAACAAGCGGGCGCTGAAAGTAAAAAGCAGCAGGGGAGGGGATAGAGGAGGAAGCCTGGGCCTGTTTCCCTTGCGGGAACGAGCAAGTTCATTACAAACATATGGTTTTAAAGCTCGCTCCCACAAGGGATTTGCCAAACGTGCACGCGTTGCCATTCAAAGCAATGAAACGCGTGCACGTTTTTGCCCGCAAAGCTGTGCCGATTACTAAAGGTCTTTTTCCTAAGCAGCACATGCACGCTGCATAGGCGAGACCTAAAAATTATCCTCTTAAGGCCGTTGGCTGTCCTTGTCAGGAGCACTGCATCATCAGCATATAGGAGCACTGGTACAGGCTTTTTTCCACACAAGGCACGTCTGCCCCACAGATACCAGGGTTTTTTCCAACTCATTCGTGTATTGGAGAAAAAGAATTGGGGCAAGCACGCAACATTGGTGCACCCCCCGCTTAATCCTAAAAGATTCTGTACATTCCCCTGCACTGCCATATCTAACTGCTGCCGTTAGGTCATTTTGTAAATGTGTTAAAAAAGAGACCGACCCCTTGTCAACACCTATAATCTCTAAAATGGTCCACAGCTTTGCTCTAGATATGCAGTCAAAGGCGCTTGACAGGTCCATAAATGCCAAATGTGTTGAAATGCCCTTTACAAACTTGTATTTTGCCACAATTAAGTGAAGATTGAGGCACCGTTCAATAGTCCCAAGCCCCTTTCTAAATCCATATTGGCTTGGAGCAAGTATGCTATTTTTATTAATCCAGTCAAGTAGGCGATCCAGAACTACCCTCACAATAATTTTTACGGTGGAATCTGAGAGAGATATTGGGCAGTAGCATTTAACGTCATGCACATTGCCTTTTTTGAAAACAGGGACTATTATTGAAGTGCGCCACGACCTGGGCACTAACTGTGTTAAAAACAGAAGTAAGCAAGAACAGGAGTCAAAAACCCTGGGTCCTCCTTACGCAGATCAAGTGGAACACCATCAGGACCTAGGGCCTTCTTACACCTACTGTCCAAAATTGCTTTTAAAACCTCTTCTTTGCTAAACTCCAATTTTTGAACCAGTGGGACCAGTGGAAGGAGCACATCCACGTCCCCACTGTCATTAGAATACATCCCAGCAAAATGCACCAACCAAGCCTCACCCGAAATATGGACCGTTACTTTATCTTGGTGTAATAGAGGAGATAAAACAGATTGCACAGCTTGCCAAAAGGCCTGTGAGTCTTTTGGTTGGGAAACACTAACAACAGATTCCCATTTCTCCTCTTTTATGGCCTGTTTCATTCTC
Source organism: Triturus cristatus (assembly GCF_964204655.1). Lineage (NCBI taxonomy): Eukaryota > Metazoa > Chordata > Amphibia > Caudata > Salamandridae > Triturus > Triturus cristatus. The sequence continues at coordinate 411,896,921 of NC_140595.1, forward strand.
CTTACTGCTTGCTGGTAGGATTTTCTGCAGGCTGTAATGGCACTCTGGTCTCTCGGGACTGCTTTAAGACCCTGCGTAAGGATACGTTAGCTGACCTGCATTCCTTGTAAAACCATGATTTAACTTGATGACACAGCTGAATAATAGGCCTGGACAACTTCTCCTTTATCCACAGTAAAGGATTTGCATAATGAGTTAAAATAAGGGCCGGATTGCTAATTAAAAAATTGCAACTATTATGAACTACCTTTGACATGATGTACGTCAGATTCGTGGTTTGCCAAGCCAATTTATGCCCTGCATCCTTTGTTTTTAAAACCTGGGGCGGTGGTAACTTGAGCTTATGGTTCACAAATGGAGTCAGTATTAGTTCAGCAATCGGGTTATGTTCACTATAAAGCTGGGGAAGGACCTCACTGTTTTTAATGACAGAGACAGAGGACATACTCCAGGAGGTACAGATGTAGTCTATGGTGCTTCCTGTCCCCCTCTCTATAAAGGTTAGGATGTCACACCCAATGGGGTTATTGCTCTTATCGACCAAGCCCCGTTCAGCCAGTAAATGGATTAGAACCCGCCCCGAGCATCCATTATGTTGTAATCTGCTTCACGGATAACAACATCAAAGATGGTTGATGGTAAAGATGGTAAATACCATAATTTAGCGTTAAAGTCAACTGACACCAACAGATTTAGGGGGCATTCTACCTGAGCCTCTTTATCCATCAGCATATCAATTAGAGCGAAAATCCCTGAAAATTACAGTTGCCCTTGCTGGAGAAATTATTATTGTAAAAATTAACCATATAAATCTTAAATGTATCATTCCAGCTGAGGCAAAATCCCTGCGCCTCACCCTGGTTCAGAAAAAGTAGAGAAATCGAACAACCAATATTTACTTTAAACCAGACTGTCAGCCCCCCTTTGGCTCTTCCCGCTGGTGATGATACTGCTGGCAAACTAAAACAAGTATATCTTTCACGTGCCAGGTTTCCTGCATAGAAACAATGTCATAATTCAAGCTAAAGAGTTGCTAGTCTTTGATCAGAATTTGTTAAGCTAAACCTGCTATATTCCAGCGTAAAAAGTTAATGCAAGCACGATCTGGACCACCTTCTTCCATTGTTACACTCGCTATCGTACCTTTTGGGGCTTTGATCTGTACTGAGCTGAGGATCATTAGAGTTACAGGGTTGGCCCTAGGGGATGCTCCGCCCTCTTCCAGGGAGTCAGTGGTCTTGCGCTCCTTATGTGGGCGTCAAGCGTTGTCCTCCAATGCTGACAACACTGTGAATCTATTTTTCAAGGGTACTATCGGTTGGGAAGGAAAATCAAAAAAGACACTTTTTGGGGGTGACTACCCCATCAAGATTAAGTTGTAAAGTATTGTGGTGCTTATAGAAAAAAAAAAGGTGGCCGTACCTTAACAGAGCTAGTTTTGACCATACCTACGCTGGATTGGCACAAAATTTCCTTCACAACCCACGGGTTACGAAAGTTAACCACAACATCATCGCCCTTGTACCCGTTCCCCATACCGCCAACCCCATCCACATGTCTTGCCAACAATATCTCATTAGAAATGCCCCAGTCTCCAGTCACATTCGTGCTCAGCCAATATATACATTTGTTCATAAGGCCACTTGTTGTTTCCATCTTGCCAGCTGTGAGACTGGGTATATTCGCCAACACGATAACATAGGGAGCAGACGCGAGAGGCAAGTCAATTACTATCTCTTTATTAATAGGAGCTGGGCTGGTGTCAGAGACAGAAGCTTGGTTATCAAGGACCTCTCCGCCCCTATAGTTAGGAGGATGAATTAGAGGGAGAATAGAAATACATTGGGTAACCTGAGAACAGGTACATGCCCTAGATGGAGGTAGCTCTGCTAATTTAGCTTCCATTTGAATCAGGAGGTCAATGATGGGGCACAGTTTAACATCCGGTAAGTCACCTAACCTACAACTAAGTAGATCCCAGTTATTCTCGGCAGCAGCAGGTGCTGGCAACACATCCTCATTACTGGACCTTTTACGGGGGCTTTTTGATTTTTGCATCTGGATATTTATTTTTAAAAGTTTCCTTCTGCGCTTGGATTTTGGACCACCCTCTGAATCAGACTCACAGTGGTTATCACTATCTGCCATGCCAGTAGGGCTGCACTCAGGATCAATAGACTCAGCTCCCTTTCCTTTTATTGAGGACGCACCCCCCTGGCAAACCATGGAACTTTTGATAGGTTGTCCTCTCTCCCCTGAGTGACCGGGTGGTGTGACAGAAGGACTTATGACCACAGCACTAGTTGAACTCAACCGGGGGGCTTTGTTGGGCTATGAATATTACACTGGCCAGTGGGCCAACTAGGGCAAGATCTTCAGGAGTTAGAGAAAGACGCTGCTCTACCATCCTTATTTCATTTGTTACCATGCCCACAGCCCGGGTCAAACAATTGTCAATTGTTGAGTGAGTGCCGGGTTGTGGTAGCGTACTGGTAGCGCCACATGATCCTTTCTTTTTGCCCATACTCAAAGGATGCAATAGAATGAATCAAGGTGAAGGCAGCAATAAAAGAGCTTAAGCCTCCGAACAAATGTAAGGAGAAAAAAGCAGATGCACAGTACCTTTGATAAATGGAATCAGCATTATCTGCCCTTAACCATGCTCCTGAGTGTCCGAAGGAAATTCTCATGGGGGTGTCCCTGCTCAGCATCTTCCAGGCTATGACGGGCTATGAAGGTGCCAAACACAAGCATCACAGCCCCTCCTCCTCCTCAGGGGCTGGTGCTGCCTGGAACCGGGCTCCCATGCAGTGGGAAGTCTCGGCTGGTTTAGGAGCTTTGGCACCAAACACGAGCGTCACTTCCCCTCCTCCTCCTCAGGGGCTGGTGCTGCCTGGAATTGGGCTCCCATGCAGTGGGAAGCCTCAGCTGGTTTTGGGCACTCCGGTGCATAACACAAGCCTCATGGCCCCTCCTCCTCCTCGGGGGTTAGTGCTGCCTGGTAAAATAATCGTGAAAAAACACATTTAAAAAACAACAGGGATCTTCACATATTAAGATAACATCACTCCAAAATGTTCAATGCAATTTGGGTCAACTCACAGAGAATACACCAACCCTTAATTAACCATGTTTCTTTATTATTACAATTGCTCCTCTTATAAAATTTACAACTGCACAACAGACGACCATTGAGTCCAAAGAGAGTGAAAACCTATAACTTTCTGTATAAGAGCACAGTCAGAGAGACTTTATTATTGGAAGTAGATATTTAGCTCTTACTGACTTGTATTAAGGACAAAAGAGAATAAAGAGCAAAGTGCCCTGTGCTGTGGAATTATCACATGGGCATGGACATAGGGCATTGGACCAACTACATTGCTGAGGGAAAGCCACCAGAAAGTGAATTAAGGAAAGATGAAATCTAGTCAAATAAAATCTATATTGAGGCCTCATCAAACATATAAGGAAAAAACGGGTTTGATTGGCCACGTTGCCATGTCATTTTTCACCAGATCTAGCACTGATGCCCCAAATCTTTAGCTTTGTGTAAAACTCAAAGCTACCAGTGTTCAAAAAAAGTTTGGGCTCTTTACTTATTTATTTATTATATATAGAAAATGGATGCTTCAAATTCACGACTGATACATCAAAAGGTGTCTCGACGTGGGGCAAATAGCATGCAAGCTACATCAACCAAGCAAGCAGTGCCTAGCGTGGAACAAAAAAGATTATTAATTCATGGTAAAAACCACTGCAACTACGTTGCCTTAATATTGTAAATATCTGCAAGTTGTATGGCTATTACAAAAAGCAAATTTCATTAGTAATTGAGGCCCCTCTATTTATTATTGAGTCATATGATCCATTAGACAGCAGCGATGCGCCACTTCTCAGTGCGCCCTCCATGCGACACCAATGATGCGTCATATTTACAATATGACGCATCATGTCACAAGGAAGGACAGATACGTCAGTATAACTGACGTATCTTTCAGTGTAACATGTGGCGCATTGCTGGAGTTGTGGCGGAAGCCTGACGCAATTCCAGCAATGTTCCTTTCACATGTGGCAACCACGTGCTGTACTTACATCACACGCTTTCTTCTCTCCCTCCCCTCCAAATCATTGACATCGTTCACTTGGCTTTCTAATTTGCATAAAGCTCAGCACTCCTTTTAAATTGTGACCATTGTCCTGATGATGGCCTGGAATCAATCAGGCTGAAACGCCATCGACCCTCCCCAGCAAAGAATTTTGGCATTGCTGTCGGCAATTTAATCATTGTTTAGTAACCACACTGTATATAATGCTTTGTTTCCTTTGACCACATTGTTTACCTTATCATTTGTCGCCGTTCGCGCTGTTCTTCACCCTTGTGTCACTGCGCCTTTCACTACCACTAGCACGCCCAGTGCTCACTTGAGTGTTATGGTCACATGTACTTTGACTTGTACTGTAGTGCTGTAATAACTACTTACAATACATTACAATATATTCCTTTCTCCCTTTTCCTTGTGGTCTCCCCTTTCTTCCCCCTCCTTGTGTGATTTATATCACTTCGTAAATATGGCGCAACATGGTGCATTATTTACGCCACCGCTGCGTCACTAAAAGTGACTCAACAGCGGTACAAAACTGGCACAAGGGGCTCATAAATAAGCCCCTGAAAACATACCATAATTAAAAGCTTTTTTCCATGCATGCCTATATTTTGAAACTAGAAAGAGGGAGATTTGGAAAATGAATCGGGGGACATCATTTTCTTAATTGACGTGTGAGGTAATGGGTAGATATTTTCCGCAATCTTCTTTACATAACCACATGGTATATTCTTTTCTTTATTCTACTTCTGCATTCCCCGGCAGTTTTTTAAAACGGGGCTCGAAACGGGTCTCTATCTGTCTCTGTGTTGTGCCCGTTTTTTTCCGGACTGCTGTGACAGAAGGCACATCGATGTGCGCCTGCACACACTGCTCACTTTTCACTAGGGGAGAAGTTACGGCATGACATAATGCCAGGTGAGCGTTGTAGGAGAAAGAAAATCCTTTAAAGAGAATAATTTTCTCTCTGGATTTCCCTTCTCTATTTGAAACTCAGGAACAGCAACATTGTCGTGGTGTCACCAGGGCTTTAAGGGCTTTAAGTCAAAGCTTTTTCAATATTTTACACAAGCCATAGTTGCTGCTTTTTTATCTTATGCAACTAACAACCATTGACAAAGCCAATAGTCCTGACTTGTTATAGGTATGATGTTACTTGTTATATCATATATTTGGATGTAATGGCAGAAACAGCAAAATATAAGTCGGGCGCCACACTATGTTAAACACAGATTTTTAGCTTATGCGTTTTAAGCCACGCCCTTAATTACATTGGCCACGCCCCTTTGAGAGAACCCCCTAGTTTTTTCATCCCACTTAAAGCCCTGAATGTTGATTCTTGATTGTGGAAACCATGAGAGGCAGTTATTAGGGAAAACCTGGTGCAAGCCTGCCTGGAGTTTCTTCTATTCTGGAATAAATCTTGTTTGAAGCATAAAACCTGCTACCTCGCAGTTGTTTGGAACTTTTGTAGACTTTGCACCTAACTTCACAACATACTTTGCGAACATCAACATTTTCAACCAGAAAGAGGGACATTTTCAGAAAAAAATGGGGGGGGGGGCTTCATTTTCCCCATGACGTACACTGCCAGCATTTTGTAACTAGAAAGAGGGAGATTTTGAAGAAACAATGAGGATCTTCATTTTCCTCAATGATGTCAATTGAAGCAAATGCAATTTTAGGTTACAGACAATTAAAATGAAGCTATTTTTGGCGTTACAAAATCGGGTGCGTTGGAATGCATGTGCTTCTCTCTGTTGTCGTGTATCACAGTCTCATCCGGGAAAATGTTGGCGCACAGCAGGGAAAACACCACCAGCATCCATAATCAAATGTATTGTTCTAACACAAATGACGCTGGAACTCCAGGGATAAAGCGGAACAACGAGTTAATCATAGGGAGAGAGAAAACAATGTGATGGCTAGTCTTTTTTCCTTGCAAACACGTATGATATAAACATCAAACTGTATTCATTTACCTCAATGCTTTACATATCTATTTAATCCAATCATTTTAGAAAATTAATTCTCCAATCATTGCATATTAACATACCATGAAAATAGAAAAAGGCTACACCCATATTTCTGGTGTTTTTGAAAAAAGTGCTCATGTGCAAAACATAAACAAGCATTTGCAATGCAATAGGTTTCGCATTTATAAGAGTTTGAGCTATTGGCATTGTAAAATTACCATGCCTTTTATTTATGTTTTGGTTTTAAAACAAATAAAAGGCATTGTCATTTACAATGTCAGTAGCATAAACTCGCATAAAAGCAGTGTGTGTAGTGCAGCAGTGTGCGGCGTGCAGCAGTGTGAGGCGTGCAGCAGTGTGAGGCGTTCAGCAGTGTGAGGCGTGCAGCAGTGTGAGGCGTGCAGCAGTGTGTGGCGTGCAGCAGTGTGTGGCGTGCAGCAGTGTGCGGCGTGCAGCAGTGTGCGGCATGCAGCAGTGTTTCGTGTAGCAGTGTGAGGCATGCAGCACTGTGTGGTGTGCAGCGGTGTGCAGCAGTGTGCGGCGTGCAGCAGTGTGCGGCGTGCAGCAGTATGCGGCGTGCAGCAGTGTGCGGCATGCAGCAGTGTGCTGCGTGCAGTAGTGTTGTGCAGCATGCATCAGTGAGTAATGCAGCAGTGTGCGGCGTGCAGCAGTGTGCGGCGTGCAGCAGTGTGTGCCGTGCAGCAGTGTGTGCCATGCAGCAGTGTTTTGTGTAGCATTGTGCGGCGTTCAGCAGTGTGTGGCGTGTAGCAGTGTGTGGCGTGCAGCAGTGTGTGGCATGCAGCGGCATGCAGCAGTGTGCGGCGTGCAGCAGTGTGCGGCGTGCAGCAGTGTGCGGCATGCAGCAGTGTGCTGCATGCAGCAGTGTGTGGCGTGCAGCAGTGTGTGGTGTGCAGCAGTGTGTGGCGTTCAGCAGTGTGTGGCAGTGTGTGGCGTGCAGCAGTGTGTGAAGTGCAGCAGTGTGGGGTGTGCAGCAGTGTGTGGCGTGAAGCAGTGTGTGGCGTGCAGCAGTGTGAGGCGTGCAGCAGTGTTTCATGAAGCAGTGTGAGGCGTGCAGCAGTGTGCGGCGTGCAGCAGTGTGCGGTATGCAGCAGTGTGCAATGCAGCAGTGTGTAATGCAGCAGTGTGTGGCATGCGGTACTGTGCGGCGTGCAGCTGTGTGTGGCGTGCAGCAGTGTGAGGAGTGCAGCAGTGTGTGGTGTGCAGCAGTGTGTGGCGTGCAGCAGTGTGTGGCGTGCAGCAGTGTTTCATGTAGCAGTGTGCGGCATGCAGCAGTGTGCGGCGTGCAGCAGTGTGCGGTGTGCAGCAGTGTGCGGCGTGCAGCGGCATGCAGCAGTGTGTGGCGTGCAGCAGCGTGAGGCGTGCAGCAGTGTTTCCTGTAGCAGTGTGAGGCGTGTAGCAGTGTGCGGCGTGCAGCAGTGTGCGCCGTGCAGCAGTGTGCGGTGTGCAGCAGTGTGCGGCGTGCAGCAGTGTGTAATGCAGCAGTGTGTAATGCAGCAGTGTGCGCAGCAGTGTGTGGCGTGCGGTAGTGTGTGGCGTGCAGCAGTGTGTGGTGTGCAGCAGTGTGCGGCATGCAGCAGTGTGCTGCGTGCAGCAGTGTCATGCAGCATGCAGCAGTGAGTAATGCAACAGTGTGCAGCAGTGTGTGGCGTGCAGCAGTGTGCGGCATGCAGCAGTGTGTGCCGTGCGGTAGTGTGTGGCGTGCAGCAGTGTGAGGCGTGCAGCAGTGTGAGGCATACACCAGTGAGAGGCGTGCAGCAGTGTGAGGCGTGCAGCAGTGTGAGGCGTGCAGCAGTGTGAGGCGTGCAGCAGTGTGAGGTGTGCAGCAGTGTTTCGTGTAGCAGTGTGCAGCGTGCAGCAGTGTGCAGTGTGCAGCAGTGTGCGGTGTGCAGCAGTGTGTAATGCAGCAGTGTGTAATGCAGCAGTGTGCGCAGCAGTGTGTGGCGTGCGGTAGTGTGTGGCATGTGGTAGTGTGCACCGTGCAGCAGTGTGTGGCGTGCAGCAGTGTGCAGCGTGCAGCAGTGTGCTGCGTGCAGAAGTGTAGTGCAGCATGCAGCAATGAGTAATGCAGCAGTGTGCAGCAGTGTGTGGCGTGCAGCAGTGTGCGGTGTGCAGCAGTGTGCGGAGTGCAGTAGTGTTTCGTGTAGCATTGTGCGGCGTGCAGCAGTGTGTGGCGTGCAGCAGTGTGTTGCATGCAGCAGTGTGTGGCGTGCAGCAGTGTGTGGCGTGCAGCAGTGTTTTGTGTAGCATTGTGCAGCGTGCAGCAGTGTGTGGCATGCAGCAGTGTGTGGCGTGCAGCAGTGTTTCGTGTAGCAGTGTGCGGCGTGCAGCAGTGTGCGGCATGCAGCAGTGTGCTGCGTGCAGCAGGGAGCGGCGTGTAGCAGTGTGTGGCGTGCAGCAGTGTGTGGCATGCAGCGGCATGCAGCAGTGTGTGGCGTGCAGCAGTGTGTGGTGTGCAGCAGTGTGGGGCGTGCAGCAGTGTGCGGCGTGCAGCAGTGTGAGGCGTGCAGCAGTGTGAGGCGTGCAGCAGTGTGTGGCGTGCAGCAGTGTGTGGCGTGCAGCAGTGTGTGGCGTACAGCAGTGTGAGGCGTGCAGCAGTGTGAGGCGTGCAGCAGTGTGAGGCGTGCAGCAGTGTTTCATTTAGCAGTGTGAGGCGTGCAGCAGTGTGCGGCGTGCAGCAGTGTGTAGCAGTGTGTAATGCAGCAGTGTGTAATGCAGCAGTGTGCGCAGCAGTGTGTGGCATGCGGTAGTGTGCGGCGTGCAGCAGTGTGCTGCGTGCAGCAGTGTCGTGCAGCAGTGTGTGCCGTGCAGCAGTGTTTCGTGTAGCATTGTGCGAGGTGCAGCAGTGTGCGGCGTGCAGCAGTGTGCGGTGGGCAGCAGTGTGTGGCGTGCAGCAGTGTGTGGCGTGGTTTGTAAACAACAAGAAAAGCGGACATCAAAGGAAGGGTGGGAGGGAACGAGCATATGGGGTGTGAGTTATAACGAAAGTTAATTGTTGTAAGAGGGGATGCAGGAAGTGAGGCCGAGCACGCGCTAGCGAAAGCAGTCTGCTGCTTTCAAGTCAGATGCCAGCTTCGTGCTTGAATGCCTCACATGCACTGGCCATAAACCGCATTCCTAAGGTCTTGTGCCCTTTACTAAATCTCTCTGAAGGCAGCGCATGTGCAGGAAGTAGCTGGTGGCAAATGGAATGCACGTGGTTGTGCGCGTAACCGCCACCCGATGCGCCTGGGAAGACGTTTGGAGCATTTTCTGAACCCCCTACATAAGTCTCGCTGTGCGATCGCATACGCGATAGCCAGGCGAGACCTAAAAAGGACTGGGTTTGTATTTGTCTTTTACACAATGTTGAGGTCCGCAAGAACACAAAAGAAACAAAATTGCGATTAGTTTGTTTCCCTGAACACCTCTGCTATGTATAGATAATTTTCATTTTTTTAATTAAACGTCAATTTTTCCCCTTCGGAAAAAAATGTCCTATTTACTTGTTTAATGGATTTAAATACCCTGCGTGTTAAGCACAACAAAGCATCTTATTCAAATCGAGAAGGAGGATTGGGTCAATATCGTTTTTAATAAAAATGTTCCTACAGATGACAGCAAAGAAGAATTATGTGTGTGAGCGAATAATATTCCTGCAACAGTGCTTTCATAAATCCTACAAGTCAATGTGCTTAGTGCTAAGAAAAACAAAATACTTGTAAACATGAATTTTCTCATTGGAAGTGCAATTAATTGCTTTACAGCCAATGCACATGAGCAAACAGGCCTCCAAAATACATGCCAATCAAACCCCACTGGGCGAATGAACAAATGACATAATAATGGTAACATTCAAAATCGAGTAAACGCGCTAAAATGAAAGCCAGTAACAAATGACCATTCTTCCTGTGTATTCGTCATACATATTCAGCCCTTCAGGATGCTTGCCATCAAAATCCAAAAAATACCTGGATTGTAGCTTGTGTAATGATGAAACCTGACTACCCCACAGACATTTTTCGGACATCTATCTACAGCAAAGAATATTAGTAGATCACTATCACTACTGTTGAATTCAGTGGCGGCTCCTCGAGGGAGTGCTGCGGGTGGTGGGCGGTGCGAGGAGGGGCAGGGTGGGGATAGTAAACTCCGGCATACGGCCAATTGGAGTTAAGTAAATAAATAAATAAAACAATTTACATTGCGTGCGCTCTAACGCCAACTCGGCGATGCAGCGCGCTCAGTGTGAATTGTTTCATTTATTTATTTACTTAACTTCGTTCTGCCGTATGCCGGAGTTTACTACCCCCCACCCTGCCCCTCTCCCGCCCCACCGCCCCGCAACACTCCCTCCAGGAGCTGCCACTGGTTGAATTTTTCAAAATGTCTAGCCACAGTGTAAGTGTTATCTTTATTCCTGATGGCCAGCCGCGGCCCGTGGAGGGAGTTCCATGGGGCGGTTAGGCGGGGCGGGGGAGGGGCAGGGTGGGGTGTTCTAAAAACCGGAATATGGATAATTGCAGGTAAGTAAACGATTAAATAAATAAAACGAATTTCGTCGCGCGCGATGCATCGCAAAATGCAGAGGGCGTTGATCTGTGATTTCTTGGTCAGCTTGTTATCTATGATGGTTCTGAGGTTTCTGGCGTACCCTACTATTTTCTTTCTAATGATGCCAGATTTGAAGATATTGCCATTGACTTTCAATACCAGATCCAGAAAGATCAGTGTTGATCAATGGCATATGTGAATTTTAAATCCATATAATTCTCATTTCATTTGGAAATTCTGTTCCCCTTCCAGAAAAATGGACTGGCAATGTAATGCAACCTTAAGAGAATATTTTTGGAAGATCTCTAATTCTGTCTCCCAAACCACCTTTCCCACCCACTAACCCATGCAATGATTTGGAAAGGTGTGGGCACAACAGATCCCCATAGCTCTTCCCTTGAATTGTCTGCTGTAGGGGGTATTACCAAATAAGAAAATATTTTCTTTCAGAAAATATCCGATCAAATGAATCAACATTAATGCTTATACTGGTGCAGATAACAAGCTTGTAAAAGAATGTTGCATTCCAAAATAGACTATTCATGCCAAAGTTAATCATCATGGCCCACATTACACATGCGGCGCACTTTCCTTCATTGCACTGGTTACACCTTTAAGAAGGTGCACCTGGCGCAGTGAATGTGTTGCATTATGGGGAATGCACTGCCCCCAGGGTAGCCACGAACTCATGCTGCCCTTGGGGCAGTGGATTAATGTGGCTGCTTTAAAGCAGCTCCTTGTTTCACTGTGCAGGCGACAAACTGCCTGCACTTTTAAAGGGGAATAGAGATCCCCTTGCAGGCGAGTGCAGTCAGTGACTGCACCCGCCTGCAAGGGGATGTCTGGGGGGGTCCATGGGACCCCCTTTACCCCCTGCAGAGGGCTGCTCTCAGGAGGCTCCCTGACAGTGCGCCTCCTGGGGCTTCTTTGCCACTGTGCCCATGTTCGTAATGCGGCACGGGCACAGAGGAAAACAGATTCCCTCATTTGCATGGGTGATGCCCCCAGCAAATGAAGGAAATCCTCCTTAAAGACAGCGCTGGTGCTTTATGTGCACTAGTGCTAATGGTATTACAGAAGGGGCTGCACAAGAGTCTGTGGCCCCTTCTGTAATACCTAAGTGCCTCAGGGACGTGCAAAGTGTTCGCAAACACCTGTTGTAATAACAAGGAGAATTAAACATATTTCTCCTCATCATACCTCTTTTGGGAAGGTGTACAATGTTGATGCATTCTCAAGTTTGCTAGAACTAATCCTGAGAATGCGTCAAAATCCATGGGCGGATGCGTGGGAACATCCTTGCTCACCCATGGAACTCCTTCCAAACACAAAGTATAGCAAGTCAGTGACTCGCGCTGCCTTGTGTTACATGCAAAGGACTAAGTCCTGCAGAACGATCAATCTGGCTTTGCGTGGCTTCTTAAATCTCACTGAAGTACTTAAGTTGCCTCGCGCTGCCTTGCATGATGCAGTGGCAACACAAGGGCCTCCTAAATCTGGGCCCAGGACTCCTGTGGCAAACAACCTGATCCACTGTGGTTGGGGCCCAGGTCTGACATGGTGGGAGAAAGAATCTTTGTTATGACTGTCTCATATATTCATATTTATGACTGCGAACTGCAAGAAAATGTTTCAGAGAGCCCTGCTTTCAGAGAGATCAACAAAAGGTCAAAAGGATGGTCCATATAAAACTTGCAATAAAGATATTTTTAGCTAGCAGCAACCTGGGCCACAACAAGATTCAGGCCAATGTCCAGCACTTAGAGTCTCATTCAGATTCTGCCAGAATGGGGGCCTAGTCATAAATTAATGTTAGTCCGCTACTCTTGTGGTGTACAGGTCTTTAGAGGCGAGGGACACTGATTTTGGTCAGGAGAAGCCTCTACAGGTGCACAGTCACTGGTGGCAGACTTTCTGCTACCTGGCCCCTATATTTTGTTCATCAAGAGGACTGACCTGTATATAGTAGTCCTGCCAATGCATATTTTGATGTTGGACTCGGGCAGGAAAATTTAAAAATGGCCCTAAGTGCAGCGAGAAAACTCGACTAGTGTCAGAGTCCTTGTTTTTTTCTCCAGAATCAATCCCCAGCTTTGTGGATTTATTTACGAAATAGTAAAAATGCTGAGTGGGTCATAACAACATGCGAGCCCAGAGGCTTTTATTTTGATGAACATCCTTCTGCCACAGCAGCAGAAGCACTTTCATCAAAATGATCCTCGCTAGGTATGTGGGGCACATCTCTCATAAAACAGAGAATTTGTTCAGGGAACATGCAGGCAACGGCTTCTGCTGGCCTTAAACCCTAGTAGACGTTCAATCAGAGTTCAAATGACCCTTTTTACCCTTCTGTTGTCTAGATCAAGCATTGCATCCTTGGTTCACATGACAATGGAGAGCATATTAAATGTGTTAACTCCATTTGAAATAGATACCTCTGATGTGCTATGTCCGGCCATGGCCTTGCTTGAATAAAATCCTTTCTCTCACGTCCATTTCCTGATAGAGATAATTGCCCTTTTCCTCTCTTCTGCACCTTGATAGTCAACACTCCATTACAACCGTTCATAATACCATCTACTTCTTAAAGCCAATAAGCAACTACTGGGGAGAGACTGTCAAATACTTTAATCTTGAATATTAAATGCTCATAGTGCCCAAATGATGATCTGGTCTACACCAAAAACATCACAGCTGATTCAAGGAGCAGGACACTTGCTCGCTTATATGTCTTTAAATACCTCTAGATCATCCAAGGCGGAATGAACCAAAACAGGCTAGCACTCAATGGTGATAAGACCATTATGCTTCTATTTGGATACAACCAACCAATGATGCTGCACTTCAATTTTACTAACTCACTGATCTCTTAGTACGGTCCACATCCTTTTCTTTCAAATTCAAGGATAAAGTACTCATAACAACTACTCCTACCATCTGTAAACCGTAACCTGACTGCTTTCTCGCTAACCAATCTAATGGCTCTTATCATCATTTCACAATACCTTTTTGTTTTGTCTGACAACCCTTCAAGTGGGCCAAAAGGAATTTATGGATCCATGTATCAAATAATGTTTAATTTTGTGTCTATGGGAAACTGCATTTGGACATATAAACTTCAGAATGGGTCCTAACAGCCTAAATGACCTTCTGCCCTGTCTAGACATTCTGAATTTAGGAAGGTAGGTGAAATTTAGTTCATTAAAACAAAGTGTCCGCATAGGAATATATGGACAAATCAGAAATCGAATACATGCCGGCCTGGCTTGGTGCAAAGCTTTACAAACATATAATCATTTTTTTAATTTACTACGTTTAGTTATTGGAAGCCAGTGGAAGCGATGAAGATAGTGAGCAACTGAAGCTTGACAAGGAATATGGCATAGCGGATGTGCCGGCGCATTTTTAACAGTTCGTAGATGCCTTAAGCAGGAGTTTGTGGCTCCCAAATAGAGCACATTGCCGTGATCCAGCCTGGAAATTACCAAAGAATGCATGATCGTTTTTTGAGATTCGAGGGGAAAGAGCTACAGTATCTTTCTGAGACATCTTAGCAGGCCAAAGCAGCAGTCGGCAACCTTAAGTTTGCTGTTCCATAGTTAATTTACTATCCAGCCGAAAAGCCAGGTCTTTAACCACCTGCTTATGGGTGGGACAGTTGTCTAATTCCTCAGGCCAACAGCGACTCCCCCATAGCACGGGTTTATTGCCTAGAACCAACATTTCTGTCTTGCTGACACTAAGCTTCAGGCAGGGGCGTAACACAGACCCCTGCAGCCCCTGCGCTGCAGAGGGCCCCCTCAGCACAAAACTCAGGCCCAAGAGTATCTGGAGTGGGGCCCCCTCCGTGTACGTGGCAGGGGGTTAGGCCTCATCCAGTCTGCCACATTCTTAGGCCATTTGCCAAATTAGCGTAAGTACTGGAATCTGAAAGAAAAAGATATAATAAAGTGTGTGTCCTCAGTGTAAGGGCAGATCAACTGTCCATGGTTCGCCAAGATGTCTGCCAAAGGACACACATAAATATTGAACAGTGTAGGGCTCAGTGAGGAGCCCTGAGGGACCCAGTGGGGTAGCTTGCACAATAAGAATAAGATGTTTTTTGGTGTTTCTATTCAAGGTTTTGCTTACATTGAATAATTTCTGTGACGGAGCCGTCAATTATAAATCAAATGTTTTGGTTGACAGCTCTCATACGCCTCACTATTCATTGATATCTGTGCTTTCTAGCAGATTAATCACGTAACACCACAAATAAAATAATGATCTGTTAAACAGAATGATAAAGTTAAGCAATTTGAAAAATAAGTTAAGATGCGTCACCTTCATGTCAGGAAAGCGGCTAATTTGACTATATGTAGAATTTCTGTAATGAACCGCTCCGCGCAGCGTCTCTCTCTGCTCTGCGTGCTCATTAAGGTGAAAGATGACAGGGCCGGACGAGAGATCTTCCGCTCCCTGACTGTGCGGTTTCAGTAACCTGTAAGGAAGGGATGCTTTCAAATCTCCCGGCCGTCATTTGAAAACCCTGGCTCTCAAAGTGGGCTACGATTTTTTGGCCCCAGTGCCAACGGTATTTGGTAACGTGCAGAATATCTGCGTGCACGTCACTCACGTCCTCAGCTGTAACCAGTGACGTCGTTTAGAATCACTTCCCAGGCTTTCGTGCCCAGTGTCGACACACAAGGGAAGAGATGTCACGCAACTCCCTTTCAAGAGAGAGGCAGAGGGCGGTGATTAAAACTAAAAGACAATTAAATTCGAAGCCTTCCAGCATTTGACATGGCAGCTTTTCTGCAGACATTTGGTTGCAATGCCTGCGACCCCCCTGCTGTTCGTTCACCATAGCTCAATTAAGATCTAAAGTTTTAAGGTATAGAATATGCAGTCAGCGGAGCACTGATCCGTTACACCGTGTAGGACTTCATTAAGCCGACCGAGAGAGAGCTGCTCTGTCAGGTTCCCTGTTAGGAAGGTAATGTGTTTCTTATTTACAAGGAATCAAAAAATGCAGTGAGCGCGCAGTAAAACGTGTACTTAAGTGCTACGAATGGGCTTTTTGTTTTGGATTGTATGCAAATGTTTTTACAGGTCAGATTTGTTATGTTATGTTATGTAGTTTTAAAGAGCGTACAGCTGCCCCAGCAAAGGGGCGTCCCAGCGCTTTATGGTTTGGTACTTACCCATGTCCCCTACTCAAACTACAGACCCTGGGGTTATGGATGGCATTCCCCCCCCCCCCCCCGCATAACAATTTGGAGACCACACCAATAGTTCTAAATATTTGGATTAGGGGGGGAGTTACCCCCCCCCCCGGCCGTATTTATTAACATTAACAAACAAATTAAAAAACATTATATACAGAAACTTTACGCAGAAAGTACAGATACATTTTTGATAGTCAGATATTCCACGGCTAACCTTAACACAGTCTAATACACAAAACACTCCTACCGTAAATCTATCAAAGTATGTATTTACTTTCTGCATGTCCCATCTAGAGCCTACGGCAAAGTCAATGACTGGCAGCTCCCCCGGTCCCAGTGTACTAATAAGGTTGCGCAGGGGGTTACAGCTTATCGGATGGATACTTTCCCCCGGGCCCCCCCTACGCCCTGTGCCTTACACTCCATTACGGGGGGGGGGATGCAGACTTCTGCATAATGGCGCCTTGATGCGCATGCGCGTGCGGGGTGGCCCCAGGCCCACTGGGAAGGATGACTCCCCCGGCCCCCGCACCCCGACAGCCTACCTACCGGCTGTCACTACCCCCTGGAGTTACATAGTGCTGACCGCTAAGGACCGAAGACTATGCTTACCAGTCATGACCTTACCACCTGACCAGAGACACTCTAAATACGACAATATCCAACTGAAAGAGAAATTCAAACTCGTGCCTTTATTTAAATGTTACTACCGAATCAATTACATGCATTCGCTTTGTTCCCTGCAAATAAATTTGGAAAAAAGGGAACAAAAATAATTATTCATAACACACAACCGAAAACCAACCTTCCAACAATACTTGCCTTAGGGGATGGTGGGTGGGAAAAGAAAGAAGATGTTACTGGCCCGCAGCTGGCCCTGTGAACGCTGCCTCTGGGGAGCAAGAACAAGAGACTGTTCTGCTCCCCACCACCCCCTTTTAAAGAGGGCGCCCAGGCTGACCGGATGAGACCGGTCAGCCTGGGCGCAAGCTGGACGTTTCTGAGCCGGAAGCACTGAAGTGCTTCCGGCTCACAGAGCGATACCAAAGGGGATGATAGACGGAGCGTTTGAGCAAATCAAACACTCACCTGATCTGGGTTTAATCCATCATCATTCTTTAGCTCACTCCACCACCCCAGTTCAGACATGGCCATATGCAAATCAGTCTGACCCTGTGCCTCATGGGAACAGTCCAGCCCGAACTGCCAAGCCATGTCTTCCCTGGACAGGAAACAAGCATCCTGGGACCGGTTTCGGGTTCATAACCCTCATCAGCCAGGCTATCTTGAATCCAGTGGCAAAGTGAGCAAGGGACCCACGTCTGGGCATACCCTGCCAACTTAGGGCGAACAAAGCGATACCAAAGGGGATGATGGACGGAGCGTTTGAGCAAATCAAACACTCACCCCCAGTCAACTGATCTGGATTTAATCCATCATCATTCTTTAGCTCACTCCACCACCCCAGTTCAGACATGGCCATATGCAAATCAGTCTGACCCTGTGCCGCATGGGAACAGTCCAGCCCGAACTGCCAAGCCATGTCTTCCCTGGACCGGAAACAAGCATCCTGGGACCGGTTTCGGGTTCATAACCCTCATCAGCCAGGTTATCTTGAGTCCAGTGGCAAAGTGAGCAAGGGACCCACGTCTGGGCATACCCTGCCAACTTAGGGCGAACAAAGCGATACCAAAGGGGATGATGGACGGAGCGTTTGAGCAAATCAAACACTCACCCCCAGTCAACTGATCTGGGTTTAATCCGATGGATTAAACCCAGATCTGTGACTGGGGGTGAATGTTTTGCCAATGTGCAACATTCCGTCCATCATCTTGTGTGTTTTGCTGTCCGGCTCACAGAGGCCGTGCCTTGCCAATTGGTCGTGGCGGGAGGGGGGAGGGAGCGCCGCGTAATTTGCTGACGCGGCCTCCCTCCCCCTTCTGGAGGCCGGGGACTGGTGTGACTGCCATAATGGCGGCACGGTCTAGTCAGCCCTCGCCTTCTCCAATAGCAACACAAAGGCAACCGACGGCAGAAGAGAGCCCATAGTAACGGCAGGAGGGGAACCTAATAACCTATTGAAAAGCAAAAGTGGCAGCCACTTAGTGAAAATGTGCGTAAGCAAATAAAAGCCATGGGTAGCGGATGTTGGAACCCCCGATTTCTCCGTTTAGAAATGAGTGATTTAGCTACGTCTGGCGTTAGCCAAGACTTTTTGATTTAACTAAAATGTGTGCACTAAAGCATACAGCATTGAATGGTGAATCAGCCCACTTCTGCCATTGGCTAACCTCAGTGTAACTCACTCTGCTGCCATATCACACGCAGTATATCCTCACACACGCTGGTTTCATATAATGCCAGGGACTACTACTATGGCAACGTGTGCATTTTTTTCAGAACAAAATATTTTTGCGTTTAGCTGATATATCTATATATTTTTTGATTGATAAGAGCCCAGCAGTTTCCCAACAATACCGTTTTGCAAGATCCGCGACAAACCAAGCATTGACAAAGCCAAATAAGTGGAGATCAACACCGTACTTTTAGCATTACAGAGGCTTGTTTAATTCTGTTGCTGCATATTACGTGAAGAGACATGCTAAGGCGTTCAATGCGTTGGAATGTTATTCCTCTGCTATGGTTGCACCATTTAAAATACATTTATAGGGTTTGAAAATGTGACACCACAATACCTTTTTTATTCTTTAAACCCACTCCCTTTTCTAGCTTGGCACGACAGGAAGTGACATCATATGGAGTTTGTACCTGATTCTGAGCCATTTTGTTTGTTCACTATTTGTTGTGCAGTCGAAGCTGCATCATGTTAATAAACAGTGGCTAAAACGTGTAAAATCAAATCAGCCTCTAAAACAAGGGCTGATCAGATGAAAGCTTAGTTTAAAAGGTGGTAATATCACTTAATCACGTCGGTTTCAAAGCTGTCGAAAGTAGCTGCATATTTTTCTCTCTCACGTAGATCAAATCAGATTGGCTTGAACACACTTGAAAAGGTCTCGTGCCCGCTGGTTTATATACATGTACAAACACAAAGCCACTGTTATCACCTTGCACAACCAAAAGTCTATGTTGTCCTTTCCAAGCCTCCCTTCTACCCTTGGAGGAGGAGGGAAGCACACCCCAGGCCCATGCTACTGGTTAATATATTTCTGTATGCCCACTGCAGTGAATAACAGGAAGCTACTGTGAACCCAGCCGAGTGATTTATAAGCATTCTCTGTGCTGAAGAAAGTGCTGAGCCGCACTTTGCAGCAATCTTAAACAATGTCGAAATGTGTCCCTTTAGCATTCTTTAACCTATTGATAATGTCTCATAAATCCATATAAACTTAAATTATACCACAGCAACACCCTGGGATTATATGTTAGAAACATCAATAAAAGATATGCCACATATTTAGCTAAGTCGGCGTTTTATCATAAAGGGACAGGCACTTCAGGTAAAATCTACCATCTAGGAGTATTTAATTCAGGTTTACACGACCAGAAAAAAAATGTGCTTCTGAATGCCAGATCAAAAAGATAACTCCTGACGAAGTGCCGGATTGGGGAAGTGGTCGCCTAATGACTGCTTGACCAAAATGCAATCAATTACCGATTGGTAGATCAGAACAACAATCAGTCACCCAAGATGCACTTAAACACTGATTGCCGCTTCAGGAAATGAATCAGTTAATTATTTCTGGTTCACGGTGACCATTAATTATACAGTAGTGACCGGTTACTGATTGCTGGTTTAGGAAAGGTATAATTTACTGTCAATGCATCACTGAATCAGAAAAGTATGAAGTTACTGATTAATCCGAAAACAATGATTCTGGTTCTAATAATGGCTGGCATTTTGTTACTTTTACAAGATAAAAAAACATTGTAAACTGTAACTCAGTTCAGCAGTGAGTTTATATCTTCCTTTACATACCACTAAGTTACATGATTTAGTATCTAACTTTTGAGTGCAATGATCAGAATTGTATAGACCATTGTAAACTGACCCCACACACATTTTTAGATTTCTAAATCGGCTGCTAGGTCTAGTGGGGCCGGAATACATATACTCGACTGGTGGTCGCACAACTTTTTTTTACCAACATTTCTGGGGTAAATAGATAAATAGTGCAAGTTTTCAGAGGCATTTGCACTGACTAAATAATGCAAACAAGCAATGTCAAAGCCAATAAGACAGACCTTGCCTGCAAAGTGCATTATTGTTTCCTTCACTGTAGTTTCCTGTTTACAGATGAGAATAGTAATTCAGCCGTAGGAGCGAGATGCTAGAGACGTGTATTGGAGTATGCCACTGGGGTCGATACTCAAGCTAGGTGACAAGTAGCTTTCAGATGTGTGGTTAGGAAAGAACCCACAGGTCTAAAAACAGACACCGCAAGATTCTCTAGCTCTAGGTGTAGATGTGCTGTGTTTTCTAGCACTATCCTACGGCATAGTGTCTAGGAGGTTATGGTTTGGACCACACCACCCACGGTTCAGTCCTGATGAAGGCCTATGGCGTGTATAGGGCATAAAATAGTGCCAGAAAAGTGCCTAGGTGAAACTAACAGATTCCTAGGGGTTAAAGTGCTTTTAATCATGTGCAAAGTAAAGATATAAATAAAATTCACCATTCACAACGCATTTTTAAATATAGGGTCCCATCACATCCCCACTAAACATGGAGTAATTTGGTATTTAAAAAAATCTGATGACCAGTGGAACAAAATACTGAAAAGCCTTCATAAGCTCCTCAAGTAGTTGTGCTCCACATGGAGGTCTCTGAAGACCGAAACGAACTGATCCCAGAAAAAAAGAAGTCCTATGATGAAGCATGCCTCTCATTAGTGGGTGAGGGTTTTAAAATCCTTTGTACAAAAAGTGTGGGGGCTGATCTAAAGTGGTTATTCTATGGTTTCCAAAAAGCAAGGAGACTTTCCCAACAGAATATCTTCCTGATTACGCTTGTTTTTGTTTTGTGTGATGATAGGTTTTCCAGCACAATATGAAAATACATTTGCTAGAAAATATACGTTTCACAGACAGTTTTGAACGATAGCGCTGGCGCACAATTAGCGCTATCACTAGAGGGAGTTCCCTCATTTGCACGGGGTTGTGGCTTAATAAAAATTAGGGAAACCCTTTGCCTCTGCGCCCGTGCCGTATTTCCGGTGCAGGTGCAGAGGCAATGAAGCTTGTAGGAGGCGCACTGACAGTGCACCACCTCAAAGGTGATGGTAGTATTCTAGGGGGGGGGGGGTGCCCTATGGACCCCCCGACCTCCTCTTACAGGCGGGTGCAGTCACTCTCTGCATCCGCCTGAAAGGGGATCTCTAATCCCCCTTAAAAGTGCAGGCGGGCTGCTGCCTGCACCATGAAACACTGCGAGACTGCTTCAAATGCGCTCCATTTTCTCTTGAATGCACTGCCCCCAGGGCAGCATGAGTTTGCGGCTGCCCTGAAGGAAGCGCATTCAACATAACATGGCACACTCTCCTTGTTAGCGCACCTTTTGAAAGGTGCGCTGGGTGTCAACAAAGAGAATGCGCCATATTCTATAATACGGCCCCTGGTAGTTGAACAGGATATAGGGATCCTTTGTGGCTGGCAAATGAATGCTCATTGTCAGTTCCGTGCCACCTATCTATGACCCAGAGCATTGCAGAATAAATGCAGAATCCTATTGTCAGAGAGTGGGTCATTCATTTTGGAAGGGGGCCCTTCACAATTCAACAAACCCTAACTGGTTATGCCTCAACAAAATTCTTAGAAAAACTCTTCTCAACCCCTGGAAGCTTTGCCTCAAGCAGCAGGCAATTCACCAGAGAACTGCATGTTAAATTCAAATATTATCAAAAACTTTTAAAGTCAGGAACCACACGCAATAAAGTCCTGGTTTACAAAAATATAGAAAATGAAATGAGCAAAAATACTTTTAAATCATTAAAGTTTGATAAGGGGAAATGGACGTACGAACTTTTAAAGTTTGTTGGTGTTCTCGCTGGACACCAACCCCTGGTTCTCAGCTTCCAATGTGGGACAGGTTGTACACAGCTCCTGGTCTTCAGTGTTGTCTGCTCCTCACATCTACAGCAACAAGGTCACCGTCAACTCACTTGAACCATCCGTCATCGGTGGGCACTTCTCTTCCATGCCTCCTGGTCACCTCTGAATGGAATAGGCATTGTCCCCTCTGCTAACAGGTTCTTCTCTTCAAGAATCCACCCTTGGATTCCACTGGACTCTGGCACAGACTTCTCCAGCGGCATCTTTCCTGAAGTCTTGATTGTGGTCTACGGTGGTTTCAGATGTCAGTTCGCACCAATGCACCCGGCTTCCCTGGTGTAGGTATCCTGGTTCCTGGGGTATCCATGGGTGGGGTGACTCTCCAACCTTATGCCTTCCAATGGGTTTCTTCATGGTCCACCGGGAAGGGTCCTTCTTCTTCCAAACTGCAACCACTACTTCCCCGTTGACTTCTATTGGACACGCAGCTGTGTTTCCACTCTGCACACAGCCTCCGTGGGGTTCCTGGGTACTTACCTTGGCTGGTTCCTTGGGCCCCCAGCTCCTCTGAGTCTCCTGGTCCAAGTCCTGACTTTGGTTGCAGTTCGCATTCCACTTTCTTAATATATGGTTTGGTCTCCCCCTGGAGACCACTGTATTTTGTTCGTACTTAACTGCTACAATTAAAGAATTCTTGTGTATTTGTGTTCAAATCTCCGGGTAGGAGATATACCAATGTGTTAGTAAGTGTTGTGTAATAAATAGAACTATTATTATATATACTCTGTGTTGTTCTTTTTCGTTTGACCTACACTACATGATTAGATCTGGTAAAACAAGCTGCTTAACACTCCTTCAAGATAAGCCTGAAGGCTGCTCTCCACACCTGTCACTTAGAGAGCATTTCTATGGTTGACCAAGACCCCTAAAATCACCATAAGGGTTGTCTGGATTAGTGCAGGGTCCTTCACTTGAATAAGTGTGCACCATATACTAAGCCAGCCTCCTACAGCAGACCACTACAATTTGGAATTTTGTGAACTGATGAATTAGTACATAGGTCTGTTCTGCAAATCGTTTTTCAATTGCAAAAATTCTGTGTACAATCTGCAACCAATTTTTTTGAATGAAACCTTTGTACATCAGACCCCTTAGTCTCTTAAATGAAAATTAAACTACTTCAGTGAGGCATGGTCCGAGGCATGGGCAAGTGAAAGTGCCTTGAATACAGATATGTCATTGTTGTGCTTCTGCTGAGCTCATTGATTTTTGGCACCAAAAGCTCCAAAGGAGATAAAGCTGGATTTTATAGCCGCAAAGGTCCCATCATTTCTGGGATACATTTGTTGTCTTTCAACGGAGTCACCTTTTTTAGTTCATTAACTCCTCCAGTGGAGCAAGGCTGTATTCATGCAGAGCTCCACAGGGCTAGCTATTCATACCATAAGGTCCTGCTGAACCTGTTTTAAGCAAGGCAAAAAGCCCAAACTGGGACAAACCTATTTCTCATGTCTGTAAGCTTCTACGCGCTAGATCACTCTCCCGTCAGGATTCCTGTAGGCTTCATCCTCTGTGATTTATTGGGATCTATTGAAGTTAGGCAACCTTCTGATTTTTATGTCACTGAAATAGGTAAGCAGGATATAAAATACTGGCCCTTAGAGAGCACTGGGTGCTACCAGGAGTACTTGAGTCCTTTTCTTCCATTAGTAGTAAGGCTTTCTCCTGCAATGACACTCTGCACCACGATACTCCACTCTGACAATCTACAACACACTACTTCACTCCATAACATGCCACTACACTCCACAACATCAAACTCCACTCTACAACACGCCACTCCACGCCACTCCACAGCACTCCGCTCAACGACACTCCATGACACAGGCACCAGCATTTCCACATTGGGAAAGGCACTCTTCACAAGCCAGTCCACTCCACTTTACAACACGCCACCCCACTGTATGACACGCCATGCTACAATACAACACGTCACTCCACTCTTCAACACGACATTCCACTCTATGACACGCCACTCCACTTTACTCCACCCCACTCCACTCTACACCACTCCACTCTGCACCCATTCACTCTAAGACACTCAACGACACACCACTCTATGACATGCCAGTCCACACTACGCCCCTCCACTGGGCACCACGATACTCCACTCTGACAAACTACAACACACCACTCCACTCCACAACATGCCACAACACTCCAGGACATCAAACTCCACTCTACAACACGCCACTCCATGCCACTCCACAGTACTCCACTCTATGACACAGGCACCAGCATTTCCACATTGGGAAAGGCACTCTTCAACAAGCCACTCCACTCCACTTTACAACACACCAATCCACTGTGTGACATGCCACAATACAACATGTCACTCCACTCTCCAACACGCCATTCCACTCTATGACACGCCACTCCACTCTACACAATCCCACTCCACTCTACGGCACTCCTCTCTGCGCTCATCCACTCTAAGACACTAAACGACATGCCACTCTATGACATGCCCGTCCCCTCCACTGTGCACCATGATACTCCACTCCGACAATCTACAACACCACACTCCACTCCACAAAATGGCACAACACTCCACAACATGCGACTACAACATGCCACTCCACAGCATTCCACTCTACGACACTCCATGACACAGGTACCAGCATTTCCACATGGTCTTCACAAGCTGCAGGCACTCAAGGCCTTTCGTGACTCCCAGAGTCTCTTTGAGAACCTCCACCGACTCATAGCGATCTAGGGAGGGGGAGAGGGTGGGAAGAGCTGTTGCAGCACCTGACCTGCTGCTTATCCAAGGCCTGATACCAGTGCTTTACAAGTATATACACACACCCTCTTGGTCACTGGGACCCTCATTTTCACACAAACAAAAGGCTTAGGTGCAGTGGCCGCTTTCCACATTGATGGCATCAGGCACAGCATTTTCTCGTGCTACCTGACTCATCTGCCAGGCACCAAAGTCCCCCGTCACTCATTGCACCTGATACTAGGCGTATCAGGGCACTTCGAACACCATGTTGTTGGTGCATCCAGTAACTGGCTGATGGCCCTATGAACCTATTCACCTACCGTGCAGGCTTCTGGTTCCATCTTCTTTCTCTTACAGTCAGGGGTATGTCCCTACCAACCTCTTCCCCTACTGTGCAGGCTACTGGTTCCATCTTCTATTTATAGGGTGAGGGGTGGCTGGCAACAGGTGGTACTCAACAAATTCAACTGGATAACGAATTACAGGGCTGTTGTCCCAGGATCTTCAGCTATTGCGACTTACACAGTTGCCATCTTGGGCATGCCCCATGGATAACTAGTAATTTACCATAACCTCCTTGTGGAGCTGGGAAGACTATAACTAAAGAAGAAGAACCTACTCAAATGTTTAAACTGTCTGTCCTGAGCATGGAGCAATATATATAATACTTATTTCTATAGCTTACATACTCAGTTTGTTTGCTATGTCAAAATGTCTTCTCTCATTATACACCTTAATCCCTTCATGCCAAATTCACCTTGACTTACTTCTGATTGATTCCTATCCCTTCTTTCTTCGGCGTGACACTCTCCTTACCTACAAACCTCTTGATGTTTTAAATTTTGGAGTATAACCTCATCTCAGTCTCATGAGTAAGTAAGTCTCCTGGGTTATTAAATCCATTTAAAACACTGGTAGCTGGAGCTCTATGCTCTTCAGCTGGAATGCAAAGCCCTCTTTTGGTTGTTTTTAAAATTGCATTATGTAGGCTGAAATTTTTTAAAGGAACATCGCAGACACTTGTTGGTTTTTGACAAAATAACTATATGTTTCAGAATTTCTCTTTTGACATTTTTCAGCCCACAAAATGTAATAATAAAAACTATGCTAAAAGAACGACTCACATGCATTTCTTTTTATTAAAACTTTATTAAACATTTTTATAATATTGACTATTATTGAACATTGCATGTTGACTCTTTGACAAAGTCAGTAAACCTGCCTGAATGCAGCCAGGACCTGCGAGACCTCCCTGGGGCTAAACATATAAAGTAAATGCGGGGGGGGCCGCATGGCTCGCAGCCCCAGAGAAAGCCACCTCTCCGAGGCTAAACACACAATATATGTATGCGGGTGGGCATGCCCATGCCCCAGGGGCCAGCACCTCCCAGGGGCTAAACAAGCAAAGTTAATGCAGCATGGCCTGTATGGGCCCCTGCATCCCGGGGACCGACAATTTCCCGGGGCACATAAAAATATGAGCCCACCCACCCCCAGGGACAGACACCTCCTGGGGCACTTACAAATATGTATGTAGGTGGGCCCATTCAGCCTTCCCGGGGCTAAACATAAAATTAATGTGAGGGGGCCCAGGGTGGATGAGCACGCTGGGCCCACCCGTGCCCCCGGACCATCACCTCCCCACGGCTAAACATAAAATTAATGCGAGTGGGCCAGTGTGGCACCCCGCAGGCCAGGGGACCCTCACCTCCCCAGTGCAAATATGTATAAATGAATGCCGGGGACCCACACGGACCCGAGCAGCCCCAGGGACTGCTACTTAAAAATATGTATGCGGGAGGGCCTGCTGGGCCTGCCAGCAACCCAGCAATCACCACCTCCTGGGGCTACACAGATAACATCAATGCCTGGTTGGCCCTGCAGCCCCAGGGACCACCATCTCCCCTGGGCACTGACAAATATGTATGTGGGTGGGCCCGCATGGCCCGCCTGCACCACAGGGACCACCCCATTCTCTGCGCTAAAAATATAGGATGAATTAGGGGTGGCCCTACAGCTGCAGGGCCTGTCACCTCCTTGGGACACTTACAAATCTGTATGCGGGCAGTCCTGTTTGGCCCTGCCTGGGTACGGGCACTGCCACCTCTCTGAGCTAAACATATAAAATGAATGCATGGGGACCACTGTGGCCACAATAACCACTAAAACAACCTGGATCTGGTGCTGAATCAAAAGACTAAACCAGGAGACAGTATATCTACCTATTCCGACATCTCTTTAAGAGAGAACCCTTCTAGGACAGGACCCATCGATCACAAAAGGTGGTGAAATATCATCATTTGGGTCTGTATATCTCAATG
This sequence comes from Triturus cristatus, assembly GCF_964204655.1. Lineage (NCBI taxonomy): Eukaryota > Metazoa > Chordata > Amphibia > Caudata > Salamandridae > Triturus > Triturus cristatus. The sequence continues at coordinate 411,923,876 of NC_140595.1, forward strand.
TGACGAACCAGGTCTTGACATAACGACTAGGTAACGTCCAGAGAGAATGCAACAAAGGAGGGTTGCTGTCAGATCTCAAACAATGTCAAAGCGACAGTATATCCAAAAGTTGTAAAGGGGATCCTAAAGTGAGCAGCACTAAATATTAATGGTGAAAATAAAAATGGCTAGAGGAACTCAAATGTGCTTTATTCAGTAGAGTGCCCCTGTCATAATTAAAAAGCAATATGGCAATTTAGCACAAATATTTTGTCATTATGCTAATGTCTATAGCAGTATGGTCGACATGTTTCTGCCCATTGTGATCTACGAGTATCAGGGCTTTCTTCAGGACCTTAGATGCTGCTGTGGTTAAGTGAAAAAACGTGACAAAGTAATTTCATTGAAAAAATACTTAAGTAAAGGAGTGCTACCGCACCGGTCAATTCAAAAGATATCGGAACCGGATACCTAGGAAGAAAAAAGGAATGGTCGGTAATAACAATCTACCTGGTATTCTTAGATTTAGCAAACGGTCATCTCTGTTCAATGACTCAGAAGAAAGCATTCGGTGATGCTAAAGAGCACTTAATCGATGAATTAAATTCCACTTACCCATAATCATTGGGTGATGCCCTCACCTCAACCTGGTCCTTACTCAGGGAAAGGGGGCCCCGCTCTATTTGAAAGGAAGACAAAATCAGGCTACTAGTTATAATGCCTAAAGTATAGCCTCCCAATAAACGTGGCTAAAAAACGAGACATAGTTCGTGCACTGTCAAAAGGGATGGGAAACATGGTCATGATCTGAACCCTAAATTTTCTAGCTATGTAGTATACTAGAGAAACAGATTATTTAATCTAATGAAATCACATTCACTGACTAGCAATAGTCTTCATGGAATGCAGCGTTCAAAATTGCCCACGATGGAATATCAGCCTCTCTCACATCTGATAACTTAAGTAGTCAGCACATGACCGTACATGCAGCCAAAGTCTAGTACTCTAAATAATTGGAGAGAAAGGGTACTAGCGCTAAACTTACCTCTCCGTCGGTACCCCAGGGCGGTCTTTGAGTAAAGACCGGAGGTATCGGCGAGAAGGTCTATGCGCTCTTTATGGCCGAAGGAACTCAATTGGTTGCCGGTTCGTCTTGCGAAAAGGTGGCCAGATTAGCGCCTGTTCCGATTTCAAACCCAGACGCATGTGTAGAAAGATAACACTAGTTTCTAAAAAGACCTCGTTATTGTACGCATGTGTTGGACACTGCCGGTTCGTCTTTCCGGAAAGGTGGCCAGAATAGTGCCTGTTCCGAGTTCAGCCCCAGACGCATGTGTGGAAAAATAGCACTAGTTTCTAGAAAAACCTCGTTATTATATGCATGTGTGGGACACAGCCGCTAGTTAACAGCGGTATATGAACCTCCGTGTTTCCTAGATAGAAAACAAACAAACGTACGCATGCGTGTAGGGGGGGATACAATATTAGATGAGCTATCCTTCTGTCCTTAGTATAACTGCACCCCTCAAACAGAGGGTAACAGAGACTAGAGAGACAAGACTACAGAAAGGGGCACAGGATCATGCTCTATCTGGTTGTAATACGCTCAAGATAGCGCTGGAACTACAACAACAGCCAAGGAATGTCGTCATTCAGCCCCATGATTTCCGAACGTAATCGGTGTACCCATCGTTGTTCTCTGCGTAGCAGAAAACGTTGGACATCTGTCGTGTGTGAAGGAATCTGGGGTTGTTCTAAGATAACCCAGTGTAAATCAGTTTCTTTGTGGCCTACTGCAATAAAGTGATTTGTGAGTTTCGTCGCACTTTTCTTACACCGTATAGTGCTTTTGTGCTCTGATATTCTTAACTTGATCTTACGAGATGTCATACCCACATAGTTCTTCCCACATGGGCATTTTATCAGATAAATCACCCTTTCACTATTGCAATTGGTGTGTTTATTCAGGACCCAAGGTCTATTCGTCCCAATGTCTACCTCTGTTGTATGCGAGGTTTAGGGGCACACTGAACAGGTACCACAGGGGAAATGGCCTTTCACAGGGGGTAAGCCCCATAATGTAGTATTTTCAGGATTTCTCATTACTCTGGGACGTGTGTGTACCAACTGGTCTTTTATGTTGGAGCTCCTCTTAAAAGCAAAGAGGGGGGAGGCAAAACTTTTCCTTCAATTTTGAGCACTTTCCAGTTCTTTAGGATGCTCTTCTTCAAGGCGTTGGAGTAACAACAAAACGTGTTGACACATGTAATTCTTTCATCTTTATCAGTAGGATTACGAATCCTCTTCTCTAGAAGAGCCTCCCTATGATTATTCGCAGCCCTTTTCATAGATGTCCTGATGATTTTCTTTGGATATTGTCTATCAATAAGCTGTGTTGAAAGTTGGGAGGCATGTTCTCGATATTTAGAAACGTCGGAACAATTCCGGCGTATACGGAGAAATTGTCCGAATGGCAGATTCTCCCTCAGAGATCTTGGATGGAAACTCTGAAAGTGTAATAGGGAGTTATGTGCCATCGGTTTTCTGTATAGTTCTGTGCTGAGCACTCCATCATTACAACCAATTAGTAAGTCCAAGAAGGGTAAACTGTTCTTGGAGAATTCACAAGTGAACTTCAAGAATTCGTTTCTGTTGTTCAACCAGGAATGGAAATTTTTGATTGTATCTGCGGAACCTCTCCATATGACTAAAATGTCATCAATATATCGTTTCCAGGTCAGAATGTGACACAGGAACGGATTGGCTGTAGAAAGGATCTCAGTCTGCTCAATTTGGTGGACATACAAAAAAGAGAAGGAGCAAAAATACTCCCCATGGATGTTCCGGAGATCTGTAGAAATAACTCATCTTCAAATTTGAAAAAGTTTTCTTTCATAGCCAATGTGGCACAAGACATGATGAACTCAACTGGTGTGGGGCTCTCCAGATCACTGTGGCCCCCACAGCCCAGGGACGACCACATCCCCGGGGCTAAACGTAAAAAGTCCTGGGGTCTGCCACTTCCCGGGGGCTGAAATAAATTAATGTAGTGTTCCGTCACGGACCCTTGGCCCCAAGGACCACCACCTCCCCAGGGCTAAGTTTTATGATGGAGGGAGGCTGTGCTGCCCCCCTAGAGGACCCATAGATGGCCCTGGGGATGACCACCCCACAGGGCTGGCTCCTGCTACCTCCCGAGGCAGCTGTTTACTTTTGCTTGGTGAGAGCTGACTGCTCTCACCAAGCGAAAAGCAAACATAACTCCTCTTTCTGCAAGCGTGAGCTATCAAACAGCTCTTGATTGCAGAAAGTGGAGTTTTCATCTGTTTCCTTGCACACAAATGTGCGTTCAGGGAAACTGTTGAATACACTGCTCCCACAAGCAGGCAGCTGCTATTTAACACAGCTCCTTGCTTGTGACAGCAATGCTGGCTCCCGTAGGCAACGTGGAGCCACCTAGGTCCGCGAGGGCCTTGAGGCTCCCCCGCGGCCCCTTTGCAGTGTCTGAATGGTTCTGTGGATGATGTCATCCGTGATGTCATTTGAAATGTCACCAGTGATGTCATGAGTGATATCACTGAGCATGTCATGAGTGATGTAATATGTGAGGTCATAGGCAGTGCATTGCGGGAGCGTGAGTTATAGTTAGTTCATGTAACTACAACTGCTGAATTTCACTGGTTTTGTACGACTGAAATTTATTATTTTATTATTTGAGTTTTGTATAGCACAAACTGGACCCAAAGATATCAGAGCGCTTTACAGAGTTGGCATGGCAGCAAATACATGAGTTACGTTTATAGTAAATCCAAATACAAAGTGATAGAGTGAAAACAAAGTATATGTCAGACATCCGGATGTGTTGATGATACAGGTTTGAGGTATGTACAGTGTATACCTATAAAATACTTTGGCAAGTTATCACAGCAGCAGGTGCAGAGATTACATGGGCAGCAAATACAATAATACATAATGACAGTATATAAAGAAAAATCTATGATGAAACAGTAGTATATATAGACTATAATTGAGGTAGAGATGGTATATAAAAAAAGGCGGCATTTGGGGTAGTTGGATTCTAAACATGTATATATAAAGAGGCTTACAGAGTTAGCACATCAGTAGGTGCATGAGCTACATGTGGGGTAAATAAAAAACATGAAACACTATACAAAGGAGATTTGCGACAGACAGTGAAATCGATGGACGATATGCCTTTGGAGGTATCTAATATAGGGTGTTGTGCAGGTACGGAGAGTTGTGGCACAGTTTTTCCCACAGTATTGATGTTCAAAGTTATTCATAGGGTGAGGGGTGGGGGCAAACAGACCAGTCACAAGGTTTAGGATTTAGATACTTGTTGAAGAGAAGAAGTTTCAGTTTCTTGTTGAAGTAAGGGAATGAGTGATAGTCACATAAATCCTTAGGCAGTGAGTTTCACTTTCTTGTCACACTACCATAGAAGGAGCTGGTGAATGATTTCTCTTTTTTAAATTTTGGTGGAATCAAGAGAAGAATGTGAGAACTTCAGAGAGGCCTGTTATTGACCAACTTTTGATAATTTATTTGTGATGTAGACTGGTTTTTCAATGTAGAGAGCTTTGTGAGTTATGCAAGCGGTTTTGAGTATACCTCTCACTTCGATTGGTAGTAAGTCGAGTTTCCTGAGAGTTGGAGTGATGTGGTCAATGCAGCTCTCTCCGAGTGTAGTCTAGCCACTGTGTGAAGTGTGGCTTTCAAAGGGGCTATGTGTTTTTGTGGCACCCATAATCATTGCGTTACCGTGGTCTAACTAGGTGAGGACTAAGAATTACACCACAGTCTTTAGGTCTTCGAAAGGGATGAAGAGTTTGACTTTTTTAAGGTACTTCAGCATGTGGAAGGCACTTTGGCAAAGGCATTTATATGATATTTCATGTTCAGGGGAATGTCGAGTGTAATCCACAGAGATTTAACAGAGTTGCGGATAGATAGTTTGCAGTTTAAAGCAGTGAGGTTGTTGAGCCAGACGTCTATGGGGAAGGATTTTCCTTTGGGTTGGATACAAAGGAGTTCAGTTTTGTGTGGGTTGATCTTAATATGGTTGCTGGACAGCCAGGATTGAACTGTGGAGAGAGTGCTATTTAAGTGCTGCATGTCTGTGACTGATGAGATTTACATGTAAAGTTGGATGTCATCTGCAAAGAGATGGTAGGCAATTCCAACTTGCTACAGGATCATTATAAGGGGTTCTATATAGAGGTTGAAAAGGGCCAGAGACAGGATTTACCCTTGAGGGACTCCTTGTGAGATTGGCATCACTTTTGAAGTTGAGTTGTTTAGTTTGGTTAGCTGTGAGCTTTGTTTCAGGAAGGACATGAACCGCTCAAGGACAGTTCCGTTGATGTCTGTCCACTACAAGAGGGTGTTTAGGAAGATGTCATGGCTGACAGTATGAAAGGCAGCTGAGAGGTCCAGGAGGTCTAGAAGACAGGCCTGGCCATTATCCAGAGATCTTTGTAGGTCATCTAAGATGCTCAGTATTGCAGTCTCTGTACTGCAGCCTTTCCTGAACCTGGTGTTGTGTAAATTGTATCTTTGAATAAGGTTGTTGAGTTGCGGCACACATTTTTCAATGGTTTTGTTCAGGAGAGGGAGGTTAATAATTAGTCTTTAGTTAAGGTTGTTCTAATTGGCATCTGGCTTTTTGAAGAGTGGGTGAGTTTGACCAAGTTTGAGGGGTGCCAGCATGGAGCCGCTCGATAGGGAGGAGTTGATGATTTTGGTCCACACTGGTGAGATGATGTGACTGAGATTTTTTTTACCAGCACCACAGGGAGGGTGTCGGTGATGTGCGATGTTGGCTTCATGCTACGGTTAATTTGAGAACTTCTTCTTCAGGGATATGGTGGAATTACATCCAGGTTGCAGCTTTTTTCAGTTAGCTAGGAGTGGGGGACATCCATCATTTAGGGGAAGGGCTTTGGGAGGGCCCTTTTCGCACAATAGGGCATCCTTGGTGCAGAGTGTGGAGGTGGGTGGTTTAAAAGAGAGTTCAATGTTAGTTAATTTTTCAGAGAAAAATGTGGCAAATTCTCTGCAGTGCTTGATAGATTCATTGATTAATTGTTGGGGAAAAGAGGAGGTTTGCTGCTTGATGATGTTGAAGAGGTCTTTGGGTCTGTTCCTAGACCTGTCTAGTAGGTCTGGGAAAAAGGAGGCTTTTTGTCTGTAGATGTGTTTTTTTGTATTTTAGCCATTCAGCCCAGAGGATTGAAAACAGGGCTCCTGCCTCCAATTCCTTTCAGCCAGTTAGAGATGTCTCCCCTCTTTGCTAAGTTCTCAGTTGAACCATGATCTGGAGGGGATGATTCTTGATTTCTTGAGTTTCAGAGGGGCGACCTAATCTACGAGTTTTTCTACTTTTGTGTTGTAGTGGTTGGGAAGGTCATTGGCAGAGGAGAGATCAGGTGGAGGTATGATTTGGGAACTGCTTAATGTTTCTAACTCAGCCTGGGGGATATGGTGTATGTTCCTCACCCAAGACTTGGGTCGATTGGCTTGGGGGTGCCCCATTGGTTGGGTGGTATTGAGATTGAAGAGGATTTGATGATGATCAGACCAGTGGGATGGTAGGATAGAGTGGAGGGATAGGATGTTATGTTTAGGGATGATTGCTTCAAGGGAACCTTGATATGTGTTTGGGGTCGATTTCTTTAATTGAGGGGAAGCAAATCCCTGGACCCCCTCCGGAGCCAATATAGGCCCTAGGGACCCCACTCCCATGCTGAAATGTTCAGAAAAAGGGAAGGGCTACAGAGCCTTTAAAGGCCCCGGGCACCACATCTTCTGGGCCCGATAAACCTTTTAAAAGGAAGGGGTTGGCACCACCCCCCTTCTGCCCCCAGATTGTGCAGGGTGGGTGCCATGGGTAGGCACTGGGGCACCCACCTTTAAATATTGTGGGCCCTGTTGAATGGAGTACCGTGGCCATAATCGGCTCGGGGAAGGGGGCCACATGGCCCCCTCCCCTTTTAATGTAGATACGGCCCTGTGGGATGCGGTTCCCAGGGCCTAATGAGACTCACGGATCGGGTTCCACGTGGCCCTTACCCTCTAAAATAAATACGGCCTTGGGGGATGGGGTACCCAAGGCCACCTGAGGCTCAGGAGGGTGGCCACGTAGCCCCCCTCGCCTTTTAAACAAGAAATGGTCCTGTGAATGGGCTCCCTGGGGCCTAATAAGGCTCGGGAGGGGGTCTACATATTCCCCTCCCAAGAAGGTGTGGGGAACCGTATAGCCCCCTCCCATTTTTATCGTATTCAGGCTCAGGTAGGGGAGGCTACACACCCGCCTCCCCTATTTATTTGTATTTGGCCAATGGAATGGGATCCCTGGGGCTAATTAAGGGTCATTCCCTTAATATAGATGTTTTGGCCCTAGGGAGTGGGGTATCTGAGCCCAAAGGCCAACTGTATGGTGCACATGCTAAAAGCTGTGTGGGGTGCGCAGCCTGCTGGGTATTTCGCCACAGGGCCTATGACCAACCCCTGCTGTGCTCTGCAAAAGGCTGTGCACAGCATGGGGTTGACAGCCTGTGGGGAATTGGAAGCTGGGCCTGGCTGCTACACAGGCCCAGCATCTAACCCCACACAATGCATGACCAAAGGTCATGTGTAGTGTGGGGTTGATTGCCTCCGGGTGGCTGCCTGTGGGGAGTTGGGCGCAGGGCCTGGATGCGAAGCAGGCCCTGTGGCCAAACCCACACTGCATACAACAAGGCTGTGGACAGCAGGGGGATGGCAACATGACCTGTGGCTAGACCTGTGGACAACCACTCACAGCACATAGTTGAAGGCCATGTGTGGCAGGGGGTTGGCTTGATGTGTGATAATAAAATATCACTTTACATTAAACAAAACCAGAAATTCACTGAAAAAAGCAAAGGTTAACGTAACATTATAATCTGGTGTGATAAAGAGATCTGCTTTTGTATAAAAAAAACTTTGTCATAGAACATGTCATGAGTGATGTAATATATGAAGTTATAAGCGGTGCCCGGCAGGGGTGCAAGTTATAGATAGCTCTGTGCTTTTTTAGTTAAAAATGTTAATGTTGTCATAGGCATATTCACCTAACTCTAAAGTTACCTTTTTTTCAGTGAAAATATGTGTACTTGTTTGTATGTGTGTGGGTGTGTGTGTGTGGATGTGTGTTTGCGTGTTGGTTGCATACAATTTGCAACCCAGGTCCCTCCATATTGCATATTCTTTACCTTGGATTGCTGTCAGGTACACTGGGTTGCTGTGTGAAGGGATAAGAGGGGGAAGTAGTCAACCCCATATACTGCCACCATATCCCAATATCTCATACCCCTAATGTGACTGGTGAGGCATATAGGCCCCAGGGACGGTGTATCTGCGGGAGCCAGGGCCCCCTAAAGGTACGGATGCCAGCAATAAGTAGATCAATAAAACACTGGTGTTTCTCCGGCTCCCTCCCGTACCATTCAACCAAGTAGTGGAGCTGTGCCACCTGGTAATGTTTAGTGAGATCAGGGATACCCAGACCTCCCTCACCTGAATGCATACGTGCCCCTTGCTTAGGCATCCGAGGCCTTTTCCTAGGCCAGATGAACCGGTCTACTGCCTGTTGCAGTCTCTTAAGAGTCTGTGGTGCCTGGAGTGCAGCCGTCACACTTTTATTTAAGACTTTTAGGGGCATATTCTCAAGAATCTATCGCAGAGTTATCGGCACTTTATCTCAGCCAAAGTCGCAATACATATATCGCCCCATTCACAAGCTGGTGCTAACAGGTCATATCACCAGTTTACCTGCGATAGCAGCCACAAAAAGCATCGCCACAAATGACCCCGGCAACTAACACTAATGAGATGCAGATTAGGCGTTCCCGTGCAAAAAGCCACGACAACACCATGTCACAACATTCTCAACGACCAGCCAGATCTGCGATAAGATCACAAAACAGGCAATAAGGCGCGTTAGCAGTAGGAATTTAATAGCTGCTCTCACCTGGTGTAAAGTTGGACTACAACCTGCACCAGAAAAGGGAGCCCAGCCCAGAACCACACCTGAAGAACAACAGATGCCATGGAGCCAACGAACATGAAGCTTGGACCCCCAAGAGAGCTACAACACCCACCGCCACCACCCCGGACCACCCCACACCCCCCGGGGTCCTACCCCGGGCACCCCCCACCTCTTCCGTACCAAGAGATTGCACACCAACATCAAGAAATCATGAACAAAATCATTCGTCTGATGTCGCAGAATTACAACAAATAACCTTCATGTGAGTAAAGAAAAAGCAGAAGCAATCATTCACCATTGAAAGTCCAAACAAAATATTAAGGGTGTGCGGAATTTGCGGAACTTGCAAAATTGCCTCTCGCAAAATATCGCGAAACGGCAAAAAATCTCCGCGAACACCCAAAATTTCACGTGCTCGCGGAGATTTTGGGCTGATTTTAATGCATTACTGAATTTGAGCTTTAACACAGGCACCTGCTTTATTTATATCTGTAAGTGCTTCCTGTTGAGGTTTAATTTTTGTGACAGGAGCATCGTGCCAGAATGAATACTGCCCTGCATATTTACCCAAGAAGATGCCATCGTTTTGTGCAATACCTCTACTCAACTGGAGTACTTTCTGCTGGCTAATCAGTAAGTGCTACCTCGTTGGGTAAATGTATAGTGCTTTTCCTACATTACAGCTGCGTAAAGGGCCAGAAGAGTTGTCTACAGCGACCATGTGTGTCTAACGTTGCCATTGCGCCGACGGGTGCCGTGGTCCCTCGAGTGAGCTGTCCATCATAGTGGGGGAAAGGGCGGGAAGACATTGCACACCGCTGGTGTGTGGGCCGGGGCCAAACGGGCAGGGCTTCCATGCAGTTCACATGCCTCTTGTTTATTAAGGGCCAGAGACCGATCAGAGCAGCAGATGAGGAGACAGACCCTCCTGGTGTCAGGAACTACAGGCGGATTGCGCTCGAGAAACTCATGGATGCACAGAGCTCCATCAAGGATTACAGCAAATTGATGACTGTAGATATGGGGAGAAAAGCACACCTGCCTAGCCTCGACCGTGCTGACGAATGTTTTGTGCTGATTAATGCGTTACTGAATTTGAGCTTCAACTCGGGCACCTGCTTTATTTATATCTGTAAGTGCTTCCTGTTGAGGTTTAATTTTTGTGATAGGAGCATCGTGCCAGAATGAATGAAACGTTGAACACATATACGACTCATTACTCTGAGCTGTGGCATATCATCTACAGAACTGCTGCCAGTCTGAGAAGTGCCGGTGGTACGAGACCAACAAACGCAATGGCAGGCAATCCCGGGCACATGCACGACCCCTGTCACGTGGAACTGTACCATGCACGAATGCTGCATCTGTTGGGATCACTGCCACTGGCAGTTTTGTGAATCAGTTACCGTCTGAGATTCCGTCTTGCGTACTTCACATGCGTCCAGCCCTGGTTCTACAGTCAATCATGCACATTCGAGTGGCCCATGGATGTCTGCCTATCCAACACAATGGTAGCTGAATTGGATTATGACTTGTGTGTGCACCCCCTGTTGGCCCACGAACAGGAGTGCATGGGAGGCCTTGATCTGTGGCGTATGTGCTGGCAGTATTGGATGGGAGATTGCACAAGTCATCGTGTGCAGTGACCACATCGAGGCACTCCCCTATTGGACTGTGTTGTGGATTGGTGAAACTGCGTGGACGGAGCACATCTGTCCGGACCAGTTAATGGATTGGCTCTCCCTCATGTTCCTTGAACTCGAGAATGACGTACTTCTGGAACTGATTGCCTATGAAGCTGTGTTCGCATTCACGGACGAGTAACTACCTTCCTGCAGCCACAACTGATTGACACCCAGAGCACAGGTCCCAACACGGTGTTGCATCGTGGAGAACAGGTCACATATCCCAGAACAACAGTGGGCATGTCTGCATTCGCCCGGACTCAGAATGCATGTGTGTGCACCTACGCGTGTTGTTACACACCTGTGCAAGGTGATGCAGCCCCATGAGTGGAGCTGCACAGCGTCATTTGGCAACGTTCCTAAATCTGAGATACTGCTGGAGGGAGACTACACACATGGCAATGTAGCACAACATTTGACCTTGTTGGTCCCTTTCACCTGCTCACTATCAGCAGAGCACACAGTCGGAGCAGTCTGGTGGTACAGCTCCATGCAGATATCATGGGCTGTGAGTTGTGTCCCGTGACACGGGGCAATGAACAGACGCCAAACATCACATGACTCGTCCAGCAAGGCAAGGTGGGCTGAAACCGTTGCCATCCGTAATGATATGTGTTCATTTTTGCCTCCCCATTTCTTGCACCTCGACACGTTCCCATGCTGCCTGTAAGTGTCTTAAGCATTTGTCTGCATGTTGTGGCCCATTCCTTGCCCGTACTGACACGCACAAGCTAATAAAGTCTATGCAACTTCACCAGTGTACAACTGTGATGAGTGTTGATTAGTATGACAAATCGTGTGCCTCAATGAGCATTGTCTGTGCACAGACAGGGAGGGACAGACTGCTACATGTACATTGGTGGTGAGTCCCTATTGGCAGCTCCACCTCTGTGAGACAGACATTGTGTTTGGAATAGTTGCTGATAGACCTGTGCTCTTACGTGTCTTCAGCAATGTGAGTATGGTGTCCAACTTCTTGCCATGTGGATCAATGTGATCCATTAAAAGAGGCTGTGTCCACACTGATGTGTGTGAGTAGGTCATGCGAAGAGATGTTCTGGAGCCACATACAATGGGGGACACTACTTCAGGCGTGCTACCGATTTTGACATTTCTACACAATGCCCTAATTAATACATGGACGTGGGGCTACGTTGGGGGGTTGTGAGATTTTTGCTCATGTGCAATGAGGCCACAGTTAGTTCACACCTTCACAGTCATCTAATTGGCCATGTGGGTCAGGGTCAACCATGCGCATTGATGACATTTACCAGGGTGTACCTTTTTGTGCAATCAATGTTCCTACATTCATCCATACTTTTATACGTGAGTGAACATAGACATGACACATCAGTGTGATTTGGAATGTTTTATTCACATTCTGGGGAATGTCGGAGCTGGAGCAGTATATGGCCAGTTCAAGCCCACATAACATGGTTGCCCAGTGGTGGGCCAACTAGAGTTCTTGGGGGAATGCAAAGTTAATCTGAAGAGAAAGAGTTCAGTCCGCAGCCGGATTGCTGTGTCATTGGTGCCAGAGCAGATATGGCAGGCCATGTCGGGGTCCAGGTGAATGTCGCATAGTTTTTCGGGGGACAGTGGGAGGTGTTGTTCCAGGGCATGATGCATAGGGCTGAACCAGGCAGGAACAGCCCATGTGGTGGGGACGGATGCCACTACCTGCTTCCTCACACAGTCATTACCTTACGCATCTTACTCCTCTGAGACGTCTTCTGTGTCCAGTGTATCAGGTTTGTGTGGTGGTGTTATCGCTGCATCACTGTGGGCCACTGACACATCAGGGTGCAAAGGTGGTAGGGCTGCATCACTATGTGGCAATGACACGCTAGGGGGCGGAGATGTGTTTGTCAAAGTTCCTGCAGCACTCATCTGGTAAAGGCTCAGTGGCAGCAATTGCAAGATGAGGATTTGCAAGGCATGGAAGATCCCAGCCACGTCTCGCTGGTGTTCAGACGTGGCAGCCATCCTTCCAGGCTGCATCGGCTCCATGGTCTCCATTGTCCTCCACATCAGTGCCAACTCATCGCTGGAGCCTGTCTGACAAGACACTTCTTGTATCTGAATAATGGCCCCAGCGAGGTCAGCCAAGGATTGTTGGTGCGCATGGTACGCACAGTGGGTGTCCGTTAGGGACTGTAATTGGTCCCTGATGGGACTCAGACATCAACGTACGGCATCAAGTTTTGCTGCCATGAGATCGAACCCCACCCGCAGCTGATCAGCCATCTTCTCCTGGCACCCTAACACACGGCGTTGGAATTCCATGTGTTGGTCGTGGGGGTCCTGTGAGCCAGCCGTCGTGTGCTTCCTGCTGTGTGGTCTGTGCAGGTTGTGGGATCACCGCGATGCAGCTGGGCTGCCCTGCTCCTGGGGGTGGGGTGCGGAGGCTGTACATTAGCCGTGGGAGTGTGTCTGAGCAAATGTGAAGGGTGTCCTCTTCATCATCACTGTAGAGATATGTGGTCTGCTCTGCAGGAGGTGTTGATTGTCCCTCTGCAATGTACCGGGGAGATGCAGGTTAACAGTGTGTTCCATGTATGTTGACACATTGTAGATGTTTACATTCAGATTGCATGACCATGTACATTGTGGCTGTTTTGGTAAAGCTGGCTATTTGATGGGAGACAGTGGACATTTCGACTACATGACAGATGTGTGGTTGTACTCGTACATTATCATCTCACAGTGTCATGCAATGCCAGATGTGACTGGCCAGTTTCTACGCACGAGCGGCACCAGTTGTGTCCTCTGCCCTGTGGTATAAGGGTTGCACTTTGTACCACATTGTCGTCAATGTTGATGTACTGTGATTGCTATGTGTGTGTGCTGCATTGTTGTTGAGTCGCCCCTGCAGCTATGATTTAGCGGCCCCTTAGCCCTTTGAGTCATTGTGACTTTGACTTGTGTGCTTTTCGGGTGCTGGGATGTTTGCGACTTGGGTCATTTGTGCTCTTGGACAAATTTTGTACTCTTCTGCATTGTTTGTCTGCAGATGTGTTTTTGATGACATGGGTTGTAGGTGCACGTGGATGTGTCAGAGTGTGACCTGCTCCTTTACGGATGTGGTCCACACTCAGCCACCTCAATGTCGTCTAGTGCACCATGTCATGTACTGTGACTGCAGCCATGTTATCTGTCATGCAGTGTCACTTGCATTGTCAGTGTGGCTCACAGAGCTGCTGCTTTTCTGGATTCAGCACATGTGCATGGGTGGGTTGTGGCATTGGTGACATGGAGGGGGACCCATTTGTGCACCTTGTGGACTGGGGCCTATTTGGTGTTTCTATGTGTGCTGCAGTGTGCCAAGGGTATCAGGGACATGTTCCACACTCATTGTGGGTGTGCAATGTGCTGCACATGATTGTGCATGTGTGTCATTGTGCCCATCTCCCTCCGTCCGTCCAGTCCCTGGTCATTACTCACCCTGTTGCGGTTGGGTCAGATCATATCGAGCTGTGTCCAGACCCCCAACTCCTGCCACCATCTCCACACTGATGACTGTGGCCACCATTTCCTCCAGCTCATCCAGCTCCTCCTGTGCGCAGGACTCCCACCTCCAGTCGCCTTTGCTGCCTTCCTGTTGGCAGCGAGTTTCTCCTTGGTTTGGCTGTGCACTTCATGCCAGCGCCTCTTGACCTCCTCAACGCTCCGACTGCATTCACGTTGGTGATGATGGACTGCCATTTTTCCGTTTGTGTTGCCAATGACGCAGTGGAGGTGAGGGACAGTTGTTGGTAGTGTTCTATCATCTCCGTGACGATGATCTGGTCTTCCTGCGGACTGAACTCCGTCTTCCTCTTCCTGTCCTCCTTGCCCTTCCCCGAACACGGGGTTCCTGGCTGGTCCCCCGTGGGGCTTGTGGGGTTTGGGTTGTCCTCTGCACTCAGTCCGGGTGCATCCATGGTGCTACGCAGTTTGATTTGGTTTTGGTGTGCTTGTTTTTTTGCTTTTATAGCGCATTTTCCCGCATGAAGCGTGGGAATTGCAGGCCTGTAGCTGGTTGTCGCTGATTTTTGTATCGCGATTTTGGGGCATCGCAACTTTTTTCATGTTGGTGTTTTGCATTTTTGCGGCGTTGCGTTGATTTTAGTGCATTCATTTGACGCGTTATCGTGGGTCTATCGCATATTACCGCCGTGTTGAGAATACCACGTTAACACTGAGTTATTTTCCCGCGATAGACTGCAATGTGAAGAGTTGCGTTAAGCTAATTTTGAGATGGTTATCACACATTCTTGAGAATATCCCCCTTACTTTGGTATACTTCCATAATGTATGCACACTCTGTAACTTCTTTAACTACAAGTTTTCCATTTGCGAACGTTCTAAAAATAGCACACTTTTTATTTTTGAAATTAAAATTTAAGGCGTAGTCTAAGATGTAAATATCAAGATTAGCAAGGAAGAACTGCAGACGTGTGATGGGTTTGTGATTAAATTAGGAAGATCTCGGATGGAAGCAGCAGTTGATGAAGTGATCTGACTGATGTGAATGAATGCGCGACCCCGGCGTAGCTCGGCATCTGCATAAAGAAGCCATCTCGGCTGTCAGGAAAGCCCATCCAAGAGTGAACATGACATTAGTGAAAAGCTAAGCAAAAGGTCAGTGGAGCAGAATGAGACAAAATACTCATTCGATTTTAATGCAGTTTTGCCAAATCCACGCTGGGCGGCTGAAATTAGGAGCCCTGCCACCCCGACTATTAATCGATAAACACCCTAGCTTCTCATAAGAGCCCAGCAGCGCCAAATGAGCCCCCAAAACGTTGTGAACTGCTCAATGGAGATGACATTTTTATACACAACTATAAAATGACTGGTAACGAGAGGCGCTTTGATGATCTGAGCTGCTGAACCTTGTGATGTCAGAGACTGAAGGCTGTCATGAGAATGATTGAATAAGACTAGCTCTAGGTGAATTTGTTATGCTGGTGAAATTGTGCATAATTCCTGTGTGACACCAAACTTCCTCAACCAGCAAGGGGTATGAAGCTCTTTACTAATGCAATTGCAAGTGTTGTAATTTTTTTTTTTTTTTGCCTACTTCATGTGTTTTTTGTTCTCTTTTTCTTGTAGTTTTCAGATGTGGGAGGCTAGCTTGGGCAGAAAATATCTTCTGGGAACTGTGAAACTGATCTGTTTGTAACATGGCAATGAGGCATTTTGCACTCAAGCCGTCTCTCTCTGGTACCTACCTTTTTCACGCAAAGTATTCAAACGAGTACTGCTTTGTTGCAGACAACCAGCAAAACCAAGGGGCATATTCACACATAGAAACAGCAAAAACAAGGAGAAAATAATAATTTTTCCTTGTTGGGCCAGATTATGACTAGGTTTTCCCTGGGCCTATTTTTGGTCCTGCCCCATATTTATGTCAGCCTTGTAAATAGGGGGCAGCGCCAAAAAGCATTGGGTGTTGCGGCAGGACGCCCACTGCAACACCCATTGCCCGCCCCTTTCATGCTTAGTGCTGTATTAGTTGGGGTATTTTTTAGAAAGCGGCGTTAAGCCACTTAGTGTGGCCTTGTAAATAAGGCGAAGGGGTTCTCACCACCAGAATGTCAAAAAAGGAAGTTCCGGTGGCAATAACCCCTTGTAAATATGACCCCCATTTTGTGCAGCATGCACAGTTTTCATAAACATTACGCACATTATGTGAAGAAAAAAATTGAATTCTGCCTGTCGGTCAATACAACTAAGGAGGGTTTGCAGTGTGATTTCTTAGCATTAGAGAATATAATGGAAAAGAAGAAAATTCAGCATAAATTGTTTAGGTGTGATCTGGGAGGATTAGAACAGCCCCATCTCCTGAGGTCCATAAAGTGATCACATTAAATTGGTTAATGTAACACTTGTAACAGCCTTTAGAATGTGAAAACAGGATGCTATTTGCAGTAAGGTATGATAAACCACGGGGTGAAAAGGCATGGATAGGCGTACCCATAATACCTAGGGCAAAGCACACAAAGGGAGATAATCTCTCCCTCATTGTTCAATCAGCAGATCTTAAATACAATATGCTACAAAGCGACGCAGCACAAAGGCTGCACATTGGCTAATGAAAGACAACCTTTGTGGCATGCAGCAACCGGAGCATGCACTAATGCAAGCAGCTGGACGCTGGGAAGAGACGCATACTCTCTAATGCGGCTAACTCTGTCTGCTTCATTTCTTTCATAGAATGTGTGACACAGATTATGTTGGAATGCTATACTCACAGAATCACTGTTGCTCCTTCCACCTTCTACAGCCATGGAGTTTGTCACAAGCGTTACAGTTGAGAACCCAGCTAGAGCAGTATCGGCAGGTTCTCCCTCAACACTTATTAATATTATTATTATAATCTTATAAAGCGCCCAGTTACCCAAAAAGGCTTCCCGGCGCTAAGCATAACAAGTGCCACAATTGGCATCTTTAAGCCTTTGCGGAATGCAAGCAGAGAAGTACAGTCTCGGAGGGATTTAGGAAGTGAGTTCCACACAACTGACCTTTTTTTTGCAGCAATTCTTTATTAAGGGAAATTCATGGTGAATAAGTGTCAAGACAGACATGGCATAAAGTGCATATAATAAAGAGCCACACAAGCATAGAGATCCCTCTACACATCTCAAAGGAACATAAAACAAGTACCAGCGGGTAAATAAGCAATGATAGGTCCAAAGGCCACTATTACAGGGCGATCTTGAGGATGCTCAACATAGATCTACAGGAGGGGCGTGCCAAGGGGATTGTAGAGCACTTATTCCCAAGATCTCAGCTATGGTCTGACCAACAACATAGCCTACACTCCGTTGGACTGGTGTGTGTTCTATCCAAATGTTAGGGCTAAGGGGTGTCCCCAAGACGAATGGGCAGATTTACAAGCCCTTTGCATCACTTTTGCGTCGTCATTGCGTCACTTTTGTGGCACAGCAGCGGCGTAAAAGTTGCGGCCCATTTACAATGTGACGCATCTAGGGAGATGCGTCACGTTGTAAAGCCCTGCGTGACATTATACCTGCGTCAGGTATTATTTATGCAGGGTAGGCGTTCCCACGCAGGGAAGTCTCGTAAACGTGATGTAGTGAAATCTACAAGATTTCACTGCCTGACTTTTAGGATGCCACTGTGTCAAAACCTTACGCCTGCTTGAAGCAGGCGTAAGGAGGGACGCAGTGTATTGGGAATAGGCCGCAACACGCATTGCTGGTGTTGCGTCATGCTTGCGACACGACTCCAGCAATGCGTGACTTTTCCGTCAACAGATGCATCAGAACTTCTGACGTGTCTGTCAACCCTTGCGCCATGGTGCGCTGTATTGTAAATACGGCGCATCCATGGTGACGCAAGGGTTTTGCATGGTGGCGCAGGAAAAGTGACGCATCTCTACAGATGCGTCACTTTCTTGTAAATCTGCCCGTAGTTTCTTGGTGTGGGATCCCAACAGGGTAAGGAGCAGGGAAAGGTCGCATAAAATTGTGGAAGGTAGTGGACGTTGGTACAGATGCCTTAATTCAATAGCACACCTGGCATTTCTGATTCTCAGATGTCTAAGAACCGATTCTAGGGTGTAGATTTACAAACATTTTGTGCTGGGTTTGCTTCACAAAAGTGACGCAAACCAGAACAAAATGTTTTTTTCTAATTAACTTTCCAGTGCAACATTTGTGTTGCACTGGAAAGTAGCCTAAAAGTAGCGCAAAGCACTTACTTTGCACCAAGATGTTACATTTTTTTTTAATGCAAAACCCTTTCCACTAACAATAGTAGACTGGGTTTTGCTCCCAAAATGTATGCCACTTGAAAGGAGGCTCTAAAAGGAGAAAAATTATTTATTCTTTCTTTTCCGACTTTGCGTGCGTGCTGCACTGTACAGTACACATACAAAGTAGGAAAAGTTTTAAATTAAGTCTAAGCTTAGTATTTGGTTCTGGAAGGAGCCGATGCTACACTCACGCATGCACCTTTGCACAATGGCGCTAAGGTGTGAGCGTGGGTGGCACTCAGCAGTAAATTCTAGGTGCTAGGGAGAGGGAGGAGAGTGCCATATCTATTTAGATATGGTGCTCTCCTGCTCTCTCCCTGTCATGCAACTCAGCACAGCATTTTTGGCTGCTGTGCTGCGTTGTGTGATCATTTTGGCAAATCTGGGCCCAGATTCAGTACAATATTGTCAGCTGATTGTTAATTACATCAGTGTCTCACAAATTACAATTCAGAAATCTTGCTCAGCCACTCTTCCAGAGTAGGCTCAGAAATCACCCATGAGTGTTGCAAGACGAAGTTCAATGCAATCACCAGCACAGTTGCCAGATGAGCCGATGGGTGTATAGACAAACCATGGGCAGCAGAAACCAGCATGAAAACCCAAGACTAGCAGCATTGTGCTTGTAGCAATGCCAAACTAATCGTTTAGGTTAAAGTTCAGCTGTACACACCACCAATGGCTAGAGGGGGGGACACACCTGGCTATGGAGCCTCAATGGGAACTAATGCCAAGTAAGGAAAGGTAGTGGTATAGTGTGGAGTGGTGCAGGGTAGAGTGGAGTGGTATATAGTAGTGGCATAGAGTGCAGTGTTGCAGAGTATAGTGATGCAGAGTGGAGTGTCCTAGAAATAAGTGGAGTAAAATGTAGAGGCGAAGAGTGCAGTGGTGCATAGTAGAGTGGGGTAGAGTACAGTGGCTCAGTGTAGAGTGGTGCAGAGTATAGTAGAGAGACATAGAATGAAGTGGTGTAGAGTGCAATGTCTGAGTGCAGTGTTGCACAATAGATTCAGCGATGCAAAATGAAGTGATGTAGAGTGCAGTGGCATAGAGTGGCAGAGTGCAGTGTTGTAGAGTGCAGTGGAGCATAGTAGAGTGGCATGGAGTGCATTGGCATAGATTGCAGTGGTGCAAAGTAGAGTGGCGCAGACAGCAGTGGCATAGAGTACAGTGATGCAGAGTAGAATAGGGTGGCGTAGAGTGCACTGACATTACAATTGTGCTGAGTGCAGTGGTGTAGAGTATAGTGATGTATTGTGCAGAGTAGATTGGCATAAAGTGCATTGTTTTTTAGTAATGTGGTGTAGAGTTCATTGGCGTGTAGTGCAGTGGCATAGAGTGGTGCAGAGTAGAGTGGAGTGGCACTGAGTGGAGTGGCGCAAAGTGCAGTGTCATAGAATAGATTGTTTCAGAGTAGAGTAAAGTGGTGCAGCGTAGATTAGTGTAGTGTAGAGAGGTTTGGCATAGAGTGCACTGGTGTATAGTGAGTAGTATGGAGTAGAGTGTATGGGCATATAGTGCAGTGGCATAGAGTGCAGTGTTACAGAGTAGGGTGGCATAGAGTCGCATGGAGTGGTGTAGAGTGCAGCGGTGAAGAGGGCAGTGGTGCATAGTAGAGTAGTGTTGGATAGAGTGCATTGGCATAGAGTAGAGTGGATTGGTATAGGGTAGAAAGGCATAGCGTGGAGCGGTGCAGATAAGAGTGCAGTGATGCAGTGTGGAGTAGAGTGGCATAGTGTGGAAGGTGCAGAGTAGAATTCAGTGGTGTGGAGTGGTGCAGAGTACAGTGGAGTGTGGTAAAGTGGAGTATGCATGGTGTGGTAGCACACTGCCATTACAGACAACACATATTCAATTGAAATGTCCATTACATTTGCACTCACATACAGTTTACTGATGAAAGTATACAGAGCACAAACAATATTATGTGGAAAGGTTGTTACCCAATGTATTGAGTTGATCATCAGCTCAGTTCTCATTTAAAGACGTTAACATTTTGTTGTGTGCTAGAAAAAAGATAACATTGTACAACCATCCTCAAGCAGACCCCAGTAGCCTGCATGATTGTCCCATAAATCCTCTCACTTTGAAGTCAGACAAAGAAAAATAAACACCAAGTTCCCTGGATGACACAGCCTAACATTTGACCTCCGTCTTTGTGCAGCAAATGTGACAAGATAAGAGCAAGATTTAAAAGCCTGTGTACAGAAAGCTAGTTTGTTGGAGAATATAGTAACCAAGGCTTAGGCAACGGGAGGGAAGAACTCGGGCTGGACAGCCCAGAGCAAATAAAAAGTCAGAAAATGTGAGTTACACACCACAAAGCCAATGGTAAGCAACAGGCTGAATGCATTCCTAGGTCAATTTTCTGAATGGCCCCAGCAGACTGTGACCTAAAAATGACTAAGGTATTAGACATTTTTTAAATATATTGAATTATTAAAAACTGGGGCCATATTATGTATTGTCATTGTTTGCGCCCTGAGCACCTTTGAAAAGGTGCGCTGGGCGCAAACAATGCCAATGCGCCCTATTAGGGTGAATGCGCTGCCCCAAGGGCAGCCGCGAACCCGTGCTGGGGGCACCGCATTCATGTGAAAACATGGAGCAGCTGCTCCGTGTTTTCACAGTGCAGGTGGCACCCGCCTGCACTTTCAAAGGGGTTTAGAGATCCCCTTGCAGGCAGATGGAGTCAGTGACTCTACCCACCTGCAAGGGGATGTCTGGGGGGTCCATGAGATCCCCTTTACTCCCTGCAGAGGGCTGCTGTCAGGACCACTTTTTAAATGGCGCACTGTCAGTGCGCCTCCTGGGGGCTTCTTTGACACTGCACCCACTTCTGTAATATGGCACGAGCGCAGAGTCAAAGGAATTCCCTTATTTGCATAGGGCACACCCCTATGCAAATGAGGGAACAACCTCTCTTGGTAGTGCTGGCGCTTTAAGTGCGCCAGTGCTTTTGTTATTCTAGAAGGGGACGCACAAGAGCCTGCGCCCCCTTTTATAATACCAAAGTGCCCCGGGGGTGCAGAAAGCGGGCGCAAACGCCCGTTGCGCCCCTAGGGCACCTTATGTAATACAGCCCCTGTTGTTATGATCATCCAAAAATTAGACAAACTGCCCCACCATGTGTTGGACTGTCATAAGCCCTGGTGCTAAAAATGAAGTGCCGCTGTGGAACACGGGAAACAACCTGCTCAAATTAAACACTATGTACAGAGGCTCCATCCCTTCCCAAGGGCAATGACCATTTGTTTAAAGTTGCACTCCCCAAAGGCACACAGACGGGGCCCAAGAAAAAGGCTCGGCCTACAGATGTCAATGACGAGACAGTCACCCTCACTTTGGTCAAGTCCAGCTTCGTGGTGTTCCCCTCTTAAATGCCATTGATGGGTTCTTGGCCTTGTCTACAGTTGTTTATTTGCATAGCTTTACTGTTGAGTGTCGCTCATGCTCCTTTTAAGGTTTTGCTTAGTTGCAGTTGTACAGTTCAGACCACGCCTTTTGGTAGCATCACCATGATAAGGGACCTGGATATACTATGTCATTTTGTTGGCTATAAGGTTAGTTGAGTTTTGGTCGGTGTGCAATCTGACTGCTTTAGTAATGAAGATTGGCTCTATCTGAATGCTAAGATTGTGTCATTTTTATTAGGGAGTGGTTAGAAAGAAAATACAGACTTCTAAAAATCATTTATATCAGACACTACTGTGCCTGGCTTTAACAGAGTTCGTCGAGTATAGCATTTTCTCACATCCCGTTCATTTTTGCATCGGGGCCTTTGTGATTGCCTTGAGAGGCAAACATGTCTAAGTATGAGAGTAACAAAAAAGAGTTACATGTTTACTTAAGACTTGTTTTTGCTCAGAATGTCGGAAATTGTAAAAGCAGAGACCACTTAAGGCAGAAAACCGAACAACTCAAACATTCAAAGTCATAAAATGGAAATGCAAAAATGTGTTTTTTTCTAACCATCCTTCCACGTTCATAGCTTCCAAGAGGCATATGTCTGTCAGACACTTCATCAAGTTCTGTCTTTTCAGCCAACAGAACTCTGCTTTCTGGCACTTTGCTCTTACTATTATAGGTATGGGCTTAAAAGGTCTGCGTGCAAAATGCTGGATTGTCTGAAGTTGTCACACATGACATGGTGCCTCCTGAAGCTATTCATTTGTGTCTGTATGTGAGTTATGTCTGTCAATATGTATGTGTTTGTTTTTGCACTAATAACTCAATGTATACCACACTAAAAATATTCATAGTCCTTGAATGAAAAGGAAAAAAGGACTGGTTATGCCGCTGGCTCCTAGTGTAGTATATTTGAGGCCTTGAAACACGTCCCCTAATTATGTACCCACATTATACATCAATCTGTGCCCCTACTTTGAATTTTGCACACCATCTGTATCCCCTAATGGCACTTCTTTGTCCCTATGAACAAGATTTCACCCAGTGCTCCACTGATGCACAATGTCCAGGGCATTAAAAACAGAGTTCTTCTGATGACATAATTCAGTCCTCTAATGAGTCACTTTGCCCACTGTTTCTCATGAGGCATAATACTGAGGTCTCCCCTGAGGCATAGCACCCAGTCCCACATAAAGGCGCTCATTACAAGTTATATGAAATAGGATAGGCACATATCATATGTGGCAAATTCCATTACCCCGGAGTGAGGTATTTATCGCCTCTGAGAAATACCTTCTATTCCAACTTTTGACCTTGCAAACGAGGCATAACATGCGAAATTGGCATTTAACACACAGCATTCTGCATGTTTGCTTTTTAACAGGCCTTTTCCTCCCAGGAGTGTTGGGGGATATGGCCAGAAGGAATTTACCAGGGGGAAAACTGTGAAGGTGTGATGATTATCACACAACTCGTAATTCTGGTTCTGTGTTTGCACAGGGATCAACATTTGGCATGGCATGCTCACTAGAGATGCATCACCCAGTTCTCCCTGGTGGAACTCCCCTGTGACCCCTTGCTGTAAATCGCCCCTTATCCCTGCTGCACAAGGCGTTATGTTCTCCGCTGTGCACCATCCTATGCTCCATCTAGTGCTTACCTATGCGTAACAGTCAGTGTTCCTCTGATTCACAGCACCCTGTGTTCTAAGGAGGCATATGACCCAGTACTTTAACGAAGCACATCACCCTGGGCTTCTCTGAGGTGCATTACTCAATGCTCCCCTGGCACACAACACCCATTACCCTCAAAAGATGCCTCCCCAAGTACTTCCTTGGTGCAATGCAGCCTGTGCACCAGTTCTGTCATTTATCCCAGCACACACCATCTTGTGGCTTCTACTGCACACCATACTGTGCTGCACTGATGCACAACACTGTGACTTCTGCTGCACAGGTTTTCTATATGACTGTGTGCCTGTGGGTTTTGATTCCTGTATGATTGATTGTGTATGTGTGAATAGGGGCCTGCACCTGTGACAAACGGTACGAAAATGAGGATCAGTGGGTGAATGTCTCTGTGTGAAGGCGAGCATGCTGTGTGTGTATCGCTGACAATATGTTGTGTGTCTCTGTGTGTAAGCACTATACACGAACTAAAGTGTTTGGCTTTGTCAGTTTCAGTTCCCTGCACTGAAGATCTTATTTGCACAGCAATGTATTTGCTGAATGACATAGTATCTTAATATATTTTTGCAAATAAGTGTCCTGTATTCATTTGACCTTCAAGCCCCTACAACTATACAGGTAAAATGATTGGTCCAGCATCAAGTTATTCGAGGATCAGCCCATCATTCCTTTCTATTACATACCTATTTTGTCTAGCCTTCCTTCTTCCTGTGACACTACAGTGCGCCCTACGATTATCCCAGGTGTCCCTGATGCTTCCTTATTTTCCCAAATTATTGCAAGTTCACCTATAGAATTGTTTTTCCTAGGTCAGCACTTTCATAGTGTCTTATGAATGGCTAGTTTTGCTTCAAGTTTCAAGTTTATTTGTTTTTGTTCAGCTAATTAGAGTCATTACAAATTGGTAAACACGTATAAAACAACACGGTTAAGTATAAATCCAAAACATATCGTAAAATATAATTCAATGCAATTTTAAAACTTTTGTTATGAATTCATGTCACATATATAAAAAAATGTTTGCTTACGATAAAAGGAGTGTTGGAGAATGACTTTGGACAAGTTATAAAATCCATTTCAAATCTAAATTTTGCTTTATATGGTTGTTTATTATACTTAAATCCTGGATTGAGAGTCTTCAAAATTGAGGCCACTGGAACCAAAAACCGATTTCCACAGTTTTACAGGTCACTCCTTTCATCAGCTCACATTTGTGCTTGGCTTTTTTCTTGTTGTCCAATCCAGCAAGCTCTATATGTGCGCTATGGGTTCTTGTCAAACCAAGACACCCACTTATGGCAATTATAACATGATTCTGGGACTTAAGGGCATATTCATGTTTGTCACTTCGTGTGTTGAGTGGTTCTAGTAGCTGTCAATCTGTTGCCCTGTTCCTCATTTTCAGTTAGAACAACTTGTGTGTAGTCAATGAACGCAGCCGCGGTCCGCGCAGGTAACAGCGGTGGGGCAGTGGTGCCGGGTGGGGGGGATTTCGAGGAATGATGCAGAGAAAAAAATAATTATTTATTTAATTTTCCCTCTGCATCGTCCCTCGAAATCCCCCCCACGCGGTTCCACCACCCTACCGCTGTTACCTGCACAGACCCCGGCTGAATGACGCATGCAACAGAGAGGAAGATTTTCCAGTATAATGAAACCTAATGGTTATCATTGGTGCTAGGACAAAAAAGAGGGACCCGAACATCTATCCTCCTTTTTTCATAAAGGACTTGCCAACTACTTAATATAAGTTCCATATGCCATCTGCCATTGTTAGTTTTGACAGTTCACCTACTTTCTTGTATTGGTGGAACTAAACAGTGGGTTTTCATCTCTCACATGACTTCTTTTATTTCATGTTTTTGTTCTTCTTTGGGCCATGTTTACTTACATTGTTTCATTTTAATACTTATGTGCAGGTAGTGTCAGTTCTCCGTGAATTGCGTGTGCAAAGGTCTGGCCAAATGGTGTGTCTGTGGCGACCTATTTATCGTAAATGTGCTAATACGAATGTGGCATATGTACTAGTTTGTAGTATTAATGTTCTGCAATGCAATTATGAAGTTTACATGAATATATTTGCAGTATTTAATCTAAACGCTGACTGCTTAATTTGTCATAGTGTGCACCCTTAATATTGAAGTCGAAATATCAATAGCACTACATATCAAAGATGGAATATCGTGAGCATATTTATATCGAGGTAAGTATATTGTATTTGTGTTTAGTATAATATTATAAAACAGTGATTGCAGCAACAGGGGGGACTCCATATCCCACCCTGCACCGCATTTCCACAGAGGAGGAAATAACTGATTTTACACGCTCAGTACCTGGAAAAGGGGTGCAACTATTATGTGGCGTGGGACGTACTCAGGGCAAGGGTGGGCCTGTCAGCACCCATCAGAGCATGGGCTGGGCCATAACCCCCCCCCCCCCAAGACCTGTCTAACTGTTAAACCTGGCTGGTATTTTTTATTATGGTTACAGTGACACTTATTAAGTGACCTAAAGTTGTATTTTATTGTAGTTGGGACTCTTAATTGATTCTATATGCTGTCTGTTGGCGACCCGAGTGAAGTCTTACTGCCCCTCTTAGTACTTTGGGTGGTGGGACGGTTTTATTCTCTTTACTGGTTGTCTAAACACATTGTTGAAACAGCTTAAATAGTGTGAATTTATTTATAGTAAAATTTAGCTAATGGGCAAAAGAAAGACAATGAAGGGGGCAAAAGGCCCTGGGAGAGCAAACAAAACAAATCCCTGATATCGGCAGGAGATAACTGCGTACTAGACAGAATTAATTCCCTGCTTGATGAATGTAATGAAATCACCACCCTTAAGCACTAGCAATAAGCGTATTCCACAAATGTTTGAGAAAATAGCAAACAGGGCTGTAACAGCTAACCTGACCAGAACCCCCTGAAAGTTCAATGGGCAGGTTGTAGACCCAGGGGCTCTGACTATGGAGTATGCCAATCTAGTAGTGGAGTGTCATAACCATTTTCGGTACTTTCGGCACCTTTTAGTGATGAGATAAATCTGGAGTTGGGGACAGTGACAGAGAAGAGAGGTACTTCTCTCTTGGGACAGAAAACCATTGAAAGTCTTTTTAATCTAATTAGTGGCATGAAAGAGGAAGTTTCCTCACTTAAAAAACAGTTGAAGGCCTAGAAAGAAAGGTTAGGGAAGTTATAGCTATGAAGTTGGCATGGGAAAGATGGGGATGGGAGGCAACTAATTGGGTGGGAGCTCTGTCCAAATTCCCTGCACCTAGAGCTGTGGCTCTATTTTACAACCTGAGTGTATCCTTTCAAGTCATCCCCTCCTTTGGCAAACAAACCAGATGAGGTGTTGAGTCATTGGGGAGATTACCCTGAGATCCACCAGATGGGGTACCCTATAAGTGATTATTTCACGTAGGCGGTGAGGGAGCTCAATCAGGAAACATATCCCCTTGTATTCTTGTTCCCCCTGTGGAATCGATATTCATGAACTTTAAACTTGCCATGTTTATGGGGAAGGGTGCACAATGGGGTTTACTCTAAACATCGGTGCCATGTAGGAAAATATTCAGTTTTGTTAAACTAGGTCCCCAAATTGTCTTGTGGTGCCAAGGCAGAACAGGATTCCTTAATTAACAAAGTGATCTACTGGCTTCATGAAATAAAGCTCTGCTATTCTTTCATTAGGAGGAATATTAGCAGTGTTGAGAGGATAAACCTTCCAGGGAACCCTTTTGGTGTGCTAAAGGGATCCCTTATTAGCAAGGATTTGGTGGTAGGTCTAATGTCAATTGAGGCACATACGATTTGTAATGTGAATACACAAATTTCAGTTAGTTTCAGAATGTCTAATGACACGCAAGCCCCTCCAAACCTAGTAAATGCAAACAACTCCAAAATAGCAGTACCTACTAGACCCAAATGACTTGGAGGAGCGGGTACATCCAAAATGACAGAAGATACGATCAGTATCAAGAAGGGTGGGACAGTGATGTTCTCCAATAGAATTAGCCCCAATTGTGGAGGGTCCTCAGAGCTGTAGGGATGCTATGTCAGGGGACGAGGGGTATAGAGAAGAACAACTAAATATGATAAAAAAATTGTCATGGAAAGTGTCGGGGATAAGAAGCATACTGCCAGAATCTGATTCGGGACAGTTTATTGAAGCTCATGATATCTGCCTCTTTTAAGAGACATGAAGTATTGATCCTATTTCAAATATGGGTATTCATCTTTTTGTACTAATGCAGTGCAGTTATGCAGGGGAAGACCATCAGGTGGGCCTAGCAATTTGGGTCACGGTTACGCTTCAATGTGTAATTACCCCCATTAGTACAGATTCACCTGATCTCTTAGCAGTCAGCTTGAAGCTTCCATCAGCTACGACTCCTATCATCTTCAATGTCTATAATCGGGTGGAAGGGTGCTCAGTCAAAACTAGTGTATTAATGGAGCTACTTTGTATACCAGCTGAAATTCCCGTAGATTCAAACATAATAGTAGCTGGGGACCTTAACACAATTCTGGAGGCTTTACTAGCATATGTTCCAGAATTGACTCTAGAACAAGATTCTCAGTGGCAGATCCTACATGTAGAACTCCCGCTGTGAAGTGGACTGCTAGAGCAGCACAAGTCACAGCACTAACACTCAACTTTGATCTTAGAGAGGCTAACGGAAGGACCCCATCAGATAGAGATGGCAAGGTTATCTACAATAGAGTTGGTCACTCAAGTGGAATTGATTATTTTTTAATCAGTTTTAGGCTCAAATGAGGTCTAGTTAAGGTAAACAAGGTAGTAATGAACCTGGTTGATCTCGTCCCTGATACTAGAATAAAGGTACTACAAGGAGAGCACAATCAGCTTTATACCCAGATCAGAAGTTCTCTAGCCACTAAAAGCAGAATTGAAAAAAATGACCTCAAGGAGACGGCATGGTTTAAAAATTCATGCAGGGATGCAAAAGCCAAGCTTTTAAAAGCAGCCAAGGCCAATTATAGAGATGCACTGGTGAAGTGTAGGTTTTTGTATAGGAGGAAATTGTTGAAGGCAAAAAGAGAGTTCCCTGTGGACAAACCTCCAAAATACATTGTCAACCAAAATCTTTTAGGAGACTGCTGCCATACGCACAAGGGGGATAAAAGGAACTTATAATTTTGTGTCCAACACCAACACTGGGTCACCCATTTTAGCAACCTCTACATAGGCAGTAGCACTTTGGCCCAGGATGGCTCAGATTTGCCACCATATTATGAATACACCAAGGTTAGTGACTCCGGCAATATGGAATTAGATCTAAAAAAAATTAATTTAGCTATTAACTATTGTTTTGCAGCTTGAGCCCCAGGGCCCGACAAGATCCCCAATCGCCTATACATGACTAATGTGGAAGTCTGGGGATCTAAATGAATCTTTTGTCCAGCGCAATTTTTTTAGGTATGGAGATTCCACCCTCCTGGAAAATGGTTAATCTCAATTCTTAAAACAGGGCAATGCAGTGACTGGGGCAACAACAGGCCCTCTAGCCTGATTGACGCTGTACAAAAAGTGCTTTCCCATCTCCAAGAGTGGATGGAGAATCAAGAAGTGATATCTGAATTCCAAGTAGACTTCAGAAGTAAAGCGAGCACTGTAGACCAGGTTTTTTACTTTACATGTATCAATTGGCAGACATCGATAATCAACAGGGGAAAACTGTATGTTGTCTTTGTTGCTTTCAAACTTGTCCCCCCCTACAGTCAAGCTTTGGAACATCCTTGATGAAATGGGTATCCCAGCAAACTTTTGGATATAGTGGTACAGCTTCATGTGAGATGGAGAAGACATGGACAACTGACTGAGCCCTTTAGAATCCAACAGGGAGTCAGACAGGGCTGTGTTTTGGCCCCAGACACTTTTTTTTAATTTTATATTAATGGGGTGGTGAAGTACTTGATTAGGGATGGGTGCGACTCCCCAAAGGTGGGTGGCCAGAGGATGCCAGCACTTCTCTTCACAGATGATACTTTGCTGCTCTCAAAATCTCTGCAGGGCCTTCAGCAGTTTTTACATGATTTTGATGCATTTTGTTTGGAGAGGGGCTTGAAATTGACAGCTCAGAAACCAAATGTATGGTCTTTAGCTCAGCTGGACAAATGTATCCTAAGAAGCAAATGTCAATTGGTAGCAACACAATTGATCAGGTATCCTATATTGATTATCTTTGTGTTAGGCTAACGACAAACTTAAATTGGGGTATGCAACTGCAGAAATCGCACTCAGTTCTAACCCAGCATTCTGCTTGTCTTGCCAACATTCATAGACAACTTCCAGGAGTGCTGCACCAGCCTTAGAAATCTTTAACATAAAGGCCTAGTGTGCGGCCTTGTTTGGTTGTGAAATATGGGAATTTTTGAGTACACAAATTTGAACTAAAGTAGAAAATATGTTCATTAGATCACTTGTAGACCTTTGTGTAAGTACCCCGATGAGCCTATTATGCGTAGATGTGGTCCAATTATGCATTTCCTTTAAAGCTATGAGTGGAATTCTTTTATATTGGCATCAGTTGTGGTCGACAGCAGAGCTAAGTTCTTATTGTGTGGGCTTTGAAGACCTTCTGTCCCCCGCATGTGTCTGTAAAATTCCATGGCTAAATTCTATAAGATTGCTACTGGGGAAATTCAGGTTGAAAAACATTTGTGTCTCTCCAGAATAGACATGTTCAATTGCGAAAGCCTGATTAAAAAAAAAATATTGGGAATCTGCTATCACCCTAACTATTCTATACAGCTGTGGTGCTTTGACAAGGGATTTTATGGATGTAAAATCATTCACTTGCAGTGAGCCCACTATAGATGAAATTACCCTTTTCTGGGTCAGAAACTGTATTTTCAGTTCAAGTACAGGACTCACCCAACTAAGAAATGTTGTAGCAAGTGGTCTAGAGCTGTACCTGAGAAAGACCTATGCTCTACCTGTGGAGAGGCTATAGAATCATTAATGCATTTTCTATTTTATTCTTAGTATATCAATAACAGAGGAGGAAGTGGATAGCCCCTCTCTGTTGGAAGTTGGAAACTTGGGAACTGGCCGATGTATGGAGGCACATAGAATCCTCTCCACTGACACAAGTAGATTGATGGCATTTCTCAATTGCCAGATTCCTAATGTTAGTTTGTATCTGACGTTGTAAGTGTCTCCAAGCAGCAGCAGTCTAGGATATGGCTAAGTATTGACCCTCCAATAAAGAAAGTGTCATGCTGATTGCGGCAAACCCACTCATGGTTTTTAATGTTCTCTTATCCGTCGACCATTCTGTGCTTATTGAGTTTTCAGTTTGCACGTCCTATGTAGGAAGCTTATTTTGCACTTTAATGCTATTTTGCACATTTGTTATAGGGGTTGTCTCCAATAGGTACAAGCTAGAACACGCACTGGAATGCTAACAAGGCAGTATCTGGATTACAATTGTTTGCACTTGTGATTTTAATGTTTAATTAGAAGTTGTGTAGTTGTATGTCTATTTTTTTACTCAACACCAGGCCCCTATTATTTCATTATGAATATTCTCTTTTTCTTATAATTTATTTTATGAGTAGTTACTCTTTCTGTGGTCCAATTTTGCACCTTAAACCTGCATCAAATACCATGCCAACATGTTTTTAACTTCATGTACATTAAGATTGTGGTTTTTATGACAATGAACGTCTCACATGTTTCTGATCTCCGGTGATCCTAAAGATCAAAATAAAATTATTATGATGATGAATAATATCAAAATTCAAAATGTCAAAATATTTAATATTTGTATATTTCATATCATTTTCTATATTTTTATTGAATTTCTTATTGTTATATAATGTTGTTTTATGATGTATACATTTAATTAATATATTTATCACTAATGTTTTTGTAAAGTCATACTTGTTTTCTTGTAATGTATTTGTTGAAATAATTGGGGTGATGACTATAGTGGGGTATTGGGGTAGGTAGTCATATCATGATAATTTATGTGTATGTTTTCTTTTTATAAATGTGTTTAAATGTTCATATTTTAAAGTTTAGTTTACTCTTTTATATTTACTAACCATTAATATAATAAGTTGGTTGCAATTTAATTTCAGAGTGTTGGCCATATAGGATTAAGAGTGAGCACTGTTGTAAAATAATGTGTTTGGTTTTAATGTACAATGTACAATAAAAAATATATTAGCATTTTTTACATTCCATAATGCTTGATAATAGTTTATTATACATTTAATTAAATGTAGAACATACTACACTTGTAAGTAGTTTATGATATTAGCACTTTATATAAACCTTGTAAAGTTTGGTACAGTAATTATTGATCATTACATAAACATATTTCTAAAATAGTTAATATATTAATAAATTTTTTTAATTAATGTAGCATGATGGCATGTTTAATGATATGCACAAATATTTGTTTTTAAGTATAAATATTTAATTATTGTAAACATATTTGTTATATATGATGCATTTTATTTTTCATTTTTGTTTTGAAAATATTGAGCTGTTTGAGAATCATTATTATTTTCATTATGTTGTGTAGTGTAATTTGCTTACTAAGTTAAGAGTTTATTTTGTGAAAATATTAGTTGAATGGTGATTTTTTTTTTTGTGGTTATAGTAAATATACCACCCTTCAAGTTTATTTATTCCCCACAATATTTATGATATTGGAGTGGGAGCAGTAAATCTGTACCCCATAAATTCCAAAATGTTACCCTGCGTTCCTTAGATTAGGGTGGAAATAATAAATATGAGCCCCCCCCCTTCCACCCGTGTAGCTTAAATTGAAGTGGGGATATTACATCTATATTACTCAAGGTCCACCACTTTCCCAATATGTGTTAGGATGGAGTGGAAATACAAATTCTGTACCCCTCAAAGTTCAACAATTCCTCAAATGTGGCTTAGATTGAAGTGGGAATAATAAATCGGCATCCCTCAAGGCCCATCACTTTCCCCGATATGTGTTAGTTAGTAGTTTGCATAGTAAATTGTACTACTCAATGTCCAAATCTTTCCCAATATGTGTTATGTTAGAGTGGAAATAGAAAATGAGTACCCCTCACTTTTCTACACTTTTTCTAATATGGCTTAGATGTATATATGCAAACGTGATTCAAGCAAGAGTCTCCTGTTTTTGTAAGCCAAATTGGTTTTATTTTTAGTTACCTCCCGACTAAAATTGCTTTTGTTATAATGTATGTCAATTTGGAATATGAAGTCATCCAATTTACTTTTTGAAATCTCCCTCTTCCTAGTTTTAAAAAGTAGTATATATGTAGATTGTTGTGGGAATAGTAAATCAGTATTACCTCTTAAAGTTCAAAACTTTTCCTAATGAGCCTTAGATTGGAGAGATCTTACTAAATATGCACCCGTCAATGATCAACACTTTGACCAATTTGGGGAGATTGGAGCGAGAATAGTAAGGGCCAGATGTATTAAAAACCCATTTTGCGATTCCCTAAATGTGAATCGTTGCGATTCGCAATTAGAAAATCGCAAAACGGCTTGTATGAAAGTGTGTTGAACACTTTCTGCGATTCCCAGTGGGTTGCAAATGATCTACCTCATGAATAATAATGGGGTAGGTCGCAATTGGTAATCCATTAGGAATCGTAAAAATCACAATCCCCAATACGTGTTAGATTCCAGTGGGATTAGTGAATGTATACCCCTCAAAGTCCATCACTTTCCCCAATATGGCTTAGGTTGAAGGGCGAGGTGAGTAGTAAGTTAGTACCCTTTAAATTACAACAGTTTCCCTAATGTGGCTTAGATTGAAGTGTACATTCTGTATGTTTACCCCTCTAGGGTAATATTTTGTAGCTTTTGTGTATATTTGGGTTTGGGATTTTACATGTATTAATTCTTTTTGTTTATATTTTCAACTATATTTTATTATATGCTATTTTTACAGTTTTATGTGTACTTTTTAAACATTTGTATATATTTTACATTGGAAATAAAGTACATTGTACACATCATATATACAGTGGCGCAAGGCTTCAAACTGTAGCTAGGTGGGGTTCAACAGGGCTACCAACCTTTACCACTAAATCCTGCTGAATCCATTTTCAGTGTATCAAAAATCTCAGAGTGGGGCAAACCTATTTGTATTGGTCACCCAGGTTGTGACCTTCCTGTGCAAGTGTCAACATCTTGTCCCAGTCCTCCGGAGGCAGAAACAAATGACACCCCCCTACTTTTCTCCAACTACTGGAGAAGTGCTTTCTGGTCACTCCTACTGACCCCAGGTCTAGTTACACATCTCTATAGAACCAGAGTTCCTGCAGCGTCCAGTCCTCTGGAGTCAGCAGGTCCATCTTGAAGTCAGCAGTCTTTTTTGTTTTTGTGTCCCTGGAGTAGGCAAGCAGGAGACCTGTCACCTGACAATCTGAGAGCACTTCCAATCCATGGGTGCCAGATGGAGTGAGGAGCCCTTAAATCCATTTCTTCCAGGAGGTTTTTCTTTCTTGATGTATTGCCTTTCTGAGTCCTGGAGTGATGTGATATTGTTGATCTTATCCTGTACAATAGGCAGTGATCAGAGAATGTTTCTTACCTAATTTTATTTTCTCACCGTAAACCCACCTCCTCTTGCTTTTACTTTGCTTTACTGTAAACGTTCGCAGACGACCTAAAACCAAATTCCTAATCTCGTCTTCCATTAGCCTCTCTACTACCTATTTGAGGTACCCTCCTCTTTGTCTGGGCAAAAATCTGCTATTACCTCCAGTAGGGGTTGGAGTCTAAAATTTAGGAAGAACTGGGAATGAATGGGAGCAGATCGTATAGACCCATTTGGTTTCTCCAAGTCCAGAGGTGAAGTATGAAGGCTGTCCTTTATTTTGACATCCGTCCCTTCCCCCATTAGCTAATCCCTGTTAAGGGGCAGTTGTTGGCAGCATTCCTACTTTCCTCTTCCAAGAGGCAAAGCCATTGTCCTCTGAGAGCAGGGTCAATAAATCTCAGCCAGCGATATGTATTGGGTCTCTGAGATAGGCTAAGGGGGCCAAACTGATTATATGCCAGTTTTGTCTCAGGCAGCATAAAGAGCACCTTTAAAAACATTTTTTTCTATTAAAGTTAGCAACAACTATTAAATTAGAATTTTGAAACGAAGTGAACAATAACTTTGAATTCATTTTCTAGCTCTTTACCACCCACGGAAGTAAAATAAAGATTTTAATCACACATAGACCTACCTGTCCATGGAAAATCTAGCTAAACAGTCAAAGTGAAAAACAGCTTTTTAGTATTTATTCACTCTGCGGGGAACCTATTCCTAATATGTAGGGTATCACTTTTTGAGATATTAAGCACCCAGCACTGTGGTCTTACAAGTCAAACTTTAGGGATTACAAAATATTTAGATGATAATGATAGATTTTCCTACATGGCAAAGGCACTTTTCTATGCCATGTGCCACTGTAGCCCAACCAGAGCACAATGATGCTCCTGGCAATAAACAATTTATGTAATATACGTGGGTGGGGTAAATACAAACTACAGTCCACCTATAATATTTAACTTCTATGCCATTGGAGCAATTTCTGCATCTATTTTCACTATGCTTACTGACAAGGTAAATATCCAATTTGGCTAAAACCAATTTTACAATACCATTCTAAGGGCAGAGAACACACACTGTGGCACTGATTGGTAGTTCCACAGTTAAAGAGTCCTATTATTAGCAAAAATAGGTATGGTGAATGGTGAAAAATTTGGGAAAACCACAAAGTCAACATTCTTACAGATACCCGAAATGGCAATTGAATTGCAGCCGAAATGCAATAAACTCTGTTTTCATAAAACGTTTTAGAAATATACTGTCACTCTAATGTTCTAAAAATATTAGTTTAATTGATTTAAGGTATTATTTAGAATCAGACATGTTGTGTATTACTGCAACAGTGACATATTGCTTCACTGGAGACATATGTTCCCATTGGTTATTAAAAAGTCTGCAAAAAAACTAGCAGTTTAAGGTACCCAAGTTTTGCCTGAAGTCACATTTATGTAAGCTTTTAAAAAAACATGAAAGCATATGTAAGCCACCAGTAACTCTAAAGAAACAAGATGAAATGATGCTGCTGGTGCGGCTGCAACTCGGAGAAGTTTTGGTCCATTGTGGACTCAGAAAAATGTTTAGGTGTCAGCCCACAGAAAAAGACAAAAAGGAAAAATTAACACAGCTATGAAACTCTCTGACACTTTTGAAATTAATAGCTGTTTTGCACTCATCAACCTGGTGTAATGTTATTCTGAGAGGAGATGAGGGCTATCTGATTTGATTATGACTGAGAATGGATTGAAACAAGGATGCCTTTTAGCTCCTTTGCTATTTTTCCTTTATTTAAGTGATTTGCCTAACCATTTTTCCTCTGAAAGAAATTTGGTTGCTGGTTGACTGGGGTGTGAGCCCTGGTCAAGCAGCAACCACAATCCTTGTCAGGGTAAGGCGCAAGCGAACCCCAAATTAACCAGTGCTCAAGCCTCTGGTAGCTTGGCACAGAGCAGGCAGGCTTAATTCAGAGGCAATGTGTAAAGTAGTTGTGCAACACTTCAAACAAGTAAACAGTGAAAACGCCACACAAACAAATCCCACACCAAGTTAGAAATGAAAAATAGAGCAAAATGTAATAAATAAGACAAGACCAAAACAATAAAATACCAATCAGTAGAACCGGAGTTATGAATTTGTAAAGTATAAACTGTAAAATAGCACCTAAAAGCATAAAGCACCAACCACAGCTATCTGGTCAAGCTGGACTGCGTCAAAGTCAAAGGTTTAGGCTGACCGTGATGGAACGTAGGTCAGATACAGTCCCAGATTAGTCCTGCTGAAGGTTTACTTTCTCAGGTTTTGTGCAAGAGTCCGGTGCGTGTTGCAGAGGACCGGGAGGAGCAAGGAGAATGTTGCCGGCAGTGTAGCTAAAAGAGCAGTCTCGGCATTGCAAATGGGTGGCTGGAGCTTCACATTGGCAGTCCCCTGTGGGCTTTCATTGCTGCTGTTTGAAAAGACAGACCAGCAGCAGCTTGCGCTGGATTTCGGAGCGAGCGGCTCATTCTTGGTGCAAACGGGTCTGTTTGCGGTCGCGGAGAGCCCAAAAGCTTGATTTAAGAGCCTGTGAGCCACACCAAGAATCCAGGACCTGAGAAGCACCACTTGGGAGTCAGAAGCCCAGTGCAGCTGGGTGCAGGAGCTGGTTGGGGAGGTTTTATGTCCCTGAGGCACAGATCAGGAAACCAGCAGACTAGCCCTTGGAGTCACTCTGGGATCCTGGGTTCAAGATAAAGTTGCAGGTCCAATTCTTCATCTCAGGTAAGAGGGCAGCAGGTAGCAGGTAAGCACAGCAGGGCAGC
The DNA here is from genome assembly GCF_964204655.1 of Triturus cristatus. Lineage (NCBI taxonomy): Eukaryota > Metazoa > Chordata > Amphibia > Caudata > Salamandridae > Triturus > Triturus cristatus. The sequence continues at coordinate 411,960,821 of NC_140595.1, forward strand.
AGTTACTTTAGAGCAGCAGTTCAGTAGAGTGGCAGTCCTTGTAGCAGCACAGTAGTACTTCTTCCTGGCAGAGTATTAATAGGTCGAGAAACGTACTAAAGAGTTGGTGTCTGAGGTGCAGTATTTATACCCAGTTGTGCCTTTGAAGTGGGGGAGAAGCTTCTAGAGGTTTGCCTTTGAAGTCCCCAGCCATCCTTCCTTCCCTTTCCTGGCTATCTGTAGAAGGTATGCAGCCCTTTGCTTGGAGGCAGTGCACAGCCTATTCAAGTGTTCCTGGGGCTGTACCCAGCTCCGCCCTTCCATCCTGCCAGGGATGGCCGAGCCAGGCAGACTTAAGCTCCATATTGTGTGTGGCTGTCTAGGAGGAATACACAAAGCTCAGGCAGGAAAATGGCAACTTTCTAAAAGTGGCATTTTTAGAATTATTATTTAAAATCTGACTTTGCCGTAAGTTTGGATTGTTAATTGTGATTCTGGAGACACCAAACAGGAACAGGTTATCTCTTCCCATTTGGAAATTGCACGTATAAAATATAATAAGATAACTCCAATGTTATGGCAGAGAAAGGCCTTACAGTAGTGAGAAATGAATTTAAGAGTTTTTCACTAACAGGACATGTAAATCTTAAAATTACATATCCAACATTTTAAATACTACCACCCTCCCATTTGGGCAGTCCAGGCCCTACCCTAGGAGGGACTTATATATATTAAAAAGGAAGATTCGGACCTGGCAAAAGATTAATTTTGCCAGGTCGAAATGGCAGTTTTAAAACTGCACACATAAGCTGCAACAGTCATGCCGGAGACATGTTTAAAGGGCTACTTCAGAGGGTGTCACAATCAGTGCTGCAGACCCACTAGTAGCATTTAATTTACAAGCCGTAAGCACATGTAGTGCTACTTTAATGGGGACTTACAAGTAAATTAAAAATGCCAATTGGGTGTAAGCCAATGTTATAATGTTTAGAGCACAAGCACTTTACCACTCCTTAGCAGTGGTAAAGTGCACAGAGTTCTATGGTTAGCGAAAACAAGGTCAGTAAAAATGGAGGAGGATGGCAAAATATTTGCGGTAAGACCACTCTAAGACTGATAAGTTTAATATCCTCAATTAACAATTTCCCTCTTAAATTAGAAAACTTTAGTTGCAATTCTATTTTATATGCTGATGACTTAATTTTATGACATCTAACTCCAATTGGTTTGCAAAGAAATGTAAATGTTTTGTAGAATTATACTGTGAGACATTTCCCTAAAATCAATGAGCAGACAAGTAAAATGTAAGTTTTTGATGTAAGCAAGAAGAACAGAGCAGAGTGCTGGAAATTGGGGACAATACATTGAGTCGTGAGAAAATTCATGCCTATTTATGTAGAATGTTCTGCTAAAATCTAGCTGCAAAACTTCACATTGCACAGATGTATTAAGGCTTAAAGTCATATTGGAACAATAAATACTTTCTATAAAACCATTACGAAAAGGCACTTAAAACAATCTATACATCCAAAATCAAAAGGTCAAATTCCCACCTACACTGTCTTATGGGATGGATACATCTCCTACAAACATTGGTCTTTAGTTAAAAAACATATCACTTCAAGCACTGCAAATAAAATTGCAACTCCGAATACCTATTCTATTATGTGCCGCTGTAGTGCACTGAGGGTACACTATTTTACATTTCCGAGCAGGCTGTTTAAGATGGGTTTTAATGTAAGAACTTCTTTTAGATAGAAAATAGTTGAATGTGTTCAAACACAATCTGCATCAAGCTTTATCCATTCTGAAAATACCGTATGATTTTCTACTAGCTTGAAAATATAGCATCAAAGATGTGCCTAAAAAACCCGAATTCCGTTCACTAATTTTAATCTTGATAGATTGTACTGTTCTTCATTGAAAAAGTATAACGTCATTGCAAATTCATCATTAATGGGCAAGATGCACTCACATTTATTTTATTAATGGTGATTGCTCATAATTTTATAAGCACTTTATTTATGTTATTAGCAGACAAAGTGCCCATTGCAGCAGTTCTAGGAGCTTGGAATGGGATTCCAACTGAACTTTATTATTTGTCCTTTATGTAACAATGGAATACAGAACTTGGACCATATCTTTTTAAGTGTGCAGAGCTTGTACATTTTGTGCTAAGTTCATAGACCCAATTTTATAATTTGAAAGTGTATAATGTAGGTGATACATTAGCTTTAATTTTATCACCAACTAATAAAAAGCTATGCTGTTGTATTTTTTTTTTTTTTTTAAATGTTTTATAAGTATCTTTAGTCATAAATCTGTACTTCAACAAGTATTGCACCTAGATAATGGACAGAGATTTTGTTAAGTACAGGTTGTTTTAAGCTTGTGTATATTGTTGTCTTCATCAGGGGCCTAATCAAACCAGCAATTTGGGACTTCAATCTAGTTGGATGGCATTGCTCAGAGTGAGCTATGAGAACCCATATTTTTGAGGCACATTTATTAGGAGAAGGAATGTAGGTTCATAGAGGCAGTTGTTCTTACCACCCAAAACAGTTCCTTAACAAGCTACGTCTCACTGTACATTAATTAATTGAAGGTGTTTGTGAGGGAGGGTCAAGCCCCAAAACCCCGGCACCTACCTGATGTCACCCTCCCCGATGCACAGGCAGAGCGATGGTGCGAAGGAGAAGAGAGAGGCAACCAAAGGGTTAAACCTTTGAACTCTCCTGTGCAGTCCAATGGTGAGCACGCACAACAGGAGAGCCAATCCGCTGTTCAGTACATCCCAGAAAAGGAGGGCCCGCAGGAAGAACAGGGCCCAAACAAGGAAGATGCCGTAAGAAGACACCAAGACCCGGAAGATGCCATAACAAGACGCTGAGAAGGAACCCGGATGCTGAAAGTGGAAGAAGAGGAGCAGTTCGTGTCCAGCACCCAGACCGGAGATGGTGACACCGAGGGCGACGCTCCAGAAGACTAGAGCACACAGTGGTGGACGCCCCCAGGAGAATCCTGTGTGCAGCTGCAACTCAGGAGAGTTGCGGCCTCGGTGGTGAGTGACCAGGAGGGAGGAAAGGGAGTGGGACTCTGTTTGAAAGGAGGGGAGGTAGTGAGGGGTAGAGAGGGAGCACACAGAAGGTACCATTACCTCTCCTCGACACAAGTGTCAGTAAATGCGGCCTTGTATTGGGGCACCGTTCTTCCTCGTCTCCACAGCACCCTTACTGGGTTATTTTTTTTCTTTTCCCTCTTTCTCTGCCTCTTGTGTGCTGTGTTAATTTGAAGTTTGTCTCAGGATCCGCAATACGTATCGAAAGCGAATTAAATATAAAAAAAGGCAACCTATGTCAACAAATAGGAGTGCCAGTTTGAACCCTCAGTATATTAGATGTTCCACATATTTGGGCTTAATAAAAAAAAGGCACTGTTTTTAGTTCCCTTTTTTTTCCTCTTAACTTTTTTTCTTTTTTTTTCGTGAGGGCTAGGTATTCTCCCAAGTAAGGAAAACCTAGGAGATTACCTCTTTCAGTTTTACCACTTTCTTTTTTACCTCACTTACAACAAAATCAGTCCTGGCTCACTTCTTCTCGGTGTGGTGGAGGCCTTTCCCAATAAACACAGTAAGGAAGTCTAAAATTCTTACTGCCCTCTCTCCTTTCTTTTGAGCCTCCTGGGGGACACGTCCTTCAACCGCGGACCATCCTATGAAAAAGAAGAAGAACCTGGTCATCGCTGCAATAAAACATCACTACGACAAAGAAGAAAAACAAGTAATCACTGTATCAAAGCATCCCTATTACAAAGAAGAAGACAAGTGGTAATTAAAAGTTGAAGGCTTCATCTTTAGACAGGCAGTTTAGTCAGAGTCTTTCAGAGTCTGGATTTGTCTTGCTGTGTCACAGATGTCAATTGTTTCACCATAGTCATAGTTTTCCAGCAGTTCACCCTTTTGATTTCTGTTTCAATAATTGGTCTGAGACTGTTTCTTTCTCCAAAACTCCAACAATTCAGAATATGTATGGTGGGTTTCCGTCTTTGTTGCTTAACAAGCATCCCCTCTCTAGGTGCCCTAACTTGTCTGTGGGCTACATTATTAAACAAAAAGTGCTATTTTACTGATTTTCTGACGTAGCACATGTACTGCACACAGTACTACAGACTGCCAGCATGACCATATGAAGGCGGTTACATGGAGGAGGAACCACCATGAAAACTGTGGTGGAGAGGAAACACGTACCACCAAGCATATTGCGGCCTCAAGACTGCCGCGCTCCTGGCGGTTGTGGTGGTGCAATGGAGGTCCAACCGCCCAACTTGTAATGGGGCAGTCGGACCGCCGGCGCGGCAGTGGCTAGACCACCACTGCCGTGCCACTGTGAGTCTGGCGGTCTGTGGACCACCAGATTTATAATCTGGCCCAAAGTGTGAAACTCCATGAATTCACTAGAACATACAGGCATAATAAAATGCCCTCCCAGAACTGCTCTGGACCTCTTTGGCAAAGCCCCATTGTTACCTTGACAAAACCAATCTGTGTAAATATATCTGTGATACATTTTATGTCCATTCCCTCCTGCACCATTTTTACAAACAACCCTTTCCTTGTTCCCACTGCTGATTTCCAGAGGCTTCTAGTTTAGAATCTATTGTTCATAAGGACACATCATACTTTTCAATCTGACTGTTGTGTTGAGTTGCAATATCCCTTACATGATATGGGATTTCACCAGTTAAGTAAATCGATTCATTTCAATCAACAGCTTGCTAATTGACTTAAAGTTCATATGCAATGGATAATCACTTTAGAATGGAAAACTGAGCAATGGACTTCATTCAATAATATGAGATTTAGCCCACACTGATTGATAACAAAGGGTCTACCCCCACTTACATTGGACTTTTCAGACAGATTTTATGTTACATTTTCAGACACAGTTTGCACAACAGACTGTCACATACCTCAATGCCACTTCAAAAAGGACACAGAATGAGAGCCAAGTGTATTATCAGAAACGCTTGCTAGAATGGTATGAAGTACGTTAAAAACTGATGCTGGATGAAAAGTAAAATACTTTCTGGGTCTAGTTCCCACTCAACATTCATGGAATTCGACACTGCCCCAGATTTACAACATCACTTAAACCTGGGGCAGTGCCCAAAACATACGCCTCCCCAGAGCAGGCGTAATGAGGAGAATCGTTTACATTTCTCTTCCTTTTTTCCTCTTTCCACGTATGCTGCATTCTGCAGCTTGCATAGAATGAGAGAAATGTCGCTTGTGATCATGCCAACAACACAGACACACTTGCACAAAGGACAGGAATGCACTACATCTTGTAAATACAGTGCATTCCTGCCCTCTCATATTGGAGTAGGGCAGCGCACCAAAATTAATTGTGGTGCTGCCATAGGCCAATTCTTCTTAAATACGGCCTTGTGTGTTTAGTACTGAGACCATATCAGTTTAATATAGACATTCTTTGGAATTTTTAGCAGTGTGACAGAGGAAGGAATATCAGCTGTGAATTGGATGGATAAAAGGGATTGTGTTAAATATTATGCTATATCTGCCCCAGTATTATCTATTAGGTTTTCACAGATGGTGTTATATATGTAGGAGTGTAAAGGTTAGAACACAATGTAATGAGAACTGCATTGCATCTGTTTTGAGACTGTGTTCGCGACTGTCGTGTCTCTCTTTGCACTGCACGTCTCCAAGTGGGCAGCTTATATGCAATAACTGTGTCAACAACCAGAGGGGGGAATCTACCTATATCTGATAGAGTATGTTTTCCCTTGTCCACCCTTCCCTTTTGTTGTGTGCTTGTTGCAACTTTGCTTTTAGATTGTGTAATTTAATACGTGTAGGTTTTAGATCATCTACTTTTCCAATGTGCCTTTTCTTGAACCTTTTCTCTAACCTCGCAATATACCCAGTTCAAGTGCTTTTAGTATTCCTTCCATTTTCCTCTGTCTTTTCACTAGCCAGTTTAGAATGTTTCATGTTAGCATAATCAGGTCTTACAAATAAAACCCTCACAAAATGTACGACGTGCTGTCTCTTGTTTCCTCCTCATTCTGTGAGTCATGTAATCTTGGGTGATTAGTGCAATAACATTTCACAGCATAATCTAATGGCCCAGGATCACCCATGCCTAATAAAGGGAACAACAGCAGGAAAATTCAAAGAAGAGAAATTATGGCGGCATCTCTGCCTACAGTTTGGAAGCGCTGTTGGTTTAATGACTGCTTCAGACTTCTGTGTTGGAAGGTCTAAGGCTCTGATCATGTCTGCTGCAACTGGATCTCACAGAACCTCTCTAACTACATCCTTCATAGCTGAGGACACTGCTTAGCTGTTTCTGCACACTCAGCAAATAAAGTCAGCTCCCTCCCCACTTATGCAGGGAGATAATGCATAGCTGTAGCGACCATCATTTGGAAGGTAACTATGTTTTCACCACCTGGATGACTATGGAGAACACCACAATAATGTTTCACTCATTTTTCTGTTGAGGCTTTTTAGCCAGAACTCTAAAAGCTTAGTTTTTGTTAGGTAGTGCACGATTTTATGAATTACCTGAATTATAAGAATTTGAACCATTCTATCATAAGATCAATATTGCTTATGGTAACAGTCTGTGGGTTTGCTGTTATTTCTTTTTGTGATGTCCTGTACTTTTCTTTTGGCAGAATAAAGTCATCATTCATAGTTTGATTTTTTTGGTGTGAAAGAATATTAAGATTTTTGACTGATGAGGCAAAAACAACACTGAACTCTGAAAAAAAGAAATAGAGCAAATGGCCATGTTTGAGTATGTCCAGTGGTACTTTGCTGGTTTGATTTCTTTTCTGCACACGTGGTGCTTTGATGTATTGTAAACCAATGTTCCTGATTCACAAAGTCCCCAAAAATCTGTTCCTCTTTTTACGCATGTTGTATGACTAACACGTAAGCAATGCCTAAACTGAGGTAATTCGCAGTTACCCATTGGGATGCACACATTACCTGCATTTCCTAGTATGTTTGCATGCTTAATATTACACAAGCAATACATTACTATGGGGACCAATATCATGTTACGATACTGGAGGTTGGAGTTAAACCTGCAAAGGACCACCTCTCTGCCATTGGGGTGTTGATCGCACAGATAATCTCCACATGGCGGCGGTGCCTGCTCAGGCACCGTCATAGGGATTATGATGTCTGTTTACGACAGCCTTTCCATGTCAGCCTTTCCGATATGAAAAGGTTATCGGAAAGTGCTAGTGGGAGCCCCTAGCAGGGCTTCTATCCACCCCACGGCCTCCGCTTTGAAGCCTGGAAGGCACCTGTGGTGTCCCTCCAAATATCCATGCATCGTGTGTTCTAAAAGTGTATTTTTTGTATTGTGGTTTGTGATACAGCCTGCAGTACAAGCCGCAATAGAATAATTACACTTTACGGCCGCCATGAAGGAAGTCGCATCGTAGTAATGGAATAATTTAATACATTAAAAAGAAAAATATCAGATCACCAAAATAGTTACAATAAACAAAAAGGCATTTCCAATAACTACAAACATTTAAACAACAACTTACATACTAATAAATATACATATACACATAAATAAAATAATATTCAAAACTATCAAACTATATACCAACATTATAAGAAAGCCTAAATTAGCATTTACCATAGAAGGATATAACTGACAAAACAACTAAAACTAAATGGGTTACATTTAAACTTCCCACTCCAGTATATACCAAGTTGGAGAAGGTGTTGGGCACTAAAAGTGTGATATGTACTATTCGCACTCCAACACTCCAATCTATACCAATTTGGAGAAGGTGTTGACCAGTAAAGGGTTGACATTTACTATTCCTACTCTAATCTATACCAATTTGGGTAAGATGTTGTACACTGACATGATGACATTTACTATCCCCACGCCAACTAAAACAATTTGGGGAAAGAGTGGATATTAAAGGGATGATATTTACAATTCTCACTCAAATCTGTACAAAGTTGGGGAACATGTTGCACACTAAAAGGGTGACATTTACTATTCGCGCTCCAATTTAAACCAATTTGAGGAAGTGTTGGACTCTGAAGGAATTGCATTTACTATTCCAACTGCAATCTATGCCAATTTGTGGAAGGTTTTGGAAACTAAAACAGTGAAAAAGACTATTTCTACTACAATCTAAAACATTTTATGCAAAGTGCTACAGACGAAAAGTTTTCTGTACACAATCATTAATCCATACTCACACATCATTTTTCATCTATAAAATAAGCTACAAGTTACATAAAAGACACTAACCAAAAGTACAAACCTATATCTACATATTTAAACATTAACATATCAAATACTATTTTCTGACTATTAAGGAGTAATATATTTTTTAAATATTTACTACCACTCCTAAACTTTAAACCAGAAAATAAAATCATAATCCAAAACTCACAATAATAAAATAAAACATAATATATAACCAATTTTTTAAATAAAAATGTAAATAATCTTTCTACAGTAAAATAATTTCTACATAAAAAAGTAATAATATTTCAGGTATGAACTTTTTTCCACAACAATTATAAAATGCATATTTTTATTTAAAAATGTAAAATCAATTTACTTCTTTAATTTTATTTTTCTAAAATGTTAGATTTTTTTAATTGAAATAATTATTTTAATATTTATAATAGCATAAATTTGTTTTAATTTAGTATAATATGTTTTATTTAAGTAGAAATCATTATTGATAAAAAATATTAATGTAACAGAAAGCACTTTAAAAATTACACTATTAATTTGCATATCATGAAAATAATCAACATTAAATATACATTAAAATATCCTCTATTTAAAAATCTCCCCACCCTAATCCTCTAAAAACGCAATATCCTGCTGCTGTAAGAAATTATAAAACCATCATTTTATATATTAATATAACTTTAAAAAAATAATTTCAACAATATTGTCATTTATAAATTATCTTACTAAAGACTCAAATAAATAAAAATGAATAAACATATGAATCAAACACAGTGCAATAAATTACATGCAAAATAACACTTACAAACAATATTAAGTATGATATTTTCTAAACCAATAGTTTTTACAATATTAAAAACAACTTTTAAAACAATATTTTTACCTTCGATATTCGTTGAAGATATTTTTGACAAATCGATATTCTTGACACAATATTATTTATTCAACAATTTGTCCTCTAACCTACTCCAAAACAACTTTTTACATGATCTCCCTCTTCACTACTTTCAATTGATCTTGTATTCTTAAAGGACTTTTCAGAGAACTTATAATTTATTCATGATTAGCTGCTTACTTAAAAGGATACAAATCTTTTTTGTTTTGTCTTTTAGTTCATGATTGAATTGTTGGAACTCAGATGGAGTGATACTGCAAACTTGCTCTGTATTCCATCACTTATCTTGAAATAACTTAGTAATTTAAATCACATCTATTCTGTATTACGAGCTGTAAACATATCTATGAATTTATGCAACATTACACGGCTGTCCCGAAAATTCAAACTTCTCTTCTTTCTCACCTGAGTAGGGACAGCAGTCAACTTCTCCAATTCCTGTGAGTAAAGGTTGCTGTAGGAGTTTTGCCAGGAGAATTATTGGCTGTGCTAACAGTCCAAAACAGGGATGATGCAACAGAAAGCAAGGTTTCTTATTTTTCATAGAGTAGGTGAACAAGGAAAAGTATTATGCAACATGAAAGACAGAGAGCCTAATTGCGAGTTTGGCAGTCATGGTACCGCTGTCAAAACGGCATCGGAATCACCGCTGCACAGTTGGCGGTCTGATCTCCCTATTACAATGCACATAGTTACATAGACCAAAGACTGCTGCAGTTCCACTGCCACCGCCAGGAAATCTCAACCACAGCGGGATAGGCCAATGCATCTGTCGGAGGCCGGACTGCCAGTTTTCTAACCTGCACATTTGCAATGTACCTTCCCACTGATGTGACTGTGGGTGTCCAACCACCACATCTGAGCTGGCGGAAAGGGAGGGATATACGGCTGAAACTCACCTGTACTCAAATTCACACATCCTGTGCTGCTATGGAGCCGATCATACACATCCTGCTGCTGCTGTTCCTGCTTGATGATGTCCAAAACCAACACCGTTGTGGACACAACCAACGGTAAGCTATACTCTTACCTGTTTCCATTGACTCCTCAGCAAACAGATGCAAGGGGTTTGGCATCCCTGAGTTAAACATATTTTGTGGGCCCCTGTTCGGAATTGTTCTCAATGTATGATCAGGTTCCGGTGGGGATGTCATTAGACATGTTCGGCCAGCGATAAAACCACATGCTTGGCCGGAAGCACAGCGGGTTCAGTGTGTAGGTGGAACCCATTGATGTAGTACAGGCTCATAGAGTAAGCAGCACCTTCTTTTTAAACTATGACCTTTTAAAGTACAACTTAATTTTATCTCTCTTGGCTGCTCTTTGCTTTTTTGCACTCTCTGTTCCCCTGGTCCGTCACGGCTTTGCTGTTTGTGCGGAGGGTTGCAGTCCTTCCTCCTTTCCCTAATCACTTCCGGTGGGGAAGTCATAGGGCGCATTCGGCCAGCGATAAAACCACATGCTGGGTTGGACGCGCAGCGGATGCGCCTAAGGCAAGCCTGTCTGCGCCTGTCCGTGCCAAGATCACGGCGAGGGACAAAAAAGCTACCCAATTTCCCCTGAAAAAGAGATCAGGATCACCAGGTCAGGAAAAGATCTTCACTCGCTCAATATACTGGATCATTGCTGCTTACGGGCTGATCCCAGTCAGGATCGACCTAATCTTCAATGTAATAACTGTGAATTTCAGGTATCCTTCCATGAGCCGTTGATTTATGTCAAACATTCTCTCCCTAAAAATACTCAGGCGCCGATCACGATCCGGTAAAAAATTTCCCCGTGCGACTCGTATCCGGTCTTTTTACCGTACGAATCGTACAAGTGCCGTACGAACTGGCAATCACGATTCGCATGGTAAAAAGTCCATACGAACCGCATTGGGAATCATTCCCCACACGTCCTCGGGTAGGAAAATGTGTCCGACACGTCCTCGGACGATTTACCGTACAAACGTGAAAAGTGAAGTCCGACCGAGGAATCACGATCCATCCCGTGCATCCGAGGGTACAACCGTATGGAAAAAACACAGTCCGCACCGAACTCCTATAGCAACCATGGAGACATGTGCCCGCATACGCGCCCAACACTCCCCCCAGCCCCCGTACGTCCGACACGTACCCCCCGTGTATGTACACCCCCACCCGTCTAGGTACACCCCAGTACGTTCGAGTCGCACCCCCACCCCTGTACGAGCCGTACCACCGTCTAAGTACACCCCAGTACGTTCAAGTCGTACCCCCACCCCTGTACGTGTCGTACCACCGTGCACCCACACCCCAGTACGTTCGAGTCGTACCCCCACCCCTGTACGTGTCATACCCCCGTGTACCTACACCCCAGTACGTTCGAGTCGTACCCCCACCCCTGTACGTGTCGTACCACCGTGTACCCACACCCCAGTACGTTCGAGTCGTACCCCCACCCCTGTACGTGTCGTACCCCCGTGTACCTACACCCCAGTACGTTCGATTCGTACCCCCACCCCTGTACGTGTCGTACCACTGTCTAAGTACACCCCAGTACGTTTGAGTCGTACCCCCACCCCTGTACGTGTCGTACCACCGTGTACCCACACCCCAGTACGTTCGAGTCCTACCCCCACCCCTGTACGTGTCGTACCCCCGTGTACCTACACCCCAGTACGTTCGATTCGTACCCCCACCCCTGTACGTGTCATACCACCGTCTAAGTACACCCCAGTACGTTCGATTCGTACCCCCACCCCTGTACGTGTCGTACCACCGTGTACCCACACCCCAGTACGTTCGAGTCGTACCCCCACCCCTGTACGTGTCATACCCCCGTGTACCTACACCCCAGTACGTTCGAGTCCTACCTCCACCCCTGTACGTGTCATACCCCCGTGTACCTACACCCCAGTACGTTCGAGTCCTACCCCCACCCCTGTACGTGTCGTACCCCCGTGTACCTACACCCCTGTACGTTCGAGTCGTACCCCCACCCCTGTACGTGTCGTACCACTGTCTAAGTACACCCCAGTACGTTTGAGTCGTACCCCCACCCCTGTACGTGTCGTACCACCGTGTACCCACACCCCAGTACGTTCGAGTCGTACACCCACCCCTGTACGTGTCGTACCACCGTGTACCTACACCCCAGTACGTTCGAGTCCTACCCCCACCCCTGTACGTGTCGTACCCCCGTGTACCTACACCCCAGTACGTTCGAGTCGTACCCCCACCCCTGTACGTGTCGTACCACCGTCTTAGTACACCCCAGTACGTTCGAGTCGTACCCCCACCCCTGTACGTGTCGTACCACCGTGTACCCACACCCCAGTACGTTCGAGTCGTACCCCCACCCCTGTACGTGTCGTACCCCCGTGTACCTACACCCCAGTACGTTCAAGTCGTACCTCCACCCCTGTACGTGTCGTACCACCGTGTACCCACACCCCAGTACGTTCGAGTCGTACCCCCACCCCTGTACGTGTCATACCCCCGTGTACCTACACCCCAGTACGTTCGAGTCCTACCCCCACCCCTGTACGTGTCATACCCCCGTGTACCTACACCCCAGTACGTTCGAGTCCTACCCCCACCCCTGTACGTGTCGTACCCCCGTGTACCTACACCCCAGTACGTTCGAGTCGTACCCCCACCCCTGTACGTGTCGTACCACCGTCTAAGTACACCCCAGTACGTTCGAGTCGTACCCCCACCCCTGTACGTGTCGTACCATCGTGTACCTACACCCCAGTACGTTCCGGTCCTACCCCCAACACAACCTCCTAAGTACGGAGCGCACCCCAGGCCCCAACATCACACCCGCATGTACGAGTCGTACCAACCCACACACAAGGACAGCACCGTACAACCAAATGGCCCATGTACACACCGTACACACGCTCAAAACACACGTACGCAACCAGGCCAAAACTAAACAACACAAGAATACACCATACGAATGGCACAAAGCCACTAAACATGGCCAACAAACACTACAAAAACACCTTCACTGACCTGCAACTGCCAAAGACAAACAGAGGCCCAAAACACCACCACTACTTATAACACACCCACCCAAACTTCAAACACTGCCACACCCACCCATGGACCAATAAAAAGGGCCCACACACACAAACCATGAGACTTTGCAACAGACTCACTGCTGCCAGACACCACAGAACCATACTACAAGCTACACCACACCTTACACTTGCACACCTTCACACAACCACCTTCACAAACACCCCCTCATCACATTCACATACACACACCCACAACCATCCACACCCCCCCCAACATCCACACCCCCCCCACCATCCCCACCCACACCCCTCACCATGCCCACTACCAAGAATCCAAAGTTCAGTAACCGAGAGTTGGAGGTCCTTGTTGATCAAATCCTCAGAGTCGAGCCACAGATCTTTGGAACATTGGTCAGAAACACCAGTCTGGCAGCAAAAACAGCCATGTGGCAGACCATCGTCGATGCTGTGAATGCTGTTGCGGACACCAGAAGGACCAGGCAGGAATGCCAGAACAGGTGGTACGATCTGCGGAGGAGGGTCCGAGCCAAGAGGCAGGAGGAACACGACCAGGCCAACACCACCGGAGGAGGGCCCTCCCGCAGACCCATACACTACCATCCCTGGGAGGAGAGGGTGATGGCCATACTGCCGGTGGAGGCAGTCGAAGGATTAGAAGGACTCCGAGACCCGGGTGAGTACACAAACAACGCACCTCACATGGGGGGAACGGCATCCACAACCAAAATCACTAACAGGCACGCAACCACCACAAGCCATCGCATGACTCAACCACACTTCATGAGCACGCACATGCCACTGCTGCCACCATGCCCCATGCACCCAGCTGGACAATGTCAAGTCACAGGCCACAGAAGACAACAACACATGACACGGTAACCCGGATGGCGGGAGGCTGGGCACCAAAAATCACATAGTGCGACTCCGAAGCAGACAACAATGCACTCTGCCCATATGGCCTAGGTCACAGCCAGACAAACAGTGTGTCCCAACACAGGAATGACTTGCCAGCAAATGGCGGACGCCTTGCATCAACACATGGGGGTGAAGGCACTGTTTTGCACATGACAGCAGCTAATGAACAGCCAACATTGTGAAAGAGTGGCAGCACACACCACCACAGCAGCAGCGCACAGACACACATCACACCCAATGGGTGCCTGGAGATCAGAAACAAACTCACATCAACAAGCCAAGGGCCACTCAAAGATCTGCTAACAGTGTGTTCCCAGGAAGCTGGGCTGAGGTGACAGAGGGTGACACACAGAGGGAGGGAGAGGGGGACAGAGAGGGAGGGAGAGGGGGACAGAGAGGGAGGGAGACACAGGGAGACGGACAGAGGGAGGAGGCTGACACACAGAGGGAGGGAGAGGGGGACAGAGAGGGAGGGAGAGGGGGACAGAGAGGGAGGGAGACACAGGGAGACGGACAGAGGGAGGAGGCTGACACACAGAGGGAGGGAGAGGGGGACACAGAGGGAGGGAGAGGGGGACACAGAGGGAGGGAGACACAGGGAGACGGACAGAGGGAGGAGGCTGACACACAGAGGGAGGGAGAGGGGGACACAGAGGGAGGGAGAGGGGGACAGAGAGGGAGGGAGAGGGGGACAGAGAGGGAGCGAGACACAGGGAGAGCAAATCAGCCGTGTGGCGTGTGCGAATGTCTGCTCGTCAGCAGGTAGACTGCGTGCATGTAGACAAGGGTGGCCAGTCCCAGAACCCCCCCTCTTCACCATGACAAAACACAGGGCCATGTCACAACCTGTTCACGAGCACAACGACAGCTACCTGGATCATATAAGTGTGTGGATCCACTCCATGTGCACATGTACAGTGCTACACGGAAGGCGCCAATGCATGGCTCGCCACACCTGCCCACTCCACTGCTGCCTGCAGTCACACTTGACGCAGCAAGTAAGACTGTGCCACACATAGTTAAAGGGGCCAAAGTGGTGCCCAAGGGACACACCCATGCACAAGTGCACTGTGAGTGGAATGCAAGACAAATCCTAATTCCAAGAGGAAATGTGCCAACTTTGAAACTGATGAAACATGGATGTTGCATGGACCAAAATTAACATTGTCTCTCTCACACACAGGTCAACGTCGTGGTGCACCCCCCAACACAGGGGGGGAAGACTCACAGGACCTGGATCTGCAGGAGCCCGATCCCACCGGCAGCGACCACTCTCACCACTCTGTGGACGACCCCGACCGACCTGGCCCCTCTGGTGTCCAACCACCTGCAGCACCTGCTTCAGGTACAACTGTGCCAACCACCACCCCCACTCCTGCCACATCCCAGGAGACACCCAGGATCCCTGCCCCAACACCACAATGCAGCCAGGCTGGCCAGGAGGGACACGGTGTCCCGGGCACCCAGGAGGAGGCAGGCGACAACGCCAATGCCACCCCTCAGGGGTCCCGGAGACCCGATGTGCCCACAAGGGCAGGCCAGGCACAAGTGGGCAGGGGTGGTGGGAGTGGAGGACGGCGGAGGCGCGAGCCTGACCAGTTGGCTGGGGATCCGGTATTTTCCCATGTCCGTAACATCCTGGACTCATACCGGCAGGACACCACGGGCAAGGCCCAGGTTGTGTCCACCCTCAATGAGATCAAGGGGAGCCTCGATGAGATAAAGACCCAGCAGGCCCAGCAACATGCGGAGCTACATGCCTGTCTACTGGTACACCAACGGAGGATGGAGGACAGACAGGCTGAGCAAGTGACGGCATTCCAGGGGATTCACGCTACACTCCGTCGGATGGCCGACAACATGGCCGACCCTCCCTGTGCCAGAAGGCGGAGAACATCACCACCCACAGGGAGGGATCAGGAGGAGGAGGAGGAAACATCCGACGGAGCATCCCAGATGTCGTCACAGCCTGCTGCTGAGGTTCCCCGCAGGAGGGCGGGTCGTCCACGGAAAGGACCGTGAGGGTCGGCGCTACATCACCATCTCCCAGGACACCTGGCCTGGCACCTGGCCCACTGGAGCAACAGCATCACAGCATCAAGAGACATTCTCTGCCACATGGCCCTGCTGGTCACTGGCTGACCAATGTTGACAAAGACTGTGGCATGGACTCTGAGGATTTCCAATGGCAAGGACACCAACTCCCCTACTGAACTTTGGATTCCAAAATCCCGGAAAGACCCTCACTTTGTCCCCCCCCCCCCCCCCCCAATAATAAATCACACTATGAAGAGTAGATGCCTGCTGGTAGCATTATTATCTAACATGTGTCTTGTAAAGTCAAAACATGCCTGAGTCATCTTTTGTCTTCAATCACACACACCCTGGGGCCTGAGTCTGGCACAGGACACATGGGTCACAGTGTATTAGGCAAGACAGACATGGAGCACCATACACACCCGTGATGGGCCCAACCAGCTGAGGGGGTTACCGAACAACCGTGCTGACACACACATTGAGTACAGCAACAGTCATGCGCAGAGGTCAGGGATCCAGTCCAGTGTCCTGGGGGGCACCCAGGTATGTGTAGACAGGTGGCAGAACCATGTCCTGCAAGCTTGAGTCCGGTGGATGCAGAGAATGGGGGCCTGGCCAACGTTGGATGCATGGGGATGGCACATGTCACAATACCCACACAGTCATGGACATCATGCCCAATACACAGTCTCAGCCCACACACACAGCTTGCATCTTGCCACTCGACACATTGACACATAGCCACAATCAGGGAATACCATGCCAGACAAGCAGGATGCACCGTGGCAACACACCAGCATTGACTGAGAAGAGGCACCTTGGAGGCATAGGGACACCTTTATTAGTCATGTATTCGGGATTGCTGAGGCAACTCGAAGTACACATGAACACATCATGTGGAGTAACATGTGGGTCCAACACTGGCACCCCCTTCAGCAGCACACATGCGTGTTCGCCATGGAACTGGCACACAAGCGTCGGCTAACAGCTAAATACCCACAGCTGCACACGGAGAGCCTGCCATACACCATAGATCCGCTGATGTCGAAGTCCCACACCATGTCAAGCCAAAGCTAACCGTATGTGTCCGAGGGCAGTGTCACACACATTGATGCCATCATCACAATCCCCTATCCCATCACTGATGACTGTCAACCAGGCAGACCATCTATTCAGGGGTACACAGCTGCATGTCGTGTCCCATGGGGATGCGACATGGCTGCAGAGGAACCAAACATCGACAGGGGCAGTGTGCATACATCGTGAACAACTGCCACACCCAATACACCCCTGATGCATCCCTTACCCCATGGAGACTTCCAAACGTGTCCGTGCCTGTAACGCTGAGTCAGCCCACGATGACGTGTCCCTGAGGAATAGCAGTACCACAACAATGCAAGCAGCAGACGGCATGCGCAAGTACCTGGGGAAGAGAGACACACAAGAAGTCAGCCACAAAAAGCACAGCCACTTGCATGTGCATTTACTCGACACATGTATGGATGACAACATGCTAGGTCACAATTATGACTGGGGGAAGTACAACCATCACTGGCACCATCACTCCAGTGACACACCCACACACACCTCTGACTCACGTGCCATACATGCAGGTGGAGACACACATCACAACGCATGCCACACGGGGCCAAATGCGTGCACACTCAGACACTGGTACTCACCACTAAGCAAAGAAGTCGCGTATGAGCTGAGTCCGGATGTCCTCTTGCGGCTCCACATCCTCCACATCACTAGCCCCATTGCCAAGCCCTTCGTCCTCCACGGGTGGATGCTCCTCGTCATGTTGATCCAGGATAAGTGGCACAGCTCTTTCAACTGCCATGTTGTGCAGCATGCAGCAGACCATGAAGATCTTGCAGACCTTCGCCGGGGCATATGGGAGTGCGCCGCCGGTCTTGTGGAGGCACCTGAATCGGCTCTTCAGCATGCCAAACGTCCTCTCTATCACTCGCCTTGTCCGGCCATGGGCGGTGTTGTAGCGGAGCTGGGCCGGCGTGATGGGGTTGCGGAGAGGTGTGAGCAGCCAAGGCATGTTGGGATAGCCAGCGTCCCCTACATGGGAAGCACATGCTCATCGTTAGAAGTGGTGAAGCGGTCGTGCTGGTAGGCTATACAGAATACAGGACAGACAGACTGTACCCACCAACAACACATGCCCGTTCGTTGCGCAGCTGCATCATCATATCAGGCATCCCGCTACGTCTCATGATGTAGGCATCGTGTGCTGATCCTGGAAAACGAGCACAGACATGTGAAATCACCATGTTGGACTGACACACCACAAGGGCATTGATGGAGTGGTAGTGCTTCCGATTGCGGTACGCCACCTCCCGTGCGTGTGGTGGTACCAAAGCTACATGTGTACCATCTATGGACCCAATGACATGGGGCATCCCTCCCAGGGCATAGAATCCACGCTTGACCTCAGTCATCTGTTCAGGGGTTGGGAACTTGATGAAGTCATCCAGGTGAATCAACATGGCCTCTAAGAAATCATGCAGCACACCGCTGAACGTGCTCTGGGACATGCCACCAACATGAGCTATGGTATTTTGAAAGGTACCCGTGGCAAGAAAATGTAGGGCAGCCATTACCTTCAGCTGGGGTGTCAGTGCGGTGGGATACCTGTGCTGCGGTTGCAGGTGTGGTGCCAGTCTCGCCGTCAACTCCAGAATCAACGGTTGGGTGAAGCGGTAGAGCCGGATGCTGTCATTCTCCTGCATGGCAGCCAAGTCTGGAATTCTTCGGGCAAGAGGCGGCGCTCTGCAGTAATTTTGAAGTGACAAGGAAGAGTGAGTGCACTACGACAACAACTCATGTGTACTGAGCACATGTTAATCTGTCAATACACACATGCTACATAGGGAGTCAGGTATGTGCTACATGGCCAGGACACGTATGGATGCAAGGTGACACTCCTTCCAAGACCCAGCTACACACGGAGATTGAGAACCTCCCCATGCCACGCCATGGGAATAGCTGTGTCCCAGTGCAAGTGAACAGCCAGACGCAACACAGGAGTGACATACGCCCACACATCAGCAGCAGTAGGATGCCGATTGCAGAGACTGGTAGCGGAACACTGGAGCCACAGGTCACATGACATTACACTAGGACAGCCCACACACCTTGCCATGAAGGTGCACATGTCATGACTCACCACACATACCTTGTGAGGATGCTGACATGTCCTTGTCACGCTACTCCGTGTCCCATGCATACATGTGCACCTCACATCCAATAGCACATGTGGCATGGTGTGCGGAACAGTGTGCAATGACAAACTACACACAGACACATGTTGGTTGCTGCAACGGCTGCAGCTTTTGAGGGTGCTCCAACATCAACCTGATGGGAAGCCCCCACACATACATGACATAGTCACATTGTGCACCGTGGGTAGTGACAAGTCAGGTGTCATAACCCCTGTACCGGGCATCAGGGGACACTTCCGTGTGTTGTTGTCCGTGCCATGCCAGTGACGCTCACCCCAAGTGCGCAGTATGACATGCACACATGTCAAAGGAGTCAAGGGCATGCCTGGCACACATCGCACCATCACACAGTACATCTGTACACATCTCATCATACATCTGGTGCCTTCTCGACTCAGGAGTAATGTTCCACATCACAGGCCGTCACACCTGTGCCCCACACATGTAGTGATGCACAGACGATGCCTCGCTGTCAATTAATGGACAAGTATGTCCATCCATGTACAAGTATGTCCGCCCTATCCCTACCTGTGTGCCGCCTGTCACCACTGTGATGTGTGAAAACCGCTGTACTGCTGCCAAGAGGGCCTGTGTACGTTCCCATATCACTATGGGAGTTCTGCCGTATGTGTACCCATCGTGATGGCGAGCGTACAGGCATGTGTACGGCCCATACCACTACGAGTACGCATACGCGAGGCCACCCATAGTGGTAAGGGCCGTACACACGTCTGTACGCTCCCTATCAGTATGGGTGGCCTCGCGTATGCGTAGTCGTAGTGGTACGGGCCGTACACACGCCTGTACGCTCCCTATCACTATGGGTGGCCTCGCGTATGCGTTCTCGTAGTGGTACGGGCCGTACACACGCCTGTACGCTCACTATCACTATGGGTGTCCTCGCGTATGCGTACTCGTAGTGATAGGGAGCGTACAGGCATGTGTACGGCCCATACCACTACGAGTACGCATACGCGAGGACACCCATAGTGATAGGGAGCGTACAGGTGTGTGTACGGCCCGTACCACTACGAGTACGCATACGCGAGGCCACCCATAGTGATAGGGAGCGTACAGGCGTGTGTACGGCCCGTACCACTACGAGTACGCATACGCGAGGCCACCCATAGTGATAGGGAGCGTACAGGCGTGTGTACGGCCCGTACCACTATGACTACGCATACGCGAGGCCACCTATAGTGATAGGGAGCGTACAGGCATGTGTACGGCCCGTACCACTACGACTACGCATACGCGAGGCCACCCATACTGATAGGGAGCGTACAGGCGTGTGTACGGCCCGTACCACTATGGGTGGCCTCGCGTATGCGTACTCGTAGTGGTACGGGCCGTACACACGCCTGTACGCTCCCTATCACTATGGGTGGCCTCGCGTATGCGTACTCGTAGTGGTACGGGCCGTACACACGCCTGTACGCTCACTATCACTATGGGTGTCCTCGCGTATGCGTACTCGTAGTGATAGGGAGCGTACAGGCATGTGTACGGCCCGTACCACTACGAGTACGCATACGCGAGGACACCCATAGTGATAGGGAGCGTACAGGCGTGTGTACGGCCCGTACCACTACGAGTACACATACGCGAGGCCACCCATACTGATAGGGAGCGTACAGGCGTGTGTACGGCCCGTACCACTACGAGTATGCATACGCGAGGCCACCCATAGTGATAGTGAACGTAGGCACGCGTGTACGGCCCGTTGCAAGGCATTTGGGGTGCCCTAGGGCCCCGGAACGCACCGTACCTGTGTGTGTGAAGCTCCAAATTCCATAGGGGACACATGAGGGACAAGTATTAAGGCCTACATGCATGCTGGTTGTCATGGAGACCAAGTTCAAAATTTGAATTTGTTCTGGAAGGTGCACCGCAGAAGTCAGTTGGAATTAATCTACTTTGTTGCAATGTGTTTGTGGGGCTGACATCATGCAGGAGAATGAAACCGATAGAGAACCCACAGACTGCTAGGTTTGAAGGGATTGGAGGACACATAGGATGCAAATGTGAGTGACCAATCACTCTGTACTCCTGTGCATGAGACAGGGCAGAAAGGCAGATATAAGGCAGCCAGGTCCCATGAGGGAGAACTTGCCTGCACATCTTTGAATTCGTCGACCCAGCTGCTGCTACTGATTCCCTGGAACCATGTCAAGGGCTGTGGAGAGGTCACAGCCATTCACCCTGGAGGAGAACCTGGCATTGCTGGATGTGATCCTCCCACAGTACCCCCTTCTGTATGGGCGACCAGAGTATCAGGTGAGTGCATAGGCCACTGGCACAGACTGTCCCTTTGTTGTGACTGTGACTTCTGGCATTGTGTCCTGGTGTGACACACATGCTATGTACTGTAGGGGGGGTCCCAGGGGGGGATGCCTGATGTCTCCCAGCCAGAGCATGCTGTGGTGCATGTCTGCTCTCCTCACTTGCATTGTGTTTACTGTGACATTCACTGCATGTGGCATTACACATTGTGCCTGTCTAATCCTCCAGGGTATGGAGCTACTACAGTCCTCCTGTGATTCTGTGGTTACCCCAGTGTGACAGGTGACTGTACCTACAGATGTGTGTTTGTCCACTGTACCTATGCTGAGAGTGTCCACATGATGTGTTCGTCCCCTGGACATCTGTGTGTGTAAGTCCAATGTCATTTGTGTGGGTGCATATGTGTAGTGGACCACCCAGATGCATGAGGCCTGGATATGCCCTGCACATCTCATGTGAGCAGGGAGCAGTGCTGTGTGTCTGACGTGCAGAGCCAGCCCCACACCTGTGAGCCCCCCCGATCTAGTGGCACATGTGCAGTGAGGTTTGTATCTGCATTTGGCAACGGCAGGTGAATGTCCTGTGTCTGTGTACTCTGCTGCGGTGGCGTCAGTGGCCTGTGGCATGTGACTGCTTTGAGGTGCTGGCCAGACACAGGAGGTGTGTGTGCAGAGTCCTCCCAGCAGTGCCCTGAGACAGGAGGGGTGGGTGCAGAGTCCTCCCAGCAGTGCCCTGAGACAGGAGGGGTGGGTGCCTAACACTCCCAGCAGTGCCCTGAGACAGGAGGGGTGGGTGTGATGCACAGTGTGAGCCTTGATCATTGATTGTGACATTGCCATCATTCCACCTGTGTACCTACAATGGCACGTACTGCTTCTTCCCTCCCCAGAGGATCATGTCCCCATGACAAAGGTGCAATGCGTTGGCTGCATGACATGCCTTGTTGTAACCAGCTAATTTTTCCTCATATGTCTCTCTGTGACATGTGGCTGGTGTATTGATGTGGTGTCACTTGTTCTTCCTCACAGGTAGGCGCCACTGCCAAGGAGCAGATCTGGCTGACCGCCGTCAGTGCCGTGAGGGGTGTGGATGGTCGGAGGCGGAGCCTGTCCCAGGTGAGGAAACGCTGGCAGGATATCCGGTGCTGGACGCGGAGGATCGCACGGGTCCTGCTGGGGGACTCACCTGTGAGCCACAAGAACCGCGGGCGCCGCCGTCTGAGCCACCTCCACAGGCGTGTGCTGCCGGTGGTCTTTCCAGACTTGGAGAGGCGCTTACAGGAGATGCAGCAGCCGGAAGGGGGTAGGTACATGTGTGTTTGTTGTGTGTCACCGGCATTTGTAAGGGCACAGTAGCATGAATTCACTGCCAGGGTTTAAAGGTGCTGTGCAGATCCAGTTTGCCCCAGTATAGCGCAGCGCTCCTGCCACCCTTCCCCTCCATGCAATGTGTTCCCTGGTCTGTGTGTGGTCACTCCTTCACAAGGTAATGTAGGCTGGTGCTTTGTCCACGAGAACTATGCCTGTAGCATCATGTGTGGGGGTGGTGTGTAACAGGTTTTGGGACCTTGCCTGTGCCCTGTCCAGTTCACTGCATGTGGGTTCCATGTCAGTTGGCACTGATGCTGAGTCCAGACATGGGAGTTAGTCTCTCAAGTGTCATGCCTTACAGCGCGCATGTCCTATGTAGTGGCTTGTGACATGATGTGCATGAGTGTGCGATACGCATAGTGCAGGGATGGTGGCGTGTGTTGCAGTCATTACCATTCAGGAGCATGGAGTTGTGTGGCCACTACTGTCCCCCGGGGCACCTTTTCCTCGGTGTTGTATGTGTCATCCAAAAACGTGGACACTCTCAGTGTCTACAGCGTAGGTTGTGCTCTGTGCCATTGTCCCCTGGCACCATGTATATAGACGTGAAATTTAGTACAGGTGTCCACTGTGCAGCCTGACCTGAATGTCCTTCTTCATACTCACAGTTGCCAGTGCCTGTGTGTCTTGTTATACTCATCTGAGGATGGGCACTGGTACCTCATTATTTGTACAGGCGCACCTTGGGTGTTTGGCGTCCAATCTTGCATTTTGCCTGCCCCTGTGTTTATCACCCAGACTATGAGATGTTGGTGCCACCTGTGTCTCAACAATTTGCCTCGTGTAGGGGGTGGTTGGGGCGGGCAAAGCCTATATGTCAAATCCTGATGTCTACTTGCTGGGTATGGGCAGTGTGTGATGTTTGTCTGAACATACACTCAAGGTGCAGTGACCCAGTCATGTTGGGCATGTTTTCAGCATTACCTATGCAGCATGTGTCTCAAGTTCATGGATATGGTCCCAGGTCATCCCTATTTTCGCCAACGCTGTGTGGTGCAGATGCAGTGCTGGATTGTCCCCAGGGCCTGGGTGCTATGTCAGACTCCGTTTCCTGTCATTTGCTATTGTCTCATGCTCTCCATGGTATTTCAGTGGCATGGGTGGCTCAACCAACTGTGTGTGTAATGCCCTACATCGGTACCTTGTTCAGTAGATGTTAGGGATCTCCCTTTTCAGGCTATGCAATGTAACCTATGTAGATTGGACTCATGTGACAGATGTGTACAGGTGTCTGATTAATTTCTGTCTCTCCACCCTGCCCACAGCATCGTCGGGGGACACAGAGGGAGACATGGACACAGACCAGGCGGAGGGACCGAGCACCAGTGCCAGCTGTGACATCGTGGCTGGCACATCGAGTGGGACAGAGGCGGAGGAGAGTGTGGCCGAGGACCTGTCGACTGGCACGTCAGAATATGAAGCTGACAGGTCCGAGGAGGATGTCACCGAGTGGGCGGAGGCTGCACCAGCAGCTGACAGCGGAACAACACCTCGCACCGCCCCCTCCGTTCCCATCAGCCGCCTCCCACTTGCTCGTGTCCCTTCCCAGCGTGCCCGGTCACCGCATGTCTCCTTCCTGCCAGGCACCGCACCCCCTGCCCCTGTCTCCACTGCTGCCGCCTATGCCGAGTCTGTGGACATCCAGCGGCAGCTGCAGGTTGGTCAGGCTGCGATCCTTAATGTCCTCCATGCCCACGGCCAGACCCTCAACAACATCGAGGCATACTTGGAGGGCATTCATTCATCGCAGGCTGACCAACGCAGCTTGCTGAGGTAGATAGACTCGACACTGACTGCAGCAGTGGGTCTCCTGCAGCGCGACCTCCCACCACCTACCCTGCCCCATCCACACTTCCCACTCCCATGCCTGTCCCACGTACACCCAGACGTCGGCATGCACCCACATCAACAGACACAGGCACCACACCAGCAGGGAAGGTCCACCGCACTCCTCCTGACACGCACACACAGGGTGAGGTAGGCACACCCACTGGGTCGGGGCCAAACGTGTGACACGCAGCCAGAGTGGGAGTCCGCATTCCACACAATCCACTCCCTCCAAATCCCCTCCCCTGAGCTCTCCTGGCCACCTCTCCCCCAAAGACTCCTTCATGGCCGCTCTGTCCCTGAGCCCCACAGTGACACCACCCCGCAAGCGGTCAAGGAGGTCCCCGGTCAGGGTGCTTGATTCCCCCCCCTGTCTACACCCTCCCACAGTGGCGCTGCGACCCATCCCACTGACCCCCCCCCCCTCCTTGGGGCCTGTGGATCCTTCGGGTGCAGGGGAATCCCTGGCGGACCTTGCAAAGGTGTGTAGTGCCATCCTGGCCTCCGCCTTTGGCCCTGCCCCACCCCCTGTGGTGGAGTCCTCCATCCCTGCACCCACAACGCCTCCCCTTTGCCCTGATGTCCCTGCGGTGCCTGGTGCTTCCCCCCCCTGATGGCCTCACCCCTGTGGAAGACGACGGCATGTAACTGTGCAGGCAAGCTAGGGGACACGCATCCCACTGTGTCCCCCATCCAGCTGAGACTTATTGACTGCCCTATGGGCTTTGTGAATATTTAACTGCCTGCGATCCACGGACACTGTGATCATGCTGAATAAAGCTTTACTTTTTTTTCATTCTGACACTACTGCTATGCTGGTATTGGTGTTGGTGGGGCTGCTACATGGTTTTGGGTGGTGTTTATGTGTTGGGTGTGTGGGAAATGTAGTAGTGGGCTGCTCATTGGGGGGACCCTGGGATCTGTGTGCCATCACAAGGTGTTAGCTAACTTTCTTTGTTCATGTAAGCAGTTACTGCATGGTGCAATTGTCCCAGGGTGTATTCCTCCCTCTGTGTACCCTGATATCTTCCCTGCAGGGTGTTCCCATTATTTCGCGCAGAGCTGTGTCTACATGAGCTGTGTGTGACGGAGCCCTTCTACTTTGGCCATGCATGCAGGGCCATGTCTCCACCTGCAACATTCGTGGCATCCTTGGTGATCACTGTACATGTGTATGGAGTCTGTTGACATGAGTTCATGGGGACATGTTCCCTTGTAGGCAGTATGCATGTGTGTACTTCCAGCCTCACACACATGTGTTACACCCCTCCTGTCTCAGGGCACTGCTGGGAGGACTCTGCACCCACCCCTCCTGTCTCAGGGCACTGCTGGGAGGACTCTGCACACACCCCTCCTGTCTCAGGGCACTGCTGGGAGTGTTAGGCACCCACCCCTCCTGTCTCAGGGCACTGCTGGGAGGACTCTGCACCCACCCCTCCTGTCTCAGGGCACTGCTGGGAGGACTCTGCACACACCCCTCCTGACTCTGGTCACTGCTGGGAGTGTTAGGCACCCACCCCTCCTGTCTCAGGGCACTGCTGGGAGTGTTAGGCACCCACCCCTCCTGTGTCTGGGCACTGCTGGGAGGACTCTGCACCCACTTCTCTTGTGACTGGGCACTGCTGGGAGTGTTAGGCACCCACCCCTCCTGTGTCAGGGCACTGCTGGGAGGACTCTGCACCCACCCCTCCTGTCTCAGGGCACTGCTGGGAGGACTCTGCACCCACCCCTCCTGTCTCAGGGCACTGCTGGGAGGACTCTGCACCCACCCCTCCTGTCTCAGGGCACTGCTGGGAGTGTTAGGCACCCACCCCTCCTGTCTCAGGGCACTGCTGGGAGGACTCTGCACCCACCCCTCCTGTCTCAGGGCACTGCTGGGAGGACTCTGCACACACCCCTCCTGACTCTGGTCACTGCTGGGAGTGTTAGGCACCCACCCCTCCTGTCTCAGGGCACTGCTGGGAGTGTTAGGCACCCACCCCTCCTGTGTCTGGGCACTGCTGGGAGGACTCTGCACCCACTTCTCTTGTGACTGGGCACTGCTGGGAGTGTTAGGCACCCACCCCTCCTGTCTCAGGGCACTGCTGGGAGGACTCTGCACCCACCCCTCCTGTCTCAGGGCACTGCTGGGAGGACTCTGCACACACCCCTCCTGACTCTGGTTACTGCTGGGAGTGTTAGGCACCCACCCCTCCTGTCTCAGGGCACTGCTGGGAGTGTTAGGCACCCACCCCTCCTGTGTCTGGGCACTGCTGGGAGGACTCTGCACCCACTTCTCTTGTGACTGGGCACTGCTGGGAGTGTTAGGCACCCACCCCTCCTGTGTCAGGGCACTGCTGGGAGGACTCTGCACCCACCCCTCCTGTCTCAGGGCACTGCTGGGAGTGTTAGGCACCCACCCCTCCTGTCTCAGGGCACTGCTGGGAGGACTCTGCACCCACCCCTCCTGTCTCAGGGCACTGCTGGGAGGACTCTGCACACACCCCTCCTGACTCTGGTCACTGCTGGGAGTGTTAGGCACCCACCCCTCCTGTCTCAGGGCACTGCTGGGAGTGTTAGGCACCCACCCCTCCTGTGTCTGGGCACTGCTGGGAGGACTCTGCACCCACTTCTCTTGTGACTGGGCACTGCTGGGAGTGTTAGGCACCCACCCCTCCTGTGTCAGGGCACTGCTGGGAGGACTCTGCACCCACCCCTCCTGTCTCAGGGCACTGCTGGGAGGACTCTGCACCCACCCCTCCTGTCTCAGGCCACTGCTGGGAGGACTCTGCACCCACCCCTCCTGTCTCAGGTCACTGCTGGGAGGACTCTGCACCCACCCCTCCTGTCTCAGGGCACTGCTGGGAGTGTTAGGCACCCACCCCTCCTGTCTCAGGGCACTGCTGGGAGGACTCTGCACACACACCTCCTATTTCTGGATATGTACGCTTGGAACATACACGGTGGGGGTACGCTCCATGCATTCGAGGTGAGGGTACGAGTCGTACTTACACTGGTGGGGTGGGGGTACGCTCCATGCATACGGGGTGAGGGTATGAGTCGTACTTACACTGGTGGGGTGGGCGTGGGCTCCATGCCTACGGGGGTGGGGGTACGTGTCGTACTTACACTGGTGGGGGTGGGGGTACGGTCCGTACGTCTGCGGGTGAGGGTACGAGTCGTACTTACACTGTTGAGGTGGGGGTACGCTCCGTGCATACGGGGTGAGGGTACGAGTCGTACTTACACTGGTGGGGTGGGGGTACGCTCCATGCATACGGGGTGAGGGTACGAGTCGTACTTACACTGGTGGGGTGGGGGTGGGCTCCATGCCTACGGGGGTGGGGGTACGTGTCGTACTTACACTGGTGGGGGTGGGGGTACGGTCCGTACGTCCGCGGGTGAGGGTACGAGTCGTACTTACACTGTTGGGGTGGGGGTACGCTCCGTGCATACGGGGTGAGGGTACGAGTCGTACTTACACTGGTGGGGTGGGGGTACGCTCCATGCATACGGGGTGAGGGTACGAGTCGTACTTACACTGGTGGGGTGGGGGTGGGTTCCATGCCTACGGGGGTGGGGGTACGTGTCGTACTTACACTGGTGGGGGTGGAGGTACGGTCCATACGTCTGCGGGTGAGGGCACGAGTCGTACTCACACTGTTGGGGTCGGGGTACGCTCCGTGCATACGGGGTGAGGGTACGAGTCGTACTTACACTGGTGGGGTGGGGGTACGCTCCATGCATACGGGGTGAGGGTACGAGTCGTACTTACACTGGTGGGGTGGTGGTAGGCTCCATGCATACGGGGGTGAGGGTACGAGTCGTACTTACACTGGTGGGGTGGGGGTACGGTCCGTACGTCCGCAGGTGAGGGTACGAGTCGTACTTACACTGTTGGGGTGGGTGTACGCTCCATACGTACGCGGGTGGGGGTAGGGTCCGTACATATCCGTCCCCACGCTATGTGATGCTTGTGCGGGCCGTACCCAGGCCTTTGCCACGTGGGTACGATCCGTCCCGCCATTGTTGGGGTGACGTGGGTGTGGGCGTGGTACGTCTCGTACCCACGCTCTTCAGGCGTGGGTACGGGACGTACCGGTCTGGTTGTGTTGCCGGTTCGCGTGGTGACGGACTTCCGTTGTGGCGGTCGCTGGCTTAGCTGGACACGCCCCCACCCCCTCGTAGTGACCAGGGCATGGGTGTCAGGTATGTCCTGGGCATGTGTGGTGTGTGACTTTGGTGGGGGTTTTGTGGCCTGCCCTGGTCCTGCCACCCCCACCCCACCTCACTTTCCCCCCTCCCTTAGTTATTCTGACCTTCTGCGGCGTCTGCGTCGTAACCTGTAGAGGAGGTGGACTGCTATGAGGGCCGGGATGACACGTAGGTTCGGGTCCATGTCTGTCCGTCGCGTACGGGTCCTCCTTGTTTGCGTCGTCCTGTGTGTCCGTCGCGTACTGGTCCTCCTTGATCGCGTCGTCCTGTGTGTCCGTCGCGTACTGGTACTCCTTGATCGCGTCGTCCTGTCGCGTACTGGTCCTCCTTGTTCGCGTCGTCCTGTCTGTCCGTCGCGTACTGGTGGTCCTTGTTCGCGTCGTCCTGATTTCCCGGCAGTTTTTGGCAGCCGGAAAATATTCACCGTGCGGGATGACGTCGGTGCGAATCGTGATTCCTGGTTCGTGAATGGCAGGCTGCGAGCGTCCCGACGTTAGGTCGGCGCTTTCCCGGATCGCATTGGTAGGTTTATTTTGTTCGGTCGGGCTTTTTTACGAATCGTACGGAAATGGTGTTCCGTGCGAATCGTAATTCCTTGTTTGTAAATTTTGACGACCGGGTACGCGTCGGACGGAGAATATGCTCCGTCCGACGGTTCGTACCCGGTTTTTGCCGGATCGTGATCGGCACCTCAGTCTTTGACTTCCCATTTATTCCGCTTGGCTTTGATTAATGCACGATCTCTTGTTAAACATGTCTACGAGACTGCAGAATTTATTGAGAGTCAACAGTTAGATGTCCTCTTTGTTACAGAAACCTGGGAAACTAACCATTCCAGCCCAGATCTACAGCAAACCCCCCAGGTTACTCAATGATTAGAGCAAACAGACTGATGAAAAAAAGGTGGAGGTTTAGGAATAATTTACAAAAGTCATTTTAAGTGTAAAATGGACCCCAAGCCTAACCTGGATTGTAAAGCTCTCCCCTTTAGTTTGGAAATAACAAACAAATAAGCTTTCTAAGGATTGCTTATCTATCGTCCCCCAGGGCCAAAACATGATTTCCGACACTCTGTTTCTACTCTTGTCGAGGGAGGGGCCTGCAACAGCAATTTCACAGTACTCTTGGGAATTCAACTTTCATTTAGACTGTAAGGAGGATAAAGATACTAAGGCTATTTTGAACATAATGAATGCCTTTAACCTTCCCCAACTTCTACAGCAGCCCATACACAGTTCTGGTCACATATTAGATGCAATTTTTTCCAACAATCATTTAATCTCAGTGAAAGATTTCCTTCCACTCACATGGTCTGACCTTAAAGCCATCACTTTAAATTTGACTGTACCCCCCCCCCCGCTCAAAGTAGGATAACAGACTTCAACCCTACATTACACTATCTCTGGGATATTATGCAACAATACCTTCCTCAGGTGCATCACGCCCAATGGCCCGATCCAACTCAGGCCACCGCAAATTACACACAAAGGCTAAACTCTGCCATCTTTAAAGCTGTGCCCAAAAAGCGTGGGAGCCCTCACAAATGTAAACAATCGGCAGCCTAGTTCACTGAAACTCTCCGTCTGGAAAAACAAAAGTGTAGAAGACTTGAAAGTAAATGGAGACAAATTATAATTCCTCTGACAGAGAAATCTATAAACAGTCCATGGATAGTTATGATGCAACCATTAATATGGAAAGATCTGCCTATTTTTTACAACAAATTGAAACATCCAAGCATTCCGCTAAAGAACTCTTTCAAGTTATAAACAAACTCACCAAATCCCCTGAGAATAGAGGCAATAATTGCAGAGTATCCTTTGTGAGAAAATGCCCTCTTATTTTTGTAAGAAAGTTGAACCAATTTACAACCCGTTTACTTATTCTAGAATCAGGACCTTAACACTATCCCTGTTACAGCATAAGTTCCTACTCCTGACTCTAATTCACTGGACAAAAATTTTCAACCCAAACTCGTCCAGTTCTTATCTGATGCAGAAGTCCTTAATCTACTCAATTCCACCAAATTGGGTTCTCCTCAGGATCCCTGCCACCAACTGATTCATAAAAAGATTCCAATTCCTATTGTCTCTTATCTCACTAACATCTTTAATGGGACGCTCAGTTCCGGCACCTTCCCTAAATTGTGGAAAAAGGCCTCCATTCTGACGCCTCTTAAGAAACCTAATCTAGACCCAGATAATACAGCAAACTATTGCCCTCTCTCCAGTCTGCCATTTCCTGCAATGTTAGTGGAAAAATGTATTAATTCACAACTGACACAGTTCATTATAGATAATCAGTTACTGGACACTGCCCAATTGGGCTTCAGGGCCGAACACAGCACAGAGAAGGCTTTAATTAAGACTATAGATGAAAATAAAAATATTCTGAATAAAGGAGGGTCTGCAGCACTTATTCTCCTCAATCTGTTGGCGGCGTTTGACACAGTGGATCATGCTACCCTTACTGATTGCCTTAAAAAATTGGGCATCACTGACAAAGCTCTCAACTTACTCGAGTTATTCTTAACAGACAGGGAGTACTCAGTTATGTTGGGAAATTTCACATCAAAGTCCTTCTCCCTCCCTTGTGGGGTCCCTCAAGGATCTTCCCTGAGTCCCCTACTCTTTATTATTTATGTTATCGAACTCTCCTCCCTGCTCAGATCCTTTGGGTTCTCTCCCACTTTGTACGCAGGACACATGCAGATTGTCGCATCGGCCTCCAGCAATGTAGAATTCAACACTTCGCAGTTTCACAACTGTATGAGAGCAGTCAGCAACTGGATCGGTAATTATTGCTTTAACCTGAACTCAGAGAAAACCGAGGTCATTCTTTTTGGCAATAATCCCCATTTCTGGAACCCAGCATGCTGGCCTACAGAGTTAGGAACCCTCCCCATCCCAGTCCAAAAAGCAAAATATCTGGGCATACTCATTAATGAGAAACTGAACTTTAATAAGCCTATCTCCTTGGTCATTCCCTCCAGTTTCAATACTTTGAGAACTATCAAGAGGATTCTCCCTTTCATTCCCTTTACCTCAAGACAAACAGTTATTTCCTTACAAATTCTTTCCAAACTGGATTATTGTAACGGACTGTATGTTAAGCTTCATAAACAGTACACAAGGAAATTACAGAGCGTTCAAAATGTGGCAGCAAGACTTATTCTTGATCTGCCCAAGTTTCATCCTGTTTCAGCTTACATCAAGAAGCTCCACTGGCTTTCAGTGGTTAACCGTATTAAATTCAAGGCACGGTGCCTTATTTACCAGGCCTTACATGACTCTGGTCCCAGACACCTTAAAAAATCCTTCTCTTAGCACATACCCAATCGAGGCCTACGCTTAAAAATTACACTGATGATCTCTCGCCCCAGTTTTAAGAGACTCAAATGGGGGGGGGCAGCTGTTTCTCTTCTGAAGCCTCTGCACTATGGAACAGTCCGCCCAAAAATATCAAAGCAGCTCCCACTTTATTGAGTTTTAGGAAACTTTTAAAAACTTGGCTTTTCAATGCCTAGCTTCCTCTTGTTCCTGTTACACTGCAATACCCAATTTAGTGCTAAGACACCCTCGGGTATTCGTGCGCATTAGAAGTTTTATAACATAACATAACATTGAATTACAGCTCTATGATGCCCTCTTTGGCAAGGTTACTGACACTGCACAGACAAACTCTACAAAAATGTACATGTGTTCACATCTCATAATCAAGGATAGTAATATGTGCATTGAATTGTGTCACACAACAGCACCTCCTCATCAATATCACACCTATTGATCTCTGTGACACCCTCACATTGCTCACATCCTAGGTCCTGTTGTGATATCAAAGATACATCTGTTTGGATGTGTCATGAAACTGAAACACGCCTCCTCTGCTAAATCTCTGTAATGGACTCACATATCACTCACATTAAAAGGTTATGTTTGGTCAATGGGATTCCAAATAATCTGTGTGAGAAGCATTCAAATGTCACAATGAAAAGACTCTCTGCAGAATAGGGATGCCTCTACCAGGGGGACCCATTAAAGCTGGGGTCCTGGGCCACAGTCCACTTTGCACATGCCTCAAAACCTCTATGTGCACAGGTCCTGTGGACTGAAGTATATCAAGGCAACTGGTAGCTTAAACAAGTGCAATGTATATGTTGGAAATGTATAAGTGCAAGTCATGAAAGCAAACGCAGCAGTAACAGCAGTTGTCACACATTTAGATACAGTAGGTGTAAGGTACACACACAAAACTGGACACGTGTCCATAAAAATGTCTAGTAAGTTATGTCAATTTAACACCCTCCATGTGTGGATAAACAAATATCTAACTTGCACACATCAAACACATATCCAACCTACATCATAGGGAGAAGTGCAAGCTAAAAGATATTGACATTGGCCAGTCCAAGCTGAAATACTTACCATATGAAATGCCACCCAATGCGGTCAGTCCCAATTGGAATTCATCCCACATATCCATCCATAGAACATTTCCCTCTGTCATGTGTGACTCCAGCACTGGTTCCAAGGTCAGATCATACTAACCACTTCAAATGGATGATCATTCAGGGTGAAACAAACACAACTGTAGTCACAAATCCCAAAGTATCCAATAATATTAAACATTTAAAAATGTAATGGTAGGACTAATGTGTACTGAAACAAGCAAAGTTTTTAATTTGTCAAAAATAAACACATAGAATAAAGCAAACATCAATGGTCAGTCCATTAACACAGTGTGTGGTCCAGCACACTGCTGTGCCACTAAACTTGCCTTTCATGACACTGCAAGGGGTGTAATGGGATTTGGAAGGAATGGGTCCAGTGTGGAAAAGGTTCTTTTGGCTTTGGGAGGGGGGGTCGGGTTTGACATGGGTAAGGGCAAGGGCAAAGAATACGCTTTTAACTGAGAAAATGGGCAGGATGTTCAGTAGGGAGTAGGTGTTGGGAGGGAGAGGGAGTGGAAATGTCAGGTGTGGGTGAGTGTGTGGCAGGTGTCTGTGTTTCTGATTATCATGTTTGCAGCTATTTGTTGTGTGGGTGGGTGTGTGCGTTTGTGTGTTTTTAGGTGTGTGTGATGGCACGCTACATGTGCTGGGTGTTGTGGATGGGGGAATGCAGGGGGTTGCTAATTGGTCTGGTGGTGTGGGTGAGGTGTCTAGGGTAATGCTGGGGTGGTGGATATATCTGGTGGTGCATGTGTGGTGTCTGGGGTAATGCTGAGATGTGGTGGATGGGTCTGGTGGTACGGATGTGGTGCCTGGGATAATGCTGGGGTTGTTGAAGGGTCTGTGGGTTCAGGTGTGGTATCTGGGGGTATTTTGGGAGTGGAGGTGGTGGTGAGGTGGTTAGTGTCAGGTGAGTGGCTGTGTGCTTGTGTGTTTTCTGGTGTTTTTGTGTTTGCGTGTGTTGCTTTGGGCTGTTGAAGTGTGTACTTGCGTATGTGTTAGTGTGTTTGTGACAGGCATGGGAATAGGGAATTTGGATGGGGAAGAGTAAGAGTAAGAGGAAGAAGGTGGGGTGGAAGATTGGCATGGGTGAAAGGCTGTCATGAGGGAGGAGGTCAGAGCCTGAAAAGATATCTGTAGACCTGACATAGCACTGTGATGCCCTCCAGGTAGGCCACCATCTATTGCAGATGGCTGCCGTGCCCCTCGATGGCATTCAGTAGTGCCGTCTGACCCACAGAGATGTTTCTCAGGAGGTCAATAGCCTTGTCACTCAGGGCAGCGGGGGTTACAGGGGTTGAGGTTCCTGGAGCAAAGGAGACAGCTCCCCCTTAAGGGAGCGGGCTCTGCCAACTGGGTGGGGAGGAACAGGGAGGGTGGAGATTGAAGGGGGGTGGCTGACAAGGACAGTGTGGTTACAGGTCCTGTGTGCTCTGGCACCACTAGGGAGTGTTTACTGGAGGTTGACTATAAAGATGGTGACTTTGAGTTTCTGCCCTCCGTGGCACTCCCCTCACCCTCTGGGCCACTGGCTTCCTCAGTGTCTTTTGAGTGATGACAGGAGCCACTGTGACTAGCTGCTTCCCCAAAGATATTGGCCCTGTCCCCTCCGATTGCCTGGGACAATGCTGAAATGACATTTAAAATAGGTTTATTGCATGTGCCAGAACACCCTTGACCAACAGCTTTGATCACAGAACATTAATAAAGTATACAGAAAACTCTAGCTACAAGGTCCACTATATTAGCTTCAGCATTAGAATGAACACATACATGCATGCTACATTAACTGTAAACAATTGCTCACAGTGAAGTCATAACCACAGACAGCTTCAATTGCATGAGTGAGGTTGTCTGATCGCCATACTCATGTATTTAGGATACTTGATCACCTTGAATAGTTTGGCTCTTGTAATATACCTTCGTAACCTGATGTCATAAAATAGGATGGCAATGACAAATTCATTACTACAGATTCCACACAAGGCCCTGCAATCAGCAAATGGTCAGATACCTAATACCACATCATGATGATATGATGGTCAACTAATAGCTATGTTGCAGCAATTTGTACAGAAGAAGGAAGAATGTGAAACGGAAATGCTAAATTCGCGGAATTGACACTTCCTAATGGAAACTTCCTCATATGTCAGAATAGTCTCATGAAAGCTGTACTTAAGTGGCTTCACTATGTATCATATGCAGCACATCAAAGTAGACTGGAGACAATCTGGCCCAAATATTTGGGAGATTTGTCTACAAATATCCACAGCATAATAAATCAGCTAGGCCTAGAGACATCCCCAGTCCAGATTGGTGCTGGTAAGAACTCCATTCTTACATTACATAAATATAATTCAATAGGCCATTGAAGGTTGTTGAGGCCCAGGGAATCTCCTTCACATGAAGAGGTGGTTTAACTTGTGTCCTAGTGGGAAGGCACATCACAGTACCTTTTTGTCTCACAAATGCTAATTCCATTGTATTACTGAGTGTAGACACTCACACATGATCTCTACATGTTTGCATGTTACTACCTGATGCATGTCACCACTCAGTGAATGAAATTTGACAAGTCAACTTGTGCAATTCACATAACTGAATACTCCCACATCAATGGCATGGAAATTCACATTGTGAGAAATTACTATAAGTCTATCTATCATGTCCTTCATTGCTTCATCAATTGGACCTAACTAATTTCATTGAGTGGTGGCTTAGGGTATATGTGACCCACCTACCAATGTCTAAAGACTCCTGGCTGTGGTAACACATGAACTGTATACCCATCACAAATAACTATTTTCAAATACAGATTGGCCTACACACATATTTGTGATGGAATCAGATATCAACCCATGGAGACAAGTAGATCATTTATGAAACAGTAGTGCAGATGATACTACAACAGGGAAAGGTACAAATGCCTACATGTAGGCACTAATACTGATGGCACCAGTGATGTTTGCTTTCTCATGTTACTGTACATTCCCCACTTACCAAGGGGAACTATTGCTCAGTGACTGCATTCAAGGTGCACTGTATGCTATGTCACATGTAAGGGGGCTACCATCACATGAGACACAGTAGTGAGGGAGCATCACTCCTGACATACCGAAGACAAGTGGCCTGTTTGGTACAATAGCCACCCACAACATCAAACAAGATGAGCTGATTAATCACTTTACTCAGACATGTGTCTGCTCAAGACAGTGAGTTGGTAGTGGGCTGGACTTTGCTGTGTTCCTGGTAAGAAAGACAATTAGTAATTAGTCTGTAAGGGTGCGAATCACCAGATGAGACTACTGAGGAATCTCAAACTTTTCCTCCCACAAGCTGACTTCAAGCACGTGGTTCAAGCGCTGGTTTTGCCAAGGCTAGACTATGGCAGTGCTACACTATGTGGCCCCCCGAAATATACCTTGGCACCCCTTAAGGCTGTATTGAATGCGGAAGCCAGACTGACCACGGGCACAAAAAGATCTGCGCACATTTCCCCAGTTCTAAAATTTCTAAATTGGTTGCCTTTTGAAGCAAGAATACAGCTAAAGATCGCCTGCCTGACTCACCAGGCTCTCCATCTCAAAACCCCCAAATACCTATGCCAAAAGCTAGAACTATCGGGAGGTGGTAGACCCTCAAGAAGTGCTAACACCTTCCTTCTTAAACCACAGATATTTCGCAAAAAGAGAACTTGTCAAAGAGCTTTCTCTGGCTCCCCTCCATGGATCTGGAACTCTCTCCCTCCTGAAATTCGCAGAATCACCTCCACGGTTGCCTTCAAAATGGAAGTAAAACGATTCCTTATGTGCAAGTTCTTACCCTAATTTGTCTCATTTAATTTGCTTTAAGATACTGATCTTATACCCTCATCTCTTGTACTGATGTTTTATATCCCCTGACCTAATCTTGTCTTCCCCTCCCAGTTACCGCTATTTTTGTTTCTTCAACTATTGTACTGCTTTGTTGTCACCTCTGTAACTGTTTCCTTTGATTTGTATTTGACGCCTACCTTAATTGTGAAGCGCTCTGATATCCTTCCGGATCATGTTCGCGCTATATAAAACTTTATAAAGAAATATAAATAATAGGCAAAGCACATCACCATGCACCTACTACCAGACCTACACAACCAATAACTCTTCTTGTGCATCGTACATGGGCCACCGCCCATGTTGATGGTGAAATGTCTGCCTGTAACACACAAAGTTGGCAATGTAACATGGATAACCACGGCGATAATTCACTTTATTCGGTTAATATAAACCATAAAAGTACACTACAAACATATTATACAACAACAATAAAACCTATACAAGAGTCATAATGAGGTAATCTTTGGCCACCGTAAAGATTCAACAAATAAACAGTTCTCTGCCTTTTAGTTGTTTTGAAATAAGCATGTACAAAAATTCATTGGTAAAAAAAATTCAGAGGCACAGAGGACAATCAATCTAAAAACCATTTCATCACAGAATTCATAACGAGGATACCATTCAATAAAAAAAGACATCCAATTTAAAGCACAAATCATTGCAGTTGTGAAAGAACAACAACATTTCATGCCAAAGTGGCCCTTCTTTTCCTTTCCCTAACGGCCGCAACTTAAAAACTGGCAATATTAAAACACTCCCATGTATTATTCAGCATCTGTAAGTACACTAGTGCAGGCCTTACCTGAATAAAACCTTTTTCTTTTCAAATAGGCACTAAAAAACGATTACGGATATCATGAAAATAGTCGCAAAACATAAAAAAGTGCAAGGTGTCTAGGGTAAAAAAATTATCACACGAGCAGGGGCCCAGATCTTCCACCTTTCTCCAACCCTGAGGTTCATCTATTATACAGTGCAAAAGATTAAATCTAAATCTGGTTAAAAGAAAGCGGTGATAAGGTTTTGTTACTGCACTTAACCCCTTGCATGCCCGCCCCTTTCCCCGCCCAGTGCCGCGCCTTCCATTAGCGGGCGGAGTTCATGACGAGCTGGACTCGTCATGGGCACAGCGCCACCGCAGCCCATGACGAGTCCAGCTCGTCATGGGCACTGAAGGGGTTAAATAAGGTTCTGTCGTTGGGGCTGTTTTCAGCAAAAGATAGGCTTGTACCTTGGGTTTCAATAGCTCTTTCAATATGCATCATATTTAAAAAATGCTTTTTAACCCAAGGTAAGTCCTCTTTCCTAAGGTTATCTGGGGACTCAAATAGATCGGGCGCCCTAATTTCTTTGTTAAGTTCTTTACATACCCTAACCACGAGATGTTGCTAGCGCTGTCCAGGGATAAGCAATCTCGGGCAATCTCACGGTTCACCACCAGTTCTGGATTGATCCAGATCATGAGTGGAGCCAAACCTATCAAATCCGAAACAAAACCTATACCTAGTTCTTGATGAACAATATAAGAGGGCGTTGATTGTGGGACTGAGAGCAGATTTCTAAGAAACTTGTAGTTCCTCAGCCTCCTTGTAGCCCCAAATTTCAGACCCATATTTGGAGATTGCAAAACATTTGGCTCTGTAAATATTGAGCATGGCTTCAATTGGCTTAGCCCCCAGCCTGCTTGCAAATCCCAGGACTGCTACTGTTGATTTTGCCATAGGATGCCTTTTTTCTTTCTTTTGCGATACTCATGAGCCCCTCTCAAACAATACCCCTAAATATGTAAACGCTGACACTCTTGTTAATTCGATTCCTTCTCAGAAATACTTTTTTATCTTTTTCGGTCTCAGACCCATGGTCATTGTATGTGATTTGGAAAAGTTAACACTTAAATCCAAGGATCTCATAAAGACCGTAAAGGAGTCCAGAAGGCTCTGGAGCCCCACCGCTGTACGGGCTAGTAAAACCGCATCATCTGTGTATAAAAGAGCTGAGAATAGCCGATCTCCCGCTCGAGGGATATCTTTGAAGGCTGTACACAGAGAGGAGTCAAGATTATTTATATATAGAGTAAAAAGAAGGGGAGCTAAGATACAGCCCTGTCTGACTCCTCTTCCAATGCGAATGTGCTTGGTATGATTACGCCTCTGATCATATCTTACCATGGCAGAGAGGTCTCTGTGCAAATCTGACAGGAAATTTACTGTACACCGGTCCTTTCCCATTTTGATTAAAGGACCTATAATTTCGATCTATTAACTTGGTAAAAGGCCGAAGACAGGTCCATAGAGGCAGGCGTAGTGGCCCTGTCTTAGCGTCTGTGTATTTCATAACTAACAGCAGCAGGTTTAGGCATTGGTCCGTTGTGCTCCTACCCTTCCTTAACCCGTACTGCAGATTTGATAGTACACAACTCTCTTCTAACCATTCTGTTAGTTTGCTAAGGATCACTCTCCCCCATACTTTCAAAGCAGAATCAATCAGTGATATGGGCCTATAACATTGTGGATCTTCTCTCTGCCCCTTCTTAAAAACAGGTATAACAATAGATTTTTTTTTTTTTTGCAGAGTTTTATATAGCGCGAACTTGACCCGAATCCAATCAGGTATCAGAACGCTTTACATAGCACCAGTTACGTTACATTAGGACACACATTCATTCTTTGTTAGGCACGGGGAGATTAAGTGATTTGCCCAGAATCACAGGATGTTCAGCGTCATTACCGAGACTCGAACCCAGTTCCCCAGGTCCGAGGTCGAGCACCCTAGCCGTTAGGCCAACTCCTCTCCCCTAGATTGGGACCAAGACCTCAGGAAACCATAATGACTTGCCACATTAAAAACATGAGTTGAAATTTTAGACCAAAGTGCCACATTCAGCTTATATAGGTCTGCCGGAACTCACCCCCTTGTAGCTGCTGGTGGCCCTGAACTGTCCATCAAGTTCCAGGTAGGCCACCGCCATATGCGGGCCATTAGGGGGTCATGCGTGCGCCCAGTCCACACTGGGAGGACATCTCCAGTTGGACCCCTGTGATCTTCTGGGTCCTGTGCCTCAGGTCCACCCACCTTCTCCTGCAGTGGATGATGCACCGGTGGTATACCCCCAGGGTCCACACCTTCCGGGTGATGGCTATCCAAATGGCTTGCTTCTGATGGGCGTTGATCTGTATGGATGCAATAGATGAAAAAACAGATTATAACTGCAAGTTTTAAGATATCTCTTTGGTTGACACACATTTTGTACACACCTAGCACAAGCATGAATCAATAGTTAATGCACTACATGTGTAATTCTCGGATACTAAGGACTACAAATACATGAGTACACAATTTTGTAGTCATCTGCTGACTATCCTCAACCCTGGTCATGACCTACACTGACTATGCTAGTCCACTAGCATCATGTAGCCCAGGGCCATCCTCCATGTACTGTGACGTGAGCTACTATGAAACACAACACACCATTGTTACCTTCTGAAGGGCAAACTACTTGTGCAAGACTGTATAGACACCTTTACAGCCAGGCCCATTGACTTGATGCATAGAGTCCATACAGGCTGATACCATAGTATAGACTACATACTACGACTTAGGTCACAATGAAAGGGCTGGCATGTGTGTCACTGAGAGCCTCCTCTGTGGTGATGTGTGGACATGTAGACTACTTAATGAGATATCATACCATGTCTAATTGAGTGTGTGTGGTATGTACTGCTATCACAGGACACACCTTTTGCCTTATGTGGCACTGTTACAGGGATGACATTCAACATACCTTTGTATGTCTTATTTGATTGGTTGAATATAACAAAGCTGGTGATTCACATATCATATCAAATTCTCTTCAGAAGTAACCAACTATCTGTACTGTTAATGTGTTACATGGGCAATAAGCCTGTATAGTGCAAGCATTACATATTGAAAATTGACAACAGACCTGTGGGAGGAAGGGGTCTGTCATTACTACAAGCCACACATTGACAATGTGGGTCAGTGGAAAGAAGTCACCATTACAAATGTAGTCCATGTAAAACAAGAAGGACTACTATTGGTTCAGAAAACTAATTTTGGGATCATCCAAGGATCTGCAGGTCTACAGGGAGATTACTCTGTGCATCAATTGTATTGCCACAGTAACTCCTCCCCAGCCTGGGCCATGGCCCAGACTGGGCACAACTCATTGTCAGGCCTTGCTCTCTGCAGGCTGAGCATACTGATCCCACATGAACATCACATTTCCACCAATTCAATACATAAAAGTACATCTTGTGGCCATCCACTGCAAGGTTGTGTGGCACTCAAAGGTCTGTGAGGTATAGTTCCCAGCCAACAGTGATATATCGGACTCTACACATAGCTAACATCATCCCCAGCTGCTTCTTACAGTATACATAGACAGCTCATTCTGTAAATCTTATACATTTCTTTGCACATTTACCATGATCTGATTAGGAAATATATCAGAGGTACCATGAAATGTATGCATGCATAGATATGTGCATGCAACACAGGACTTATCACACATCACATGTCACAATGGTGATGTTGATTACACAAAGTACAGTGCTGCACAATCCATTATAGGCCCACAAAATGTTACAACAGTAATCCGAATTCACTCTGAGACTCAGGAGCACATTGGAATCTGTAGGAATGGAAAGGATGGAGTTGAACAGAGTAAAATATGCTTATGAGATAGTTACTTGTTCCTCTGGTGAGCCATGGAGCTGGCCATACAGGGGAAGGACTTCTCAACCAGTTTCTCCAGCTCCTCTGTAGAGAATGCACGGCCCCTCTGACCTGCGTGGCCTGGCATGATTGCTCCCAGAAGTGGCAAACAACAGCAGAAATTG
The DNA here is from genome assembly GCF_964204655.1 of Triturus cristatus. Taxonomy (NCBI): domain Eukaryota; kingdom Metazoa; phylum Chordata; class Amphibia; order Caudata; family Salamandridae; genus Triturus; species Triturus cristatus. Next base: position 412,003,026 of record NC_140595.1, read on the forward strand.
GAGGAGGTGTTGATAGCAGCAGTGTCAGAACGTAAGTGAGCTATTTTTCAAAGCTTGTCATACACGTAGGCCATGTACGCAGTCATCAACAGAGACATTGGGCCCATACCATCACAATCACCAATGATGGCTTATGGCTGTGTCCATCGTGAATGGAACCGCTCACCATGCACTTGACTACAAATTTGTTGTAACATGTTTACAGATGCATTACTCCATTGCTCTGTAATTTGCTTTACACAAACATCAGTGTAGTGCATTACTGTGCATAAACGCTATATCACCGTGGTGCACTGTACACCACCGATGATGGTATTTTGTGAAAACTATTCAAACTTTACAATCTAAGGGTGCTCATGATACATTTTTGGATGCATAATGTGCACATTTCTGCTACAGACACATGTGAAGACCACAATGGGGATTATAGGTGGATATTGGACAGTAGACAATTATTATGTGAATTATGTGCAATGCTTTCTGAAACAGTTATGTTTATCTCAAGACTTTTGGCTTTCTCTTCATATATGTTACTCGGGATACTGTGACCAATGTTAAAAATTGTTGTCACTACACACATATGTAACCTGGGAGAGGGAGGAGACAGCAGCCTCCAGAGTACTGCCCATTTCCAGACCTTCAGACCATGGAAGAAATGGATGTCATCAAGAAGTTTCATTTGAATTGGCAAACAATACAGGATTTATGTAATCAGTTGGAGCCTGATCTTCTTCCTCAAAACCCTAATCCCCCATATATCCCACGTATTGTGAGACTTATGGCAGTATTACATATTCTGGCTGCAGGTTCCTTTCAAAACACTGTTGCTGTATCTGGTGGTATGTCACAACCAATGTTCAGTGGTGTACTACAAAACATGCTTTCAGCAAGGATGAGACACAAGGACAGCTACATCTGGTTCCCCTGACGTGAGGATTTAGCCAATGTGAAGGGCGCCTTCTATGGATTTGGTCACATCCCACATGTGGTTGGAGCCATAGATAGCACTCATATTGCCTTAGTATCACTGCAAGCCAGGGAACAAGTTTACCGTAACAGGAAGCACTTCCATTCTATCAACATGCAAGATATCTGCTTACCAGATTTGTACCTCTCAAACCTCTGTTGCCGGTTCCAGGATCAGCCCATGATTCCTTTGTACTGCAGAATAGCACCACACCCCAACTGGAATATAGGCGTTTACATCACACCTGTTGCCGGTTCCAGGATCAGCCCATGATTCCTTCGTACTGCAGAAAAGCACCACACGCCGACTGGAATATAGGCAATTAGATCGCATGAGTTTACAACGCATGCGATTACAACGCGGACGTTACAACGACTGCGTTGTTACATCGCAGTACCATTATAATGCAAGTCATTACAACGACTTGCTCTAGGAGGCGCGCTGGACTTAGGAATAGTATAATTTACTATTCCAACTTCAGTGTGTGCAACAGTAGGGAACGTGTTGGAATAGTAAATTATACTATTCCTTAGTTTAGAGCACCCTCTAGTGAAAGTCGTTGTAACGACTTGCGCTGTGATGGTACTGCGATGTAACAACGGGATTATTTTGCATGCAATGTGAACGGCTGTTTCCCCCCAGATGATGTCACAACTACTACCAGAGAGGGCCTGGCTTGATGGTAAGTTTGATATGCCCTAATTTTTTGTGTGGGGGATGTCAGATAGTATGATCAGAAAGCGTGCAACTTATTGCTGCACCTATGTCCATCTAGGAGATTCAGTGTATCCCAACAGTCCATTGTTGTTGGCACCGCAGAGGAATCCAACAGCGCCAGGGTAAGTCCACTTCAATGAGGCCCATGGAAGAACATGGCGGCCAGTGGAGCATGCTTCTGGGCTCCTGAAGGCCAGATTCAGATGTTGGAAGCCCTCCTCTACTTACCCGGGAAGGTGTGTCAAATCACTGTGGTGCATGTTCCACAGCATTGCCCTGGACGGAACATCCCTTATATCACAGTGGATGAAGACCAAGAAGTGCCACATGGTGAGGAACCTGAAATGATGATGAAACTGGTGAAGAGGAAGTTAGTGACTTGCATTAAGGTCTCATCTACAACTTCTTCTCATGAGTGTAAGTATGTTATGAGAGGTCATAACTTTGACTATTAAAGCAACTCTTGTGATGATGTGAGGAGTATTTTTAGGGGGAAATTAGGAAGATAAAACTCTGGCAAATTCTGGTGAAGGTGTTTGTGGGGGAAGGTTTGCCACATGCTAATTTTGTTAGTATTGCTTTGTCTAGCTTAGAATGTTGTCATGGACTTCGTTCTCCAGAAGTTTACCATATGAAATGTGTCATATGCATGGTTTCATAGTTGATCTCTTTGTTTTGGTCTGTTTTAGGTACCTTCACCATGGCATCTTCTGTTGGACATTTTCAGAATTGTGACAGTAACAGGTATATGATGCTGTGTGGACATACGAAGTGAACGTGGATTGTTCCTGGGAATGTCTGTCACAGAATTTGGGTGTACAAAACCTATACCAAGACAGCTTGCACAGCAATAGGATTGAAGTTAAGTGGAATCTGTGGGCTTGTTCCTTGTCGGTTGGTGGTCCTAATGCAATATGTGTGCCATCATTTGCTCGGAAATGCTGTAGTGGGGCCAAATCATGATATTCTCCCTTCACATTGGCTAAATCCTCATTGTGTATAAACTGTATGTAGCTGTTGATGTGCTGCCTCATTGCAGGCTAAAGTGCTTGTAGCACATTCATGACATTTTTTGTGACATTCCACCAGATGCACCAACACTGGATTGGAATTACCCTGTGATCTGAAACTGTTGTACTGCCATGTGTCTGTTTATTGTTTTAAATGATGTGGGATTCCTTTTGTGAGGTAGGTGATATGGCTCTAGTTGAGGACATTTTTATTTTGCCTATTCGATAGGAAATTGTTTGATGCATCCCCTCCTTCCATGTTGGTAAGGTCTGCACCAGAAACTGTGATCGCTGTGACAGAATATCTGAGTCATGTTTGATTTGCTGTGTTTCTGAGATCATGCCATAATAAAATTGGAACAATGGAATAAAGATGTTATAAGACAAGACATTTGTATGTACGTGTTGGTGTGACATTGCTGTGATCCTGAGCTAAACATATCCATGCTTACACAGTAGCTTGTTTTGGCATTGTAAAGTTCACATGGGTGTACATATATACATTGCTAGATGTGAGATTTACTACAGAAGACAATAAGTTTGTGTTTTTTTTTTAAATGGCCATGGTGAAGAGATACATTGTGCAAAAACTAACATAACAAAACAAGTCCAAAATACCACTCTCATCAGAAAGGGGAAAGAGTCCAGAAATAGTCAAAAGAGTGAATTTGTTACACACACTGGAGAACATGCAGATCGAGGTGTCTTGCTGGCGGTGGTGGGTGTCTTGCCATCAGCACCTCCTGGATTTTTGCATGGACGTCCCTGCTAGCGACCACAGGTTTGATCCGCTGCTGCAGGGGCAGGGGTGTCTGCAGGCGTATGTTTCTCTTGCAGGGCCTCCCTTCCTGTGGCAGCCACAGATGTAGATGGCCCGGATATAGTTGGACCACAGGAAGAGGTAGATGGTGGTGGAAAATCCCTGAACAGGGTTCTGTTGATGTCCTGCAGCACCCCAATGAGCAGGCCCATGTTGGTGTTGTGGGTGGCCAGCTCCTGGTGTATATCCCTCTGCCGCTGCTTCATCTCCAGGATTTCTGTCAATACCTTGCCCATTATATCTTAGGAGTCCTGATAGGCTCTTAAGACTTGGTTGGTGGTGGCCTGAGTGTGAGTGGCCCCAGTGGTGTCACTCAGCGGGGCCACAGTCACCCCTCCCACAACCCGTACCACCATGGCCTGTGCCCTTGGTCCAGGGTTCCCTCTTCCTCTGGTTCCTGGCTCCTCTGTGACTGGGCTGGTGATTCTCACCTCAGAATCCAGGACTAGGGGGCACAAGATGATAGTGACTGTGCTAGGTACACAGGTTGCGGGCATGGGGGTTGACTGAGGTATTGCAGCTACGGAAGTAGGTGTCGGTGTGGGCACAGTAAAATTCACTATTGCCGTCTGCCCAGGCTGACCAGATGTGGCAGGATCATCAACCACATCCACATGTCCAATAGTGTTGTCATCACTGAGGGCTGGAGTGGAAGTCTGTTTGGTTGCCAAGCTCTGCCCAGGAGCTGTGCCATATCAACATGTTGCAAAATAGCGAACATTGTTATTGGTAGACGTGTGGTATCTACATTCAAATGCTTTGTGCCATAGTAAGTAGAGACCTAGGAAAAACAAACTAGGTAGAGATTACTATTGTGATATATTTCCATTGAACTTGTTAACAAGACATTTGGAGACATTCCATACATGTACTAGAATTGAGCAGCTCTTTAGATGTGCTGATATGTTGCATTTTGGATTAAGGAATGAATATGACATCTCACAAACATTTAGCCAACACAGGGGAGAAGTAACATGTGTATGTGACAATTCCAAGGCCTAGTTGTGTACAATACAGGCAAACACACACATTGGTTGTATATTTAGCATTAGTCATCATGTGAGCAATGCAGAGTCAATGGGTCACCTGCCACTTCTAATCAGCTGAGGTACCTTAATGCCGTACAAATGTTTGAGGTGCACACTTGGTATGATATCACTCATGCCATCATTAGTTTCAGTTGAGCAGACTAGGACAATAGAAAGCTAGAAGGCAGATATGTCTCTGAGTAGAGAATTGTATGGAGATTGCTCAGTCCATGAAAATAATGAACATCAGTTGTAACGTGCCAGACAAGTGAGAATGGGCAAAATCACTATTGCATCTTTTTTCTGATACGTAAACAGGGCCTCATAGTAGTTGTAGTCATTTCAATCTCTGCTTCCTGACACTTGACAAATGGTTAACTCCATGAGAAGTGTACATCAGCTGTAACATTTCAGACAAGGGAGAATGGGCAAAATCACAATTTCATCTTGATTTCTGTTACAGAATCAGGGCCTCATGGTGGTTGTGATGATTTCAATCTCTACTTCCCAACACTTAACAAATAGTTAGTGTAACATACCTGTAGTAATAATGCAGTTGGGCTGGACTATACATTCACATATTGACACATATCATGGGTCCTTGGATGAAAATGTAATAGTAATACACTTACAAACACAAGTCCAGCATGTGGCAAGTAATGGAGATTGATACATGTGATCTTACATGCAACAATACACATTGACACTGACAATCAAACATCTCTAATACTTTGAACTTAGCATGTTAGAAAAGTAGATAGACAACACAACAGCAAAAGCTGAGATGAGAGCATGCAGGACATTGAAGTGTTGTGACAGTTAGTGAGATATCACTTACCAAACTCCATTCCCACAGCTGTTCTTGACAAGTCCTCAGAATGCAGGATGGCCAAGACCTTCTCCTTCCAGAGAAATAAATGTAATGGTGCATTGGGAGGACCACCACCAGTCTTCTGGGCCTCCAGGTGTTGCTTAGAGGCCAGGTCAGGCATCGTTCCCCTCAGGTCATTCAACTTCTTACTAATTTCCTCCTTTGTGCGCAGTGTAGTACCTACAGCATTCACTCTATACTGTCCCACATTTCAATGTTCCTTCTGAGAGGATTAAATTGGACTTGGGCTCTAAACAATTGTGGCTTTACTTTTATTATTTCCCATTGTAGTCTGCTGTGGCCCAGGCGGGACACACTACGTCGACGTCGATCGGCGGTTCAGGCCGCATGCATCGTAATATGGTAGGCGGAAGATTGCCACCTCGGTGGTCTTCTTCGGACTGCCGTGGTACAGCTGTGAGACCTCCAAACTTGTAATCGGGCCCAGAGTTGTGGCAAATTTAAAACAAGGCCAGCATAAATATACATGGTACTTATAAGCCAGTGTCACTTATTACATCAAATGATCTATATTCTTCATTACTACAGTAGGCAAATGCAAAATTTCAGAAAGTCAAATAAGTTATGGGCAAAGTATTAATAGTATTACTCTACTATTTATAGAGTGCAAAGTTGAGAGCTGTAAAGGTATTCTTGTGCTGGCTATCACTGGTTCAGGGGGAGTTGCAATACTGTGGAACAATATGCTCCTCTGAACACTCGTACATTCATGGCAGGATTCACAATGTAGATAAATAGCAGTGAATGGTGTCCAGCATGGGAAACCTATATCCTTTGTGTACATATATCCCCCCACTCCACTCTCTGACCCCTTCTTTTTTGCAAAGAGTGGGTTAGTTGCTCTCACAACACCCAGTATGGAGGCTGTCCGGTGTAACTTCAATCTCTCATAAACTTTCACTTTCTACACTGTGCCACATAAGTCTTTTTCCAGGTTTGATATCCTATTGATGTGCAATATTAATCTACCCGATGCGATGTATGTGTAGATTTTAGCAATGAGAAATCTAATGGCTCACCACTTAAACTCACATTTAAACAGTGGGGGACATAGGCGGTAGCCATTGGTGCCTTAGTGCGTGGTGACTAACCGAGGCAAAATTGAAGACACATATGATGGAGGAGGTGGAAAGCTATATTTTTCTGAGTCACGATTCAGTGGAGTTGAGTGAGACCCTCTAGAGGCCTTCAAGACACATTTGAGTAAAAGAATCAGTAGCTGCACAACTGGATACAAACAGCAACATCAAGAAACAATATCTTATTTGGCAAGCCCCGTTCTGCAGTTAGGCTCCTAATATATATATAACATCACCAAACTCTGAAACGTTTAGGATATTAGAATTGTTTAGAACCCAAATCCTTACAGGTAGACAACATTGCATTGAGGGTTTTCAAAGCTGGATATACAAGTGGGGTTGTAAGGCCAGCAAACAACTGCACTGTTTAAGTCAGAGTAAAGAAGCCACAAGCCATATAAGGTACAGAAAACTTTCATACATGTGAAATATAAGGGGCACCACCCTACTACACAGTTGTTTGCAGAGTTCTATTGTGACCTCTTAGCCAAAAGAGGCCCAAGGACTTTATGGAGGTGAAGGAATTTGTGAGACAAATTCCATGAGAAGACTCACTAATGAATACAGAGACCTTTTGGCAGAGGCGATCGAAGAGAAAGAATTTTCAGAATCCATGAGTCAACAACAAATTGTGGATAATCCCAACACTATTTTTTCTGTGGAATTCTTCAAATGCAAAGCACATATAGTCATACCACCTCATGAGAGATGCTGCAACAGGTAGCTAGACAAAGTATCAAGTACAATATATCGGAAGAGAGAAATATCGGAAAAAAGTATTGTGATTCAAAAATACTGTGATGCAAAAATATCGCTGTCAAGAATATCGCTTTTTGTGCAAGTAATGTCATTTTTAAGATTTTTGTTGTTTTTGACATTATTTTGAGTAGTATAGTGGTAAAAAGTATTGTTTTAAAAATGTTTTAATGTGTTTTAGTTAATATATTATTTTATGGGTTACTATTGTTTGCATAATTGTTATTAGTTTGTATTTTTAAGTAATTTAGATTTTTTACTTAATTATTAATAGTAATTTATAATGTTATAGTGAGTTGTTGGGTTTGTGCAGTGATAGAGTGGGAAGTTAATTAAGTAATAATTAATTAACAATTAATTAATTGGTAATTAATTATGTAATTGTTTAATACAGATTTATTTTAGTTATATTTTAGGTGTGCACTGCTGGGTTTGAAGGGGGTATAGAGTGGGAATTTAATTAAGCAATTGTTAATCGACAATTAATTAATAATTAATAATTTAATTGATTTCATATGTTAATTGTTCAATACAGATTTATTTTAAATATATTTAGGTGTGGACTGCTCGTTTGTAGGGGTAGAGGGTATGAAGTTAATTAAGTAATAATGAATTAGCAATGAATTATTAATTGGTAATTGATTATTTAATTGACTGCTAATTATGTAAACTGTCTAATTCCTTCATATAGCTACAACTCCCAGGCAAATTGGGTCCAGGGGAACTTAATGTTCTCAAAAGATTGGCAGATTTTTTGGGCTCAGTATTAACATACCTAAATCAGTATTATACGTGGTGGGATTCCCATTGGGCAGCCATACAATACATAGCTACAGAGGGATTCAAGTGCTTGGTTATATATACCACTAGAGAGAAGTCCCTATCTTAGGAGAGAAACCAGGGGGCATATTTATTAAACTTTCGTAAAACACAGCACAGCAAGCAAAGTTTCTGTGCGGCGTTGCATGAACCAGAGAGAGCTGAACAGCACCATATCTTCTTAGATATGAAGCTCTTCAGCTCTCAACCTGCTCTAGCACACTTCAACACTAATGTGGGCTCCCTTGCACCACGATGCAAGGATGCCTGAGTTATTTTCAGGGTTGTTTTCATGTTGAAAGGGATACCGTTTATGTGTGAGGCAGAATGTATCGTGCATAGTAAAAGGAAGTAGCAAGGAGAAATAAACATATTTCTCCTTCCTTTTGCTGCAACTTCAGATTGACTGATTTCAGTAAATCATGGATTGCATTAAATTCCATGGATGAATGCGTGGGAACAACCATGATCCACCCATGGAGCGTCTTATCACCATGAAATGTAAAGCAACACAGTGCAAACTGCTGTGTTGTGTTACATTTCTTTCCAAAGTTATGCAAGGTAGCACAAATCAACCCTTGCGTGGCTTTTTAAATCTTACTTAAGCCTTTGGGTTGCCTTTCGTCACCTTGCTTGATGCATGAACAATGCAAAGGCTTGGTGTTTCTATTGAAGAGACTACAGAACAATCTTGTTTTTGGTCACTCCTGCCACTCTCCCTGATGCGAAGGTCTGTCATAGTTAAGATAGTTGCCTACAGCTCCAAAATTATCCTTTTCATAGTCCTAAATCTTTTCTTGCACATGTAAATGCAATGATCAGGATTTGTTCTTAGATGAATGGCTGCTTGTGTCACCATGGTAAAATGTCATGAGTCCCATTTTGATGGGGATATAGGTGAGGCATACATTGATGCACACTAATTTGCGACCCGTTTAATTATGATTTATGAAGTTATCGTGAGTTGCTGTCAGAGCCAACATATAGCACTGAGAGATGGACAACAGGAAATACTAATTTCCTTACATTAGCTTTAGGAGGAAAGATTGACCCCAAGCTTCCATCTGCAATGGTAACAGTAGTACAGTTATGTGTGAAAGGGTGTGGATTATAGGTTGGCACAAAGACTGACAAGAGAAACTTGGATGCTTGAGGTTAGTTCCCTCCAGAGTTTCTGTAGGTAGGACAATGTCAGAATTCCCAAGTTTGAAGGAATCCACATGGGCTCATTTCCAAAATTATGGATAGCTACAGTACGTCTAAGTACCAGTTTTATAGATATCTGCAGTGGAGAAGTGGAAAGGGTATGCCCAGATGTGGGTCAGGTGGGTGCTCACTGCACCACTGGATTCAAGCTAGCCTGGCAGATGAGGAGTGATGCCCTGAAACTGGTCACAGGATGCTTGCTTCCGGTCCAGGAAGAACTGGCTTGGCAGTTTGGGCTGGACTGTTCCCATGAGGAACAGGGTCAAGACTGATTTGCATATGGCTGTGTTTAAACTGGGGTGGTGTGGTGAGCAAAAGAACGATGGATTAAACCCAAATCTCTTGACTGGGGGTAAATGTTTGCATTGGTCAGCATTCTGTCCATCATTTGTTACTTTTGCAGGAGGCAACAACAGTCTCCCACTTCAGGCTTATTCAATTTAAATACCTTCACCAGAAGTATACCACACAATATAAGTTAAGGAACATTGTGAGGTTGGACTCTCTTGATTACCTGAGATGTCATAGCCAGCACAGGATCTTTAGCCATATTGGTCGGGAAAGCCTACAAGATTATATTTTAGGAGAAAGTATTAATGTGTTGATAGATGTACTCATTGACACAAGCTACTCCTACTGCAATGAGAAAAGGGTAGTGGTTTGGAGTATAGGACTGTTGGTGCCACTTAGGAGAATACCATCTAAAACAATATGTAGGGTTGTCTAAATTAGCAACGGTGCTGAAAGGTGAGGAGCACCACTGATCTCCGCAGGTTACCGGCCTGTGCCAATTAAATAAATGAACAATGTCCCCAGTACACGTAAATAGTAATATATTGGTTAAAATTGCACGTTGTGAGCATCAAGTAAAACAAAGTGCGATGATTCTTGTGATTTTCTTTCTTTTATTCCTTTGTTCATCCAACAGCTGACACGTGTTTCGTTGCACATGGGTAATAAACCCGCGACTTTATCAAGGCTATGTTCTCCTTGTAGTCAAATTTGATTTGCGGTGATAATTCCAACCCACAAATAAGGGGTTCCTACGAAGACGACGTCTGCAGTCATTCAGTTTATGGGGCTCCAGTAGCGTCCAAAATTTCTCAGTATCCCTTCCGATATATTGTATATCCTGGGTCACGACGTCGCCTCCCGTGCCTTTCCGAGTACAGGACAAACCTACCCCAGTTTCAAAGCATGAATGGAGTTAGAATAGTTAATACGCACTCTATTACGGTCAATGACCAGTCCGTCTGCGTATGCAGGTATGTGTGAGTGTGTGTTTGAGTGTTTGTGTATGGAATTTGTTTCTGGTGAGTCAGCTTTCCATTTCATACTATTTTTAGATTTCTGGTGCTTACAAATATGTAAAGTATGCCTAAGATGAGGCACATTCATGTGTTCTACTCGAAATGCACTATAATCGCATACATTTGCATAAGTATGTTTTTCCATTTATAGATCTACAATAATAAATATAGACATTCATTATATATTAATAGTTTTGCAATAACAAAGTGACACTGACAGCCATCAAAAATAAAGTGAGCAAAAATACCACAAACTTGCCATAGTGTTATGCATCATAGAAGTAAAAATTAGCACCATCGAAGCAGTTCATGTATTCCATTCCAATTCTAAATCTGACAATGCATCAATGTGTTTTCAAAGTTAGAATCACAGTAGCTAGACCTGTGAGGCAATATAGACTCTGGAGGGTGGCCTGTCAGCTCACCAAGTCAGCAGAGGCCTCAGCTTCTGCTCCCAGGAGAGAGCTGCCCAGTATACCCTGCTTCCATGGAGGGCATCTTTATGCCAAAAGGTAATTCCAGTGTGAGACAGACACTTTCACTATGCACAATGCCCAATGAACTGCATTGCATCTTTTTTCTGTTACGTAAACAGGGCCTCATAGTAGTTGTAGTCATTTCAATCTCTGCTTCCTGACACTTGACAAATGGTTAACTCCATGAGAAGTGTACATCAGCTGTAACAATTCAGACAAGGGAGAATGGGCAAAATCACTATTTCATCTTGTTTTCTGTTACAGAATCAGGGCCTTATGGTGGTTGTGATAATTTCAATCTCTACTTCCCAACACTTGACAAATAGTTAGTGTAACATACCTGTAGCAATAATGCAGTTGGGCTGGACTATACATTCACATATTGACACATATCATGGGTCCTGGGATGAAAATGTAATAGTAATACACTTACAAACACAAGTCCAGCATGTGGCATGTAATGGAGATTGATACATGTGATCTTACATGCAACAATACACATTGACACTGACAATCAAACATCTCTAATACTTTGAACTTAGCATGTTAGAAAAGTAGATAGACAACACAACAGCAAAAGCGAAGATGAGAGCATGCAGGACATTGAAGTGGTGTGACAGTTGGTGAGATATCACTTACCAAACTCCATTCCCACAGCTGTTCTTGACACGTCCTCAGAATGCAGGATGGCCAAGACCTTCTCCTTCCAGAGAAATAAATGTAATGGTGCATTGGGAGGACCACCACCAGTCTTCTGGGCCTCCAGGTGTTGCTTAGAGGCCAGGTCAGGCATCGTTCCCCTCAGGTCATTCCACTTCTTACTAATTTCCTCCTTTGTGCGCAGTGTAGTACCTACAGCATTCACTCTATACTGGCCCACATTTCAATGTTCCTACTGAGAGGATTAAATTGGACTTGGGCTCTAAACAATTGTGGCTTTACTTTTATTATTTCCCATTGTAGTCTGCTGTGGCCCAGGCGGGACACACTACGTCAACGTCGATCGGCGGTTCAGGCCGCATGCATCGTAATATGGTAGGCGGAAGATTGACACCTCGGTGGTCTTCTTCGGACTGCCGTGGTACAGCTGTGAGACCTCCAAACTTGTAATCGGGCCCAGAGTTGTGGCAAATTTAAAACAGGGCCAGCATAAATATACATGGTACTTATAAGCCAGTGTCACTTATTACATCAAATGATCTATATTCTTCATTACTACAGTAGGCAAATGCAAAATTTCAGAAAGTCAAATAAGTTACGGGCAAAGTATTAATAGTATTACTCCACTATTTATAGAGTGCAAAGTTGAGACCTGTAAAGGTATTCTTCACTGGTTCAGGGGGAGTTGGAATACTGTGGAACAATTGCTCCTCTGAACACTCGTACATTCATGGCAGGATTCACAATGTAAATAAATAGCAGTGAATGGTGTCCAGCATGGGAAACCTATATCCTTTGCGTACATAGATGCCCCCACCCCACTCTCTGACCCCTTCTTTTTTGCAAAGAGTGGGTTAGTTGCTCTCACAACACCCAGTATGGAGGCTGTCCGGTGTAACTTCAATCTCTCATAAACTTTCACTTTCTACACTGTGCCACATAAGTCTTTTTCCAGGTTTGATATCCTATTGATGTGCAATATTAATCTACCCGATGTGATGTATGTGTAGATTTTAGCAATGAGAAATCTAATGGCTCACCACTTAAACTCACATTTAAAGAGTGGGGGACATAGGCGGTAGCCATTGGTGCCTTAGTGCGTGGTGACTAACCGAGGCAAAATTGAAGACACATATGATGGAGGAGGTGGAAAGCTATATTTTTCTGAGTCACGATTCAGTGGAGTTGAGTGAGACACTCTAGAGGCCTTCAAGACACATTTGAGTAAAAGAATCAGTAGCTGCACAACTGGATACAAACAGCAACATCAAGAAACAATATCTTATTTGGCAAGCCCCGTTCTGCAGTTAGGCTCCTAATATATATATAACATCACCAAACTCTGAAACGTTTAGGATATTAGAATTGTTTAGAACCCAAATCCTTACAGGTAGACAACATTGCATTGAGGGTTTTCAAAGCTGGATATACAAGTGGGGTTGTAAGGCCAGCAAACAACTGCACTGTTTAAGTCAGAGTAAAGAAGCCACAAGCCATATAAGGTACAGAAAACTTTCATACATGTGAAATATAAGGGGCACCACCCTACTACACAGTTGTTTGCAGAGTTCTATTGTGACCTCTTAGCCAAAAGAGGCCCAAGGACTTTATGGAGGTGAAGGAATTTGTGAGACAAATTCCATGAGAAGACTCACTAATGAATACAGAGACCTTTTGGCAGAGGCGATCGAAGAGAAAGAATTTTCAGAATCCATGAGTCAACAACAAATTGTGGATAATCCCAACACTATTTTTTCTGTGGAATTCTTCAAATGCAAAGCACATATAGTCATACCACCTCATGAGAGATGCTGCAACAGGTAGCTAGACAAAGTATCAAGTACAATATATCGGGAGAGAGAAATATCAGAAAAAAGTATTGTGATTCAAAAATACTGTGATGCAAAAATATCGCTGTCAAGAATATCGCTTTTTGTGCAAGTAATGTCATTTTTAAGATTTTTGTTGTTTTTGACATTATTTTCAGTAGTATAGTGGTAAAAAGTATTGTTTTAAAAATATTTTAATGTGTTTTAGTTAATATATTATTTTATGGGTTACTATTGTTTGCATAATTGTTATTAGTTTGTATTTTTAAGTAATTTAGATTTTTTACTTAATTATTAATAGTAATTTATAATGTTATAGTGAGTTGTTGGGTTTGTGCAGTGATAGAGTGGGAAGTTAATTAAGTAATAATTAATTAACAATTAATTAATTGGTAATTAATTATGTAATTGTTTAATACAGATTTATTTTAGTTATATTTTATGTGTGCACTGCTGGGTTTGAAGGGGGTATAGAGGAATTTAATTAACCACTTGTTAATCGTCAATCAATTAATAATTAATAATGTCATTGATTTCATATGTTAATTGTTCAATACAGATTTATTTTAAATATATTTAGGTGTGAACTGCTCGTTTGTAGGGGTAGAGGGTATGAAGTTAATTAAGTAATAATGAATTAGCAATGAATTATTAATTGGTAATTGATTATTTAATTGACTGCTAATTATTTAAACTGTCTAATTCCTTCATATAGCTACAACTCCCAGGCAAATTGGGTCCAGGGGAACTTAATGTTCTCAAAAGATTGGCAGATTTTTTGGGCTCAGTATTAACATACCTAAATCAGTATTATACGTGGTGGGATTTCCATTGGGCAGCCCTACAATACATAGCTACAGAGGGATTCAAGTGCTTGGTTATATATACCACTAGAGAGAAGTCCCTATCTTAGGAGAGAAACCAGGGGGCATATTTATAAAAACGTTCGTAAAACACAGCACAGCAAGCAAAGTTTCTGTGCGGCGTTGCATGAACCAGAGAGAGCTGAACAGCACCATATCTTCTTAGATATGAAGCTCTTCAGCTCTCAACCTGCTCTAGCACACTTCAACACTAATGTGGGCTCCCTTGCACCACGATGCAAGGATGCCTGAGTTATTTTCAGGGTTGTTTCCATGTTGAAAGGGATACCGTTTATGTGTGAGGCAGAATGTATCATGCATAGTAAAAGGAAGTAGCAAGGAGAAATAAACATATTTCTCCTTCCTTTTGCTGCAACTTCAGATTGACTGATTTCAGTAAATCATGGATTGCATCAAATTCCATGGATGAATGCGTGGGAACAACCATGATCCACCCATGGAGCGTCTTATCACCATGAAATATAAAGCAACACAGTGCAAACTGCTGTGTTGTGTTACATTTCTTTCCAAAGTTATGCAAGGTAGCACAAATCAACCCTTGCGTGGCTTTTTAAATCTTACTTAAGCCTTTGGGTTGCCTTGTGTCACCTTGCTTGATGCATGAACAATGCAAAGGCTTGGTGTTTCTATTGAAGAGACTACAGAACATTCTTGTTTTTGGTCACTCCTGCCACTCTCCCTGATGCGAAGGTCTGTCATAGTTAAGATAGTTGCCTACAGCTCCAAAATTATCCTTTTTATAGTCCTAAATCTTTTCTTGCACATGTAAATGCAATGATCAGGATTTGTTCTTAGATGAATGGCTGCTTGTGTCACCATGGTAAAATGTCATGAGTCCCATTTTGATGGGGATATAGGTGAGGCATACATTGATGCACACTAATTTGCGACCCGTTTAATTATGATTTATGAAGTTATCGTGAGTTGCTGTCAGAGCCAACATATAGCACTGAGAGATGGACAACAGGAAATACTAATTTCCTTACATTAGCTTTAGGAGGAAAGATTGACCCCAAGCTTCCATCTGCAATGGTAACAGTAGTACAGTTATGTGTGAAAGGGTGTGGATTATAGGTTGGCACAAAGACTGACAAGAGAAACTTGGATGCTTGAGGTTAGTTCCCTCCAGAGTTTCTGTAGGTAGGACAATGTCAGAATTCCCAAGTTTGAAGGAATCCACATGGGCTCATTTCCAAAATTATGGATAGCTACAGTACATCTAAGTACCAGTTTTATAGATATCTGCAGTGGAGAAGTGGAAAGGGTATGCCCAGATGTGGGTCAGGTGGGTGCTCACTGCACCACTGGATTCAAGCTAGCCTGGCAGATGAGGAGTGATGCCCTGAAACTGGTCACAGGATGCTTGCTTCCGGTCCAGGAAGAACTGGCTTGGCAGTTTGGGCTGGTCTGTTCCCATGAGGAACAGGGTCAAGACTGATTTGCATATGGCTGTGTTTAAACTGGGGTGGTGTGGTGAGCAAAAGAACGATGGATTAAACCCAAATCTCTTGACTGGGGGTAAATGTTTGCATTGGTCAGCATTCTGTCCATCATTTGTTACTTTTGCAGGAGGCAACAACAGTCTCCCACTTCAGGCTTATTCAATTTAAATACCTTCACCAGACGTATACCACACAATATAAGTTAAGGAACATTGTGAGGTTGGACTCTCTTGATTACCTGAGATGTCATAGCCAGCACAGGATCTTTAGCCATATTGGTCGGGAAAGCCTACAAGATTATATTTTAGGAGAAAGTATTAATGTGTTGATAGATGTACTCATTGACACAAGCTACTCCTACTGCAATGAGAAAAGGGTAGTGGTTTGGAGTATAGGACTGTTGGTCCCACTTAGGAGAATACCATCTAAAAAAATATGTAGGGTTGTCTATATTAGCAACGGTGCTGAAAGGTGAGGAGCACCACTGATCTCCCCAGGTTATCGGCCTGTGCCAATTAATTAAATGAACAATGTCCCCAGCACACGTAAAGAGTAATATATTGGTTAAAATTGCACGTTGTGAGCATCAAGTAAAACAAAGTGCGATGATTCTTGTGATTTTCTTTCTTTTATTCCTTTGTTCATCCAACAGCCGACACGTGTTTCGTTGCACATGGGTAATAAACCCGCGACTTTATCAAGGCTATGTTCTCCTTGTAGTCAAATTTGATTTGCGGTGATAATTCCAACCCACAAATAAGGGGTTCCTACGAAGACGACGTCTGCAGTCATTCAGTTTATGGGGCTCCAGTAGCGTCCAAAATTTCTCAGTATCCCTTCCGATATATTGTATATCCTGGGTCACGACGTCGCCTCCCGTGCCTTTCCGAGTACAGGACAAACCTACCCCAGTTTCAAAGCACGAATGGAGTTAGAATAGTTAATACGCACTCTATTACGGTCAATGACCAGTCCGTCTGCGTATGCAGGTATGTGTGAGTGTGTGTTTGAGTGTTTGTGTATGGAATTTGTTTCTGGTGAGTCAGCTTTCCATTTCATACTATTTTTAGATTTCTGGTGCTTACAAATATGTAAAGTATGCCTAAGATGAGGCACATGCATGTGTTCTACTCGAAATGCACTATAATCACATACATTTGCATAAGTATGTTTTTCCATTTATAGATCTACAATAATAAATATAGACATTCATTATATATTAATAGTTTTGCAATAACAAAGTGACACTGACAGCCATCAAAAATAAAGTGAGCAAAAATACCACAACCTTGCCATAGTGTTATGCATCATAGAAGTAAAAATTAGCACCATCGAAGCAGTTCATGTATTCCATTCCAATTCTAAATCTGACAATGCATCAATGTGTTTTCAAAGTTAGAATCACAGTAGCTAGACCTGTGAGGCAATATAGACTCTGGAGGGTGGCCTGTCAGCTCACCAAGTCAGCAGAGGCCTCAGCTTCTGCTCCCAGGAGAGAGCTGCCCAGTATACCCTGCTTCCATGGAGGGCATCTCTATGCCAAAAGGTAATTCCAGTGTGAGACAGACACTTTCACTATGCACAATGCCCAATGAACTGCATTGCATCTTTTTTCTGTTACGTAAACAGGGCCTCATAGTAGTTGTAGTCATTTCAATCTCTGCTTCCTGACACTTGACAAATGGTTAACTCCATGAGAAGTGTACATCAGCTGTAACATTTCAGACAAGGGAGAATGGGCAAAATCACTATTTCATCTTGTTTTCTGTTACAGAATCAGGGCCTTATGGTGGTTGTGATAATTTCAATCTCTACTTCCCAACACTTGACAAATAGTTAGTGTAACATACCTGTAGCAATAATGCAGTTGGGCTGGACTATACATTCACATATTGACACATATCATGGGTCCTGGAATGAAAATGTAATAGTAATACACTTACAAACACAAGTCCAGCATGTGGCATGTAATGGAGATTGATACATGTGATCTTACATGCAACAATACACATTGACACTGACAATCAAACATCTCTAATACTTTGAACTTAGCATGTTAGAAAAGTAGATAGACAACACAACAGCAAAAGCTGAGATGAGAGCATTCAGGACATTGAAGTGTTGTGACAGTTGGTGAGATATCACTTACCAAACTCCATTCCCACAGCTGTTCTTGACAAGTCCTCAGAATGCAGGATGGCCAAGACCTTCTCCTTCCAGAGAAATAAATGTAATGGTGCATTGGGAGGACCACCACCAGTCTTCTGGGACTCCAGGTGTTGCTTAGAGGCCAGGTCAGGCATCGTTCCCCTCAGGTCATTCCACTTCTTACTAATTTCCTCCTTTGTGCGCAGTGTAGTACCTACAGCATTCACTCTATACTGTCCCACATTTCAATGTTCCTACTGAGAGGATTAAATTGGACTTGGGCTCTAAACAATTGTGGTTTTACTTTTATTATTTCCCATTGTAGTCTGCTGTGGCCCAGGCGGGACACACTACGTCGACGTCGATCCCAGGAGAGAGCTGCCCAATATTCCCTGCTTCCATGGAGGGCATCTCTATGCCAAAAGGTAATTCCAGTGTGAGACAGACACTTTCACTATGCACAATGCCCAATGAACTGCTATTTTTGTTTCAAGTTGCTCTGCTTTCTTTACTGTTTTTCACCAATAAACACCTAAGTCAGAAATTTGTAAAAAAAAATATAAATAAATAAGACAATGGCCCTAAGATGTCAAGTGTTTCCTCACTACACCTGGGACCTTTGTTGTTTCCTCTGCATTGATCCACGATGCCTTGCAAGGAGGACCCAAGCACAGACAACCAGTGGGACTAGCACTGCCCTAAATAGGGCTGGGATACTGCCATTATGACTCAGAGGTCCTCTGGCACATAGGCAGATGTGTCCAGGGATTCCTGTAGCAGAGCCAGCTGAGTTTCTGGTGTGTTCAGCCCCTCTGAGTGAAACATGAGAAAAAAGTTTGGTTAGTCAGGAGAACCCACTCTTCGCAGTAGATCTTTCTGTCTTTCATCCAACTGAGGCAACAAGGAGGACATGGTATTGAGTAAAATAGTGTCAGTTACTTTATTGTTTATTAGATAAAAATCTACAAATGGGTGGCCAGCCGTGTGGACGTGATCCATAACGGCTCCGTTGCCAAAATGGAATTAACTACTGACACCATCGCGCTACAGCTACCAACAGTGCAGAAATGTACCTGGAATGAAGTGGAGATGGCTCTGATCTCTTTTGCAATGCCTGGGACTGCGTTTGGATTGACGGCTGGCAAGTGATTGAGGCCCAAGTGGGTGGCTTCTGTTCCTGCCAGAGTTTCGCCCTGTGGCTGTCAGCGGTGCTGTGCCAGAGGTGGAGAGTAGGTTTCCTGGGGCCAGCGGCGAGGCACAACAATTTGACGTGGACCGTGCACGGAGACCTGGAGAGATGCCCCCTCTGTGACGGCCTGGTGAGTGACCGCGGGGCTGGTGACGCGGCAGCTGCCATTTTCCAGCAGCGCGGAGCAGATAGGAGAGACGAGCGTAGGGCTCAGCGGGGAGGAGGCAGCCAGTTGACAGAGACAGCAAGTACTGCAGCGAGTGTTGTTCACTGGATGAGGTCCCCTCACCTTCTGGGTAGAAACTCAACACTACTCCCTGGTATGCAATAGAGTCAGCGGTACCTGACCTCAACATGGCGCCCATGGCAGACAGCATGCCTCGTGTGGACACTGGCCCCCCAAACAAGGTAGTTTATCTAACCTAACAGAGGGGTGCATCCCGCTCTTCACAGTGCACACACCATTGGAGCGCCTTGCAACGCACAGCTTTAACAAGTGCAAGGAGACCCAGTCAGCAGCTTCTGTAACAACCCACAACGGCGACACGCCGAGAATGCATGTTTGAGGACTGAGGAGGCCACCCAATGCAAGAGAGATTGTAGGTGCAGAGGGGGGAAATACGATGAACGGAAACTCAAGGATAGAGCAGGAAGCTTGGACAGTGTGTTACCCCCACATCCTGACTGGCTGCAGAGGGTTGCGCTGGAGAGAGGCTCACGATCCTTCCAGGCTCCGCGACTCAGGAGATCAGGGCTTAAGACATCCCACGGATCACGCTGACTACAACTCTACGCCACTTAAAAAACAACCCCAGAGCAACAGGGTGTCTACCTCCTTTGCACCTACCTCCAATACGGAACCACAACAGAGCGTGCATAAGGAGGGCGGAATGGCGCTCTTAAAGGATGACCTACTCGCCTCTCTGAAAGCATTCAAGCAGGAGCTGAGGGATGAACTGAAGGCGGACTGGTCCCACTCACTAGACGCTGTGAAGGCGGATCTAAGTGGTAGACTCACCCCTCTACAGCAAGATATCGAATCGATGGGCATGAGAGTGCTGGATGCGGAGACTAGAAATGCGGAAAACCGCTCTCGGTGAGACAATATACGGATCCACAATCTGGCAGAAAGAACAGAAGGCCTGGGCCTCGAGGCCTTCATAACGGGCCTGTTCTCTGAAATACTGGGAGCAACGACGGTGAAGGTGAAAATGGAGAGAGTCCATAGAGTGGGGAGGCTCCTACAAGGGAAGAAACGCTGACCAAGGAACATCCTCGCCAAACTACACTCCTTCAAAACTAAGGAAGCGATACTCCAGGCGGCCAGGAAAAGGGATGTGGTGAAATTTCAGGGGTACGCATGTGAGCTGTTCCAAGATATCTCCCCGGCAACCTTGGCACGACAACAGCAATTTCGGTCCGTCACAGACAAGCTATGACAGGACAATATCCACTACCGATGGACATACACCTTTGGTCTTAGCTTTGAATTAAAAAACAGGGAGCGCCACATCACTGAGGTCCAGGAGGCGTGAAGGGTCTTGGGGATTCCACTGCCTGCTCATAATCCTGGGGAGAATACCCCGGCTTTTCCAAGCATCGACATGACTGGTAGGGGTGAATCAAGCACGTGGCGACCCCGTCGACTCCCCAGATCAAAGAAGACCCAAGATACTACTGATCCAAATTGAGGAATGCCATGGAGAGACTCTGACAAGAGAGACAGCAGACCGGATCAAAAGAGCTGCATTGATATGGCTTGGGAGAGTGGAGATTTATAAATACTATGAAACGGACGGAAACGACTATGTTCCACTCTCTCTGCAGTCTCAGTACTATTGGACACTAGACGTTTGTGAAATGGTAGCTGTTTACCCCATCTTTCTGAATGTGCTCCGGGGATCGGAGCATTTTACGCTGGTCATAGGGGGTCGGTGGTTGTCTTCACAACTAGCTACATCACTGATCTTTTGGCAACGTACTTTGGTCCTAATCGCCTCACAGTGTCGGTCGGACACTCTGGAGGTATGAGGGACTGGGGACAGACAGTCCCAAAGTTGACACTGTTTAAATCCATTGTTTTTTTTTCTTTTTAATTTGTGTTTTTCTTTCTGACCCTGGGTGATGGGGATGACACAGAGGGCTCTGAGCAGAAGGGGTGGAGGAGACAAATTATCCAGCGACCCGAAGGGGCAGAGGAAGGGAAGGGATGGGGGGAGGAGTGTGAGAAGGGATATGATCTAAGACATATTTGTGTGAGGCTACTTAAACCGCTATCATCAATATGGTGATCACCACATTGTCTTGGAACGTACGAGGTATGAATGCTCCCTTTAAGCGTCAAAAGGTATGGAAATACCTCACAGATCAACACCACGTCGTGGTGGCCCTTCGGGAGACCCACCTCAAATAGTCTGAAGATCATAGATTGAAACATAAATCATACCCACTTTTCAACAAGTCCTCCGCCACTACAAAACATAACAGAGTGGCCCTGCTCTTTCATTCCTCTATCAAATTCCAACCTGAGGACTGCAAAACGGAAAAGGAGGGGAGGGTCCTAATGGTGAGGGATTGCCATCGGGAATGACAGTGCACCATAGCAACGATATACGCACCCAATACTAATCAGGCGAAATTCCTTCACTCTACACTGTCTTTGGCGGGGGGCTTCGCAATAGGCAACTATTAGGAAACTATTAGGGAATCGCCGGAGATTAGAGGGGTACCCTTTGGTTCTGACGAGCATAAGATATGTTTGTTCGCAGAGGACGTCTTGTTGACATTGTCGGACCCCCTGCGCTCAGTGACTGCAGTACAAGAGGAGCTGACCCGGTTTGAGCAGGTAGCCGGTCTCAAAATTAACCTCCATAAATCATTCCTATTAAATCTAACGCTGCCAGAAGTTGAAATGAGAAACTTAGAGGCATCTACACCATTTCAATGGGCCAAGAAGGACTTGACCTACCTAGGGATTTAATTGATCCCCAAAGTCTCAGGCCTGTTTGCTGCCAATTATTCTCCGCTACCCACCCAACTACAGGCTGACCTAAAGCGCTGGTCACCTCTTTATTTGTCCTGGATCGGCAGACTCCACGCAATTAAGATGGCGATACTGCGAAATTTCGGCATTTGTTTCAGAGCCTCCCCATCAGCCTCGAGAAACACTTTTTGCACAGAGCAAACATACTGCTTAAAAAATTAATCTAGCAAAATAAGAGACCGAGACTCCCATTCCATCTCCTGAGAAAATCCACAGATGAAGGGGGACTCGCTATGCCTGACCTGACACTCTATTACAAAGCAGCACAACTCCGGGTAATAGTCGAGTGGTCTCACCGAGACTCGGACAAACACTGGCTACATATGGACCCGGCGATAGCCAGTCGGGTGATCTGGGACCTTATCTGGAAGCCGAAACCAGATCATCCAGCACATGCTTATATTAGCACTCCCACTAAAACGACTCTTCACACATGGGACGATGAGCTGCGTCAGACTGATTGGACGACGTTCCCATCCCCATTCACCTCTATACATTACAACCCAGCATTCCTCCCTGCACTAGAGCTGGCCCCTTTCGATGCATGGACAAAGGGGGGATGCCTCGCTCTTAGACACCTAATCCACAATTGGGACTTCCTAACATTTGAAAACTGTCAGCGTGATTTCAACTTGCCCAAGTCAGAATACTTTCACTATCTCCAATTACGCCACTGGGCCCTACAACCCGAGATTAGAGAAGGAGCGACGAGGGAACGCACACCTCTAGAATGCTATTTGACAAAAGCAGACACAATGAAAGGGGCTATCTCCTAACTTTTACGAACTTTTGTTACGCACCTTACCATCCCCTCGTCCCTGGTATCTTGAATTTTGGGAAAGAACACTTGGCCAAGATATCACGGACGCCCAGTGGAAAGCAATATGGAGGGACATACGGCACCACAATCAATCACTGACACAACGAGAGGCCCATTATAAAGTGCTCTATGATTGGTACCTATACCCCACCCAACTCAAAAAGATTTTCCCCAACACAACAGGCCTATGCTGGAGGGGTTGCGGCCTTCTCTGTGATTTTCATCACATATGGTGGATCTGTCCGGTCATTCGCCCTTTTTGGAATTAAATTCTCGTCCATATTAAAGACATCTTAGGATACCCCATCCCGGACTCTCCTGCATTTGTGCTCCTAGGGCTTAGAGACCCGGGGTTGAAGTATCAAACCACAGTGGATCAAGCCATCACGTGGCTTTGTTTGGGTGCAGCCAAAATGGCTCTGGCCGCAGCCTGGAAAAAGCAGGAGGCTCCAGCCATGACGCAGGGTGGCAGAGTGGGCTAAAGAACGGTGATGGATCAAACCCAGATCTGTTGACTGGGTGTGAGTGTTTGATTGGTTCTGATGCTCCGTCCATCACCACCCCCTTTTGTACCGCTTTGTTCGCCATAAGTTGGCAGGGTATTCTCAGACGTGAGTCCCTTGCTCACTTTGCCACTGGATTCAAGCAAGCCTGGCTGAAGACGGCTGAAATTCCAGAAACCGGTCCTAGGAAGCTTGTTTCCGGTCCAGGGAAGGCATGGCTTGGCAGTTCAGGCTGGACTGTTCCCATGAGGCACAGGGTCAGACTGATTTGCATATGGCCATGTGTGAACTGGGGTGGCAGAGTGGGCTAAAGAACGGTGATGGATCAAACCCAGATCTGTTGACTGGGTGTGAGTGTTTGATTGGTTCTGATGCTCCATCCATCACCACCCCCTTTTGTACCGCTTTGTTCACCATAAGTTGGCAGGGTATGCTCAGACGTGAGTCCCTTGCTCACTTTGCCACTGGATTCAAGCAAGCCTGGCTGAAGGCGGCTGAAATGCCAGAAACCGGTCCTAGGAAGCTTGTTTCCGGTCCAGGGAAGGCATGGCTTGGCAGTTTGGGCTGGACTGTTCCCATGAGGCACAGGGTCAGACTGATTTGCATATGGCCATGTCTGAACTGGGGTGGCAGAGTGGGCTAAAGAACGGTGATGGATCAAACCCAGATCTGTTGACTGGGTGTGAGTGTTTGATTGGTTCTGATGCTCCGTCCATCACCACCCCCTTTTGTACCGTTATTACGCAATGGCAAGCACGCCTCTGGAGGGCATTAACCATGGAACGACTGAGTGATATTCACAGAGACACTTTTAAAAAAGTCGAATATACATGGGGTCCTTTAGAAAAGTATTTATCCACTGGGCTCGCTATGACTACATGCTCCCCGTGGGTCAGAGCACTCCACCTGTTCCAATTCTAACCAGCCTACCGTCAATATCAGAGCGCGTCACAGGCTTCGCTCCCCACTTTCTAGTCACCCAGGGCCATATTTAGAATGGGTTACACAAGCTCAGATTTTAGTTTTTTCCTCCTTTTCTTTTGGTGTTTTGTTCACACACAGTTGAGGGTTCATTCTCAGGCTCCCTTATATGCTCACTGTAAGTGGGTGCAGGAGTGATTACTTGGCAAAGGGGCAGGGGTTTTGGCAGGGGGAGGGTTAGGGGTACACGGGTGGGGTTAGTTTAAGACAAATTTGTTGCCCTCAACGTACTGGTAATCTTTATATGACTTTTAGGAAGCCCTGGGACCCGTAATAACCGCAATACTCTGTACATGGAAATATCATTATGACAGCTGTATACGAGATGTTTGATTATGTGCATTGCCATGTGCTGTGACAATTGTGGTGCAAAATTCAATAAAAAAAAGTTTGAGGAAAAAAAATCTACAAATGCTCTATATAAAAAACGAGGTGAAGTCCTAATTCAATTCCCATGAAATATTTTGTATGCCGTGTTAAAAAGAATCTAGGTTAAATCTGACTGTCCATCTTACATGGTGACTGGAATAACCCTAGTTGTTAGCAAACTTTACCTGAGAGTGCACATAATGCCCCTCGACCTTCACAGAATCACATGCACACCCTTAATCGCACTAGGCAATCCACACAAAAGTAACACAGAGATGGACAAAAAGCTGAAGAGCCTTTTGTCTAAAGAAATTCTGAACAGATGCATCTCCACAATTTACAGTACAGAGAATACAATAAACCTGCAACAATTATTTTTTGCCTGCATTAGACCTAAAAAGAGAATTTTGAATTAGAAAATTGATCCACCAGAAATCTGATAGAGAAGATTATATATATTAAACAGAAAGTCACAATAAAATCCACAACGCCAGTGATTAGAAAGGTTGATAGACATGTTAAATGGGATCATTTTACTGTCGGCAAGTGGTCTCCAACTTCAATTGAATTCCTAATTAAAGCCGTGACTGCTATTTATTGTGCAATATGCTTATTTGGTGCCTCAGCATCTGCTGCTAAGAGAGTTACGTTCACCTTTCTCATCCCCTGCCTGGGTTAATTTAAGTTCACCACATTTTTTCAAAGCACGCCATTGATAAGAAATCGTATGAAGCGAATGAAATATATTTGAAAGATTTAATTTCTATGCAAAACTGAAATCTTCGTGCCACGAGCTCTCTGCATTCATTATTCGTGTTAGGCTCTGTTTTTTGAACGTCAAAGCTGAGGACCCTGGTGCATATGTTAAGCCCCAACGCATATAGGAATGTGCTTTTTCACATCTGTTTGTGCCACTGCTTAATCCATGCCTACTAAAAGTATTTGCAGTGGTGCATTTCATGGTCTGGCACTGCATCGACATGCTAACCTATCATTTGTGCCTTATAGATTTGCTTTTCTCTAACAACAGCTATATGTTTTTGAAATAACACACCACTAAGTGCCTATCTGACACTAAAAATTAAAGGTACGCGTCAACATTTGCAGTATATTTGACACAATAAGTCCCTTATTATGAGATCTGCAAAACATTGGAGGTGTTTACCACGCCAGGTTCACAATTCGGTATTTACCGGGTGCAAGAAATACCCCTTTTCCCGAGATTTGACCGTGAAAATGAAGTACTAAAGAAAAAGGAATCCTACGAGTGTTTACATCGAACCCATAGTCAAACAAACAGCAAAACTGAAAATTAATCAAGTACAAAATTGATTGCATGGATATGAAAGGCAAGATGACATTAACACTTTAAGAATATACAATGATACATACTTGCATCCATTTAGAACCATAGGTACAAATACTTAAGGGGACATTAGGTTCTAGTACTGATTTAGAGGTGAGCGAAAATTGCAGTTGTTCTAAGTTTTGTTTGCACATATCACCACGTTATACATGTTGATAACAATATACACAAAGTGGAAACAACTTGGAAACAGTTTTATGCAAAACAGTGACGAATGTTGTTTATGTGTCTTACCCCCCAATTTTTTACCGGTTTACAAAATCCTTACAGTTAAAAAGAGTGTTCGTATATAGTGACAATAACAAATTGCCTACATCGGTATTGCTTTTCCGTGAAAACAAGTTCGGTTTTTGTGATATCAGCAGCTATCAAAGCGAAAACGTAACAATTTCTGACACATAAAATCATAGGCAGCATTTTGTGTCTCCAGAAGCATGCACTTAGAAATCTGAGGTATCAAACATAGAATGTTTGCAATTCAAACTTAACAGAACTTGTCAGCTTCCCTTCTGTTTCCTATACTGAACTTCTTCACAACAAGAATCATCTATTTCTTCTCTGGCGTGGAATACCCAGGACCGTTTGTTATGTTGATGCCATAGAAGCAGTATCACTGCTAACCCAGTTTGTTTTCAAGTATTAGGATAATTGTCAAATATCTGACAAGTGATCCTATCAAATCATAAGTAGTCTCTTAAGTAACTGACCTGGGAGACATGGTTCTCCGGTTCATCACAGTTGAATTTCAAAAAATCAATAACAAAACTGTTCTTCTTTATAAATATAAATATCGTTTAAAACATATCACTTCTTTGAGTGCAGATTTTCTATTATTAATTACAATGGGCTGATATTTCTGTAAACAATATTTAAGGCACTATGTGCTAGATTTAAAGTTTAGTGGATGGGTTGCAGTCGGTCAGGGATTTGGAGAACTTTACGTCACCGTGGCCTGGAGTGATCTCTGTACCGTGACAGGAACCGATGTCATGGCGGTTCCTGTCACGGTACAACAAATGCAACGGTCAGCCGACATCAGTTAAACAAACCTTGGGTTTTGGTTTTCAGAAACAAACTCCCATCAGGAGTTTCATATCGAAAAACAAATTAATTTGACCCTCACACCCAGGTAGTTTATTAAATTGGTTGTGGGGGTCATTATTTCTTTTTCAATGTCCATCTTCATCAGATTTCACCTTGCGGTGATGTACAGAAAAAAAGGAGATCACACTATGTACCCTAAATAGGGCGGGTAGTGCAATGTCCTTTCTCCAAAAGTCCCCACATCATTGTGCCTCCGGAGAAAGCTTTCAATTGCCTGAGTCAGCTGTGGCTCTGCCAACAGAAAGCTGTTGGTCTGCCTAACTCTAATTGAGGCAAGTGGACCAATGCTTCCACAGACAAGGTAAGGGAACTCAGTCCACCAAACTTTGAATATGGCCCTATATTTTTGTCAGACGACATTTATGCCACAATATTCTGGTTTCATGCGTTTCATGGCAATACATATCTAGACCATTGGAAGATAGACCTTTTCATAAGGCACATAGAAAAAAGACTTTGGAGGACACTCCAGAAGTAATCATATCATATATATTTTCTTAAATAAGTCAATAGTATAAGAGCTGTTGATGGGCTGGTCTCAGAAAGTACCTATTTTGGGAGGGAAATTATATTTAAAGTTTTTATGTAAGTGTGTGTATTTGTATTCATATGATATTTGTTTTGTGCAATGTATGTTGCTTTTATGATCCTAGAGATCGAAATAAAGTTTTTCAATTCAATATATTTTCTTGAAAGAAGATGCTTTCAGAGCAACCAAATCTTGATCCCGTAAAAGCAAAGGGGCTAATGCTCTGAATTCACCTGCAGACAACAGCCATGTCCTAGATAAGCTACTTCATTGCAGGATGTGCAAGGAGAATATAGAAATTGCTTCACTATTGATTTGGCGTCTTGTATTAAATAAACAGCACTCATGCGCCAAACTATGTCTTCATTCCTTGTACCATACAATGCCTTTAATGCAGATCTCTCCAGGGTAAGAATAATAGCTCCATTACCAATTTTTCATTGACATGTAGCATATTCCGTTCATATTGCCCTTTTGTTGGACACATCCAATGTATTAATATAAGGAAATCTAAATAAGCAGAGGTGTCAGCGATCAGCTGTAACCTCCACTTCTGGTAACTACAAAAGGATATCATACAGTCATGATTTTACTGTTTTAGAGTTTAGAATGTCTGTTTGACCTCACAAAAGCACCATGGGAATTAAATGTTAAGAAGTCTCAGTTTTTGCCAATTTGACCCCACTGCCTGCAAACATAGGTACAGAGTCTGCTCTGCCCCTCATAACTGTTTAACTCCAAATAGAAGTTTGGCTGCTCTTTTCAAGGACAGATTAAAAAATGAATGTGCACCCGGTTACAATCCTGGAACACACCTGTTATGACTTCAAAAGTGTCTACCATATGCCTATCTGGTCAAAATCCTTATCTTTCTGCAATTCGCAAGAATGGTTCAAGAGAATCTCCAGCTAATAAAGTATCAGTTCAAACTCCAGAGGAAGTGACTGCAATTATAATATATGTATGATAGCAGAGGCAAAGTGAAGTCCTCAGAGACCATACAAAGCCTTTGATTGTTTTACTAGGCTACAATTTGATACAAAATCATAAGGTCTGAAAGGCTGGAGAAAGTCTTTCCAAAATGGGCCCATTTCCTTTTTTATCAAAAATGATCAACGTTTGTTCTGGTCCCAAAATAATATAAATGCAGCAACAAACTAGCTAGATAATGTATTGATTTCTGGTAAGCAAATTCAAACATAATCTGCTATTGGAAATGTCATTGTTATGATGACTGCAGCATTAATATGTTTATGGAATGCGATTTCAACTTCCTTTGTAACTCAATACCACTGTGTGTTGAAGCAATCTTGAGGCATAATTATTCTTGGTGGTTAGAATTCCACAAAGAAACCCAAAATAAAACTTTGCACAGGGTCAGTGAAGAACCTGTTCCCAATTAAAACAGCATCCTTCAAGAAGGCTTCTATACTACTAGTTTGTGGTGATATCCCATTTTATGATTTGAAATGAAAAGGGCTCCAGAGTAGTCTCCATTTGCGCTGCTGTATTGCACAATGTGGTTGTAAAAGGCAACCCTTACTTTCAGTTTAGTTTCATTTACATCATCTTGAGATGAATCTGGAATAGGGCTATCATTATTTCTTTATAGTCTTCCTCACCTCCTTAGTCAAAATTGAGGGCAATATTCTGCAGGGCACAAAGATAGGCTATGTCAATCAATAAAGTATGCAGTTCCTATCAGGAGGAGTGAAAAATGCAACAGAGACAAAGGTTGGTGGTGAAATGAGAATCGAGACTGGGGTATCTGATTGCTCAGGATGAATGGCCCTCACACACCCAAATGGGTGTAATGCTTCATCATAGGGCAGCTACTCATTGGGCCGGCACTGCAATGTCCAGCGGGCCTCTTGAAGGGGCTCTTTGGGGGAGATCTTTTGATTTAGATGCCATTTGTGAAGTATGCGTGGCAGTGCACTGAGTGTGAATAGGTGTAGATTGGTGTGGTGTGAGTTAAAAGTAACTAAGAGGGTACCCTGACAATAACAAGATTACAGTAGGATCAAATAATGATATGAACTGAATGTGTCACATGTGCAATAGGCCTGTACAGTGCAAGAATTACATATGAGAAGGTGACCACATACCTTTGTGAGGAAGTGGCTGGTGATGATGAGAAATATTTTACACAGTGACAATGTGGCCTAATGTAAAGAGACAGCTGGTCCAGGGTGTACTATAGCCACTAATCAACATGCAGTCGATGTATGAGCAATGAGGGCCACTATTGGTTCATATTATTATTATTATTATTATTTAGCATTTGTAGAGCGCGTAGCTACCCTAGCGCATTCCAGCGCTAGCGGCTAAACAAAAGGGTAAGTGGGTGGATTATAGGGAGGAGTGTTGGAATAGCCAGGTCTTGAGGAGTTTTCAGAAGGGAAGATGGCGGGATTCTGAGCGAAGGTGTAATGGCATTGTGTTCCAGAGTCTGGCTACATTGTAGGAAAAAGATCTTCCTCCGCTTCTTGCCCTTCTGATTCTAGGGATGACTTTGAGGTTGAGATTGGCCTAACAAAGGCATTTCCCAGGGCAGTATAGGGTAATTAGAGATCTGTTGATAGCAGGACCCTTTCCTCACAAGGACTTATGGGCTATACACAGAGCCTTAAACCTTACTCTTTTCCAAGACAGGTGGCCAGTGTAGGGTCTTCAGGGTTTGTTTGGCCGACTGGTTTTTCGGAACCCCTAGCAACAGTCTAGCAGCGCAGTTGTGTGCGACTTGGAGCTTTCTTATTGTTGCTTTGGGTGCCCCTAAGTAGAGGGAGTTTCCATAATCCAGGCGCGATAGGACTAGGTCTGAATCAGGGTCCTCCTTGCATTCATAGGAAAGAGAGGGAGAACCTTTCGGAGTAGTCTAATGGTGCCAAAGCAGGCCCCTGTTAATCTCACTGCTTGGTCATTGAACTTAAGGGATGTATCCAACCAAACGCGCAGGCTTTTCATCCTGGTCTTGGGGGTTGGGGCGGGACAAAGGCAAGTGGGCCATATCTGTCTGAGATCCATTTTGGAGGTGTTACCCGAATCATTTGTTCAGTTTTTCCTCCATTTAACTTGAGGCAGGATTGCTCCATTCAGGAGGCCACTTTCTCCAAACAGGTGTCTCCAAACAGGTTTCAAAGTTGGAGGAAAAGTTTCGGGGTCCATTGAGGGTGATTACCAGCTGTGTGTCGTCTGCATATTACAGATTTAGTGCACAACGAAGTATCTGAAGGTCTACAGGGAGAATACTCTGTGCACTTGTAGTTTTGCCAATATGCCTCTGTGCAATCCTGGCCCATGTGCTAGACTGAGAACACCATGGGTCATACTGGCTACAACTCATTGTTAGGGCTAAATATACAGATTCCAGATGAAAATCAGTACATAACAGTGCACATAGTGGCTATTGAATATTTTTCCTCATGGGTGTGTGGCACTCTGAAGGGGTCTTTGAGCCATACTTAGCTTCCAGATAGCCGTTTTGCGAGCCATGGAATTGTCTCAGTGATATGTGGAACTGTGCATATAACTACCACTATCCTCAAATGTTCCATCCAGTATATATACACTGCTCATCCACTAAAGCCTATACATGTCTCTGCACATTTCCATGATCCCATTGGCACATGTATCATAGGTATCATGATTAGGACTAGGGGTGGGCGGAATTTGCGAAATTCACTTTCGCAAATTATCGCGAAAATGTTAAAAATCTCCGCAAACACGCGGAAATATCGCAAAGATGCAGAAGTTTTTTTCCCGCCCGTTCGCGGTATTTTCTGCGTGGTCGCGGCTCGCCAACTTACCCATGCGGTTGCTCGCGGGCGCGGCCATCTAGTTTTCACGTGTCTCGCGGTGCATGATCGCGAGAAGAAAGATGTGATCGCGCGACGCATGACGTTACTGCGGGCGCGAACTGTCGTGAGACAGCGCAAATGGCTACCAACAATCCAACATCTCGTGGAGAACGCGACCGGATCGGGAAAACTTGTCGGCGAACGCGGGGATTCAGGTAAGGCGATCGCGCGCACGCGAGAATGTATTATTTTACAGCGCGAGCAAGAAACAAATTATCGCTAAGCTGCGGAATGCGGAAATTTTGACATTTTCGTGCGTTCCGCGGAACGTGAAAATGCCAAATTATCGCAATTTCCGCAAACGGAACGGAATTTTGGCCCAGGCCTAATTAGGACGCATATGCATTGAAACGTGCATGCAACTCAAGTCGGATATAGGGTTTCTCAACCATCACACATCACAATGGTGATGTAAACTTTACACAGTACAGTACTCCATAATCCATTACATATTTACCCTACATGGGAAATTTTTACTGCAGGAATCTAACTACTCTCTGGAACTCTGATGCACATTGTAGCCTGGGGAGATTGGAATGGGGCAGCTGAACAGAGATATATTTGTATGTCAGACATTTACCTGGTCGTCTGGTAAGCCATAGAGCTGACCATACAGGGGACGGACTCCATCCACCAGTGTCTCCAGCTCTTTTAGAGAGAAGGTACGAGCCCTCTCACCTGTTTGGCCTGACATGGCTGGTCCCAGAGGTGGCAAACAGCAGCTAAAGTTGAGAAGGTGTTGTTCGCAGAAGTGCCAAGAGGCAAGTGGGTTATTTTTAAAAAAGCGGTATACATGGTATACACAGGTCTTCGACATTGATGGTCATAGCCATTTGACCGCAACCGTCAAAACAGTAACGTTATCCTTTGGCTGTGTGTGCTGTGGATGTTACCACCTTCTGCACAGTTGACTTCAGCCAGTGGTCTTAGCTTCACCATGTCCTACAATCGCGATCAGGCATCCGGTTGCAAGTACAGTATACGTGAATGCTAATCAGGTCAGCACCACTAGAAGTAACTTCACAATTGTTGATAGGGTTATACAACTTTTTCTCTGCACTTTCATTTGCAGCAAAAGGACAGTGTTTTGCATTCCTGTATAGAAACTCGACCTTACCACGGCACACTGTACACTGGCTCTGAATAACTTAATTCTGGGAAAATCCCATAGAACTAAATAAGAGGGATCATTGTACATGTTAGAAGGTATGATTGGCACATTTCCATGACAGACATGTGAAGAGCACAATAGTGATTGTCTATGGGGTCCATTAGGATTACGGGCGGATCGCCACCGCCGAGTCGGCGGTGGAGATCCGCCCACCAGATGCTCCCTCATCACCCCCCGCCATATTAGTATGGCGAGGGTGACCACGGCAGATGGAAAGACCGCCCGCTGCTTTTCCGCTGGTCGGATTGCCGACCGGGCGGAAAAGGGAGACATATTGTGATGTGTGCGGCGGCATGCCTTTCCATGTCGGAGACTCCACCATGGAAAGGCATGCAGTGTTTACTTTGGGGGCCCATTGTGGGCCCCCGTACGGGGGCTGCACCTGGGGGGTACCTATGGTACCCAACATTGGCATACACAAGGTGGCAGGCACCGTGCGGTGCCTGTCACGTTGTGCATGCCAATGCACAACATGCATATTGGACATTGTGGCGGGTGCTGCTTGAAGCACCGCCCACCACAATGTTCAATATGCGGGATGCGACCGCCAGGGTGGCGGTTGCATCCTAATGGGCACAGCGGGACTGCCGCACCCTTGGCGATCGGTCCTGTATTCCGTTACGGAAAGTCCGCCCGCCATCGAATGGTACCCTATATGTGTAGTATGAAGGTTTCACAAAGATGTCTATTTTGGAGTGGAGAAGTGTGGCTCACTGATTAGAGCGCCAGACCCTGATGCAGAGGTCTAGCCCGGGACCAGGGTTCAATTCCCCGCCTCAGCGGATCTTGGGCTCAAAATTCCACGGACCTGATAATTCTCGCCTCGGTGCCATTCCAATCATGGAGTCCCACTCTGCAACTCTGGGCAATAGCTTGCTTAATCTCCACAACGGCCCCCACAACGCTAAGGATGCCTGGCCTCCACCTTGGGGGTGCCCAGGAGTGGACGCCTCACAGGGAAAGCCAGGATGGGTTCCACAGCGGTATTCGCACAAGCGCCTTGAGACCCTTGCGGGTGAGTAGTGCGCTATACAAGTATCAATTTACAATTTACAATTTTTCAACATAACTTTACCCTTCTGTGAAACATATGTCAGTCTGGACATTGTGCCCAATGTTAACCCTGTTGTAAATCCACACATACGTACCCTGGAAGAGAGAGAAGGAGGCAGCCTCCTGTGTGCCGCCCACTTCCAGACCTACAAGCCATGGAAGGGGGGAGATGTGATAAAAAAAATCAGCTAAATAGGCAAACAACACTTGATTTATGTCATCAGTTGGATCCTGATCTCCTGCCTCAGAAAACACATCAAACATGTGTCACACAAATAGATAAACTGATGAATTCTTTTGCCACAGGTTCCTTGCAGTACACAGTGAAAATGTATGTTTGTAAGTCTCAACCAATGTTCAGTCGTGTGCTGGGAGAAGTCCTTTCTTCTTTAATGAGACACATTGACAACGACATCCTGTTCCCCAGACAGCAAAATTTGGCAAATGTGAAGGCAGAGTTCTGTGGAATAGATTGCATGCCACATGTGATTGAATCAATTGATGGCACCCATATTGACTTGGTACCAACGCACAACTGGGAACAAGCTGACCGAAACAGCAAACACTTCCATTCAATCAACATGCAAATTGTCTGCCTTGTACATCTCAAACGTCTATGCCCGGTTTCCAGGATCAGCATGTGACTCCTTCATACTGAGGGACAGTAGCATACCCCTGCTGATGTCACAATTCCAATCAGAGAGGGCCTAGCTTGTTGGTATCCTAACTCTGCTTGGGTAATATCAAGGCAGGTCAGCACACTGTGTTACTTTTTTTGCACATATGTCTGACTTACATTTAAGCAACTCTGCGTATCCGAACCAACCATGGTTGTTGACACCGCTGAGGTACCCAACAATGACAGGGGAAGTCCACTTCAGTGATGCCCAGGGGAGAACACGGCGTCCTGTGAAGGAGGATTTTGTGCTCCTGCGGCCAGATTCAGATGTCTGGACAAAACAGGGGGAGTCCTCCTCTAATCACCCGAGAAGTTGTGCCAAATTGCTCCGGGCTGCTGCATGCTGCACAACATTGCCCAGCCACGGGATATCCCTATCATCCCAGAGGATGACGCCCAAGGCAACCCACTGGGTGAAGACCATGACAGTCCAATTGAAGATGATGGTGATGAAAAAGATGGAAGGGACATTCGTAAGGATCTCATCAGCAACTTCTTCTCCTGAGTATAAGTACTTTTATTACCATACATTACTAAGACTGCTACAACACCTCATGTTGTGATGATGACAGAAGTCTGTTAAGCTAATTTATAAGTAAATCCAGACGAGGATAAGTTGTGGTCAAAGGTGCATTTGGAACAAGAATATGACACATGTGAGTCTTGTTTATGTTACAATGTAGGGCAAGACTCTGTTCTTCAGATATTGACTATGTTGAATTTTGTATATGTTTCAATTCTAATTCACTCTTTAAATGTTGTCCTGTTCTAGGTACCTACACCTTGTCATCTTCAGTTGGAAATTTCAGAGTTGTGACATCTGCAACCGTTTGTTGCTGTTTGGAAGTACAAGGGCGACATGGCTGGCTCATGGAACTGGTAGTCAAAGAGTTTGGGAGTACAAATCCGGAAGCAAGACAACTTCCAGAGTATTTGAATGGGAGCTTGGACTTGTACTATGGACTTATTCCCTGTTAGTGTTGATGCATTATGTGTACCATCACGGACTCCAATCGCATGTGGGAGTGAACCAGGAGATATAGAACCACGTTATGACATTGATCCATGATGAATGGCCTCAGCACCTCCAATATATCTAACATGTTCCTTTCTTCCATGAATGTTATGTCTGTGATTCTAAAACTTTTTCTACCAATTTATTTTGGTGTATTGTTTTCTTTTGTACGTAACTGACATCATGACAGCCCATTGTATTTCACATGGAAGGAAGAAGGTATTTTTCAAAAGGTTTTCGTGGGCGTTTTTGTGACACATGGTTGTGAACCTATGGTAAAAATGGTGTACATGCTAAATACCCATTCCTTCCACAAGCAACACTTTGTAGATTTGTAAAAATTCAGATGGGAATACATGAATGAGTTAGTAGATATAAGATAAATTGCAACAGTCAAGAAAATGCACAGAAGTGCATATATTTACATGAAAAAGAAGGAATTCAATAATATGTAATATGGAGAACAAGGAAAATGAAAAGTGAAGGAGTCAGTTGTGATGGATGGAGGTATTATTGTAGAGGACAAGTTGTTTGGAGTCCAATTACCAATGACCAACATGCTCCTGCCATCAGAAAGGAAAATGGGTCCAGAAATAGTCCACAAAGTGAATGGTAGTTATACATTGGGGACAATTAGGCCCAAAGCTTCTTGCTGATGGTGGTCTTGGTCTGGCCAACCAAAGAGGCTGGATGTTTATGTGTACACCCCGGCTTGCCAGTGCTGGGGGTCTGCAGATACAGTGACTTAAGTGCTAGCTGTGGTTTGGTCCTCTGGCAGGGTCTTCCTTCGGTGGATGACGCTGATGTAGAGGGGCCTGAGGGGGAGCCACCACAGGAAGAGGTGGATGGTGGTGGAAAAGCCCTGGCCATAGTGTTGTTTATGTCCACCACCACCCCAATGAGGCAGCCAATGTTGGTGTTGTGGGCTGGCAACACAGTATGTGTGTCCCTCTGCACCCACCTGATTCATCTCCCTGAGTTTGGTCAGTACCTGGTCCATCTTGTCTTGGGACTGATAGTATGCTCCCAAGACCTGGTCAATGTTTGACTGGGGGTGACTGTCCCGAGTGACCTCACTCTGCTAGCCCCCAGATACCCTCCTACTTCCCCTGTCCCGACTAAACTGTGCCTTCGGCACAGTTTGGGGTGCCCCACTGGTTCCTGGCTCTTCAGTTGCAGGGGTGGTGACAGGGACCACAGGAGATAAACTGGGGGCACAAGATGGGGGACAACGGGGCTAGGGACATAAGTTGTGGCAACAACGTGTGGCTGAGTAATTGCAGGAGGGAGTAGTGTTGTGGGCATAGTGAGACTCACTGTTGGGGTCTGCCCAGTCTAAACAGATGGACAGGCACCGTCGTCCACATCAGCCTGTCCTGCACTGTCATCCTCACTGTTGGCATGCTCCTGGGGTGCAGTGGTGGTCTCTTCGCTGGCAGAGATCTGGCCACTTGGTATGAACGATAGACCTGTTGGGTAATGGAGAACATTGTTATAGTTTGATGTGTGATATGCACCTTCTGATGTTGTAACACAGTTAGTGAGACCTAAAGAGAGGAAAACAATAGGTAGGGATAAATGTGTTGATAGTTTCAGTTTTCATACACATGTTATTCTGACAATTAGAGATGACATATTTGTGAACTTTGGATACGCAGCTCATAACATGTCCAAAGTTGTAGGGGGTTTGTTACTGTAGTATATATGAAATTTAAAACCCATTCTCTCCAACACATTAGAGATGTGTTTGGTAATGGTACACTTTCTAAGATACAAGTAAAAGACCGTAGTTGAGACAACTTCGTTTTGCCATTTGTGCTCATGTGAGCAGTGCTGAGTCAAAGGGTCTCTGGCTTTCTATGTTGGCCCAACACACTTGTGTCATACATCGTGCCATGTTATATTCCAGTTGATGTGACCAGGGCTACATACAGGACAGTACAGGGCAGTATAGAGTACATTGGATGTAGCCTGCTCACTCCATGGGAGTTGTGGGTCCGTTATTTTTTGTGTAACAATTGGCATTG
Organism: Triturus cristatus; assembly: GCF_964204655.1. Taxonomy (NCBI): domain Eukaryota; kingdom Metazoa; phylum Chordata; class Amphibia; order Caudata; family Salamandridae; genus Triturus; species Triturus cristatus. The sequence goes on from NC_140595.1 coordinate 412,040,778, forward strand.
TGCACATAGAAACTTCAATCTTGTTTTGGATGACTGACACAGGACATCACGGTAGTTGTAGTCATTTCATTACCATATTGCCTGCCATATCTTGAGGGTTGGTGTCATACCTGTAGACATTGATCTGTTGGTATGAGCTATACCTTTATATTGGGTGAGATCAGATGTATCAGGTGTTATTTGGTTTTCCAGTACACTTACTGGCATCATGGTATTGTGTGAGATTTGCTGCAACATTGCCTTTATTCCGCAAAACACATTCACAGAGGAATAATTTCACCACTGACACTGATAGTTTCCAGTTTGTAAGTTAGAGAAATATTTGCTACAAACATTGTTGAGATCTGTTTTTTTAAGTGACATAATGAAACAGCAAAGGGACTAACACTACAAAATGAAAAGACACTCAGGAGACATGAAAAACAATGGAGAAGACACCAGGAGACAGGAAAAACAATGGAGCAAGAAAAGTATGTGTAGTGTGACCAGTGAGGGGTAGAAATAACCTGCTTTCACTCTTTCCACACCTTACCTAACAGACTGCTCTGGTTCTGTGGAGTGGCAAAGGGCCATGGTCTTTATAGTGTGCTATGCAGGTGTTTCCAATTATCTAAGGAACACCAGGTGTGTTGTATTTGAGTCCATCCAATGGCTACTGTTCTGTTGCTTGGCTTTGCGTGAACCACAACATCTTCCCGCCATCAGAGCATCGCCATCAGGGGACCCCCAGAACTGCAGCATTTCATTAATTGGGCAGGGGTGAGACTGCCACAGTGGTCTAGTCAGTGAACTAATATCCAGCATTTCAGTCCACCGCATTACTGACGAGGAACACTCCATAATGACAGTCTACTGCTCCAACTCCATTCATCGCAATAAGAAGGGCGTGAGAATGCCTACGCTGTGGTCTTCTTGGGACTACCGCTGCGGCGGTCGGCGGGTCAGACCGCCAAGCTCGTCATCAGGCCCTAAATAATCTGAGAAAGGCAAGGGTAATTGTTTTGAAGTGAAAATATTAACATTGAATCCCCCAAAGCTCCCCAACACTTTCTCCAATGTGGTTAAGTTTTGAGTGGGAATAGTAAATTTGACCCCCACAAAGTGCAACACTTTTCCCAATGTGGTTAGGTTTGGGGTGAGAATAGTAATTCGCACCTCCACAAAGTCCAACAAATCCAACATTTTCCCCTATGTGGTTATGTTTGGAGTGGGAAAAGTAAATCTTACCCCCACAAAGTCCAACACTTTCCCCAATATGGTTAAGTTTGGTGTGGGAATACTAAATGTGAACTCTCCCCCACCTAAAAAGTTCAACACTTGCCCCACTGTGGTTCTGTTTGGAGTGGGGATAGTAACTCTGACCCTCCTTACTGCCAAAGTCCAAAACTTTCTCCAGCGTGGTTAAATTTGAAGAAGGAAAAGTAAATCTAACTACTTCAAAGTGTAACACTTTCCGTAATGTGGTTAAGTTTGGGTGGGACTAGTATGTTAAACCTTTTCCAAAGGACAACACTTTCTCCAATGTGGCTAAGTTTTTAGTGGGAATGGTAAATGTGATATCCATAAAGTGTTAATTGTTGTTTGTATTTGTTCTTTTTTACCTTAAACAGTAATCTAGTAATTGTAGTAATTTCTAGTATAAATTGTTTGTTTCTTTATTATAAAATTTTGTGCTAAGTATAATTTCATTTTTTTTTTATTCTATTCATTTTTAAACACCTTATTTCACATACACCATTTTTTACTGTACATTGGGTACTAGAATTACAAAAAGTATCAGAAATATTTTTATAGTAACATTTTTTTATAGTTTCAAGATAATTAGCAATACCCATATAAAAATAGTTTAAGTGTATTTGGATTGTTATTTGTAGCTTTATTGTTTTTTAAATCATGTTGCATAGTCATTTTTAACAAATATTTTTTTTCAAATTAATTATGTTTTTTATAAACATTATAAATATTAAAAACAATATTCTTTTTATCCGTATTTTTAATATATAATTACAAAACAGTTTTGTAAATTTTTTAACATAGTAACTTTTTAACAATTTAAACATGCTATTTATTATTTCATAAATATTATTGAATGAAACACATTTTTTATTACATTGATTCCTGCAAGAAGCAGCCTTTTGTGTTTTCATTTTCTGCCATTTTTCTAATTTCTTTGATTTTATATACTTTCTTTGTCCTTTTGGTTTGTTTGTGGACTGTGTATTTGTGATTTCCTGTTTCTTGACTCTGGTTTAGATAAGTCAATTTTACACTTATTTACTATGGGTTTAGTGGTTTTGGGAGGCTGAAGAGTAATTTAGGCACGTAATTGCTTGTGAGTGTTACATTAGAGTGTCGTTTGTTAGTGTAGTATGTGGTAGTTTAGGTTAGAGAGGTAGGCCTCATTTTAAATTATTATATCTATATGTATTTTCTATGTTTTGTCTACAAATGCAATATTGTATATAAAGCATTTCTACTGTGATGTGTTTTATATGAGAGTTTTAAATGTTATCTGCATGGGTTTATATGTTTGTACTCTACAGGTCCACCAGAAATACATATAGCTAACTTTCTACTGCTTGGGAGATAGGGGACTTTTACCAGAAATTAAAATATCATATTTCAGGACATGTGTACTGATTTTTCATCAAACAACAAACTTTTCTATGAGGAAATGCGGTTTGGTGACCTAACATTAACGTTTGTATTTGATAGAAAAATATGTGCATTTTGAGAAACTAGCAATCTGATATTTGGGGACACATTTTTAAGTTCAAGAAAAAGCAAATGTTTGTGGTCTTCCCACTTGAAGCTTTCTTACTTTTTTCCTAAAATATTCTATCGGACTCTAACCTAGTGGTCATAAGTTTTCTAAATCATCGCACCTTGTGATTGGTGAGATGTACACAAATAATATGTTATTGATCACACTGGGCATGCCCTCATTTACCATCAGCTGTGTGTATCCATCATTTGCAAATTGTCCCAGGAGGTGCTTATTGATAATCAAAGGATCTTTATATCATCATCACCTTTTTAATTATATATGTTTACCAAGGTGTTCCAATTCAAGACACAAAACACCCCCACAAGCTCTAGAATCGCTCCTTTCCAATCAAGGTAGATTCCCAAAATGATCTCTCTGTGATTCTCACCATTTTCGAGTATTACAATTCAAACAAATTCATAGGAGATAATTGTGAAAGTATCCTGTCATGTAGTTATATACTTTAAAGAGCAAAGGCCAATGTTTCTGTTTGAGAATGAGTAGGACCGGCCTCTAATATTTACACCTTAATCTGTGAATTGAATCCAGATTACAACCCAGAAAATCCTTGCTTTTACAAACAGGGAATTAGTAAAGGTGAAGAAACAAGCAGGAAGTATTGATATGTCTGTGGGTCTTTCTGAATACGAGGCAGCTACAGTCAGTTTAACAACCTCTGAATTGTAAGTGCTCTTCTAGAAAGTAAATATAAAAAGCAGACAGCATTTTCATCAATATTTGAAGGAAATCTCCTGGAACATGGGTAATGGAATTCATTGGAAACTAGTTGAATATAATTTGCTCTTTCTTAGACATCTCAACAGCATTTTTAAATGTCTCATCTACCATTGCCAGTGAAGTTCTGCATGTGAGATGAGAACCCTTCTTCATAAATGTGTGAAAGAAAGCCAAAATCCTGTACTGAAGCAGTACACATGGGCTGTCGGTGTTCTGACTGTGACATGGAAATGCGTGGTCGACCTGGTTATTTCCTTTTTCAACAAAGCAGTTAAGAGACACATTAGGAATCCTCTGTGAAAAATGCCCCACCCACTAACACCAAGGTAGCCAGAAAATGAAAATGCTCCACAGTGTTTGCCAAAATTCTGATGGCACACAGCAAGCGAAGAAAGTGAGCCCAACCCTCCCTAAAAGAGCTCCCATATCTCTTCCAACCAAGCATCTATCTGCGTATTTCTTCACCTTTCAATCCACCCACTGAGGTCCAGAATTTCACCTTTTCATTGTGTCATCCATTAATTCTTCCATCAATCATTCATTCACTTCTACCCCATTCCATCCATTGACCATTCCATCTATCCCTTCAAGAAAAACATCCATCATCAATACATGTATCCATACATACACCCATCCACTCATACATCCATCCATGCACACATACATCTTTTGACTTACCCATCCATTTATAAAGCCTATCATCCATCCCCCCATACACACTCCCAGATTTCCCTTTACTCAGCCATCTTTTCACCAGTCCATCCACCTATCTATTTACTTATCCTATTACCCATTCAACCATCTACTCACACATTCGTTCCCCCACTCCTCCATCCATCCTTCCCATCATCCTGTCTACCTTTATTTCACCATTCTTTCAGTTAAATATCCATTCCTTCTTTCCCATTTTCCATTTCCCATCTTTCATTTTTCCTTGCTCCCTCTTGCTCTACTTTTGACCCTGATATCCCTTTATAGAGTTCATTTTGATCTTTTGTCTGCTGAGACCCATAGAGAACTACATCCCTACTTTAGCTGCTAAAGCGGGAGTTCCAGATCCCCCTCCTTGCCACAAAAAATGATTAAATACTACACCAATTCCAAAAGGGAAAGAATATCCAAGGATTCCTAAAGGCAATGCACTTGAAAAACATGGGTCCGGATTTACTATAATTTTGCGTCACTTTTGTGGTGCAGCCTTGACACAAAATCCATTTAGGCATTTACTAAGCAAAGCAAAATCAATTTGCGTGGCGGCTTTGCATCGTTTAGTAAATGCAAAGAAACTCAGTGCATAGCTCTGCTTTGCGTTACTATTGGGTAGGAGTTACATGGGTGGCTCATGGGGGTTCCCGTTCAGTCCCCCATGTTCTCTGCCATAAACTTTGATTTACAAAGACTTGTAAACCTGTGATTGCGCCAAAATGGTGCAGCTACATGACAGAGGCATAATGAGGAGAAATATCTCTTTGTCTTCTTGTTACTTCCTCTTTCCATGCGTGTTGCATTTTGCATCACATACAGAAAGAGGGAATTGCCTCTCCAGATTGATTTTGAGCAGAAGGTGTCTCTTCCAGCAAAAAAACACAATCCTGTCTGTAACACAGGTACACTGGTTAATGCCAGGCCTAAAAAGTACACTATGTTTAACACTGTTTGTGACTGATACAAGAAAATAATTTTAAAAAACTAAAATGTTTAGGAAGGGTTGCAGAAGAATTTCATACAATGAAATTCTGCAAGAGGTGGGCGGTCATGGGCAGACGTTCAAGCAGCAATGTATGTGGAACAATAAGGGCACAATTCCCAAAGTTAAGCTTACACCATTGTTTGCTATTCACAAAGGTATTTTACTAGTAGTATCTTTACGACTGCGGAGTCTCCTTTCTTCTTATGTGAAGTCCTGAAGCTACTACTAGTAAAATACTTTTGTGAACAGCAAACTTTCATAAACTTACACAAAAGTGTAAGTTTACCTTAGTGAACCAGGTCCTACGTGTGGACCCCAAAGCCATAATATGACTCAAAGGTGGATTGGGGACTTGCAGTCTCAGCAATAACAAAAATAATGTCTGTGGAAGTGGAACAATAAATAAATGCATGAAAGCACCTCTTGTAAAGTCAATTTCAAAGACACCTGGACTAGAGAACAATAGTATAGGAAATTAAATCATAAGGAGGGCGGCCAGGGGTGATATGCAGCATCGAAAAAGGCCACAAAACAAATATATTAAAAATGTGTGGCTGTCTTTGTCTTTGAATCAATGCATGTTTCTCTGTTAATCATTTCAGTTTAGCAATTGTGGATTTATTTGGTTTAAATAGCGATATATTCTACAAGTAGTTCTCAAAAGAAATTGCTGTGGTTAACATACATTTTTAAGATAGGGTGCCTGACACAATTTGCGTCAACACCTGTTACAGAAGAGCATACAATGTGCTAACAACAATATTATGCTCTTCAATATGTTGCTTTTATTTTGTATACTATAATAAGCTGTATTAGACCACTACTGAACTGATACAGTGGATTAATTAGATGTGTCATCATGTATCATTTTAATGGATATTCCCTGTCCTCATAATAAGAACAGTGACATTTCTGACCATTCATCTTTTATTGTAATGCTTACAAGTATTAATTATGTTAATGACAAGGCAAAACCTCATATATTTAATTAGGGTTTACCAAGTAGCCACCAGGAGCTTGCTGGACAATTTTTCATTGTCTGGCTGATGGCTGACATTCCGGCTAAGTACAGAGTCTGTGTGAACACAGACACGAATGATAGGACGCTGAAGAATATTTTCAGCATCTAAGGGAACGCTGCCTGCACTTGTTCCTGAAGTGGTATTGCAACCCACTCTTAGCAGCTATACATCCTTATTTTAAACGCACTGCACAATGGAAAAAAATAAGATGTCAATAAACGATGGGGAATATGGGAAGCTAGGAATGAACTGCAATATCTCCTTGTAATTCCCTTCTCTTGTAGAGTTATGAAAAATCGATGGCTGTCTGAATATATTATTGCACTGCAGCAGGGAGCGCATGCATGAGCAAGGCCCAACGCTGCCCAATCTGTGTGACCTTGTGCAAATGTACAATTGCGTGACATGACACTCCTTTGGCACATTGTAGTCCACCTTATATAGGAAGCTTGCTCTGGTGTGCCACTGCCTGATAAACAGATCCAAATCCTCCAAATATTTTAGCCAAATAATAACCAGAAAATGTCATTATTGCACACTATGAAAAACAGTATATCATGAAGAAATAAATACTTTGTTGACTTAAAGCCTCCTTCTACCAATATGGAAGATAAGGCACAGCAAGAAGGTGAATGAGAAAAGCAATTAATGGCCTGATGTAGGAAACAATATCAAGTTGCTAACCATTGGCGAACTGGTTAATGACCCTTAAGCAGTGGCGGCTCTCTGAGGAAGTGCTGCGGGGTGGTGGGGGTGGGGGAGGTGCAGGGTGGGGGGTAGTAAACTCCGGCATACGGCTGAACGGAGTTAAGTTTATAAATACATAAATAAATAAAACAATTGGCAGCGCGCGCAATGTAAATTGTTTTCTTTCTTTATTTATATACTTAACTCCATTCGGCCGTATGCCAGAGTTTACTAGACTCCACCATACCCCTCCCCCGCCTCACCACCCCACAGCACTCCCTCGGCGAGCCGCCACGGCCCTTAAGTAGGGTATTTGCGATCTACAAAGAATCACTATTGGTGCAGTTCTTAAATTGGCACACCACTCTGAATATTTCGCAATTTGTTATTTTTGCGACAGAAAATAAAGAATTGTTAAATGTGATTCAAAGTAGTGAATATCTATTTCGATGTACACCTCATTTGCATTTGGGAAATTAATTAAAATACACAATTTCGCCTGTGAATAGTGCCTTCAATTAAAAGCAAAATGCACTGCGATCTTGCACAAGGGCTGGACTGCGTGTTATGTTATGGGTATTTGTAAAGCACAGAACTTATATGGAGAAGATAAAGCCACAGAAAAGCAGGAGGGGCCTTGGCAGAGCCAGGTCTGAGACTAGGTGAAGTGCAATGTCTTCAATTTCTGGTCAAATTAAAAAACTGAGGAGATGGCTCTAATGAGCAGGGGAAAGTTGCTCCTGGCTGTGGGAGCGATGTAAGCATGGGTTTAGCTGCTGGATCTGGTTTACATATGTGGGGGGGTGTGTATGTAGGAATCCGGCTGAGCAGAGGAGTGGGTAGGTATGTGGAAGTTAATGCGATTGTTGAGGTAATTAGGGCTAATACTCGGCAGCGTTTGTATTTGTGTATGAGTAATTTGAACAATGCCTGTTTGTGGAGGAGTAGCTAGTGGAGGTGTTTCATGCGTGGGTGATGTGTGTCTGTAGGGAAAGTCTGAGGGTGAGTCTGCCAGCAGAAGTCTGTATGGTCTGGAGTCTTCTGCTAAGGTTTGCATTGATTACTACATAGAGTGTGTTTCCATAGTCTAACTTCCTAGTGAGGAGGGCGTGAGTGATGGTTCTGCGGGTGTTGAAGAGAATCCACTTAAAAATCTTCTTGATCATCTTGAGTGTTTGGATACAGAAAGCAGAGACTGCCTTCACTTGGTCTGTCATAGCAAGCTGGTTGTCGTCTATTATTCTGAGGTTCTCTCCTGGGTGGTTGGGTTGGGTGTGGGTCTGAGATCAGCAGGCCTCCAAGTGGAGTCTCATAGCGAGGTGTCTTGAACGAGGATGACTACTTCCATCTTGTGTGTGTTGAGCTTGAGGAAGTTGTCTTTTTTCCATGTAGGCGGAGAAGTCAGTTCAATGTTCGATGTTTTGTCAGCGAAGGAGAGAAGGAGCTGGTTGTCATCTGCATAGGATATAATGTTGATTCCATGGTGAGTAGAGCCAGGTAGGCATTGAACTGTATTGAACTGAGCAAGGATCCTTGCGGAACTCCTGAGGTGAGTTAGGCAGTGACCAAGTCAAAAGGAGTCAGGCCGACCGACTGGGTGCAGTCTGTGAGGAAAGAGAAGATCCAGCTGAGAGCTGGTCCCTGAATGTCAACATCATGTATTCTATTCTATTATTCTCTATTCTATTCTATTCAGGGAACTAACTTGTAAAAGCTCATAGCTAAGCAGGACTGTCCTCCCAACACTAGACCTAGTTTAGGACACAAACTCAACCAGATTAGACAAGCAGCCAAGTTTTTTGCTACTTTCTAAAACTCAGTTCATCTTCCATCACCTCACAGGAAGAGCATTCCATAACTTAGAAACAAGGTAAGCGAAAGAACACCCACCACTTCTCACTTCTGAACCATTGGGGCCACCACCAGATGTAAAGTTGAAGATCTCAAGGTTCAGGTGGGTATATAAGATTGTAACAAGTGATGTTACAGCACAGAGCCCTTTTAGTGATGAACTTGGTGGTGCGATTTAAATTGGATCCGCTGTTTGATAGGTAGCCAATGAAGGGTGGCCAATGAACTAGCGACCATGTGATGCATCGGTATCTTTAATAGCAGACAGACTACTGCATTTTGCACCCCCTGCATTCTCCTTACACATAGTGGGGGCATCCTAAATAAAGAGAATTACCATAACTACTAAGCAAAAGAGCTAAGGCCTGGACCACGGTCCTCAGTGAGGAAGAAGGTAAAAATTCTAAGCTCTTTTTTAGTATTCTCAGAATGCCATAGTAGCTAGACGCGAATTTCTGTACCTGAGTCTCCAAAGTACATTTATTGTCCAGCCAGATGCCTCGGTTTTTTATCACAGCTTTTGGCAAAGGATGGATGCCTAGGGAACCAGGTCAGCAAACCATGGACGAGCATTTAAAGTCATCACTTCGGTTTTGTTTCCATTGAGTTTCAGGCAACAGTCTATCATCCAGTCTGCTACCTCCTATATATATTTTTACATACACATAACAAATTAAAAACGGCCACAAATAAACTCCCAATAATATTTCCAATGCAATTGAACATAAAAAGTAAACAATATATAAAAACAAGTTTTCCTTAAAATATCTTAACAATTACATAAATATACATATAAAAAATATAAAATTAAATACACAATCACAAAATAATAATAATATATACTTGAGAAATACGTTAAAAAAATCAACTCTATAAATAATAAATATACTATTCCCACTCCAATACATACAGCAGTAGAGAAAGTGTTAAACTCAGGAGGGGTAAAATTAACTACTTCGATGCCAGTGGGTGCAACAGTAGGAAAAGCGTTGGACTCCGAAGTGGTAAAAGTTACTTTTCCCACTCCAGTCAGTGCAACAGTAGAGAAAGTGTTGAACTCAAGAGAGGTAAACTTTACTATTCCCACTCCAGTCAGCGTGACAGTAGGAAAAGTATTGGACTCAGGAGTGGTAAACTTTACTGTTCCCACTCCTTTCTGTGCAACAGTAGGGTAAGTGTGGGACTCAGGAGGGGTAAAAAATATTATTACCACTCCTGTCAGTGCAACAGTAGAGAGAGAGTAGTTCACTTCCAATCAATAACATATTTTAACAACTCTATTGAATAACAAAAAATACAAATATTTAAATTTTAAAATGATATGTTTACATTTAGCAAAACAAATTACGTATTTATTACAATGTTTAATACTTATTATCAATTAAAACAAATAATGTTAATGTAATTAAAAACCACAATATATTTTCCCCATTAATGACAACCAACAAATAAAATGCAATTGAAATTAAAAAGCATAACAAAATTAACATATAACATAATAAATAACACAGTTTTTAATAACTGAATAAATAATGTTAAATGTATTATTACTTCAATAACGTCCAACCCTATATCTCTGCAAACTAGACAAAACAAACCTAAAATATAAGTTAACAAATATGATAATTTCACAATGTACATAATTAAAAATGAAATATTTAATAACAAGTTATTAATTAATTATCAATAAACTATTTCTTAATTACCTTCCCACCCTGTACCCCTAAAAACCTAACAACCTGCACCTAAAATATATCTAACAAATTATAATAGCTACACAATTTACCTAATTAGTTATAAATTAATCAATGAATACTAATTAACTCTCCACTCTTCACCCCTTCAATCGCAACAACCTGCACCTGATATATACCTCAGAAAATATAATAATTACACAATTTACATAATTATCACTTCAATATTTACTATTAATTACCATTAATTATTAATTAATTATCATCAATTACCTTCCCACCTTTTACACCTACAACCCCCAAAACGCACACCAAAAATATAAATTAAAAATTAAATTGATTGCACAAATAACATAATTAATTAACAATTAAATAAAGAATAATAATTAAAAAATAATTATAAATTAATTATAATTATTTAACTTCTCACCCTGTGCTCCTATAAACCCCACAACCTGCACCTATTACTTAACTTAAAAAATATTTTTTTACACAATTTACATCATTATTAATTAATTAGTACTTAATTACAAATAATTTACTTCCGTCCTTGTACCGCTACAAACCCCACAACCCGCTAAGACACTGAAAAAACAATTAACAATTAAATTAACTTTAAATACAATAATAAATGACAACTATATTAACCCCTTGTGTGCCCATGACGAGCTGGACTCGTCATGGGCCGCGGTTGCGCTGTGCCCATGACGAGTCCAGCTCGTCATGAACCCTGCCCGCTAATGCAACGGCCGGCACAGGGCGGGAAAAAGGGCGTGGCACACAAGGGGTTAAAAAACATTAACAATAATTATACAAACTATTCATAAAATAGACAATTAAACATACACTAAATATATATATTTTAACAACTGTATTTTTGTAAATGATATTACCAACATAGATATTTTTAACATCGATATTAACATATATATTTTTGTAAATGATATTAACAATGTATATTTTTTTACATCGATATTACTAACCTTAGAAAATCGATATTCTTCTCAACGATATTCCTGCATCACGATATTAGTGTATCATGATATTAAAAACTTGATATTTCTGCACCTCAATATTTTTTACTCAATATTTTCTCCAAATACCGATGATCTTCCCCTTTACTTTCACCAGAAAGCGTAGTGGGCTGATAGTTGGCTAGTGTTTTATGGTTTCGTGAGGTTTTCTTTAGAAGATTGAGAAATGTGGTCTGTTGCTACGCATTCAGGAAGGTGGCTCTGTTAATTGAATTGCTCAGTAATTACATGATAAGGATCGGGGTCTTATGGTGCCCCGGAGTTTGTGGGGAACATAATCGCTGCAGTTTCTAGAATGTTAATGGTGTGCCAGGTGGTCAGGGTGGTCCTCTGTGCATATGCTGTAGTGAGGAGGATTTGGAATCTTGGAGTGCCACAGAGGATGAAGAGGAGGAGAGTACGGATTTTCAAATAGAGGGTGACAATAAATAGATGTTGAGGTTTTTCTAGGTGCAAGCTTACCAAAGAGGTCATTCTAAGTTTAGTTAGTGATTTGGACCCTGTACTAAGCAGGCCTACATAAAGCTGTGATTCTACTCCTACACACATTAAAGTTTTGTGGAGCTTGCACCTTTTATCTCTGGAAGCTATCAATGCACTATTGCAGGACGGATATGGTAAAGGGCCCTATGCAGGGTTTTCTAATGTTTTCCTGATGGAATGTTGGCTAGTATATAGTCACACATTGCATTTTCAATTACCCCTGCTGAAGTTGGAAGCTACAAAAATCCAATTCTATCAAGTAGCACATTTCCCCCAGGTGATTGGATATGTAGACGATACATATGTTCTAAGTTGACCACCTTTTGAGACAGAGAATGTGTATTACAATAGAAAGAACCAACATTCTTTAAATATACATGTATAAAATGCCACATGTATGATCATAGACATAGGTGCCGATTTCGATCCTGGAGAAACCGGGTACGAACCGTCGGATGGAGCGTTTTCTCCGTCCGACTCGTACCCGGCAAAAATAAATTACAAAAATGCAAGTACGATTCACATCGAAACACTATTTCCGTGCGAATCGAACAAAACACCGACCGACGAAAAAATACATACAAATGTGATCCGGAGAAGCGCCAACGTGACGTCGGGACGCATTCTGGCAGCGTTTCACGAACCAGGAAGTACGATCCGCACCGACGTCACCCCGCAAGGATTATATTCTCCGGCTGCCAAAAACTGCTGGGAAATCAGGACGATGCGCACAAGGAGCACCTGTACGCGACGGACAGCCATGGACCCCAACCTACGCGTCATCCCGGCCCTCATAGCAGTCCACCTGCTCTACAGGAACCGACGCAGACGCTGCAGAAGGTCAGAACAACACCCAGGGGCAAAGGGGGAGGCAGGGGCAGGAAACATAATCCCCACCCGAGTTCCAAATCAGACATGCCCTGGACATACCTGACCTGCAGGACCTGGTCACCTCGAGGGGGTGGGGGCGTGTCCAGCAACGCAAGCGTCCGCCACAACGGAAGTGAATGTTGACGCGAACCGGCAACACAACAATTCCGGTACGTACCGTACCCACGCTTGAAGAGCGTGGGCACGGGTCGTACCACGCCCACCCCTACGTCACCCCAACAATGGCGGTACGGCCCGTACCCACGTTCCAAAGGCAGGGGTACGGGCCGTACCAGCATCGTTGGGGTTGATGTAGGGGTACGCGTGGTACGACCCGTACCCACCCTCCGAAGGCCTGGGTACGGTGCGTACCCCTACGGCACCCCAATGGGGGTCCGCACCCTACCCAGGCCTCAAGAGCGTGGGTACGGGTCGTACCACGCGTACCCCTACGGCACCCCAACAATGCTGGCACGCACCATACCCACATTCCAAAGGCATGGGTACGGCCCGTACCCAGGCCTGCAGATCGTGGGTACGGGAATGTATGGAGCGTACCCCCACCCGTGTATGTATGGAGCGTACCCCCACCCGTGTATCAATGGAGCGTACCCACACCCCACCAGTGTATGTACGGAGCGTACCCCCACCCGTGTATTAATGGAGCATACCCACACCCCACCAGTGTATGTACGGAGCGTACCCACACCCCACCAGTGTATGTATGGAGCGTACCCCCACCCGTGTATCAATGAAGCGTCCCCACACCCCACCAGTGTATGTACGGAGTGTACCCCCACCCGTGTATGTATGGAGCGTACCCACACCCCACCAGTGTATGTACGGAGCGTACCCCCACCCGTGTATGAATGGAGCGTACCCCCACCCGTGAATGAATGGAGCGTACCAACACCCGTGTATGTCCCGAGCGTACATGCCCACACACAGGAGGGGTGGGTGCCTATCACTCCCAGCAGTGCCCAGACACAGGAGGGAGGGTGCAGAGTCCTCCCAGCAGTGCCCAGACATAGGAGGAGTGGGTGCCTATCACTCCCAGCAGTGCCCAGACACAGGAGGGGTGGGTGCAGAGTCCTCCCAGCAGTGCCCAGACATAGGAGGGGTGGGTGCCTATCACTCCCAGCAGTGCCCAGACACAGGAGGGGTGGGTGCAGAGTCCCCCCAGCAGTGCCCAGATACAGGAGGGGTGGGTGCAGAGTCCCCCCAGCAGTGCCCAGACACAGGAGGGGTGGGTGAAAGTCCTCCCAGCAGTGCCCAGACATAGGAGGGGTGGGTGCAGAGTCCCCCAGCAGTGCCTAGACACAGGAGGGGTGGGTTAGAGTCCTCCCAGCAGTGCCCAGACACAGGAGGGGTGGGTGCAGAGTCCCCCCAGCAGTGCCCAGACACAGGAGGGGTGGGTGCCTATCACTCCCAGCAGTGCCCAGACACAGGAGGGGTGGGTGCAGTGTCCTCCCAGCAGTGCCCAGACATAGGAGGGGTGGGTGCCTATCACTCCAAGCAGTGCCCAGACACAGGAGGGGTGGGTGCAGAGTCCTCCCAGCAGTGCCCAGACATAGGAGGGGTGGGTGCCTATCACTCCCAGCAGTGCCCAGACACAGGAGGGGTGGGTGCAGAGTCCTCCCAGCAGTGCCCAGACATAGGAGGGGTGGGTGCAGAGTCCTCCCGGCAGTGCCCAGACACAGGAGGGGTGGGTGCCTATCACTCCTAGCAGTGCCCAGACATAGGAGGGGTGGGTGCAGAGTCCTCCCAGCAGTGCCCATGGAAAGAAAGGGGTGGAGTACCCACAGATACAATGCCCACAATCGTCAGTCAGGTGCTCAAAGACCCAGCAGAACATGAAACATATGTGTGCGAGGCTGGGAGTACACACATGCATAGTGCGGAAAAGGTAACATGTACACATGAAGTCATGTCAATATACTCCAGTCACAAGTACAGTGACCCCCAAGGATGCCACAAATGATGCAGGTGGAGACCTTGCCCAGCATGCATGGCCAAAGTTGAAGGGGTCCGTCACACACCCAGCAAATGTAGACACAGCACTGCACAAATGTCTTCACAACACCCTGCAGGGAAGATGTCAGGTTCCACAGAGGAAGGTACACACCTTGGGACAATGTCACCATGCAGTAACAGCTTACATGAGCAAAGTTTGATAGCAAATACCGTGTGATGGCACACAGATAACAGGGTCCACCCCACGACCAGCACACTACAACATATCCCAGACACCTAACACATTATCGCCACCCCAAATCATGGAGCAGCACCACCAACAGCAATGCCAGAAAAGCAGTAGTGTGCCAAGGAAAATAAAATAGCTTTATTCAGCAATGTTCTAAAATGTATTGAATGAAAAGCTCCATATGCACAAGGCCCATAGGGCAGTCCATAGTTTCAATCCAGGTGGGGGACACATTGGGATGCGTGTCCCCTAGCTTGCCTGCACAGTTCAGACTACCTTGCCATCCACAGGGGGGGGGCATCATGTGGGGGGGAGGACCAGGCACCGCAGGGACAGGAGGGGCAAGGGTAGGTGTTGTGGGTGCAGGGACGGACGACTCCAACACAGGGGGTGGGGCAGCGCCAAAGGTGGAGTCGAGCACGGCGCTGCACACTACTGCCAGGTTGCCCAGCGTCTCCCCTGCACCCGAAGGAACCACAGGCCCCAAGGAGGGGGGGGGGTCGGAGGGATGGGTCGCAGCGCTACTGGCGGAGGGTGTGGACAGGGGGGGACTCAACTCCCCTGCCGGTGTCCTGCCTCCACCGCTTGCGGGGTGGTGCCACACTGGGGCTGATGGACACACTAGGCAGGACTGACCCTGTGTCCGACTCTTGGCCAGGAGAGCTGAGGGGAGTGGATTTGGAGGGTGGTGGTCGTGAGGAATGTGGACTTCCACTCTGGCTGCGTGTCTTCCGTTTCCCCCCGACCCAGTGGGTGTGCCTACTTTACCCTGTGTGTGAGTGCCAGGAGGTGTGCGCTTTGCCCTCCCGGGTGGTGTGGTGCCTGTGTCTGGTGGGGTGCGTGCATGGGGACGTCTGGGTGTGTTTTGGACAGGCATGGGAGTGGGAAGTGTGGATGGTTCAGGGGTAGGGGGGGACGTAGCGCTGCAGGAGACCCACTGCTGCAGTCAGTGTCGAGTCTATGGACCTCAGCAAGTTGCGTTGGTCAGACTGCGCAGCTGAAATGCCCTCCATGTATGCCTCCATCTGGCTGAGCACTCGGCTGTGGCCATGGAGGACATTAAGCATCGCAGTCTGACCAACCTGCAACTGCCGCAGGATGTCCACAGACTCGGCATTGGTGGCAGCAGTGGAGACAGGGGCAGGGGGTGCGGTGCCTTGCAAGAAGGAGACACGTGGTGACCTAGCACGGCGGGAAGGGACACGAGCAAGTGGGAGGCCGGTGATTGGAATGGAGGGGGCGGGTAGTGATGGAGTGCTGCTGTCAGCTGTGGGAGCAGCCTCCGCCCCCTCGGAGATCTCAGCCTCGGACCCGTCAGCGTCATAGTTGGTGGTGGTTTGACTGGACAGGTCCTCCGCTGCACTCCCGTCGGCCTCCGTGCCACTCGATGTGCCAGCCAACTCAGCACTGCTGGCACTGGTGCTCGCTCCCTCCTCACAGTCCGTGCCAGTGTCTCCCTCGTAGTCCCCCGACGATGCTGTGGGCAAGGTGAAGAGACAGGAGAAAGAAGACACCTGTATACATATGTCACATGAGTCAACTCTACATAGGTCACAGTGCATAGCCTGAAAAGCAACAAGAGTAACATCTACAATACAAGGTACATATGTATTCCCTGCAACACACAGTTTGTTGACCCACCATGCCACTGTTAAAATATGGAGAGCATGACACAATAGCAAATAACTTAACATCAAATTGTACAGAGGAGCCAGGCTCTGGGGACAATCTAGCACAGCAACTGCGACACACAGCGTAGCCAAGAAAGGGATGAGCAGTAACCATGTCTATCAACTCTTGGGACATGCTGCAAAAGTAATACTGAAAACCATGGCCAACATGACTGGGTCACTGCACCTTGAGTGTTTGTCCACACAAACATCACACACTGGCCAGACCGAGCAAGGAGACTTCAGGTTTGGACATGTACGCCTTGCCCGCACCAACTCCCCCCCTACCTGAGACAATGTGATTGAGACAGAGGAAGTACTTACACCTCTTAGTCTGGGATGAAAACACATGGCCTGCAATAAATCCTGATCGTACACAAACTACCCCTGGTGCGCCTGTCCACATATATCACTGACAAACAACCATCATCAGATAGTTGTACCAAGACACACAGGCACTGGCCCCTGTGAGTATGCACCAGCTACATTAGGTCACCCTGTACAGTGGACACATGTAGCACAGTATACGTGAATACAAATGAGGCCAGGGTACTATGCCACAGGGCCCAAACTATGCTGAAGACACAGAGAATGTCCACATTGTCTGATGACACACATGATACCTAGGAAAAGGTGCCCCAGGGGAATGTAGTGGCCACACTACTCCATGGCCCTGGATGGATATGACTGGAATACAAGCCACCATCCCTGCACTATGCATATCTCATACTCAAGCACATCATGTCAGAGGGCACAATATTCGACATGCAGGCAGTAAGGCAGTACACATGAAACACACACTCCCATGTCGGGACTCAGCATCAGTGCCAACTAACATGGACCCCACAATGACAGAACTGGCCAGGGCACAGGCAACGTCCAAAAACCTGTTACACACCACCCCCACACATGATGCTGCAAGCATTGGGCACTTGGATGAACTGCCAGCCTAGATAACCTTGTGCAAGAGTAACTACACACAGACCAGGGAACACATGGCAAGGAGGGGAAGGGAGGAAGAACAGCACCGCTTTACTTTGGGGAACAGGATATGCACTGCACATTTAAACCCTGGCAGTGTATCCATGCAACTGCGCACTTGCAAAAGCTGGTCACACACAACAAACACACATGTACCAACCCCCTTCCTGCTGCTGCTTCTCCAGTAAGCGCCTGTCCAAGTCGGGGAAGACCACCGCCAGCACACGCTTCTGGATGTGGGTCAGACGGCGGCGCCCGCGGTTCTTATGGGTCTCAGGTGAGTCCTCCAGCAGGACCCGTGCGATCCTCCGCGTCCAGCACCGGATATCCTGCCAGCGTTTCCTCACCTGGGCTAGGCGCCGCTTCCGACCATCCGTCCTCCTCACGGCACTGACGGCTTGCTTCCAGATCTCCCCCTTGGCACAGACGCCTACCTGTGAGGATGCAAAAGTGACAATACAGCAATCCCCCTTATCAATGATACAGAGACACACATATTACAAATTATGCATGTTTGAACTGGCCATAGTATGCAGCCAACTCATTGCACCTTTGTCATAGTGACATCATCCTCCTGGGAATGGCCAAATGCAGTAGGTGCCATTGAAAGTACACAGGTGGCATGAGGGGTGCAACACAATCAATGATGCAGGCTCACACTGTGCATCCCAAGCTACACCAGGAATCTGAACAGTACCCCTAAGCAGTCACATGCCCCAGCCCACTTACGCTACCTCAGCAGAGTACACAGACACACACAGGCACTGAACAATCACCTGGCATTGGCAACTGCCGCTACAAACCTCACTCTGCACATGTGCCACTAGACTGGGGGTGTCAGAGATGTGGGGCTGTCTCAGCACGGCAGACATCCAGCACAGCTCCCTGCTCACATCAGATGGGCAGGGTATATCCATCCCACATGCAGCTGGGGTGCAACACTCCACATATGCACACACCCACATGACAGGGGACTCACACACACACACCAATGTCCAGGGGACGACCACATCATTTGGACACTCTCACCCCAGGTACACTGAACAGACACACATCTGTGGGTACTGGCACCTGTCACCCTGGGGGGAGAACAGACTCACATCAGGACTGTAGAAACAACATTTCCAGGAGGATTAGGCAGTCCGAAAGCGGCATGCACCATGCAGTGATCGTCACAGTAAGCACTATGCAAGTGCGTTGTGCACACACGAACTACAGCATGCTCTGCATGGGAGACATGAGCCCTTCCCCCCCCCCTGGGACCCACTATGAAGAACCCTGCTTGTCTGTCACACCTGGACACAATGCCAAAAGTCACAGTCACCAAAAGGGGCACAGTTTAAGCTAATGGAGTCTGCACTCACCTGCTCCCCTGGTCGACCATACAGCATGGTGTACTGTGGGAGGATCACATCCACCAACGCCATATTCTCCTCCATGGTGAATGGCTGGACCCTCTCCACAGACCTGGACATGGTGCCAGAGGAATCACAAGCAGCAGCAGTGTTGTGGAATGAAAGGATGTGCAGGCAAGTGCTCTCTCAAGGGACCTGGCTGCCTTATATCTTCCTTGCTGGCCTGTTTCATGTACAGGAGTACAGAGTGATTGGCTCAGTCACATTTGCATCCTACGTGTCCTCCAATCACTTTAAAACTACCCCAGTGACAGGCTTTGCATGGTTTAAAAATTGAGCATGATGTAATGTCAACAACCACATTGCAACAAAGTATATTGTCTCCAACCGACTTCTGCTGGACACATGATGCCAAATTCAAACATGAAACTCGGTCTCCATGACAACCAGCATGCATTTAGGCCCCTATACTTGTCCCTCATGTGTCCCCTATGTCAATCCTATGTTAAAACACAGGTACGGTGCATTCCACAGCCCTAGGGCACCCCAAATGCATTGCAACGGACCGTACACGCGTGTACTGTCCCCATCACAATGGGAGTGCTGGCGTATGCGTACGCCATGGTGATACGGTCCGTACCCGCGTGTGTAGGGTCCGTACCACCATGGGTGTGCTGGCGTATGCGTACACCATAGTAATACGGACCGTACACGCGTGTGTAGCGTCCCTATCACTATGGGAGTGCTGACGTATGCGTACGCCATGGTGATACGGTCCGGACCCGCGTGTGTAGGGTCCCTATCACCATGGGAGTGCTGGCGTATCCGTACGCCATAGTAATACGGACCGTACACGCGTGTGTAGGGTCCCTATCACCATGGGAGTGCTGGCGTATGCATACGCCATAGTAATACGGACCGTACATGCGTGTGTAGGGTCCCTATCACTATGGGAGTGCTGGCGTATGCGTAGGCCATAGTAATACGGACCCTACACACGCGGGTACGGACCGTATTACTATGGCGTACGCATACGCCAGCACACCCATGGTGGTACGGACCCTACACACGCGGGTACGGACGGTATCACCATGGCGTACACATACGCCAGCACTCCCATAGTGATAGGGACCCTACACACGCGTGTACGGTCCGTATTACTATGGCGTATGCATACGCCAGCACACCCATGGTGGTACGGACCCTACACACGCGGGTACGGACCGTATCACCATGGCGTACGCATACGCCAGCACTCCCATAGTGATAGGGACATAGGGACCCTACACACGCGTGTGCGGTCCGTATTACTATGGCGTACGCATACGCCAGCACACCCATGGTGGTACGGACCCTGCACACGCGGGTATGGACCGTATCACCATGGCGTACGCATACGCAAGCACTCCCATAGTGATAGGGACCCTACACATGCGTGTACGGTCCGTATTACTATGGCGTACGCATACGCCAGCACACCCATGGTGGTACGGACCCTACACACGCGGGTATGGACCGTATCACCATGGCGTAAGCATACGCCAGCACTCCCATAGTGATAGGGACCCTACACACGCGGGTACGGACCGTATCACCATGGCGTACGCATATGCTAGCACTCCCATAGTGATAGGGACACTACACACGCCATCAGTGCATATGTACGGTGCGTTTCACACCTGACAGTGGTGACAGGCGGCACACAGACAGGAATAGAGCTGTCCTACTTGGCCAAGGCTGGACATCAAGGCATTGTCTGTGCAGTACTACATGTGTCGGGCACAGGTGTGTCAGGCTGTGATGTGGCACATTACTCCTGAGGTGTGAAGCAAATGACTGTATGGTGAGCTGTGTACACATGTCATGTGTGATGGTGCACTATGTGCCACACATCCCCTTCACTCCTTTGACATGTGTGCATGTAGTACAGACTTGTTGAGCCATGCGTCACTGGCATGGCACAGTCACTGACACCCGCAACTGTCCCCTGATGCCAGGTACACGGAATGTTACACCTGAGAAGTGAATGCCCGCGTTGCACGATGTGACCATGTCATGTGTGTGTCATGTTTTCCCATAGGTTTGCCGTAGGTGTTTGGTCAAATGCATCTGCAGTTGCTGCAACCAACATGTGTCTGTGTGTAGATGGGCATGGCACACTGTTCCGCACACCAGCCCACATGTGTAATCCGACGTAAGGTGTGTATGTATGCAGCGACACAGAGTTCCAAAACAAGGACATATCAGCATACTCTCAATGTTTATGTGATCAGTCTTGACATGTACCCCTTGATGGCAAGGTGTGTGGTCTGTCCATTTCACATTACATGTCACCTGTGCCTCTAGTGTTCGCCAACCTGTCTGTATGATTGACATATGTATTCTGCCCATATGCGGATGTCTGGCACTCCTGTGATGCGTCTGCCTGTTTACTCACACTGGCCCACCGCTAGTTTAATGCCATGTCATGTTGAGCCTGAGAATCCACGTTTGTGGCTGGCTCTTGGTAGGAGTGTCACCTGCCTGGCATACGTGTCCAGGGCATGTTGCACAGACCTGACTCTGTATGTAGCATATGTGTATTGCCTGTTGAACATGTGCTCAGTACATTGACATTGATGGTGTACTGTACTCACTCTTCGTTGTCCCTTCTAATTCACTGCAGGGCTCCGCCTCTCCTTCGACCAATTCTGGACTTGGCTGACCTGAGGGAACATGACTGTATACGCCGCTACCGCTTCCCCCAACGGTTGATTGAAGACTTGACGACACGGCTGGCACCACACCTCCAACCGCTACACAGGTATCCTACTGCACTGACACCCAAGATGAAGGTGATGGCAGCCCTACATTTCTTTGCCACGGGTACCTTTCAAAATACCATTGCGCATGTTGGGGGCATGTCCCAAACCATGTTCAGCCGTGTTCTGCATGATTTTTTAGAGGCCATGTTGGAGCACCTGGATGAGTTCATTAAATTCCCAACTCCTGAGCAGTTGACAGGTGTCAAGCGTGAGTTCTATGCCCTGGGAGGGATGCCCCATGTCATTGGGTCCATAGATGGAACACATGTGGCTTTGGTACCACCACAGGCACAGGAGGTAGCATATAGGAACCGCAAGCATTACCACTCCATTAATGCCCTTGTGGTGTGTCTTGCCAACATGGTGATTTCACATGTCTGTGCTCGTTTTCCAGGATCAGCACACGATGCCTACATCATGAGGCATAGCAGGTTGCCTGAAATGATGCTGCAGCTGCGCAACGAACGAGCATGTCTTGTTGGTGGGTATACTCTGGCAGTCCTGTAGTTAACGTCATCTTCCTGTCTTACTGCTTCTCCTGACCCACTCTTGTCCATGATGTTTCCATGTAGGGGACGCTGGCTATCCCAACATGCCATGGCTGATCACGCCTCTCCGCAACCCCAGCACGGCTGCCCAGCACCGCTACAACAATGCCCATGGGCGGACCAGGCGAGTGATAGAGAGGACGTTTGGCCTCCTGAAGAGCCGATTCCATTGCCTCCACAAGACCGGTGGCGCACTCCCATATGCACCGGTGAAGGTCTGCAAGATCTTCCGCGTGTGCTGCATGCTGCACAGCATGGCAGTGGAGAAAGCTGTGCCACTCATCCTGGATCCGGATGAGCAGGACCATCCACCCGTGGAGGATGAAGGGCTTGGTCACGAGGCAAGTGATGTGGAGGAGGAGGAGGCGGTAGAGGACATCCGGAGTCGGCTCATACGCAACTTCTTTGCTTAGTGGTGAGTTCAAGTGTCTGAGTGTGCACGCATTTGGCCGTGTGTGGCATGTGTTGCGATGTGTGTGTCCATCTGCATGTCTGCCAAGTGAGTCAGAGGTGTGTTTGGATGTGTCACTCGAGTGATGGTGCAATGGAAGAATGTTTTTCCAGAGACATCATTGTCACCTAGCATGTTGACAACCTTATACGTGTCGAGTACATGCACATGCATGCGGATGTGCTTCTTTTGGCTGACTTCTGGTGTGTCTCTCATCCACAGGTACTTGCGCTTGCTGTCTGCTGGTGGCATTGTTGTGCTCCTGCTATTCCTCATGAACACAGCAACATGTGC
This sequence comes from Triturus cristatus, assembly GCF_964204655.1. Taxonomy (NCBI): domain Eukaryota; kingdom Metazoa; phylum Chordata; class Amphibia; order Caudata; family Salamandridae; genus Triturus; species Triturus cristatus. Next base: position 412,063,920 of record NC_140595.1, read on the forward strand.
TGAATCAGCGTTACATGCACGGACAAGTTTGAAAATCTCCTTAGGGTAAGGGATGCAGCACGGCTTTTTGGGTGTGGGATTTGTGTGGAATGTGTGTGCACTGCTCCTGTTCATGTTTGGATACTTTGCATACATGTAGAATCACCATGGGGCAAATGACATGGGGCTGAATTCACCTGAATTGTTGGTCAGACTTGGTGACAGTCATCTGTAATGGGATTGTGGATTGTGATGAAGCCATCAATGTGTGTAACACTGCTCTCGGAAACATACAGGTTGCACCGGGTTGACATGGTGTGTGAATTCCCCATTAGAGGCTCAATGGTGTATAGCAGCCTCTCCGTGAGCAGCAGGGGGTGTTTAGCTGTAACCCGTCACTTGTGTGCCGGTTCTATGGATTTCCAGCATCTGTGGTGCACAGGGGGGTGCCAGTGTTGGTCCCACGTGTTCATCCACATGACCTGTGTATGTGTTGACAGAGTTGCATTAGCATTCCGACACACATGACTAATAAAGGTGTCCCTCTGCCTCCAAGGTGCCTCATCTCTGTCAATGGTGGTCTGTTGCCACTGTGCATGCGGCATGTCTGGCATAGTTCTCAGAGATGGTGCATATGAGTCTATGTGTAGAGTAGCAAGATGCAAGCTGTTTGTCAGGGATTAGAATCTGTATTGTGCATGATGTCCATGGCTGTGTAGGTATTGTGGCATGTCAGTCTCCACGACAGCCACTGTGCTGCATGTGCATCCATTGTGTGTGTGTGTGCCATGTTGAACCAGACAGTCCTTCCTTGACATACACCGTTTGCATGGTTCCTTCCTGAGATCCTTGTCTTTGTGTGTTACTTGTGGCATTGTTTTCTTGACATTGCACATGCTGCTGCAGGCCCTGCAGCAAGGGCACCCAGTGTCCACGCAAACAAGCTGGTGTTCATCATGGATTGCTTGCTGACATGTGCTATGCTGATCAGCAGCATCTGTGCCTCATGCTGCTGCACACTCTGGATTATGCACAAGAACCCCAGTTCCATCCACCTCAAGGCAAGAGAGACCATCCCCCAGGTCAACTACGACATCCGTGTCTAATCCTACCCTGCACTCTACGGACGTGTGCATTACAACTCCCATGATACTTGTCCACATCCAGGGTGCATCTGCACAGCTCTGCTTCTACATCCGGCGACCAGGCCACATCAACGTCCAACAGAGATGCGGGGAATGAATCACTGCCAGCTGCAGGATGACCTTCTCAATCCACGCACACCCTCAGGATGCAGCCCACAACCACAACACAACCTTGTGGCACTGTGATCCAACACCCCATTGTGCCATCTCCATGCATCCAACCTTGGCCGGCCCACCGTTCTCCACATCCACCTGACTCAAGCATGCAGGACATGGTTCTGCCACGTGTCTACACATACCTGGGAGTAGCACCCCAGGACACTCCACATGATCCCTGACCTCTGCGCATGACTGTTGCTCTTCTACATTGGTCTGTAGGCACAGTTGTGCGGGCACCCCCTCAGCTGGTTGGGCCCATCACGGGTGAGTATGGTGCTCCATATCTGTATTGGATGGTAGATTGTGACCCATGTGTGTCCTGTGCCAGACTCAGACCACAGGGTATGGATGTTTGGAGTTACTTCAGAAATCAGGCATGGTTTGACTTTACAACACACACATGTAGTGGAATAATGCAAAATGACGGCATCATCTTGTGATTGTGATGAATTTTATTAGTGCTGGGGTATGTGTTTGGGGGGGTGACAAGAGGTGCTTGGCGGGAGTGTAGAATCCAAAGTTCACAGGGGGAGTTGGTGTCCTTGCCATTGAAAGTCATCAGAGTCTGTGCCACAGTCTTTGTCAACATTGGTCAGACAGTGACCAGCAAGGCCATGTGGCAGAGAATGTCCTTTGCTTCTGTGCTGCTGTTGGGCCAGAGGGCCAGGTGCCAGGCCAGGTGACCTGGGAGATGGTGATGTTTCGCTGACTCTCACGGTCTTTTTCGTGGACGACCCACCTTCCTGCGGGGACCCTCAGAAGCAGGCCTTGACGATGCTAGGGACGCTCCGTCAGATGAATCCTCCTCCTCCTCCCTCCCTGTTTCTGGTGCTGCTCCATGCCTGGTGGCACAGGGAGGGTTTGCCAGGCTTTGGGCGATCTGCCGGAGGGATTGGCTCACGTCCCTGTGCACCGCCAGGAGCTCTGCCAGTCTTGCCTCCATCCGTCCATGGTGTTGTAGATGACTGGCATGATGCTCGACCTGCATGTTCTTCATCTCATTGAGGGTTTCCACTACCTGGTCGATGCCTCTGGAGTCACGCCGGTATGTGTCCAGGATGTTGTGGACGTCTGACATAACCGGGTCCTGAGCTGGCTGGTCAGGCTGGCGCCTCCGCCGTCCTCCACTCCCACCACCCCTGCCCACTTGAGCCCGGCCTGCCGTTGTGGGCACGTCGGGTCTCCGGGACCCCTGAGGGATGGCATTTGCGGTGTCGCCTGCCTCCTCCTGGGTGCCCGGAGAACCTTGTCCCTCCTGGACAGACTGGCTGTGTTGTTGTGTGTGGGCAGGGCTCCTGGATGTCTCCTGGGATGTGGCAGGAATGGGGGTGGTGGTTGGCACAGTTGTACCTGACGCAGGTGCTGCAGGTGGTTGGACACCAGAGGGGCCAGGTTGGTCTGGGTCATCCACAGAGTGGTGAGAGTCATCGCTGCCGGTGGGGTCCTCTTCATGCAGAGCCTGGTCCTGTGAGTCTTCCCCCCCAGTGTTGGGGGGAGATGGACGACGTTGACCTGTGTGTGAGAGAGACATTGTTAATTGTGTTACATGCGACATCCATGTTTGATTCCTTTTGAGTTGGCACAGTCCCTCTGTGTGGTTGGATTTGGCTTGCAATCCTCTCACAGTGCACTCGTGCATGGGTATGTCCCTTGGCCACAGCTTTCGACACTTGACCTATGTGTGACACAATCTTGGTTGATGCATCTTTTTTGAACGCAGTCAGCAGTGTAGTGAGCGGGCGTAGCAAGCCATGCAGAGCCACCTTGCGTGTTGCTCTGTACGTGGCCAAATGTTGTTTTTTCCATGCTATTTGGAATGCAGGTAGGTAACTTAAGCATTTGTGACAGGGTTCTAACAAACACAGTGGGTGGGTATACTGTGTGTAAGGTTAGGTTTGTGCCTGCAGCACGGATGTACTCGTGCACACATTGACACATGGCCCAGTGTTTATCAGAGGTTGAAGGGGGGGTGCACGCACTGCCAAACCTTATCTACATGCACACATTCCACCTGCTGACGAGCGGTCATGGCCACACCACCCAAGGGTGATTTGGTCTCCCTCTGTCTCCCTTTCTCCCTCCCTCTGTCAGCCTCCTCCCTCTGTCCGTCTCCCTCTGTCAACCTCCTCCCTCTGTCCATCTCCCTCTGTCAACCTCCTCCCTCTGTCTGTCTCCCTCTGTCAACCTCCTCCCTCTGTCCGTCTCCCTCTGTCAACCTCCTCCCTCTGTCCGTCTCCCTCTGTCAACCTCCTCCCTCTGTCCGTCTCCCTCTGTCTCCCTTTCTCCCTCCCTCTGTCAGTCTCCTCCCTCTGTCCGTCTCCCTCTGTCAACCTCCTCCCTCTGTTCGTCTCCCTCTGTCTCCCTTTCTCCCTCCCTCTGTCAGTCTCCTCCCTCTGTCCGTCTCCCTCTGTCTCCCTTTCTCCCTCCCTCCCTCTGTCAGCCTCCTCCCTCTGTCCGTCTCCCTCTGTCAACCTCCTCCCTCTGTCCGTCTCCCTCTGTCAACCTCCTCCCTCTGTCTGTCTCCCTCTGTCAACCTCCTCCCTCTGTCCGTCTCCCTCTGTCAACCTCCTCCCTCTGTCCGTCTCCCTCTGTCTCCCTTTCTCCCTCCCTCTGTCAGTCTCTTCCCTCTGTCCGTCTCCCTCTGTCAACCTCCTCCCTCTGTCCGTCTCCCTCTGTCTCCCTTTCTCCCTCCCTCTGTCAGTCTCCTCCCTCTGTCCGTCTCCCTCTGTCTCCCTTTCTCCCTCCCTCTGTCAGTCTCCTCCCTCTGTCTGTCTCCCTCTGTCAACCTCCTCCCTCTGTCCGTCTCCCTCTGTCAACCTCCTCCCTCTGTCCGTCTCCCTCTGTCAACCTCCTCCCTCTGTCCGTCTCCCTCTGCCAACCTCCTCCCTTTGTCAACCTCCTCCCTCTGTCCGTCTCCCTCTGTCAACCTCCTCCCTCTGTCCGTCTCTCTCTGTCTCCCTCCTCCCTCTGTCCGTCTCCCTCTGTCTCCCTTTCTCCCTCCCTCTGTCAGTCTCCTCCCTCTGTCCGTCTCCCTCTGTCTCCCTGTCTCTCTCCCTCTGTCAGTCTCCTCCCTCTATCCGTCTCCCTGTGTCTCCCTTTCTCCCTCCCTCTGTCAGTCTCCTCCCTCTGTCCATCTCCCTCTCTCTCCCCCTCTCCCTCCCTCTGTGTGTCACCCTCTGTCACCTCAGCCCAGCTTCCTGGGCACACACAGTTTTCAGGTCTTTCAAAGGCCATTGGCTTGTTCGTGTGGGTTTGTTGCTTATCTCCGGGCACCCATTGGGTGGAGTGTGTGAGTCTGCGCTGCTGCTGTGGCGGTGTGTGCTGTCACTCTTTCAGAGTGAGGCGTCTTCATTAGCTGCTGTTATGTGCAAATTGTGCCTTCATACCCATGTCATCCTGCAACGCGGCCACCATTTGCCTGCAACACAGTACTGTGTGGGGACACACTGTTTGTATGGCTGTGCCCTAGGCCATATGGGCTGAGGGCATTGTTTTGTGCTTCAGAGTTGCTCTATGTTAGTTTTGAGGGCCACCCTCCCGGCATCGGGGACATCCTGTCTTGTGTTGGTGTTTTGTGTGGCCTGTGACTTGGCCTGGCCTTGCTTGGGGCATGGAGGCGCTAGTGGCATGTGTGTGTTTTTGGAGTGTGGTTGTGTCCGGTGCTGGCTTTGGGGGGTTGCGTGCATGATTGGTATTTTGGTTGTGTATGGCATTCCCCCTCATGTGAGGTGAGTTGTTTGTGGACTCACCAGGCTCTCGGACTCCTTCTACTCCGTCTACTCCCACCGGTGGCAGCGTGGCCATCACCTTCTCCTCCCAGGGATGGTGGTGTACGGGTCTGCGGACCGGCCCTCCTCCAGTGATGTTGGCCTGGTTGTGGTCGTCCGTCATTTTTCGGCGGACCGTCCTCCGCAGATCGTACCACCTGGCTTGGCACTCATGCCTGGTCCTTCTGATGGACCCAACAGCATTCACAGCATTGACGATCCTCTCCCACATGGCAGATTTTTCTGATATGCTGGTCCGTCTGACCAATGTTCCAAAGAGCTGTGGCTCGACTCTGATGATTTAGTCGACAAGGACCTCCAGCTCCTCCTTTGTGAACTTTGGATTCTTGTTAGTGGGCATGGTGTGGGTGTGGATGTTTGTGGGGGTTTGGATGGTTGTGTGAGTGTGGTTGTGAAGGTGTGTGTATGTGAATGTGATGAGGGGGTGTTTGTGATGGTGGTTGTGTGAAGCAGTGCAAGTGTAAGGTGTATTGAGGGTTGTAGTATGGTGCAGTGCATTGTCTCAGTGGTCTGGCAGTTGCGGATCCGTTGCAAAGGATCATGGTTTGTGTGTGTTGGGCCTTTTATTGGTCCATTTGTAGGTGTGACGGGGTTTGAACTTTGGGTGGGTGTGTTATAAGGAGTGGTTGTGTTTTGGGCCTCTGTTTATCTGTTTGGCAGTTGCAGGTCAGTGTATAGGATGTATTTGGGCTTGTTGGACATGTTTTGTGGTGTTGTGTGCATCAAATTGACTCTCCTTGTGTTGTTTTTCTTTGTCCTGGTTCAGTACGAGTGTTTTTGGCATCTGTACGGTGCGTACATGGGCCATGTTGTTGTACAGTGCTGTCCTTTGCTATGGCTTAGTACGACTCGTACATGCGCGATGTTGGGTGAGGGTGCTGGTGTAGGGACCTGGGGTAGGGTAGTACAGACACGGGCAGGGTGTTGGTCCGCACCGTCCATCGGTGGTGGTGTTTCGCACCGTACATACAGGGGGTGCTGGGTGTACGCTCCGTACATACACGGGTGGGGGTACGCTCCGTACATACACTGATAGGGTGTGGGTACGCTCCGTACATACACTGATGGGGTGTTGGTACGCTCCATACATAAACGGGTGGGGTACGCTCCGTACATTTATGGATGGGGTGTTGGTACGCTCCATTCATACATGGGTGGGGGTACGCTCTGTACATACACGGGTGGGGGTACGCTCCGTACATACACTGGTGGGGTGTGGGTATGCTCCATGCATACACGGGTGGGGGTATGCTCCGTACATACACTGGTGGGGTGTGGGTACGCTCCATACATACACGGGTGGGGGTACGCTCCGTACATACACTGGTGGGGTGTTGGTACGCTCCGTTCATACACGGGTGTGGGTATGCTCCATTATTACACGGGTGGGGGTACGCTCCATACATACACTGGTGGGGTGTGGGTACGCTCCATTAATACACGGGTGGGGGTATGCTCCGTACATACACTGGTGGGGTGTGGGTACGCTCCATTCATACACGGGTGGGGGTACGCTCCGTACATACACTGGTGGGGTGTGGGTACGCTCCATACATACACGGGTGGGGGTACGCTCCGTACATACACTGGTGGGGTGTTGGTACGCTCCGTTCATACATGGGTGTGGGTACGCTCCATTAATACACGGGTGGGGGTCCGCTCCGTACATACACTGGTGGGGTGTGGGTACGCTCCATTCATACACGGGTGGGGGTATGCTCCGTACATACACTGGTGGGGGTTCTGCGCATACATCCGCAGCAGGGGGGGGCGTTTGGCGCGTACATGCGGGGCATGGGGGGGTTCGGCGCGTACATACGAGGGCTGGGGGGTGTTCTGCGCGTACATATGGGGTCTGGGGTGGGGTGTTCTGCGCGTATGCGGGCACATGTCTCCATGGTTGCTATAGGAGTTCGGTCCGTACGGTGTTTTTTCCATACGGTTGTGAAATCTAAAGGACGGGACTGATCGTACTTGCGCGGTCAGACTTCATTTTTCCGATTCGTACGGTAATTCGTCCGAGGATGTGTCGGACACATTTTCCGACCCGAGGACGTGTGGGGAAATTTTCCCACTGCGATTCGTATGGACTTTTTCCCATGCAAATCGTACTTGGCAGTTTGTACGCTACTTGTACGGTTCGGACGGTAAAAAATCCGGATACGATTTGTACGGGGGAAATTTTTCCAGGATCAGAATCGGCCCCATAGTTGCTTGAAAACCTGGGAGCACTCATGAATTTACATCTTTGGACACAAAGGACTATATGAGAGGCTAATAAGAGGAGAGCTCCGTGATGGACGGCTGTTAGATAAAAACAATGCTATATTTCATAAATTCCAAAACAACTTTGTTGATTTTCAGATGACTGCAGATGCATTAAGAGTATCAGTCATAAGTCCATACTTTCATCCCCAAACCTACTTGGCAATGGAGATACAATTCTGCTTACAGGAAAACAAGGAGCATTATTGAGTGAACATTGGGTTTACTTGAAGGCAGATTCAGATGTCTGCAAACAAGTGGGGGTGCCATTGAATTTGATCCAGGATGTGCTGCAAAATAATAGTCAAATCAAATCAAAAGAAGGCTTTAATCGATTATTATATCAGACAATCATAAAAGCACATTACAAAAAGAGTAAGTGAGCATACATTTCTTTTGGCTCATCACTTTCCTCAAAAAGATTGCTATCCTAAAAACACTATGCACGCTGTCCATATCTTGTAATGCCAAAAAAGCAGGTCGACAATGTCGAAGTCCGAACCACTTTAAAACGGGTACTTGGTACTTGCTCCTCGCATGGGAATAACATTTACAAAAAAAGGACAACATGAATCGTGGATTGGGCAGGAATGTTGTTGCAGGGACATGGTTGGAGGTCATAAGACCAGTCATTCATCTTAGGAAGGGTAACTAATCTATGTAAAAACCCCAAACTAAATCGGGTTAATAGAAACCTGTCATGAGCAACTCGTGCGAAAGGTAACTAGGTTTGAATATTAAAATAAATTAAAATCAATTGGTTGTGCAGGACAGTGGGTTTTTATATCTAGGTAGACATTCTAATGGTGTCCAACAGCAGAATACCCTCTTTTTTAATTCTCTCCTAGTTATTGACCGAATGGTACTGGGGTTAGTAAAATACTCTAGATGGCCCAGATCTTTTAGGAAATTGCGGAAATATCTTATCCATGGGATCCCCAAAGCCCCTTCTAATTTCAAAGTGTCCAAAAGAATATCTCTGTTTAATTGTGCCTCTTCTTTGGTCCAGAGCCTATGCCATAATAGCACAGGCTCAAGCTTTATTAAATCAGAGATGAAGGGGAGTCCCAACTCTGCATGGTATATACACACCGAAGTAGCATTAGGGACAGCTAGGATGTATCTTAGGAAATCATTTTCTGCTCATTGGATAGGGAGCAGATTGGTAAACCCCCAAACTCCAGCCCCATAAACTACCGCTGAAACACACTTTGCCTTGTACATTGCAATGAGCTCCTCAGGTGGTCTTTTGCCCAATTTCCTACCAGTTTTTTCGCTGCAACCGAATGTGCCAAGTTATCATTATGGGCAAACAGAATAACCATATATGAGAACCTCTTAGTCACCCCAATTTTCTGTCCTGACACAAACATACCTCTAGATTTCTTAATACCAGGGCCGCAACGTATGATGAAAGTCTTGGAGGAATTTATTCTTAAACCAAGATCATTCAAAAATAGAGAAAAACTATCAAGCACTCTCTGAAGACCTACTTGTGTGCGGGACATCAGCACCGCTGTCACAACAGAGACTGGTTAACTAACCTTGCAAGCCGGATACAGCAGGAGCGATGTAAGATGCTAGCTAACCCTATCCCCTTAAATGGCACCACCTGCGAGTATGTCCAAACTCACTCCCCATATTATACCACAGCAGGGGAAGGGGAAAAAAGGGACAAACGAAACAATAAAGTTGCAGCAGTGAGAACACTCAATGGTGTAGGAATCTGGAGTTGTAGGCTTCACTCCTATGATAGCCCCGTGTTCCCTGCATATAAGACACAACACAACACACATGAGTTTCTATCCTAACCCTCCCAAATAGTTATATCAATGGCGAAACGTATATACTGCACTTACAGTTAATGCTGCCACAATCATCCCAATGAAAAAGGCGCAAAAAGGTAAAAATAAAAAAAAGAAATCAAGGCAGTTCTTCACCTCCAGAGATTCAAAATTGAGCCCAACACTGCAGTCTTTAACCCACTTAGTATTCAGCAAGAAGTCCACATTAATGTACTTATCTGAATTCCAAAGTCTGGTGGAGGTGTGTATCTCCTTTTAGGGTTAGAAAAGGAGTAGTTTCCATTAGCCTATACTCCCAGCGTGTGCTAGAACAAGTGACGACATGATAGATTTCCAAAGAACGTAAAAAACAACAATCCGAGTCTTTCAATCGGCTCATGAAAAAAGATGGACGCAGGAGGAAATGTAGACACTTACTAGCGAGTGACTAATGCTGAGGAATGTTCCTCTGGTGCGTGCTTTCCATAGCGCTCCAGCGCGTCCCTTGAGAGCAGGGCACCGGGAGGACAGCCCAATGTGAGACAAGGAGGAGGGGGCAGATACCTGATCGCGCTCCAGCGCGAACGCAATCAAGAATCAGGAAGGTAGTGCATCAGCTCTTTCAGAGTAAATGAAAGGGAGTTCGCAGGAGACCTCCCGCGATCCGCTTGATGTGAGACGAAGGAAGCAGCAACACGGGCGTGCTCCTGCGCGGACGCTAGCAAGGACGCGCTCGTGGCGGCCTGGATCCGTCAGTTAGGTTTCGTGCACACTGGAATGCTGGTACAGAGGACGTTTCAAGGTAAACGCTCCGATAGGCCTTGAATTCAGGTGACAGGCACCAGGTGAGGGGAGAGAGGAGTTTAAGTACCAAAGAGAAAAGAGGTAGGACAAGGAATACGCTCTAGCATTATGGGAAATGTAGTCCCACATTTCACCCTCATCCATATTGCCTCATACACAAGTGTAAGAGCATTCATGCCACTCCCCACTTTACCTTCACCTAAACGTGACAACCGTGTCGTCCGCATACAGGAGTGCTGGTTTTGGGCGTCCGGCCACTTGAGGGGGGTGATGGTTATCTTTAAGAAGAGCCTCCCCCAATCCATTGGTGTAAAGATTAAAAAGGAACGGGGCCAGGACACAGCCTTGCCTGACTCCGCTCCTAATTGGAAAAGTGCCCGAGCTCTCGCCCTTCAAACCGCAGTGCATGCGTGCCTTGGCATCGTTATAAAAGCGTTAAAAAAAAATAATAATCTGAACATCAACTCCTATAACTTCTAAAATTGACCAGAGCTTACTATGAACCACACAGTCAAACGCGGCCATGAGGTCAATAAACGCTAAAAACAGGTTGCCCTTCTTAGCCCTCGTGTATTTCCCCACCAGGATGGACAAATTTAAGCCCTGCTCCACTGTCCCTAGGCCGGCTCGAAAGCCGTATTGCAGGTCAGATAGAACAGAGTTCTTCTCGGCCCAATCCTGGAGGCGTTCTAAAATTATTCTGCCCGCTACTTTAGTTATTGCATCTAATAAGGAAATTGGCCTATAGCACCCCGGCTCCTGTCTATCACCCTTTTTAAAAATGGGCACAATCGTGGATTCTACCCAGGTAGATAAAAAAGCAGTGCTGCAGCTAGCGTTAAGCACCTGAACTATGATAGGCCCCCACAGAGAAATATTTGCTGTGAACAAGTCAACAGGAATTCCGTCTGGTCCAGGGGCCTTGCCACCCTTACAGACTGCAAGTGCCCGCTCCACCTCATCTAGAATGAACAGCAGGTCGTGATGCTGGGGTGAGGGCTTCAAGCTGTAATCCTCACGTACATGGTTATCCCTCCCAACCGGGTTTACCTCACCATTATATACTTGTGTGAAATGGTTAATCCATTGTTCCTCACTAATTGCAATTTCAAGGCAAGGGCCAACCTCACTGTGCAAAAATGGTGCCTTGACTGCTTTCCAAAATGCCGTACTATCTTTAGATAAAGAGGCCATGTGTAATGCCTCCCAAGCCTCCTTTTTCAGAGTAGTTTTTCTGTCCCTAATTGCTTGCTTATATTCCACTCTGGCCAGCCTTATCTTAGTCACTTGTGACATGCCGCATAATCTACCAATCTATAAGAGACTCTCAATTGATGATTCTTAAGAAGAGGCTGTAGTAAATCCCCTTCTTTTGCCACCTCCAGGAACGGAGGCTACAAGGGCTGCAGAGGGACAATGGTATATAGGTGATGCCATTTTTATGGTACATATAACAGAAATTCCGAAATAAGTACCAGACAAAGGGCCTAATTACAAGTCTGGCGGTCCTCGGGCTTCCAGACTGGTGGTGGCGGTCTTGCAACTGCCACATTATGACCCTAGTGGTCGTGCCGGCGTGGGACTACTGACTTCTCCAGGGAACCGCCGTTCCCTGGCAGTTGCGCTGTGGTCAAGAGGCATCTATATGCTTGGTGGGACTGCTGCCGTCCCGCCAAGCATATTATGACTTTCATCTCCGCCACTGATTTTATGGAGGTCTTTCCTCTTTGAAAACAGTGGTGGAGATGAAATAAGTGGTTCCTGCAGGAGCCCCTTGTGCCTCACGCCTTGCAGATGCACACAGGGGGATACAAAATGTGCCCCCCTGTGTGCATGCACAGAAATTCCAGCACGGCATGGACTTTCGAGTACATGCCGTACTGGAACTTCCATTGACATTCCTGTGGGAACGGCAAAGGAATCGCCCTCCAATGACCAAAAAGTAAATTATTTGGCAGGCAGTTCTCAAGCGGGTTTGGCTGTGGGGTAATGGGGCGGTCCCACCGCCACGCTGTCAATCTCTTAATCAGCCCTTAAGTGTTTTGAGTACTAAAAACATTTTTTCTGTGTACAAGTTAATTCGAAGATGAAGAACATATAAATTATGAACATATTATCCTGGAATAGAGATGTTAATTAAGTTTAAATAAAACATAAACAGTTTTGCATTCTTTTCTTTAAAACAATGACATTTTATGTTGTCAATATTTACATTTTTGACGTCCAGTAATTGGTGTTTGAGTTGAACGCTATGTGGCCCATCCTTGCCCGTCTCAAATCTGGCTTCAAGTGCTCCTTGATGCAGCTGGCTAATAAATGGAAATAGCACACGGGCAGGGAGGCGATTCAGTCCGCCTTATATGTTCAATGCCTGCCTTGGTTCCAATCAGAGTCTAGTCCCAGGCACCGGGTAGTTGGGTGTCCGCGGGTGGCCACTCATCTCGTACACATGTAATCCCCGCCGGGGCTATCTGTTTGGTATGCACCAGTGCTTCCCACTCACTCAGTGCCTCTTAATGTCAGTTCTGGTGCTCAGGTCTGCCCGCTCCCATGGACCTGTTCTGGCCCTCGTCTGGCCACACTATGACACTGTGGACGTTCTTCACTGATGGGCCCCAGCTCTTCACTTCTCTTGAAGGAAGCTATGGTCTCTCCTTCGACGGCCACATTGATCTCGTCTTACCTGGGGTGCCGGTTGACTGTGGTCAGGTTAATGTAGGATTTTCAACGAGGACTGAGAGCTCACTACAGTGCATCCATACTGGCCGCCATCTTGGACACAACCCCACTACAGAATTTCTTTAAACCTTTTACTCTCTTTCTAAAATGGGAATTGATTGTGATGGTTATTGCTGAGCAACTGCAAAGGAAGTGATAGTTGTAGTTGGGTCCGCTAACGTAGGGGGAGTCATTTAGGCTCCTTGGTTCACTTTCCCTCTCTGATTGAATGGTATTCATGGTTTCAGTTTCTTTGCAACAGGACGTTTCACCAAAGAATTCTGTTTTTGGTGGTGTTGCAGATGTAGTTTGAGCTGCTGCAAGGTATATGACAATGAAAATATTAATTTAATATAAATGATCAGCATGTTTTATAAATTACCTGTAGCAACTAAAATAACTCCATATCAATATAAAAATATGTTTCATTAATAGGATAATTTATATAGGCCATGAAGGTATAAATGTAAAGATAAATGTGCTGTGTGTAAGTGCTGGTTTTACGCCTATGGCCTACATTGCCCAAAATGCATTATTTTGAACACTATGAAGCCCTGAAATTGATTTTTTTTCATCTCTAATCAATCAATCAATCAGGGGGTTTATAAAGTGTGCTACTCACCCGTGAGGGTCTCAAGGCACGGGGGGCAGCTCTGGATCTGTCGAAGAGCCAGGTCTTGAGGTCCTTCCTGAACGTGTGCAGGGTCGGGGAGCATCTGATGTTCACGGGGAGCTTGTTCCAGGTCTTGGCTGTGATGTAGGAGAAGGCTCTCCTGCCTGGTCTGTTTCTGCGAATGCGAGGGACCTCGGCCAGGGCGGCAGAGCCGAGGTTCCTCTTGGGTATGTGGAAGGATATTCTTTCGTTGAGGTATTTGGGACCGATGTTGTTCAGGGATTTGTAGGCATGGGTGAGGAGTTTGAAGGTGACTCTCTTTTCGACGGGGAGCCAGTGGAGGTCTCGTAGGGGTTGGGTCATGTGTTTGTGGCGTGGAGTCCCCAGGACGAGTTTGGCTGCGGCGTTCTGGATGGTTTGGAATCTGTGTAGTAACGTTCTGTTGATACCGGCGTATAGGGCATTGTCGTAGTCCAATCTGCTAGTTATCAGAGCGTGGGTGATGGTCTTTCTGCAGTTTGGGGGGATCCATTTGAAAGTCTTGCGGAGGATGCTCAGGTAGTTGAAGCTGGTGGAGGCGACAGCGTTGATCTGGCGGTTCATGGAAAGGGAGGAGTCGAGGATGATGCTGAGGTTACATGCATGGTCTGTAGGGGTGGGTGGCTTTCCGAGGGCGGAGGGAAACCAGGAGTCGTCCCAGGCGGAGGTGCAGGGTCTGAGGATGAGGGCCTCGGTCTTCTCTGAGTTGAACTTCAACCAGCTTTCCTTCATCCAGTCCGCCACATTCTTCATCCCTTCCTGAAAGCAGAGTCTGGTGTCTTCAGGAGTCTTCATGAGTAAAAGGATGAGCTGGGTGTCATCGGCGTAGGATACAATGCTGAGTCCCTGCTGTCTGACGATGGTGGCAAGGGGCGCCATGTAGATGTTGAAGAGCGTGGGGCTGAGTGAAGATCCTTGGGGTACGCCGCAGATGATGTCGGTGGGTTCAGAGAGTAAGGGAGGGAGTCTGATCCTCTGGGTTCTGCCGGAGAGAAAGGATTGGATCCAGTCGAGGGCAGTTCCTTGTATCCCTGCGTCGTGAAATCTGGCTGCGAGTGTGAGGTGAGAGACGGTGTCGAATGCTGCGGTGAGGGCCAGGAGGATGAGGGCCACGGTGTGTCCCTGGTCTAGGAGCATGCGGATGTCGTCCGTGGCTGCGAGGAGGGCGGTCTCGGTGCTGTGGTTGCTGCGGAAACCGGACTGGGAGGCATCTAGGATGGAGTTCTCTTCGATGAAGGTGGTCAGCTGGGCATTCACGAGTCTCTCATTGGCTTTTGCCGCTAAAGGGAGGAGACGGGCCGGTAGTTTTTCAGGTCGGTAGGGTCGGACATGGGTTCCTTGAGGAGGGGTATAACCTGCGCCCGCTTCCAGACGTCTGGGAAGATGCCGGACATGAAGGAGGCGTTGATGGTTCTATCTAGTTCAGGTGCGATGGTGGCGGCGGACCTGTGGAATATGTGTGGTGGGCAGGGGTCTGTAGGGGCTCCTGAGTGGGTTTTCTTCATGGTGGCAGTGATGTGTTCGACGGTGGCGGGGTCTCACCACTTTGAGTAGTTGGAAAATAAAAAACATTTTATCAAGACTTCTAATGTTATGTGTTTTTACAACCTAGATATATTTATATAAGTAAATTGTAACTAACCTTGAGCATGAAATACATGGACTGAAGTGTCTATATTCTTTGTAGTCTCCATAGATGGCTTCAGGCTACAATGTTGTCTCTCATAATTCTGCAATAGGGGTAGGTGTGCTTGAGCCTACACCTATAGCTGCAGACTCCTTTCTTTTGGTGGGTGGCTACCTTTTCATTGGTGCACATTAGCAGGTTGTACCAGCGCTTCCTGATGTCTTCCACCAACCTCTTGGTAACATCCACTGCATTTATGCGCTGTTGGCTCCTTGTCTAAATGTGATTTTTGTTGTCTCTGGAACAGACATTGATGTTTTGCCTACGAGCTTGTACACACTCCTCCACTAATATTTTGAGGAACTTTCTCTTTCTCTTCCTGCCTGCCTCCTGGATGGTCATGCTGCATCTGTAGTGAGAAAGTTTCTCCCTGCTGTGCAGCTGACAGTAAATGTAATTCCTGAAATGGCTGAGGTAATCACTTGCTGCCAATGTGACAATGACAATTTGCAACTTATACCGATTTGCAATTTCGCATTCGTTATTTAAAAATACTGAATGCTTACTATTTGGCTAATTACATATAGGAAAGGCAGGTTAATCATTTTAGAAATTCCTATTTTTCGAATCATCATTTGTCACAATTTAGAACGTGCTAACTATGCTTTAAATAAATCACGTTCTTAATTCAGCAGTATGTTATTACATGCAAAATAGATATAAACATGCGTAATGACTGGAAAATAAATCCACTGTTTAAGTGAAGCTCACTGGATCAGGACAAAACACATGTTGTAACTGTCATTCTCAACGCTTAATTTGAGCCGGTGGTTGAAGGTGGGTTACACCCGCACTCCTTTTTTTGAGTTCACAACATATTCTTCATCTTCAGAGTTTGACCTAGATCATGAGAGAGAAAGCAGAAAAAGGGGAAAGGAGGAAGATAAATATAACAAAACATTGACAAAGGGAAAAAGCAAGGATAAAAAAGAACCTGCAAGAGTGGCATAAAGGGTCAGGATGTGCATGGTGCTGGATAAAATAGATATGTGGTAGAATCAAAACTAGATACACTTGGCATTCTGCAATACAGATATTCGGCAATGCTTTGGGCCCTGACACATTCTTTTGCAAATTAAGTATTAGTTATACACATACATGGGCATAGGGAAATATGTGAGGAGCAAGGAGACATTTACAAAGGCATAAGAAGGCACTCATATAAAACACACCAGACAGCACATGCATGACACCTGGAAAACTCTTGGCCCAGAAAGGTAAACCCAAAGACAGCAGTGACAGGAATTGGTCTTTACAAATACCTCCAGTAAAAACAGAAGCTAATATATTATAGGCTGCCAGATCTTCACTGCCTCTGTATTTGTTGACTTCCTACAACCCACCTCATTAAAAAAACAAATGTCAGGGGCCTTTGCTGACTCATCTCATACACAAGCAGATATTTCAGAAAAAATGCTCATCACCATTTGCAAGCACCAGGTGTCTACAGTCACACCTCTCTTAACATCCTAGAACAGGACAGAAAACACACACTAAGAAACTGCACACAAGTAAAAAGGTGATTAGTTTCCATCTCAGCCAAGTGACTCAGCCTTTGCTTTTCCTTCCCATACAATATCCTCTACCTCTCTAATCTACTCCTTCCTACTTAGGACTTTCATCATGGATCCATCCTATATCAGCAGCTCGAACTCCCTTTTATCCCCCGCAGGACACAATTCTTTCAACATCAATTACCCCCCAAATTTAACCAAACATGCTACAAAAACTCTCAAACAACAAATTCTTAAATTAATACAAAAACTCTTATAGCAGACCCCTACTTTTGCTGCAATAAGAGTAAAATACTTAATGATCTTATCTTCTTCACTAAACGTGGTGCTCAGTGGAGAAAGGTGCTATCCTCAGTACTCAAGACTACAGCCACCAAGAGAATACCATAAACTTACCATCTTGCTCTCCCCTGTATACAATGCGGAAGATACTATCTCCACCTATAATAATGGCACTGTGCTCATTCAGTCCTCTAACCGCAATATGGAACTCTTTGGCAATCTCTTCCCCTATTTGATGGCTAAGCTAGAAATAGTACTACCAGTTCCTCAGTATCCCTACTCCCCACAAAACCTCCTCCTAGGGATAACCACTCCCCCCAATCCTCTAACTACACCCACTACTCTCCCATTATAGACACCTACGCTTCCACCCCTGAGATCTACACATACCATCATACAATCTCCTCTAGCGAGAGAACCGACCCTGCCTCTAACCACCATACGGACCACTCTTTTACCCAACTCACTAGTGAGTACATTACCAACACTGCTCTATCTCAGACTAGGAGCTACACCTCGTCCAATCAGCATTCTAACACTACAACACAGTTAGTGATTCCCACTAACTTCCTATCTCCCATCTCTTCCGACTCTATATGTTCCCTTTCTGACAGTGCTAGCATCAGACAGGAGCCCAACGGCGATCCCCTCACCTCTGTTCTTTATGACCACCTTCCTTCTGACCCATGTGCCCCACTTCTAAGTATGAACTCCGACCTAACCCCCTCTACCTACCTCGGGTAACTCCCAATTTTACCATCCACCTCGAATTGAGGACCTCACCCCAAATTAACAATCAATTCCTCTCACCATCATCAACTCAATAGTCACTCCATACCCAATAGGTCCTCTCAGCTCTATTCTACGCTTGATGCAATAAAATCAGATCTACTGCTGATAAGAGGTGATATCCTTAATTTTCTGCACATTGCTTCTAACCTGGAACATAACTGGTTGAATCACTTGATCCACCATCAGACCCGCAGCATCACTTCCCTATTACACACTCCTGCTGGTGGTTCCTTTAACACTCTGACCTCGCAACTTAGATGGGGATTCAACCAAATCTCGACCATCCTAGACTCAGATCCATTAATAAAACAAACCTCAAACCTGTCCCCATCACAAACTCATCTACCATTGTTACCAAAACGTACCTAAACTTTTCGCTACTCAATTGCCGGTCAGCAGTGAAACACACCGCCGACATAGCAGACATTATACTCAGTCTGGACTTAGACTTCCTAATTCTTACAACCTAAAACCTGGCTAAATGACTTTTCATCCACTATTCTAGACATCCTAGTTTCACGTCCTCCATCTAGACCACGCACACCGCCATGGGGGTGGTGTAGCTTGTATATATCAGAAAAAGCTCTCAGGAAAACACTCACCCACTACGCCAATATTTTCTTGAGAATATTTGAGGATCAACATCTCAACCAAAGATAACTCAACCTGCACATTGAACACAATCTACCAACCTACTGTAGATAATCATACTTTCATTGAACAAATCATGGAGATCATATCCACCAACAATGATCCACACAAGAACGTGATTTTTCTAGGTGATTTCAACATTCACTGGAATGATGTGAGTGATCTGTTTGTAAATGGTTTCAAAGCCTTTCTACCTGACCGCAATCTAATCCTAAGGCCTCTGTTGTAATACTTATGCCATCTTGGGAGATTTTAACTTGTATTTAGAACTCCCGAACGACCCTGACACAGCTATGTTGATGGACATGATGGACAGTGTGGATTTTAAACAACTTGTTAGAGGGCCAACTCATGCAGCTGGACATACCCTGGATGGTATATTTTCAAACCATCCAGGCTTGCCGTGTACGGGCCTACTACCACTTGTGTGGTCCGACCATGTTGCTGTTCTATTTGAGCTAAGTGTGGCGGACCAACATACAAGGAGTAGCTTTCACAAAGGACGGATAGAGACTAGAGCCTGGAATAGAGTCGACGGGACTGCTTTTCAGGAGCTCCTAACCTCCACGGCAGGTCATCTAACGGATGGGGTTGAGGAGGCGTCTGCCTCCTATACCAAATGGCTTGCACAGGCATGTGACAAATTAGCTCCACTCAAAACTATCCTCCCGAAAAGACTACATCCCTTGGCCCCATGGTATACTGAGGAGATAAAGATTCTTAAATGTAATTGTAAACACCTAGAAAGTAATTGGAGGAAAGGATATATGGATGCAGAGAAGAAACTGTATAAATCTAGCCTTCAAATTTATAAACAAGCCATTTTCACCGCTAAACCAAAATGTTATTCATCCCAAATCAAATTGGTAAAGAATTCACCTAAAGAGCTCTTTCGAACGGTCTCCGAATTAGCTTCCCTGAGGCAAGCTACCGTCCAACCTAGTCTAGACCTATGTGAGGAGATCGCCAAATTCTTTCTTAATAAAGTGGTGAGCATATTTTCAGTCTTCAGTGGATCTAATGATGAAGGTTTAAAAACAGTGAAGGAGGCCTCCGAATACACAAGGTTCTCCCCCATGCCCTGGACAAATTTAGACCACTGACTGTGCACGACACTTTGGAGCTCCTAACAGGAGCTAAATCGGATTCACCTTTTGACCCTTGTCCAGTAATGATCACAAAATTGGTCCCTGGGCCAATAGCCTTATCTCTTGCAGCCATTTTTAATGGTATGTTTGAAACTGGACAGTTTCCTAAGCACTGGAAGGTGGCCTCAATACTTCCCTTTTTAAAGAAGCCAAGCCTGGACCCTAATGACCGGAACAATTTTCGGACGATCTCTCGTCTTCCTCTCCCTGCCAAAATGGTTGAGAAAGCTATGAATCGTCAACTTAGTGCTTTCTTGAAGGAAGTCCAAGCTTTGGATCCCTCTCAATATGGTTTTAGAGAGGGACACAGCACGGAGTTGGCTCTCATCAAGGCTACAGAAGAGATCAGAGTAGCAGTGGATCAGGGAGGTAGGGCTGCTTTGATCCTATTGGATCTTTCTGCTGCATTTGATACGTTCCATCATGAGATTTTGATGAACCGTCTCAGGGATTCTGGGGTATGGGGTAAGGCCTGGGATCTGCTCAAGTCCTTTCTATCAGACAGAGGTCAGATTGTATCCCTGAGGAAGTTTCAGTCAAAACTCTTTACACTGCTATGCGGTGTACCGCAGTGGTCATCTTTGAGCCCAACACTTTTTAATGGTAGGTAGGTAAAGCTTTATTCGATAAAAATATCATAAAAGCACAACATACAGTAGTATAAAAAGATCAAGTTAGACAATAAAAAGAATCAATCGATCATAAATATATCTAAAAAGACTGTAAAAGTGGATAAGAGCAATATGTGCAGAGTACAAAAAGCTTGAAGACCCAAAATTCATTATAGTGGATAAGTGGTGGATAATAAAACTGATCACATAGGAAATTTAGTGCATTTAACGTGCCAGCTTTTTCTTCCGCAATAACCAAGCAGCACCCAGATACTTAGCAATACCACAAACAATGGTAAGGGACGAGGTGTCTGTTTGCAGAATGCGTAACACAATACGGTAGTCACGGCTACCGAGCATTCTACAAATCGGTCTCAGCCACTTGGCTCTTGCTCTTCTGTAATGGAAACAGGCAAATAAAAAGTGGGGGATAGACTCTTTAGGTGCTGTGCAACTCGGGCAGCCAACAGAAATAAGGGGGAATCCCTTCCATCCAGCAGTAACACAGTTAAGAGGAAGGGACCCCAATCTGAAGCGTACGTACAGTGATCTATCTAGAGGAGTCTGAATAAAGTCAAGATAGGGTTCGAGTTTGCTAAGAGACTTATGTTCAAAGAAGGCTTCGCTCAGCTTCCCCATCTTCACATTGTTGAGCTCCCTTGTGTTTACCCAACTCCAGTAGGCCTTCTTGAGGTCCTGTTTCGAAGGGGGTATCTGTGATTCCCAACAGTCTTCGTAGCCAATGGACCTCAGCGTTTGTTTTACATAGGAGATCCATTTTAACCTCTTCCCAGTATCCACTAATATGAGTTCACTTAAGCCTGCAGCGTACTTGGCAAGTTCTGGTGTCCGTCGCAGTCTTGCCCAAAAAAGTAGAGGTCGAAGACGTGCAATGTCCTGGATAGAGTGTCTGCCTAAATCATAAAACAAGGGTTTCAGAGGAGATGAAGTGGGAACAGAGATGAGGTTCCTCATGAATTTGTTCTCGGACAAGACCAGGTCATGGATGTTTTCATAGCCCCAAATTTCTGCCCCATACAAGGAGCTAGATAATGCCTGTGCTTCATATACCACAAGGGCCGGTGCCACTGGTCGACTAGTAGAGAGATGTTGTTCTCTAATAATGGCACCAGACACCCTCTTGTGGCATAGAAGCATCTTGGTCAGGTGCGAGCTCCACTTCATCCCTTTTGCAATGCGTATGCCTAAATAGTCGAAGGAATCCACGATGTCTAACGGTGTACCATCCAGACTAAAGGCATATCTAAAACGTCTCGGAGGATTAATAACCATTAGTTTGGTTTTCTCTGTATTTATGATGAGGCCATAGGACTTGCAAAAGGAATCAAACCTATTTAAAAAATTTTGGAGGCCAGCCGGGGATCTGGAGATCAGGAGAGTGTCGTCGGCGAACAGGAGAGTAGGGACTTTTTCACCCGCCAGGACTGGAGCATCAGCTGGGACCTCTCTGAGGAGATCCACCACCCCGTTGATATATAAAGAGAACAGGGTGGGAGCTAAGACACAGCCCTGGCGTACCCCCCTGTTCACCGCGACACTCCCTGTGAGCTGGCCCTGAGCACCCCATCTAACATGAGCATGATTATTCTCGTGGAGAAGCTTTAAAAAGGCAAGAATCTCTTGGGGGACACCTAATTGGGATAAAACCTGCCACAACCTTTGACGGGGTATTAAATCAAAAGCAGACTTTAGGTCTATAAAAGCTAAATATAGAGTGCCTTTGCCTAAAACTACCGCTTTCCAGTATATCATAAAAAATCTAAAAACTTGATCCATAGTGCCTACCTTTTGTCTAAAACCTGCTTGAAAATGTGATAAAACATTCCTATTCTCAATCCAACACCTCAGTCTCATGTGTATGTTTCATCTCTGCCCCTGTTATCAGGGCCTTTGGATTTGGGATCACATCTTATGCAGATGACACATAAATTGTGGTCTCTCTATTACCCGGCCAAGAACTGGGAATAGATATTTGTTTTCAGTCCTGCATGGAAGCAGTAGGAAGATTTATGGCAGAAAACTGCCTAAAATTGAATTTGGATAAAACCGAAGTGATGCTGTTCGGGAATGACCCTAATTTTTGGACTCCCAATTGGTGGCCGGCCTCTTTGGGATCACTCCCTTCACCCTCCAACAAAGTGAAGAATCTGGGAGTGTTGTTGGATGAGAAATTGACCCTGGGAGCCCAAGTCAATGCAGTAGTTTCAAAAACAGTACATGTTCTGAGAACTGTTAAGAAGGTAGTGCGGCATCTTCCGCTAGGATGCCGGAAAACAGTGGTCACAGCCTTGGTCTTATCGAGGCTGCACTACTGCAACAGCTTATATCTAAATATTCAGCAAAAGTTTTTGTATAAACTTCAGCTGCTTCAAAATGCCGCGGCCAGACTTCTTACGGGTACTCCCAAATTTTCCCCAATCTCTAAAGAGATTAAAAAATTGCACTGGCTCCCGGACAGGAACCGGGTGCAGTTTAAGTCCCTGTGTATAGTTTTTAAAGCGCTGCAAGGTGGGGGACCTGATCATTTAAGACTCCAATTTCAGTGGTATAGACCGACAAGAACTCTGAGATCATCAGAAGCTAAAATGGTCGTAGTCCCACCCACAAAAAAGGCCCAGTGGGGTGGCAGAAGCTTCTTAGGTGCAGCCAAGGCCTGAAATGGTCTCCCAGCCCACTTGAGAAATGCTACCAATCTTCTAGCTTTTAGGAAAGGGTTGAAGACCTGGCTCTTTGACAAATAATTCTCCCTTCCTAGTTCTGCTACCAGAGCCAGGACACCTCCGGGTAATCGCGCGCTTTAGAAATCTCCATAACATAATCCAAGCCTGCAACAGCTATACCCACATTAAAGGGGTCACCTTATACTTAATCATAGCTAAAGAGAATACCATCCAAATTCACTTCATTTTACCTTGCGACTGGATGAACCACTACTGCATCACTTTCTCCATGGCCGAAATGGCATCATCCTCAAAGTTCAACCAGTAAAAAATAAACAGTGGGTTACAGTCACCCGTAATCTCAGTCCAGGTACGCTATCTGCTTTCAGCCACAATTTCTTGTCTCCTCCTACTGATATGTCTGACTTACAAGACCTCATATTGCTCCATGTCCAACTTCTTTGAATCCATTGCCCCCAAACAATTAAACAGAGTCCGGATTAAAAGATCTAACCCTTGACAACTGTAGCCTTAATGAGGAACAACATTCCCTTAGACTTGCTGAAAGGGCATGGAGAGTGACCCTTTCTCCAACAAACCTCCTACTTCTGGGGCAAAGACGGTGCCCATACAATAGATGCATTAGAAGCACCAAATCATCTAACTTTCGACAACAGTAAGACATGGCTATTAACTGACCCAAAAAACTCTTTGAAATTGTCAAAAATCAAATCAATGGGAAAAGCATCTACCCCTCTTCATTCATTAAACCTCTACAAAATTGTGAAACATTTGCCACATTCTTTTTTGAGAAAACTAAGCTGATTGACACTCATCTCTGGAATGCTATACATTTCCTACCGATTGAAGCCCCACCACTTTGCACCTTCATATCTCTTGAAAAATGCCCCGGAAGTCACCTCCCCAAACTTAAAAACAATGCCACCTGGTCCTTCTTTCAGACTTTAAAAGAAAATGGCATCTTGAAACTACTGACTTCTATTAAACACTCTAACCACTTCATTGACCCTCTTCCCTCTAAACTCCTCAATGAATCTACACACCTCCTGCTCCCTCTATGACCAGGATTATCTATGCCTCTCTTACACAAGGCTCAATTCCGGACTGCCTGAAAAGTGGACAAGTCACCCCTACCTCAAAAAAGCCTGACTCAGACCTTTCTGATCCAAACAACTACCGCACAATCTCTAGAAATTGAAACCTAGCTTGGAAAAATCAATACCAATCTGGCTTCAGACCTGGCCACAGTTTGGAAACTGATATGGTCCACATTGTTGATAACACTTTACTTTCACTCGATCAAAACAAGTCCTACTTATTAATCCTACTTGACCTGTCAGTGGAGTTTTATTACAATTAAACATGAGACTCTTGTGAACCTCCAGAACACAGGATGGGTGTCTCCCACAATGTATTAAAATGGTTTTCTTCATTCCTACAGAGCAGATCTCAAAGAGTCCTGATCAACCACAATCCATCTGACCAGATGCCAGTCTCATTCAGTGTACCCAAAGTCTCTACGCTTTCTCCCACCCTGTTCAATCTGTACATGGAACTCCTGACTAAAATCCTCAAACTCTCTAACATCTCCTATGATATGTATGCTGAAGATATGCAACTTTATTTGAAAATTGCTTCACTTGAAAACATCAGCACCCTAACATCACCCTGACAAAAATTAAAAATTGGCTGACTTTGAACCACCTCAAACTTAATGCCCTCAAACCCAAATTCATATTAATCTCTCCACCCACTACCAAGTCTAACATCAATGACTGGCTCCCACTTCTTACAGCCTTGAATTGCATCCCACATATCATCGAATACACAAAATCCTGAGGATTAATATTGGACAATAAAGTGTCCATGCTGAACCAGAGTTTAAAAATGCGGAGTTTAATTATCCCTGCACCACATGACAGGCACTGCGTGGTGCCTGCCACTCAGTGCAGGGATGTTTAAACTCTGCATTTTTTCCATTGCGGCTTGTGCTGCATGCACAAGTCGCAATGGAAAAAATACAGGATCCAACCGCCAACACGGTGGTCAGATAGTAATCTGGGAAGTGTGAACTCTGACTTCTTGTCAGATGGACACGTTGCTGCTACGATGCCAGTCGGATGCGTGTCCGAACAGCATCGTAATCGGCCTTTTAGTGTAGTTACACACCATTTGTAGTAACAATTTACAATGAATGCACCATTTGCTGAAACAATTTATTGTTCACTGTGCTTTTGCAGTTTTTTTTTAGCATGAACTGCCTTATTGCATCAAAAACTGATGAGTGGATGCATTGCCTGAACTCAAGAAAGCACATCTTCAATGGCTAATTTTGGTGATTTCTACAATAGTGCGCATGGTGATGCAGGTCAGAACATGGAGTGCACAAATATCATTCTATATATTGTAGCTAGAATATCAACTGCAATAAAATGAAGATGAATACATATGTAATGCATAGATTTACAATTCCAAACTCCATATCTACATAATTTGAATATTTATACCACAAAGTGCGTATATGTGGCATTTAGAATAATTATTATATAGTTATCTATATATACTTAACTTAGCAACATTGTACTAGTCGATAAACAGTCTGCCGGATTTGTGGAGTACGACATTTAAAACAATAATCTAGTAGGATATCGTCTGTGGATAACATACAAATGTGAACTATCATAACTAGTGATTAGCTTTCACTTTATAATGAGCATCAACATGTTAAATATGAACTTAAATATGAACGTTAATGTAAGCAATATACTCTAGCAGCAGTAGGATTTATTTATTTATACAAATTTATGTAGCGCTTGGATACGAAGAGTATAGATGCCCTTTACAGAAAACAATTAAAGTGACGCATGATCTTACATAATACCCCTATATACCTAGCCAAAGGAAGGTGAAAAGGGGCGCTATATAGAAAAGAGAGGAAGGTGGAGAATGAGTGTTGGAAGGTGGGGTTGACTGAGAAAGATGAAACAGGTTTAGAGGCAAGGAAGAAGACGGTAGAGGAGTGAGCCATGAGGGTAGAAGCAGAGATGAGTTAGGGAGTTAGGATTGGGCAGGAGCAGAAATCAAGAGATGGGGGAAGGGGTAAGAATGTGGGACAAAGGGAAGTAGAGCATAGAGGATGTATTAATGAGCGAAAACAGGTAACTGGACAGTGACTCTCCAATTCAATTCGAATTAGTGAGTCAGGTATAGTCTAAACAGATGTCTATGTCTACGAATATTCAGAAAGAAAAAAAAGTTGGTGCAGTTCCGAATACCATGGACACACTGAGATCCAAAATAAGGAGGCAGCCCTTGAGAATGATCGACCAAAGGCATGTGATGTTCGGAATAAGGGGATTTCTAGAAAAAGGTTGTTTTGCCCCAGTATGAAATTGATGCCTCGATGGGGAGGCAGTGCAGCTTAATGAGAATTGGGGCGATGTGGCTAAATCAGAGGACGAAGATAGCAGCCTGGCTGTGGAATGTGGACAGTTTTTAGAGGAATAACAGTGGACTGGGATGCTCCAGTCAAAACAGCATGACCGAGGTCCAGACGAGAATGAATTAAAGCATGAACTGCAGTTTTCATGTGGTCGATTGCAAGGTCGGGTTTACCTTTTTTAACATCTAAAATAAAAGTTTTGGCTTTTTACATTTTTTTATTCAAGACTTTATTTTTTTCCGTCTTCTGTAAAATACTAAAAAGATGTAAAAAAAAAAGAAACAAAGGGGAGAAATGGAAGGATGGGAGGATGAGGGGGAAAGTCCAGAGTAAGCGCAACACCAAAAGAAATCAAGTAAGAGACAGAAGCACAAAGGACAACAGCACCACATTGGCAGCCATCAAGCCAACAAGTCATCATTACACAGTAACACTGGCAGGTTTGGTTATAGTTATCCGTCAGTCCTCCTGCTCCAGTTCACTGTTGGATGACGCACGGCCCTCCAAATGAGCTTGTTGTAGGATAGTGGATACAGCGATGGTGGGGTTTCCATTCGCCCTGTCTCTCTTGACATACGTCTTAAAGGGTGAGCAGATGCACTCAAATTTAGGCATCATGTCCGCAACCAGTTCAATGGTTCCATAGCATAAATGTGCCATACCTTAGTCCACCACAAACCCAGACTTACAGGAGAGGGCCCTTCCAGGTGTGAGTCATTGTAAGCCTAGCTGCCAGTAGGAAGAAAGTGAGTAATTTGCCCCGAGGAGTTGTGTATGGTAGACAGAATCTTTCCCAGTAGCTCGTAATGAAAGCATCATTGGGGCCATTGGTAGGGCCACTGAATGGATCCGGGAGATCTATAGAAGCAACTCAGCCCACAAGCGTTTGACATATATACATTCTCACCACATGTGCAAATACGTGACTTTAGAGTCACAGCCCCGCCAACAGGGGTCTGGAGTTCCCATCGTGGCATGCAACTGAACTGGAGTAAAATACTTTTGTGTCAGAAGTTTGCAGAAATTGGCCTTGTGTTGCAGCGAGATAGAAATCTTGGCCGCTCACCCCCACAGCTGCTGCCATACATCGGCAGAGATAGTAGTGCCCAAATCCTGTTCCACACTGTAATTGGTATGAATGTCGTTGTGGCTGAAAGAGGTCACAGAAGACCAACAACAGGCGGGTAATGCCTTTTCTAGTGGACTCCTGCACAAAAAGTTGTTCAAGGGGAGTCTTGGCTCTACCACCCTTGGCCCTCACTGTGGGGGAGTTAGCCCAGGGTAGCAGTTGGTTGAGCCGATTTAGGCTTTTGAAAATTTTAATAATATGGAGAACCATGGAAAATTAAGGCTCTAATGTTATTTCAAGGAAAGAGATCCTTGGTGATATAACTGGGATGAAAGCAAGCAGGTTTAAGTGATATGTTTGTGATCTCAACATTGTACTACAGGCCTTAACATTTTTAGCTATCTATATGTTTTTCCACACACTGTTTCGAAGCAGCATTTCCAAATTGCTGTCTCCCCAAAAGAAGGAAATAGGCCATAGGACATCTATACGTACATCATACATTGCTTTCTTTACGGTAAATCTCGCTGATACGGATACCTGTAGAAACGAGGATATAGGTTTATTTTGACTCAAGATCAAATACAGTTCTTTAGATGATCACCTTTGTAGACAACAACAAGATTTTTTCAACTTATCATTGAAAAACATTGATAGCATCCAAAAAACTGACCTAAGTGCAGCAATAGGTTTGAAAAGAAGGGGAAGCTTTTAGTTGCAAAGTTGTTTTTTAATCTGCTTCCCTGGTAAACAAAAGAAACAAAAAAAAAAAAAAAATTAAATCTTTAGGGATATGAGTATTTTATATCTCCATGCAAACATCTTTTTCTACATGGTGTTAACGTTTTAAAAGGTGTCATTTAAAATAATTTACCTTGTCTAGTCAAAAAATTCAGTATTAGCTTCCTTACTTTCAACCTACTTTCAAACACACTTTAGTTATTGCTATTACATTTAAGAACATTTCTAAACAATTTCCCACCATTTACGAGGTATGGGTGCCCTGTTTTTGAGAAAAAAATGAGTCCACAAAGATTTTAGTACCGTTAAATGTATGATTTGGTTTACTACTTCTGCTGCTCTGTGAATCATTTATGTAGCACCTTGTATGAGTGCATAACAATTAATGTCTAAAAGATGCTTTGACTGTGAGACTAGAACAAAACCCCATCACATATATCTAGCTTTTCAAAGATTATAGAACAGTCACTTAATTAGTATGAAGACCAAGTATGCTTCAGAGGTCCGATATACTTTAGGGAAAATTGCATATGCTATAATATACATCCAGGGGTCGCATCGTGAGGAGCTGTGCCTGCTCAGCGCATAGCTGAGCACCAGTGTTTTGTGACTGAGGCATCTAAAGTTCATAGATTATAACTCAGAATTTCTCGTAGTCAATGCATGAGCTTTAGACAGGGCCGGACTGGGAACCAAAACCGGTCTTGGCAAAGTGCTCGGCTGCCCCCCTTCCCTCCCGCGGGGGGTTTGGGGTGCTGCCGAGCTCTTTGCCAGGGGCGGTTTTCAGCCGATTTTGTTACATGGCCGATTTTGCAGCTATGGGGATTTCCCGGTGCCCGCTAAGGCCAGTCCGGCCCTGGCTTTAGATCGGACTAGCTGAATACATAGAGAGACAATCTATGCTCACTATTTCCAGTGCACCTCTGGGCATTCTAGGAAGCCATTTTCTGCAGGGCTTCAATACACAAGTGGTCTGAGCGTTTCTTTTTGGTATCTTGAATGCATACATTGACTAAAAATATCTCCAGGTCAGTATATGATTGGCTGACAGCACAAAGAGACAATTACTGGCCTGTTGGCCTGCGTTTTCAAGTTTTTTTGTCTCCAAACATGAACAAATTATTTTGAATTGAGTTAATTTATCCGTACAATACACCAAAAAGAAACACAGACATGCCTTGGTGCAGCAAAGAAAAGTTAATCATGATAAGCCTCCTGAATCCGACACAACCCCAGAAAACCTATTTATGCATACAAAGTGCATGATACCCTTAGCTAACAAGCATTTGCAATGCAATCGGTCTCGCATTACTGAAAGTTTGAGCTATTGGCTCTGCATTATTATTAGCAACGCCAATAGCTCAAACTTTCAGTAACTCAAGACCTATTGCATTGCAAATCCTTGTTTCCTATCTGTGGTGGTGGGAGACCTCTTCGCACTGAAAATAAACCTACAGTTCACTTGTCGCTGCCATGGGAGACATTGGTAGAATTTGATCTCTTATTTAGTGCACTACTCGCACTAGTAAAGTATAGTTGCATTGACTGCAGGCGGATAGGTATGTTGATTTGGTGTGCGTAGTTGTTGTGTGTCCGACGGAACTGGATGTGATGCCAGCGGTTCCGACATGTGGTCTGGTCAGCTCACGGCGGGTTGGTCTACTGATATTCTAGATGTATGTGAGAAGGAATGAGCACTTCTAAAGAAGCATTTTTTTTCTATGTAGCTGGTCAACGGGTCATTATATCGTGGATGCTCAAACCAGCATTGCATGAAAAAAAGTAATGAAAAACAGCCTTGTAGTGAAAAGCAAGAGTGTGGCGCTCGTGAAACAGGTGCTGCAAAACAGCATATGAAAACAATGAGCTGTACCTGCACCTTCGAGCATTGCCCACGGAAATGACGCCACACACTGCGCGCTGCCACAGCTAAAAACAATGGACAAACCTACAGAGTTGTCTGTATTCCAAAGTGAATCTGGCTAGCCGTGCATTGGGAAAGGGGCCCGGATGCCACTGTTTAAGTAAAAGTACGGGAAGGAGTGCTTTAGAAAAAAAGATTTGTTTGTTAACGTGAATATGGCAAGCCACGTGTAAAGAAAAGTGTGCAGCCACCATTAAAGTGAAAGCGTGGCATGGGGTGCTGTAAAAAAAAAAAAAAGCATTTGTTTGTTAACGTGAATACTGCGAGCCACGTATAAAGAAAGGTGCACAGCCGCCATTAAAGTGCAAATGCGGCATGGGACACTTTAAAAAAAATAAAAAAATCTTTATAAAGGTAAGTACAGCGAGCCGGGTATAAAGACAGATGCGCAGGCACAAGGCATGCTGCGCTGGTTGAAAAAAAAAGCTGTTGCAGGAGAGCCTGTCCTGCCTGTGACAGCAGGCAGAAGAAAGTCATTTAAGAAAATAGTTCTCATAGACTGTAATTAAAACATCCAGAGTAACAACACATGTAACGGGCGGTCCTCATGGGAGGTTACAACAGGAGAAAACTAGGTACTAAGGAGGGACTACTAAGCCTATTCATGAATCAAAAGCCTACATTTACAAAGGACAGTAACAGTAGCCAATTGAAGAGATGGTTGGAAAATGGGTGGAGCTTAAAGTCCAAACCTGAATACAGCATGTCTCGAAGAGCATATAATTCTTTGCATCTCCTTCACTCCACAAAATACCCCCACACACACACTGCCCCCACTCACCTGTACGCACTATATTTTCTTTAACATTCGCCCAGTCAATATTTTGATAACTGTGTACCTCCTTCACACACTTTCGCATATAAACACAAATACATCTGACACACCAGGCCATTGCTCTGTACGATCTGCAGAGAGGCCAATGATTGCATAAGCATGTATTCTGAACCCCTTTATGACCCACTTACAGGTATGTAAGACATTTGCACTGCATTTGGCCTGAACCCCACAGATTTCAGTCGTGGCCCTCTCACAGCCTGAACTCACACAGCTACATACAAAGAAGCCTTCTCACACTATGCCCTATACATGTATAACATGGTGCATGAAATCCTACAGAAAAAGACTGTCCTGGAAAAAGGCAATACTCTTTGTAAATGCAAGAGTGAGTAAAACGTGAAATGTAAAAAAAACTTTTATTTAACAGCACTTTATCTTGCACAATAGAAAACATTCCAGTTTAAGGAGAAGAAACATCAGATAGACATTTCACCATTTTTATTTTTAGAAATGACTGTTAGAATTGTAATGTAAACTATAGTACCTGAGCAGCTCAATTTAGCAAGCATTTTTGCCATTAATTTCGAGGCAAGCGAAGAGCACAAATGATGGACAGAATGCTGAACAATGCAAACGTTCGACCCCAGTCACAAAGATCTGGGTTTAATCCATTAATCTTTTGCTAACCACGCCATCCCAGTTTAGACCCAGCCATATGCAAATCAGTCTTGAAGCATCCTGGGACTGGTTTCGGGGTATCATCCCTCATCAGCCAGGCTAGCTTGAATCTAGTGGCACAGTGAGCAAGGAACCCACATCTGGGCATATCCTTCCCCCTTAGGGCACCACATCGGGGCACATCCTTCCCACTTAGGGCAGCACAAGCAAAAAGCACAATTGATGGATGAAAATCTGAACAATGCAAACATTCACCCCAGTCGCAAAGATCTGGGTTTAATCCATTGTTTTTTGCTCACCAAGGCACCCCAGCTTAGACCCAGACATATGCAAATCAGTATTGACCCTGCTCCTCATGAGTAGAGTCCAGTCCGAACTGACAGGCAAGGTCCTCTTTGGACTGGAAACAAGCATCTTGTGTTTGTTTGTCCCTCCCATGGAGCATCACCTGTTTACCATCACTTGTGATTGACTGCCTTTTATGCTTTCACTGCTTGATTTTACAAGTACTACTTTTTTCTTTTCGGTGAAGCACTCCATGAGAGTACATATTTTTCCCAGCTTTCACCCTTGTGTACTTCCCTCCCCCTGCACTCCATGTTTCTCTCTGTTGTCTGTGTGCTTCTCTCTACTCCCCTCTATTTTGCGCTCACCCTTGCATACTTCACCCCGTTGCTCTCCTACATGTGTGCTTTTCCCTCACCTGCTCCATGTTGCTCCCTTGCCAGTTTCTTCTCTTTCCCAGCCCTCTCCTTTGTGCTGCTTCCCACCACCCCGTGCTCCTCTCTCACTGTTTGCTTCTGCTCCTAACCTCATCCTTCCCACATTGCCTTCTCACACGTGTGCTTTTCCCCCACCTGCTCCACAATGCTATCTCACCTGTTGCTTCTGTGAGAAGTTGGCCTGGTATATGCTGTCCACTAGTTATAGTGGGCACCTTGCACCAGTCCAAACAACCCCTTATTGATGATAGGTTAAAGACAACCTTATTTGAAAGCTATCCTAGTAATAGCTATGGAGAGCAGCATTCAGGCTAAGTCTTGAAGGAATGTAAAGCAGCTTGTTTTACCAGTCTATAATTTCTTGAGTGACCAAATGAAAGGGGAACGACACCAGGCACCAGGTATATATATAAAATATATGTATTTATTACTAAACCCACCTAACTAGTCTCTTTATGAGGCTAGAGTTCAAAGCACATATGTTACACTTCAAATATTAAATAGTAAATTAGCACAAAATACGATAGGCCCTAGGGGCGAACCAAACCATATATTAAGAAAGTGGTATAAGAAACACGAAACACGACTTGACTAGACACAAGGCCTAGAGCCTGTAGAATCGCTGGGACCCCAAGGAACCACCCAAGGTAGTGACACAGGGGACCCATGGGGGACGTGTGCAGTGTGAGAACACAGCCGCGAGCTGCGTTAGCTTCTATGGGGAAAGTCGCGGTTTGAATTTTAAAGTTTAAGGACACTTAGGAGTGGACTAGGAACAAACCCTTTTGGACTTGGATTGATCTAGGGCCAACACCCACGGGAGCACTGGAGTACTCGTGTTACCTCACCCAGGGAAGCTGTGTGCATAGGTGTCAAATGGTGTTGGGTCGCGTTGTCGTTTTCAATGGCAGGAGACTGAAAAGTGCTGATGCCAGGAAGAGAAGTGTCCGAAGAGATCCAAGCCTGGATCGAAGATGTGAAGAACCTGAGAGCAAAGGGGACAGAGTCTGGGTCACTTGTCAGTGACCAGGGGCACGATAGACGAATGCCCACCAATGTCGGGTGCTTCAGATGCGAAGAGGAGAAGCTTGACTCTTCAGCCATGAGTACCAGGAGGCGTCATGGACAACCAGGAGCTGGATTTGAGCTGTCCCACAAAGGATGTCGAGTGCTGCAGTGTCAGTGCCCAGATTGGGCACAACAAGCCTTGGCAACAGCAACCCATGAAGGAAGAGGAAAGATGCTTCGGTACGGACCAGCAAGGTCCTGGGGACTCCCCAAGCAATGGAGAGTCGGTGCACGTCTGGAGCAACCAGGGAAGCCCCGTTAAAGTTAAAGTTGCCTTCACAGGGACCCACCAGTCAACGGACCAGGGATCACAAAGGTACCTCGAGCGAAAACACAAAGTGCCGGCTCATGGAACACTCGTGGAGTGTAGGTCAGCAATCTTCAGTGGAAAATGTGCTCGGGGTCTGGGCTACAAGTAACCCAATGCACTGCCTCAAAGGACGTCGAGAACCTGATGCACTTGCAAATGTACACGGTGTCCAGGGGTTCTGGTTCCATGGTACCCACGAGGGCTACGGGTCTCAGCTTTGCTGGGGACTCGAGTCAGCCTCTGGGAAGTCTGGAAACCCACCTCCTGTGTTGCAAATACTTCAGAGTCCGGTGAGAGCATCGGAGATGCAAACCGGGCAGATGCGTCTTTGGTGCCTGCCAAGCCGGGAAGTGACTTCTTTACTCCAAGGGAGTTTCTTAAGTCATCTAGTCGTGTAGATCATCGAAGTCCTGGGATTTCTGTAGCAGAGTTTTGTCCAGGTGTAATCTAAAATCCTGTAGCTAGGGGTTCCTTTCTGATACCCAAGGAAGGGGTTGGACATACTCTGGGGACCCACCTATGGGAGGGTCCGGAAAGAGGGGTGGCTACACCTATTTCCTTTGTCCAGTTTTGCGCCAGATCAGGGGCTGGTAGCCCCTGCAACCGGTTTGAGCTGGACTATGCACAGGTACACCAAATGTGCCCCCAGTGCAGACTTCAAAGCACTCCTGGAGTGCACCCACCCAGCCCTAATCCACTAAGGCCTGTCTGGGAGAAGATAACATCTCCCTGTGGCAGGAAATCTATTGTCCAAGCCTCTCCTACTAGAGTTTCGGTCAGCAGCAGAAGGCCAGACTCGTGTCTGTGGCTGTCAGCATCCATTTTGTGATGCCAGGGCTCTGTTAGCTGGTACCGGGTATACCGGTGCTGTCATGTCTCTCCCTCTAGAAGGGTGGGATCATACTCCCACACCAGTTACTGGTGTGGGGGTATGATTCCAAGCTGTTTGACACCAAACACGACATGTTTCTGTGCAGCCATCCCAAAGTTAGCATTTACCGCACTTAACAGTATATGGTCAGGCTGCATCACAGACAACCCCGTAGAATAGATTCCAAAGGCTGCAGAGGGGCTCTGCTCATGTATGGGCACCCTCTCACATAAAACCAAGCACCCTGCCTTCAGGATTGGTGCGATATAGTGAACCTATATCTCAGTAAGGGGTGCATGCGCCACCTTACCCAGGCTGCAGTAGCAGACCTGTGGTGTCATTTTGGAGGGCTTCCCAGGGGTGGCATATTACATGCTACAGCCTCTGGTAGGCCTCTGGGGTACCTATGCCCTGGGTACATAGTATCCATATACTAGGGACTTATAAGGGTACCCCAGAATCCAATCTGTGGTGTACCTAAGGTACATGGAATCAATTTAGAGAGGAAGCAGCTAGGCTGGGGTCCTGAATAGCAGGGCCCCAGCCAGACTAAAGTCGAAAAACAGTGAAACATCAGCAAAAAGTGGGGGTAACCATAAGAAGCAGATCCTACTCTCCTACAGCTTCTCCGTTGCCAACTTGTCCCTCCAGACACTTCCTCCACCGTTGGGTCCTCTCTACCCACTTTTTAAAAAGGAAACACTTTTGCGTGTTTTTCTACTTATCAGTTACCTACTTAACTCAAATTGGTAACTAAACAGAAAAAAATGCCTGTTTCATTTTGAAGGCATACTCACTTACAAATAACTCAAATGACTGTGCCAAGTGCTTATTTTTTTCTTTACTTTTGCTGCACAGCATCGGGAATACTGTGCAGCATGGCTAAAAACCTTTGGCAGAGAAAGCAGGTCCCAAAGAGGAAATACATTGGCTTTACCAATGCTTGTTTTTCTTGATCAAAGTTTATTTATTTAGAATGCTTGAATTTTGGGGATATTTTAATGAATGTTCGTTACAAAGCACAATTCAGGAATTGTAATACTCATGTCAGAACCTCTTTCAGAGGGCCATGGACTACGCAGGAGCTACTTGGCCTTATCTAGCGGGTTGAGGCTTTTTACTCCTAATGTCCCAGGGCCCAAACTACTATGAGTCCTGAGCAACTGGGCCAAGTACACCTTCAGCAATTGACTGTCAGCGGTAGCCCTGGTAAAGCAGTCTAAGGCTTCTCGAGGGAGAGGTAGATGCAGGGTTGAACATAGCCCACAACGCAAAACACGTTCAAATACTTGCTTTTATGAAAAAAGGTGTATTTAAATATATGAACACAAAGTGAAATATGGCATACACAAACAATGCAGGTAGATCTCCTGAGGTCAGGATTCTTGTTTGACTTAGGCAGTTCCCTGAGTCCCACTTCCTTTTCTATTGGTAGTGGTTATTGCCCATTCATGATAGGCAACATTGAGGTATGACCCACTAGCAGTTGGAGTCTTGAGAGTCCTACTTTCACACTTCTAATGTCAAAAGTGTTCAAGTGCCTATAGCACAATGAGGCAGAGCAAGTTTCCCTCGGCCCTTCGGCACTGTGATCATTCTTATTCCACTGGAACCCCCAGGAGTGTTCCACACTCAGAAGTCACAGAAGTCTGCAGCGGCTGCTGTTGGTGAGTAGCACTCTCGGTTTTGCAGAGGCTGTGGCTGGTTGTCCATAGTGCTATCTCCAGTCTTGTGATTAGTCCCTCCAATCCCTTCAGGAGGTAAGAGGCAGTTGTACAGGTTCAGATGCTTCAGTTGATGTGCGAGTGTTAGACCTGGCTTGCCCAGCGGGTTTATCCCCAGACTTTTTGACCTCCTGTTTTGGACCCTGTTTTTGTTGGTTTTGCACTCTGGGCACTTTACCACTGCTGATCAGTGCTAAAGCGCATATGCTCTTCCTGTAAATTGTATTTATGGATGGCTGATTCCATGATTGGCATATTTGATTTACTGGTAAGTCCCTAGTACAGTGCAATGTGTGTGCCCAGGGCCTGTAAATCAAATGCTACTAGTGGGGCTGCAGCACTGAGTGAGCCACCCACATGAGCAGCCTGAAAATGTAACTCAGACCTGCCACTGCAGTGTCTGTGTGCAGTTTGGTACTACCATGTCGACCTGGCAAGTGCACCCACTTGCCAAGCCCTAACCTTCCCTTTTCTTACTTGTAAGACACCCCTAAGGTAGGCCCAAGGTAGCCCCATGGGCAGGGTGCAGTGTATGTGAAAGGTAGGACATGTACTGAGCTGTGTGACATGTCCTGATAGTGAAAACAGTGTATTTCATTTTTCACAATCGAAAGGCTATCTATCCCGTAGGATAGAATGGGAGTTTATTTGTAACATCTTATAAATATAACTTCGCATTGGGACAAGATAGAAATATGGAGTTTAGTATGCCTGAATTCAGAATATAAAAATGCATCTTTTAGTAAAGATGATTTTTATGTTGTGTGTTTGAAAATACCACTTTTAGAAAGTGGGTATTTTCTTGTTTAGCCATCCTTTGTGCCTATGCTGGTTTGTGTATTGACTGTTTGTTTTGGCGTGACAGGGGATGGGGATGTACATTCTCTCAGACAGCCACCGTGGGAAGGGGGGGGTTGCTGTGTGTCCTGCCTCTCCCGAATGAGTCATGGCTGGGCAGAATAGATATGGGCTGCATTCAGAGTAGGGGGAGGAGTTCTCATTAGCACCTGAATAGGCCCGGTCTGCATTTAGAGTGGTGGGAGGCGATTTCCCTTGCACCTGAATAGGCCCTGCCTGCCTTACACATTGCTGTCTCCATCTCCTGCCGGGCAGCTGCACCAGAGAGGACAGAACTGGTTTTGGCTGGGCAGAGAGCTTCTCTGCCACGAGAGAACAAAGGAATTTGTGCTATAAAAAGTGGGGCCCAGACCCCTGAAATTTAGAGCACTGCTGAACTAAGGAACCTGTCAGGAACAAGAAACGGGAAAGCTGGAGGTGGAGTAATGCCCCTGTGCTGTGTGCTGTTGGGGTTGGCCTGCAGTGGTTGCTTTTGTCTTGGGCAGTGAAAGAAAGGACTGGAGTGTGCTTTCATCATCCTGCTGTTAGAGTTTTCTCCAAGGACTTGAAGTAGAAGAACCTTTGCCAAGGAGAAGAGCTGGAGAAACTGAGGAGTAATACTGCCCCTGAGTTGTTTGCTGTCTGGGGTTGGCCTGCAGTGGCTACTTTTTGCCAAGGAAAGGAGAAAGACTTTGCTGTGTGCTGTGTCCCCTGCTTGAGGAAGATCTCCAAGGGTTTGAAATAGAGCATGCCTCCTGTTCCGAAGTCTCAGGGACAGAAAGACTTCACTCCCAGTCCCCCCCTGAACTCCTTTGCTGGGAGGTCTGACCTACTGAGAGGTGCCTACCAGTGTTCTGGACCTCTGGAGGTTGTTTTGGGACTGGAAACTGCAAGAACTGTGAAAATCAACTGTTTCCGACTCATCGCAGTGGTGCGAGAAGAATTTTCTGACGCATTGCCGCCGCCGCCGAAGCGGCGCAGCGCCTGCTCGCAGCTGAAGTGTCTGCTGTGTGATTAATCCTGTGCACCGATCTCCGACATCACAGCACCAATTCTGACACAGGTCCTGTTGGAGAAGAACAGACACATAGAGGGAACGTGGCTGAAATCCTCGCAGCGCATCCCGGGTTTTCACGTATTGCACTGGATCGTCACGCACCGCATCGAAGTGTCAAGTCTGTCACATCGTTGGGTGGATACAGTAAGAAACCAACGCATCACCTCCCCACGCAGTAAGAAACCGACTCATCACCTCCTCTCCTGTAAGGAACGGACACATCACTTCCCCTGCGCAGCAGTAAGGAACGAACGCATCACCTCCCGTGGAACAAGAAACGGACGCATCACCTTCCCTGAGTGTAAGGAACCGACACAATACCTTCCCTGTGACCCTTTTTGCTTGCCTTTTTTGACGCATCCCAGGTACTTTGTGTAAAAGTGTTGCATCCCACATTTTCTTGGAACAGAACTGTTTCTATCTTTTAAAAAATCATATTTTTAGTACTGTATTGTGTTTTTTTGTCATTTTGGTCTTGTTTGGTTTAGATAAAGATTACGTATTTTTCTAAACTGGTGTGGTGTCCATTTGTTTTCACTGTATTACTGTATATGTTCACAAATGCTTCACACACTGCCTCTGAGATAAGCCTGTCTGCTCGTGCCAAGCTACCAAGGGGGTGAGCAGGGGTTATTTTAGAAGTGTATCCCCCTTACCCTGACTAGGAACAAGGGTCCCTACTTGGACAAAGTTACCTCCTACCTCTGCCAACTAGAGACCCCCATTTCTAACAGCGAGCATTCGCAAGTCACCACAGCGCCTTCTATCTTAGCACTGGTGAAACAAGGTCACAATCCTTGCTCTTCATTGCAGCCCACCAAGACTTTACCTTTCACATGGGCTACAGCCCAATCAACATGGCAGTAATTCACTCTTCCCTGTGGCCCCCTCTGGCATACGGGGTGGGTGACTTGAATCTATCCACGGGCGACAGCCAGATCAGTACAGAAGCCATTTCCTCACAACTCGCTACGGGGATTCACACGCCAGGATCTTCCATTGGATTTTGCTCCCTCCCAGCGCTTTCCTCTTCCTCACATAGTGCACTGGTCTTGGCTAGCAGGCAGGCACTGGTGCTCCAGGATTCAGGACAGGTTGCCTTAGATTTCTCTGGGTGATGTCCCCTCACCCAGCTGGAAGACTGGCAGGCCTTAGCCCAAGTCCTGGTCACAGGTAAAAGTCTTGTAAAACTTCTCCTCCTCAACGCACAACCTGAATAGCTGCTTAACAGTTCACAATTTTGAATGCCTCAAACCCTCTTCTTATAGTCCATTTCCAGGGGGAACAACCTTTACAACGAAACTTTGACAACGCGTGCAGTTACATCGCGGATTTTACAACGAACGCGATGTAACCACGCGATGCCATTACAACGCAAGTCTTTACATCGACTTGCGCTAGATGGTGTGCTAACATTACAAATAGTGTAGTTTACTATCCCAACACCTTCCCTACTGTTAAGTGGACTGGAGTTGGAATAGTAAATTACGCTTTTCTAATGTTAGCACGCCATCTAGCGCAAGTCGATGTAAAGACTTGCGTTGTAATGGCATCGCGTGGTTACATCGGTTCATTGTAAAAACCGCGATGTAACTGCACGCGTTGTAAACACACGCGTTGTTACGTCATACATCCATTTCCAGACACCAAATGCCATTTAGCGTCTGAGTCTTTGAAGTTTGTGCTGAGTGCCTACTTTCTTTTGAAGTGCCCATTTCTCTGTTCTGCCCTTACTCCAGAAAGCATTTTGTCACAGTAGAAGCACCTCCAAATCTGATAGCTCTGCAAAATATGCCATGGAAGTGACTAGAAATACACACACCTGGATGTCAACTATAGTAATATGTGCATCACAAGGGTACCCCAGGACCCCTTCCCTACTCTTTAAGAATTTTTTTATCAGCCCCCTCTCCTTCCTACGATATGCACAGGCCTCTTTCCAGTGACCTCTCTCAGAATGCTAGAGCACCCTTTGACGTTTACCTTCTTTCCTCCAGTGGGGGAGGAGATCCTCTACATCCTTATGTTCTTCCAGTCAGCCCTTGGGTTCCCAGCATGGAACCCAGAATCTTCAATGTACTTTATCACTCAGAGGCACACACACACACACACAGCATACACATGCAACATGCATGCTGCACAAAACTACATACTAAATTGATGTAGGTCAAGGATGAGTTAAACACAGAGCAGCGGAACATTACATGAGTGGGCCTGTAGGCCTCACTTCAGGGATACAGGTAGAAAAGGCCCGTTCACTCTTTCTGATCACTGCACTGTAGCTGCCATCACCGCACTCGTGCTACCTAACTCCGATTAAAGGCTGTAGTCTTTTCCCGTCATGAGGATAGCGCTTTGAGCACCTCTTCCGTGTCAAGAAGACAGCCAATCATATGAAATAATTCTGAACACATGCTCCAGTTCTGTCCATGTTATTGTGAAATTCTGGTTATATTATTTAAATGTGTATCTAAATTCTGCAAAATCTAACGTAACAGTCAACTATTCTACAGTTGTGAACTAAATAATGGCAACACCACAACATGTGTTTCAGGGCACCAACTACTCTCAAGCAATTCCATCAATTGTTATTTGTCCCTACCCCATTTTTTTTATTTTTTAGGGGCCCAGTACATACACAATAGTCTATTTTTAGGAATACATCATATTAGTAAGAATATACAATTGGTAAGAGGAGCCGAATTGTCTCAGGAAAGCACCCAAACTCTGTATCACATTGTCATATGTATTTGGTGTAACACTGCCAGCCTTACGTTATTATTTGAGACTTACATGATATCAATATGTTCACTTATGTTTTCGCTGTCCAATCTACCCTTTATAAATCTTGTATGATTACAATTAATATATGCATAAATCAACGTACTCGTTGTACAACGATTTATGTAAAAATCTTAATATCTACATCACCAAGGGTGTATTGTCCTGTGATTCTTGAACTTTTCAAAATCTTCACCATGTAATGGAAGAAATGTAATCAAGGTATGCTTAATAGCCACTGACTATACCTTTTAATCAATTCTACAAACATAGAGAACAAAACAGGTTTGACCTGTTCGAGACATAGGTAGTAAAAATTGATATTGAACCAACTTGAACCAAGAGAATCTTCCCTCCTATAGCTCTTATTTTATTTGTATTTTCCCCTTCTGCAATAGCCTCATATAGCGAGTCCGCATCTTTGCTAGATAATCTTGAGAAATACCAAATCAGAGAGAAAGGTATCTATAACTCGCCAATCTACTGAGGCCTCGGGCTGATAACGTATTCTATTAAGCAACAAAATGACTATTTGGACATCAAGTAGACTGCTGTTTCTATTCTTGATCTCATGAATGTTATTAGATGATGCTAATTTTTAAGGCGACATGTCAGTATCTTCCTACTCTTTTCTACAGTTTCCCAAAACTTTTGGTTAGACCTCAAAATTGCATATTAATCTTTAAAGGGTCAAGTCATATCCATATTATTTCTTAGTAATTTTTTCTAAGTCTGCTCTCTTGATGTCTTTTAAGTTTTTTGATGCTGCTTTTCTTTTTCCTATTTGATGCCTTTTCATCAAACCCCTTTCGCCTACCTTGTTCCGCGGGGATCCTCGCTCAGTCCCACCCTCTTTAATGTGTATGTTGCGGAATTGGACCCATAGGTCTATTCCTTCGGCTTTGCTTTAAATTCATATGCGAATGACACACACATTCTGCTCTCCACCTCTAACACCTCTAAGGACACAAGTCATCGCATTCAAAACTGTATGAGACACATTAACACCTGGATGAGCAATCATTGTCTCAAGCTTAATGCTGGAAAGACTGAGGTGATTCTCTTTGGCAACAACTCAAACTTCTGGTCAGCTTCTTGTTGGTCTGCAGAAATGGGGCCCCTCCCCGCTCCTACTAGCAAAGCTAAAAGCTTGGGAGTCATCATAGACGATCGTCTAAATTTAGGCTAACAAATCAACGCGGTGGTCTCCTCTCCTTATAACACGTTACGAATCCTTAAGAATATACTAATTTTTCCTTCCTACTTCTGTTAATAAGTCAGTTATTTCTACTTTAATTTTATCCAAAATAGACTACTGCAATGGCCTTCATAATGGCTTGCAGGATCAGTACTTGAACAAACTACAAGTACTTCAGAATTCAGCAGCAAGACTACTACTTGGACTTCCTAGACAACAGTCAGTTTCTCTCGCACTGAAAGACCTTCATTGGCAGAAGGTCAAAAACAGAATTAAATTCAAGGCTCTTTGTCTTACTTACAAAGCTCTTCACAACTCCGGACCTATCTTCTTGAAGAAAGTCTTATCTTGGAATACTCCTACCAGACTCTAAGATCCTTAGGCTCTTACAAAGTTAATCCCATCAGATTCAAGAAAGCTAAAAGTGGAGGAAGCAGATTGATGGTGGGAGCATCCATATCATGGAATCTCCTTCCGCTCTCCTTAAGGTCAGCCCCCTCTTTACTTCAATTCAGGAAACATCTGAAGACCTGACTTTTCTATCAGTAGATTCTTTCTTCCTTTCGCTCATCTTTGCTCAAAGGACTAGCACCAAGACACCTCCGGGTATACGTTGCGCTCTACAAATTGGTTAGCATAGCATACTCCTTAAGTACTTTTTCTTTTTTTTCTTAGTTGGCCAATAGTTTTTCAATGTACCTCTGATATATGCTTTTTAAAGACTTTCAGCGAGTGTGTGCACAAGCAACACTGCAGCTGTTAATATTTGCATGTAAAAATCCTTGCATGTCTGGAATAAAATAAATATAATCTTTCTGTAACGCCCTGAACGTCTCTGGATCGTTTAACAGACACGATAATGAGAACGCAACCACTTGTGAAGGTTTAGTTATTTTAATGAAGGCAAAAATAATACAAGGAATAAACAAAGGTTATAGTCACTGGAATCCTCCAGGCTAAGTACGTTACCAGCCCACAGCACGGATGGTCCTAACCGTCCTCTGCATATACGCCGATCCCGGCGTATGCCAACAGAGGGCAGAAATGAAATGGCCGACAATGCCAATCGGCAGGCTGTGAGGGGCACGAAGAGTGTTGGGGAGAATCGAGGAGTCAGGGAAACATCCAGCCGGGGTCTCTACCTGAAGGGAGCAGCCGCTCAACCTCTTCCTCAGACTGCACCGGGACGCGGAGTCACCTCCTGGTGATGCGTCACCGATACCCCAATCACAAGCAAAGAAGACTGAACCGAGAGCAGCCGCTCGATCGATCCCGTGGACTTCCGAGTCTGTAACGCGGCAAACACCTCCTGGTGTACGTTACAGCTGGCAGTCCCTGTATCTCTGGTCGGGCTGGGAGTTACGACTCCAACCAGCAAAAGCGCCACTGCGCTTTGACTCAGCCGAGTCAAAAAGCGAAGCTCAATGGTTATCCGGTAGAGCTTCCGGGTCCTTCACAGGTGACGATGGGGCAAGACACGGCCCAGGGAGTAACGACTCGACCTACCTCCGTTCTTGCCTTACTGGAGCACCACTCCGGAACACTGCTCTTCACTAAGCAGGTACGTCGGTGTAAACACAATATCCGACAGCGTTGTACCTCCCGGTTCCTCCCTTTATAGGGCGTGTTTTCCTTGAGTTATGTAACAGCTCTCCTGTTTACATAAGGGCATGTTTTCCTTGAGTTATGTAACAGCTCTCCTGTTTACATAAGGGCGTGTTTTCCTTGAGTTATGTAACAGCTCTCCTGTTTACATAACCTCTCAACCGCTAAGCATCCTGGGAGATGTAGTCCGTTTTCGCTGGTTACCGTTTTCCTCCCCTCGCATGACAGGAATTCTTGACACTTTCTAATAGAAAAAGCCTCTTTTATGTTATGTGCTATAAAGGCACCTAAAATTCTTAACCCAGAAATATACATAGCAGCAATCATACAGTCGATGAATTTGGTATTGGTATAGTTAATATCTTTTGCCAACCTTCATTACAGCTAGGAGAACAACATGTGCAATAGTAAAGCGAGTTTCACTTACACACAGAATGGATAAGGCATAGGAGAAGCAGCCACACTGCAGGCTAAATTCCAGTTACTGTGCACAGCGCAAAAAAATATCATATTAACTCCCCATCAGTGACGTATCATACTTACTCCCCATCAGAAACTTAAGATCAAGGAGCACTGTGATAATCTGCCATTTTTGGGCAAAGTGCAAGCAAGAGGGTAGAATAACTCTAAAAGTTCAATGACTTTTGCACTGGTAGACTCTGTGATCAGGTTTCTAGCGACACAACAAGCATCTGAAGGTTTGAGAATAACCTTACATCTGACATATTTAGGTTGCCATTTGGGAGTCACAGCTTCACAATAGGGCAACTAATCATCCCACCTGTCAACGGTGACTGATCCCCGGCATATAATTCGCTGCTATAAATAGATTTTAAATTACTCCTGTCCAGATACTCCAGTTACTCTGCACTAAACATAAAGCAGCTGTAGCATTTCTTGGGGTCCAGGATGGTCAAATTTACCTGTGAGTGCCATTTAGCTCTCATCAGTGACTTCAGCTTCGACAACCACAACTGTGGAAAGCTTCCTGAAGCGGACCTAAGGCAATGTGTTTAGAACTTTTCAAAACCTAACAAATAAATATCAACTTTTGGCTCTAAAAGTGGTTTCCATCAATTCCAGTGCAAGAAGGTAACAGCTCTTAGGACACGGGCCCTGGGCTGAGATCTTGTAGGATGTAGTGCTTATCAGGCATTGGAGGAATTGGAGGCAGTTGACGTATTTCCGCTAGTCGACACACACTACAAGACGAGCAGTTCCCTACTCAATCTCTCTCGCTTGGGTCCTGCTTCCCACATGGAGGCAGCAGAGTGCTCTTCAATATCGGTTAATACGACCTCCTGTGCTGCAGCCAGACACACAGGCGACTGACGGGCGCGTGCAGGAGGGCGGGCTGGTGCCGGATGCTGCGCAGCAAACAGACGCCTGTTTTGTCGCCATTCATCTTGAGCCAGC
Source organism: Triturus cristatus (assembly GCF_964204655.1). Classification (NCBI taxonomy): domain Eukaryota; kingdom Metazoa; phylum Chordata; class Amphibia; order Caudata; family Salamandridae; genus Triturus; species Triturus cristatus. Next base: position 412,108,822 of record NC_140595.1, read on the forward strand.
TGGATCTCCACCAGCCAGTCAGCGCTCAACGTCTCTGACTTAATTGGGGACAATCGTTTCATGTTTTCTTGGCCAGTGTATATTTGATCGTTGATAATGGTGTTCTTTTAAATAACGTTCTTCCTTACTTGACATTTGGCATCTAGGTTATTCAGTGCTTTCAGTACTAGTATTGAAGCTCGCCATCTTATGACACTGTGCACAGGACCTATGCAGTATTTATGCACAGTCCCTGTACCAATCTTTATCACCTTGGTTTCGTATGTTTTTCAACGACTGAACCCTTAGCTTTTCAATTTTATTATTGTTCAAAATGGTGTAAAAACTTAGTTATGTTTGAGAATTTCTCCCTTCTGTCGCCACGAAATGAAAAGTTGTTGATAAAAACGCCAAAGTGGTTGTTTGTGAGGTAACAAGGGAAAAAACGTTGTACTAAGTTTCACAATTATGAACTGCCTTATTTTCAATTCCATTCTTTAATGGAAAGTCCGCACCTTTTTTAAATGGTTTGTTGAAATAATTAGATATGCTGCTGTTTCACAAACATTGCCCCAGCCTTTAGAGTGAATAATAAAGCGGCTGAATGAAGTATTCTGATCAGAGTACACGGCTATGAGCTATGTAACAGGTTTTACGCTAGTCGCGCCATGATGAATCGGGTTTATTTCCAGCATGCAGAGTGTATGTGCCAAAATGCCAACACATGCTGAATTATTGCAGTGACTTTGGCATATGCATAAGCTGGCATCTGTTACAATAGTTGAATATTTGTCAACAATGTGTGTTTTCAGTGCATATTACTGGCGCACGTCCACAAAAAGTAAATAAGAACCAGCAGGCCATCAAACTATAATGAGTCTAAAATACAAAACCAGTATGACTGAATTGGAAAGGGGACTTGTCAGGATCCGCGTAGCTTGGCATGAGTGGGAGGGTGGTTAAATGGATGAGAGATTTTAGCTGAGCTCCCACAGTGTCAAAATCTAGAAGTTTAGAGAGATGGAACAGTAGTCCTTGCAGGACACATCGGCTCACCTATGGTAGCGCTGGGCCTACTCGCAGGCTTAACTTGGCTGGAGGTCCTGCAAAGCGTACCAATCCGCAAGTACATATGAACCCCATTTAAAAGCTGTGGGGCAAAGTGCAACAAAATGGTGAACTATTGAGTCGGTTGGAAGAAACGTGTGGTGAAGTTGTTGGGGAGTTAAAACAGATGGCATATTTTCCTGGAGGCAGACCAATCCCAGTCTGGCAACAAACCTCATTGGGTTGAGTCCCCAGTACTGTGCCCTCCAAAGTGCAAGCATGTTGTTTCAAGTTGTTTCAATCCCTCCCCAGTATGACCTTGTCAGCACATACTCAGCACATGCTGACTGCCCCATCACACAGCTCCCCTCACACAGGATGAACATTGTGAATGTTTGTCTGTTCACCTCTTCCTCTACTCCAAATGGCTTATTCAGGTCCTTACTCCACATATCATTTGTAATATGAGTTACATTTATTTGCGTTTCTTCGCAGCTCCCCCAAAAGGCGAAATACTAAGGCCTCATTATGAGTGGCCCTGAGCAGTAGCCCACACCTGGTAACTTTGGGCTCAGAAGAACTCGATTTGAAGCATTGTGTCAAGCTGCTGCGGCTGATGGCAGATGCTGGACTGCCCCCCCCCCCACCTTCTCCTAAACAATAGCGAAGCAGACAATGCTGCCATCCCACTCCTCACATATTCTGCATCATCATACTACTGCCACCCTGCAAAATGGTCCTCAAAATAGCCCCAGCATCCATTTACCATCTGTGGGTCTGCACATTATTCCCCATTGCGAGAGAAATAGCTAATAATGCATAATTCCTTTATTTAGATGTGGGGATACCTGCTATAACTAGAGATTATCTGAGATTCTGTGACTCTCCCATCCCAAAATATACCTGTGCCTAAATCTAGGGAGCTCATAAAGGGCATATTTCAATTCAGACTGGGTTTTAAACCTCTGCTTTGCGTGCTTTAGATTAATGTGTGGTACTATGGTTGCACATGACATAAAAAAAATCAATATTACCAGACTTTTGCTAATATCATACATATTTTAGTCACATTTTTATGATTTTTGGGGGTGGGGGATGGAGTAAGATTATTTTTTTTATACTTTTACGTGATTGAAGATGTAATATTCCGACACAAGTGAGTGGTTGATTGAAAAGCATTTTTTGTTGTAAGGAGTGGACCATTACTTAAATGTAAGGGGCACTTTCGGAGGTTTGTGGTGGAAGAGACCTGTGGCTCACTGCATCTACTAGGAGTTATTTTAATTCTACAGAGTTGGGACATTATCAATTGTCGAGAATCCACTGACTGGAGGGATTAATTGTAGTGACGTCCTGATGAATAGGGTTTTGTTGCAAATTTTATTCTAACACCTGGTGGTGGATAGAAATTAATATTTACCAAAGCACTCTTAGGCAGTCCAAGAAAAATGTATCATATCCATTAAGGTAAGGATTCTAGTAGATTGAGTTCAATTCGATCTTTATTTGATGTAAAGTGTTCAGCAAGACACAGTATATACATTAACAGCCGACACGTGTTTCGTCAGAGAGGTAACTTCTTCAAGGCTCCTAGTACTAATGATCAGGGGGCATATGTATCAACATCTCCATTTGCGATTCTCAAATAGCGATTTTTTTGAGAATCGCTATTTGAGAATTGCAAAATGCGATGTATTTAAAAAATTGCACAACTTTTGCGATTTCTTAAAATTCCTTAATTGCGATTAGCAAATTCCGAAATCACAATTAAGGAACACCTTCCCATTCCTTCCTATGGGCCAGGAGGCCCATAGCAATGAATGGGAAGTCCTTCTCAATTTGCGATTCGCTATTTGCTAATCGCAAATTGAGAATATTTTCAAAGGTGCAAGGGTGTCATGATGACACTCTGATGCACCCCTGAAATCAGCATGTGTGCACATATGGCGCACATACATGCCCTAAGGGCATGTATGTGCACCACATGGCACTTTGAAATATGCAAAAAAGTGCATATTTCAAAGAAATCGCAATTTACCACCAACTTGAAGTTGGTGGTAATTTGCGATTTCTTAAGGAGAAATCGCACAACTTGGGTGCGTGTTACATTGCATTTAAGAAATCGCAATTTGCGATTTCTTAAATGCTTACGCAAACTTAAGAAATCGCAAATTTAGCGATTCCTTAAGATTGCGAGGCTGAAATGCCTCATACATCTCCTTTTGCGATTTTGTATTCGCAAACGCTGTTTTTTTGCGATTCGCAGCGTTTGCGAATACAAAATCGGTTGATACATATGCCCCCAGGTCCAGTAAAACGTCAATGGATTTCAGTTTGCAAGGTGGAGGCCAGGGAAGGTAAATGTTGAAATAATGAAACGGTCCCAAAAGCCAAATGCAATTGATGGCAAAGACAGAGACTTGTATATCATACAATAACCACAAGGGAAATGAATCTGGTGTTTGGGTGCAGCTCAGGGAGCTTGTCATGTAAAATCTTTAGAATGAAGTAATGACCCTGAGCTATGGTGGCACTCCAAGTAAAAAGATATCCCTGGAAATTTTTTTAGTGGGATCAGTTCAGAGTAATATCACTTATCCGTGGTGGAGAAGCCCAATTAAGAATGGAGTTACCCGAGAGACATATGAGAAATGTAGCGGTTCCCTTGCCCCGTATGTTGACTAAATAGTAAAGGAGACCTGGTAAGCTCCTTGAGAGCATAGTGAGCTCGACAGAAAACCAAGTCCGTAGTAAAATGGTGGATATTTCAGGCCGGCTGAAGTGAGATTATGAAACTGATGGTATAATACCACTTGTACAGAATGGAAAGGGTTATTAGAGTGATGTTATGTTGTTTCTTTAGCAAACCGTTGAGGTTCTGATGGAGCGCGGGTCACCAGCTCTGGTCACTCATACACCTAATACTCACCTGGGCCCAAACCTCATTCACACAATAAGCTAGTAAACCCTGCTGGCATCAATTTTGAGTAATGATATCTGTAATTTTGTTTATTCACCTTTACCAAGTCTTACCAATTCTATAACTTTTGTTTCATTTCCTCGACGAATCAGGTTGCTGAGTTACTTTAAGGTAGAATGACATTTACCTCTTTACTCTGAATAACCACAGACTCAAGACATTTTGAAAACCTTTATCTAAATTAATTTGTGAGTCAAATTTCAATTACAGTAACCATCTTCATTTCAAGAGGCAAAAATACACTAATAATTTCATAGCAAACTAAATGATCAATGATGACAGTACCTAGAAGGGAAAACAATGAAAAGGACAGCATAGGCATAAAGGATAGATTTTCTAATTAAATTTATCTATTTGTCAAGAGGAACCCAACTCCATAATGGGGGGCCAGAATGGAATCTCCAAAGCAGGTCACAGGTAGAGGAACAGGCAGATTCAGATCTGGAAGGATATCTTCTTCTAAAGTACAATGCCAGCATTGCACCCCTCTCTGACACTACTCTCCTCGGTCGTCCCTTTTCTACAATCCCTCTAGATGAATAGATTTATCGATCGGTATCTCAAACTCTCGGACAGAGTTTCTGGCAGCAGCAGGGTCTGAGACAGCGTCTCGGACAAGAACTGGAGCAGCAAACGCGTTGGGTCAGTGACGAGTCGGAATGACAGATCTGACAAGTCGGACAAGGTATCTAGCTATCTTACCTCAATTATACTGTTCTTGATTCATGTACCACCACCCCCAAGTATCAATTCTTATGTTTTCCCTTATTCTGATTGGTTGGGATGAGGAGGTGAGGTCATCACACCACTTAGAATTGTAACATTTTCTCCATGAACCATTGTCTATGTGCCCGCCCCTTAATTTTCTTTTCCCATAGCTTTATTCCCACATGCATTTCACATTACTCAGTAAATTAAACATTTTATTCAACATTATTGCTTTTGCTGGGGTCATCAGTTGAATTTCCCATGCTTCTCCATTCAAGGTGTCCTTGGCTAAGTGACACGGGTGCCGTCATTGTTTTCGGCCAATCTTTATGAGCATGCGCTTAGTAGGGATTCCAGTCACCCTCCGAAGCCCAAATAAGAACTAATAACAAAGTCAGAAAAAGACACGTTAGAACACAGAAACAAATGATTTTACTGCATACCACTTATCTCTACTCTATCCTCATTTACTTATTTAAATGTTTTGCATTAGTGTTTAATACAACTTACGAGGTTTAGTTTATCAGCAGCAGGTGTATTAGCATGTGAGTTCGAAGCGGCCATTTTTAGTGCCATTCCGCAGCTGCAAATGTTTCTCACCAAAAGCGACAGAGTCATACTACGTAGATGCAGTAGACGCATGCGCAATAGAAATCCCGCATTTTGTCGGCCAGTTTAGGACATTCAAGTTACGGGTTAGTAATGCACATAGGAAAGCTTCCCCTGGATAAATGAGTTTGTGATATTTAGCAGTTTTAGTATCCACAAATCAGATTGATTACATTGTTACATGTTATTTGAGAGGATTGAATCCAAGCAAGTTTCTTTTACGAATCCTTGCTCCATCAGTTCATATAGCTGAAATGGGATAGAGCAGAGCATGTGGGACACAAGATAATTCCTAGTAAGAAGAAGGAGTCCAGTTTGTGTCTAAAATTATTGATCATTATATTATTAACTGGTGAGTGATCATGGTCACACTTGGGAATTCCAGAGAGTGTGTGTTTGCTACTCCTGGAAGAATGGTAGCCATTATATAATAAGTATGAGAGTAAGTTCGTGGATATATGTGAAGGATTAGACAATATAAATGGTCAGTTGAAAGAACACCATGGGATGTTGGTGCAATGTATGTGGTTTTAATTAAACACTAGCATTAGTTGTAGGATGTATCTTCAAAGCACTAGTTAGGGTTTTTTATAGGATCCTTTCGACAGATTTTTATGTGCCAATATTATGGATGTATTTTGTATGTCATTTGATTTTTGCAAGTCTTACATTTAATATGTTTTCATTACTTTTCCTATAGATATTGTATGAAAATGTACTAGGGTGGAAATATTTATATGATAGTTCTGAGGAAGGTGGTTGTTTTAAGTAGTTTTCACTGAAATGCATTGACTGAATTTGATGGCACGATCGGGGTGCACTGGTGATCCCTACGTGTTACTAAATGAATTCACGGACACCCGGTGACACAAAGAGTAGATGTGTTTTTATTGAAAAGACTAATTGTATTGTCTTAGAAGATCTCTCCTATTATGTATTGTTTGTATGTGATAGAATTATAACCTTATATATATTTCTAAACGTCTATGGTATTTGGTTGTGTTGTATTTTGTAAGCAATTATGAATGTGCATAGATTGAGGTGAGGGTGATTGCTTGTGGGTTTAACATTTACCTAGGGGAGCTTTTAGGCTTTTGATTGGTCCATGAACATAACCTGGGTTAGGACAAGCTACAACCACACCCCTTCCTGCTTCTGGATTCCCCCATCCCTCTGATCTACCTTCCATTGCTGCACCAACATGACTAAAGTTCCAGTTCAAGCATCAGGTCTTGGAATTGTTTTTAATTCGGAGAGAGTCAAAGTATGGTCACTCTTCTTAAAAAAGTAGTACAAAATAGTTCCCCACATCTTTGCCTTTAAACAAAAAGTTCAGTCAAAAAGATGTAGAAAATGGAGCGATTAGTATTAGAAACTGAAAAAGAGTTGCAAATGTGGAAAGTGGAGAAATGTATTCCCTTTCAGGAGTAAGCAGTGGTAAAGACAGGCACAGCAGTAGAGTCTATTGAGGGCCAATAAAGCCAAAAAGTTTGAATATGAGTGCTTTGGAGAAATATGTGCTATTTACCACACTTGTTGCAGTGGCTGGAATTTCAGGGATGCACTGAAGAGCAGCAGTCATACCTTAAACCCTTAAAATGGACCATAACCTGTGTATTTTGGTGTTCTCCTCTTTACAATCCACATGTCCAGGTATTCACTGACCATTTTGTCCATTAAATTGAAGGTTGTTTTCGGAGGGACAAGCTCTCCTTGGCAAGCTATCTGTGAGGGGGTCTGGTCAACTATAACTGGGAGATGGGCACATTTCCAAAAAGATTTGGCAATGCCAATCATTTAGGCTGTGATATGATGGACTAAGTAATAGACAGCACATAGGTAGCTATAGTTTTTTAATGTCCACATATGATAAATGTTGTAATGCTGCTGCACATGAACCTTTTTGTTTGCGTGCACATGTAAGCATGTGTGTGTGTGTGAGTTTATGTGTTTTTGGGGGTGTTGGAGAGAGAAGAAGCTTGAATGTCTGTCATTGAAATTCTCTGCCTTGGAGAAGCTAGCAATGCCAAAGCACCTGAGTTGTATATTAGTGAAGCTTGATGAACACATTTTATCTATTCAAACCCCAAAGCGGTTAGGATTATGAAAGGAGGAGGATGTGTTGCAAAGAAGGGACAGCGCCCAGACGGCGAGTTAATGGAGATTGCTCGTGTGTGTAGGAGTCCCTCACCCCCCCCCCACACACACACATACAACAGGTACATCACAGGCATCAGTAATGCAAACATCCCTCACACATGCAGATGTTTAGCAGAGGTACTAGAAGTACTAGTAGTAGTTGCATTTCAATATCATTGCACACCTCTGACAAGGCCAAAGTGCATTAACAGACTGGTATTGTGCTGCATAGTGGGGAGTGTTTGGTTGATATGGTGTTGCATTATGGGCTATGTGGGAAGTATGTAGGTGTTGTGCATGAATGACCAGAGCAGTGTTATGTCAGATCTTAAATTACAGTGTTTGATGGTAAAGTGGTGGGAAATCAGTTGTTATTAGGCAGGATAAATATGTTACAATAATACAGCACACAGTGTTCATCAATAAGAGAAGGATATAATAATGCCATCTGTGGCCTCTGAGCATTTATGATTTCATGAATAAAGGAGAAAGGGGTGCTGTTGGTAGAATCACCATTTTGAATTGGGAGCTTCATTGATAAAAATCCAGCAAAATACGAATCGCTGATTTCTCTCCTCCAAAAAAACACACAGATTAGCGCCATTTGTGATTATCCCCGTGATCATTGACAACTGACACTCCCAAGAATCATCTCTGCTGTCACTACACGAACCCCCCTTCCTGAGATCACCTCTAGCACAACAGGTCAACCCTTTTCTCACTTCACTGTATCTCTGCCCAGATGCCATCACTCATGCATTAAGTCAGGGACTCACCCTCCTCCATTCATCCAAAGCATGACACCTATCCCTACTTAAACTCAGCTCCATAGCCTTGCGCTGCTCAGTGAGACTTATCTACACCCACCCCCTGATTTTTGTCAGCCCTCCTACAACCATGAAATGATAGAAGAGGGCCATTAGTAGAGTACAAAGATAGGCCGCCTTCTCTGCCAGAATTAAGGTAACCACAGTATCCACTTTGGGCATAAGTATAGGTCTTATATACAGCTTGGTGGACTGCTCGCTCACCTGCAATGTTAGAGGAGGTCTTACTTCCTCCAATCTGGTGGACTGCCGCCTGCCATGTTTACAGATCTGCACTGGCCTGGCAGAGATCTCTGTGCCTTCCAAGTTTTATGTGGCCTCTCAGCAAATATTTCTTTTTACAAAAACATGCTCCCAAAGCAGGAGATTTGTGTTGTATAGAAATAGAAATGACCCTTTCACCATGAGTATTTTTGTTATGAGCTGACAACTGTGGAGATAGATTGTGGCACTGATCAGTGATGCTAATCCACCACTCTCTGGATGAAAGGGAAAGTGAAACACAGATGGGTAACTTCCATGTTAGAATTTGCCGTTGAGGAAAATGGGGTTAGGGAGGCAAGAAAGAGAAAGACTGGAGTTGGTTACAGTGGTATTATCTAATATTAGTGCACATCCAATCTTCTCCCTTAAGGACTTTACTTTGGCTTCTCACAAATGTGGCTCTTAAATAGAACACACAAATAATATTAAAATGTCACAAATGTTTGAGCTTTTTGGGGAATTACTTGGTAAGGATGCATGCTTACTTGATGCTCCAATATTGGTGCAGTTGATGACCCCAGAGTTCCTCACCAGACTCAGAAGCACCAGCAGTACACACATTTGAAGGATTCCAACAAACTTGGAAGAATAAACAAGTAATTTGTAATCACAGTCAACTTAAATACCAGAGCAAAAAAGAGAAAAAACGAGGAGAGGGCAGGGAAACAGAACAACAGTGCGAAGGGGAAATAACGTTCAACAAACTTTTCAGCAGTGGGAAGCACTACAACAAATTAAATTGCATGGCAAATTCTCCCATCCGACTAATTCTACTTAACCTTACTTGGAAGTCCACCTTTTCTATGAGATTACACCAGATGTTTTACCTTTTGCTTGAGTCTATAGTTTTGCTGGCTTAAGAACTCAGTGCACTTTACCCTTGCTAACCAGGAGAAGAATGCCTGAGCTCCCCCTTTAAACATGGTTTAATTGGCACATTTAGTTAGCCTATAAGTCCCTACCATATGATGTTGAATGTGAACTCAGGCCATGGAAGTTAAATGCCACTAGCGGACTGCAGTAACTATTGTGCCATTCAGTTGCAGGGCAAACATGACTTTAGACCAAACCTGTGTATCTTGACTGCTGCAGTGTTTACCCTAGAGTTAATCCTTTCAGAATAACCCTTTTTGAGAGGCGAACACCTTCTTTTAAATATTATAAGTAACCCCATGTAGGTCTTGCAGCACACAAGGTGGGATGCATGGTATTTAATATTAGCATGTCCATATAGTGACAAGGCCCAAAAAGCTTTCGATTTTCACTGTGGCAGACCTTGGTGTTCTATGTAAAAAAGAGAGTTCAGACTAAAATACTAAAACTGTATCTCAGGAATGGGGCGAGTTAGAAAAATAAATAAAGAACTATTTTATTACAAATCTGTAACAAGTAGATTCCATTCGTAGATGTCATGAAGTAAATGTAGCCGCGTAGTGTCTTTAAGATATTTATTTCAGTCCATAATATCAATGGTAACAGCCCCAACAGGAGCAGCCTGCTAGCTGCTCAGCCCATCTTCCAACTGTCAACACTCACACCAGGCACCCAAGCATTCCACTCATGTCCATCACACCAACATTCCATACAGAACACTCACACTTGCTGAGCAGCTAGGAACAAGGTCAAAGGGAACAGTATATATACAAAAGGAAGATACTACATTATCTGCTCCCTTTAAAATTAAAAAACAATAAAACCATACTAAAATGAAATACAACTATACACACAATGTACAAAAGAAGGCAATACTCTATAACCCAGGGATAAATGGTAAAAACCACACCACTAGAGGGAACACAGACTATGCAAAGGAGGGAGGAAGAATGAAGAACTACAAACAAACTATCACCATCCTCCTCCTTAAAAAGTTTTAAAACAAAGAGAAAATTCAAAGAATGTTAAGCTCATACACAAAAAATGAGATAACACGACAAGACAATACACGTCAAACAAAGTGCAGAGAAACATGGTAGAAACAGACCTCAAGAACTCAAACACAGTGACAAGACACATGGGAGAAAAATACCCCCAGAACTCAAAACACTATGGGTGGACCACACCCATGTACGTACTACTTAAAAATTGACACAGACTCTATGGGTGGACTGCACCCATGTACGTACTCCTTACTATGGGTGGAACGCACCCATGTACGAATTCCTGTATAAGGAACACAACAAAGAAAAATGTGGAGGAGGGACTAACCCAACAAGCCAACCCTCATGTAAGGGACTAAACATGCTAAAATGGGACTACAACCCATAATGCAGTCTGCAAAAGGGACTGACACCCATTTCAAATAACGTAGGTGGGACTAACGCCCCCTAAAGACTGAGTAAGTTAGACTAAAACCCATTACTAATAATGTGAGCGGGACTAACACCCCCTATAAACCGAGTATATGGGACTAACACCCACTACAACAGCAAAATGTGAAGCACAACGTGACTAACACACACACTAGAAGACCAACGTACAGCACAAAGTGACTAAAACACACTACAACAAGTGATGCGCGGGGTGACTTACACACAAACCAACAAAACGTGCAGATTAAAAAGGCAGCGCAAGACGACTTACACCCATTGAACATGACACAAAGTGTAAGAAGAAGGAGACCAACACATTGACCCAGAACAACAAGAACCACTCTCATGTAAGGGGTACAATGTGACTACAACCCACTAGAAACCAAATACAACCAAGTCCCACATGAGACTGATCATTAGTACTAGAGAACAAGCTAGTTAAAAGGCCCAAAACACACTACAGAGTAAAAAATTCTACGCACTGTGCCACAACGCTGCCAGTTGATTTGGAGAAAGTGGCACAACTTGACAGTAAACGATTATAAAAAGACTCCTCATGTCAGCAGTTCCATACAAGAATATGCCAATTCCTTGACCTTAAGAGGAACATAACGACCCACAGTACCTGCAGCATAAATTAATAAAAGAAGGCTGTCATATTACCATACGAGGTTTAAACAATTTACGTTACCAGAACGCTGTACAAATGTAACAGTGCCTCCAATCTTAGAAATTCCCAGGAGCGTTGGCTGGTGGATAACCCCAATAACTGTGGAGGCAGGACTTGTTCTAAAAATAGGAACAGGCGAGCAGGAACGATGCCCAGCTGAAGAATCCCACGACAACAGTGCCTCATCATGCTCTGCAACGCTCGCAGCAGACTGTTGGTCATCATGACTGGCCAACTTTATTCACAACACGCGTTTGGCCGCAAACGAACGGGAACTACCAGTAAGAACAGAAGAGACAGCTGCCAACCACAAGATGGCGGCACGCTGTAGACGTCGCGCCGGATGGCTCATGGCGCCTCAGTGCACCAAAACGTCACCAGCCATCACACAGATATACGTGAAATGTCATAACAGCAACTCCAATATCCTCGTTGCTGAAGAAACTGCACATGAACCAGAAGTAGAAGGTAAGTGTGCGTGTGCAGCATATGACTCATGCCACAGTTTTTTAAATGGTTTGCAGCGGTTAAACTGCCTGAAAAGCCACACACCAAAATTCGTCATGAACAAGGCCCCCCAAATTGGGCAGTCCCGGGCATTTGCCACAGGATCCACAGTAATCCCTCCAGAATGCTGCAAGCACGATGCACAGAGCAGTAAATAAAACTCCTCTAGTGTGGCAGGCAATTTGACTGTATTCCAATGACCAAAAAGGACTTACCGTACAGCTGACACACAGATGCCCACACCGCAAAAGTCCTGCTTGTGTTGCCAGAACAGAGCATAAGACATCATACATCCCTTGCGTGTGCTGAAAAGGGCATACTTTCACAATTTGAAAACCAACAGCTGCAGAAAACAGTAACTTGTAAATGGGTTGCCAGAAACAAAACTTGACACAATCAATGTTGATCCTGTGTCGCCCCTTAGGCATCCTTGCATTGAGGCAAAACCCAACTTGCCCCAAACAAAGTAAATCACTGTTAAATAATCCTCCTGTGCAGCCACTCTTCGCAGTGTATAAAAACATCTCGATCCTGTGTACACGCCAAGATACTAATGCAGAATAATGTGTCTGGATCACACACATGTAGTAAGCCTTACACCACCTACTCACTCGCATCAAAGTCATTTTAAAAGAGTCCAATGTAGCATGCCCATGCTGGGCTGTCCGCTGACAAGGACACTGGTGGGGCAGGCTTGCCTGTAGCTTCTAACTTGCTTCTTGTAGTTACACTTGTTACCTTAAATTACTCTTGGTTCCTCTAGATTCTTTTTTTTTTTTTTTTTTTTCCAAAAAATTTTATTAAAACAATAAAGCAGTTACAAGCATGGGCCTACAACCACCAGGGCCGGCCGCTAGACTCAGAAAGGATCGTACATTAGGTAAAGCAGTAGGCGACACCTGGGGCCCAGCCCCGTAAATGGCTCAGGATAGCTCGAGAGAAGCAGGAGACATACATTTAACATAAATAACAACAAAAAACAAAAGGCGAGGCTCCTCTAGATTCTTGATTTCTTTTCCATTTGTAGTCAGCATTATAATCCTTTTAAACGCTTGAGTTCAAGTCCAGTCATCACCAAAATGTAACAAGTAGATTCCATGCATAGATGTCATGAAATAAACATAGCCGAGTAGTGTCTTTAAGATATTTATTTATGTCCATAACATCAATGGTAATAGCCCCACCAGGAGCAGCCGCCTAGTTCCTCAGCCCATCTTCTAATTGTCAACACTCACACCAGGCACCAAAGCATTCCACTTATGTCCATCACACCAACATTCCATACAGAACACTCACACTGGCTGAGCAGCTAGAAACAAGGTAAAAGGGAACATTATAAAGATAACAGGAAGATACTACAAAATCCAATTCAATGGCGAAGATGGATTTTCATTTAATATCAAGGAAAAGTAACTTAAGAGTGTTACACTTTACTTGCCTGAACTATCAGAAGACCAATTACCATATGCCTCTGTCAGCTCTCAGCCATTGCTTAGCCTTGAACAGGTGTAAAAATGTAGGCTTGTTGTGGATACAATGCCTGCTTCAAACTGGATCTTAATGTTAGATGTGTGAGGACAATAGGATTACCACGGTATATCCCCTCATTCTTTATAACAAGCAGAGAGACCATGTTTAATATGACCAAAGACCTTCACTATCTTGGATTTGCCATGACACATTGCATTTTAGGCCTGTTTACAGTAAGGTAAACAAAACTTTCTACAAACATAGCGAGGTCAGGGCCTGGGACCTTTTACCCTATTAGTTAAGGAGGCGCCATGATTCCCCCAACCTAATAGCTAGTTCCAGACATCAATATAGCAAGCCCAGGCACCCTCTTTGGAGCCCTTTCGGGACTTGTGGAAGGGCAGAAGATGACTAATCCTTCTGTCTGCAACCAAGGCCGGACTGAGAACCAAAACTGGCCCTGGCAAAGAGTTTGGCCGCCCCCGAGGAGGCGGGAAGGGGGGGTTTGGGTTGTTAGCAGTAAGCTTTGTGCCACTTTTGTTGCTGGGGGCTGATATTACAGTTGCAGCCATGCCTCAATACCGGACCCCGGAAACAAAAACGCCCCCCCCCCCCCGGGGGTCTAAAACCAGCCCCCACCCTGGCAGCCCAATGGGTAAACGCCCTGGGCCCACTATGGCGAGTCCGGTCCTGTCTGCAACCAGTGAGGAGCCAAGAAGCACTGAACAGGCTTCCTCTTTTACCCTTGACATGGAAGTATGCACCAAAGGTCAGTTGTCTGACCTCTCTTGGTACAGGAAGATAACATGCGACAAGTGGCCTTTTTCTGGAAGTATCCAGCTGACCAGTGGCAACTGGACCTGGGCTGAACCCTGCTGTTGGCTTCTTACTGACACACTGTGAGTCTCTAAGTGCTGTCCCTGTGGTCACTGAGGTCATTAGATGTGTCCTCCTATGGTTGGTGGGGGCTTGAAAGAGAAAGTAAGAAGGTCAAATCTTTGACCAGCATGAACCTGGTTGGTGTAGTCTACCCGTGCTCCATCGTGGTTGACCTCAAATTGTGCCTAGGTCCTGGTGTATGTCAAACTTTGCATATCATTGGTGCTATGTGCTTTTTGCCACAATTTCAATTAAATACTTTACAAATTCATATCTTGGGTTCCCCTTATTTTATTTTCATCATTTTGTTTACTAAACTCTACTCTATTTGTTTAATTCGGTTTAGAATTTTTATTGTTACTAATTCTGACATTATAACTGTTTTGATACTGCAAAAATATTTTACACATTGCCCTACATTAATCCTGTCTCCTCTGTCTATGGTGTGCCATAGCTTCCAGGGGGTGAACAGAAGCTGATTTAGTGACTTTAAGGGTTTACCCTGACAAGAGTTGTGATTATTTCTTGAGGTGGGCAGAACCCCACCCCAAATAATAATCCAGTTTCTTTATTTTGTAGTTTTGGGATCCAGAACATGTGTTTTGCAATTTCACACTCTTATTTAAATTGAAATTAAAAATCCCTCTTTAAATTGACAGCATAAATGTACTCTTTGGATTTGCAATTGGCTTTGTTTGTTAATAGAGTTAATGTGGATGTTTTACCAATGCACTTGTTCTCTTAATTGTTGCAACATAAGTGTTTGGAAATATAGAGGTGGATCTGGCTAAAGTGGAAATCTGTTAGCTGCAATGCTCCTCAGAGAAGAGTGATATAGAGTTGAGGGGGGAAGCCAGTGCCAGGGCAGCGTTCACCTCAAGGAGCAACATCACCTGCAGTGTCTGGGGCAGGGAACAGTGTTTGCTCCCAGAGATTGTCCTCATCAGAGCTGCAGTACAGGGAAGTGGAAAGGACTTTGAAATTGCAGCTGGGTACTCTAGCCATTGAGGAGTAAAAGTTTACCTTGGCGGCTGAGGAGAAGTAGGCAGCTGCAGCACTAACCACTGAGGAGAAACAGATGACAGCCGCTCTGGCACTGGAAGAGAAAAAGTTGGCCTTGGAGAATCTGCTGACCATGTGAGGAGCCCGTGCAAGATTGACTTTAGACCCCAAAGGCCTCTGAATTTACTGATGATGGTGGCTGCAATACAGAAGAGGTGGAGACAGGGAGAGGCAAGCAGGTGGATCGGCCCTGTAACTACGGGAAAACCTTCCTGAGTGCCCTCACTGATCTCATGAGGCCCAGATTCTAATATTAAGGGAAAATCTACTCCCTTCTACAAATTCGGCGGCACTGGATAGTTTAGGCCGCCGCTGATACTAAAATTGAACTTCCTTTGGTCCTGAAGAAGCGCTTTGGATCTCCTTCTGAGGCCACATACAGCGTGAAAAATGTTGACCGTTATATATGTCCATTAGGGACATATACCCAGCTACAAAGGGACATAATATCCCTTATAGCAGCACCACATACTTTGTTTTAACAATGAGAGAGGGATCACCCTAATAAATAGTACCCACTCTCCCTCCAGTCATTTTTTAACACACCACTTTAAACTTCACTGAACTTACACCCACGCACCCAAACGGCCTATCATCAAAAAGATCTCCGATAAAGAGACCCTTTGGGGGACCCATAGGGCATTTCCGCCCCGGCCCGACGAGGAGCAAAGCCCAAATGATGAAGCATGACATCCTTCGGGGTGTGTGAGGGTATTATGATGAGGACACACTGTCCCCCACAGAGTAGCACACAACAAAAGTTTCTTCCTTTTTCTTCCTCTACAAGGAACAGTGACTCCCTTTGTGTAACACACACTGCAATACAGAAGTGCCTAGATGAGGAAATTAAAAAGTCCACATCCTAAGAGATGCAGGCCCAGATTTATTAAGTCTTTGCAAGAATTAAATGCAAAGGCTTCATTTAGATTTACGAAGCCACGCATAGGCGATTTGCGCCGCCTTGCTTGGCTTTGTAAAGAAATGTAATGCTATGTAGCAGCTTGTGCTGCATTATGTTACTTTTCAAACTCAAAAGTGTTTCCTTAGAGTATGGATGTTCAAGTGCATCCACTCAAGGATTTGACGCAATTCCTGATTTAAAAAGGTTTGTAAATCAGGAATTACATCAAATTGGTACACTTCTCAAAGGATGGTGTAACAAGGAGAAAAATCTTTTTTGTCTCCTCATTACTTCACTCTTTCTATACATGATGCATATTGCTGCATATATTGAAAGAGGAAACTGACTCTTTGGATTGATTTTGTGCAGGAAGGTATCCCTTCCTGCACAAAAACAATTCTGCCCATAACACAGGCACCCTTGCACTCAGGCGCAAGGGTGCCTGAGTTGGTGATAAGCAGCACACAGTGCGCCGGCACAAGGAGAGAACAGAAATACTCCATAGCTTTTAAATATGGAGCATTTCTGCTCTCTTCCTTTCAGGCAACGCAAAATAGCAAGTTGCCTTGCCGCGATGTATTGGGTGAATTAATAGTGAATTAATAGTAAATATGCCCCCTAGTGCCTAGTTATATAGTGGGGGATGACATTGATAAATGGCTTACAGCATGTGAGTCCTGGAGGAGGACTGGGGGATTGGCCTTTGAAAGCACATGCCCTTATTGGGAGGGAAACACAATTGGCCCTAGATGCAGCTGACCAGGTTAGGAACTACCCCATGAAAAAAGCCCTCATAAATAAATTTGGTTTAACCCCAGAAAAGTATTGCCTGATGTTTCAGATATCCCGAAGAAGTCAAACCAGTCTTGGGTGGATTTTGTGTCTTCATTTAGAAAGGCACTAGATGGGAAAGGCAGTAAAGTAAGGGATAATGATAGGCTGCATAATGTGACTATGTGGGAACACATCTAGAAAAAATGCTTTACAAAGTTACAGCAGCAGTTGATAGTTTCCAGGATCAGTGTGCTCAGAGTGCTTCGGAAAAAAGCTGACCTCTGACTCAGCACAAGAGCGTCAAGGAAGGTATCTGGGAATGACCACAAAAAGGGTGGCCCAGGCTTCTTCAGTGGAAAGAGAATGACCAGGATAACCCAGAACTGTTCCTCAAAGGGCCCCAAAAGAGTTTTACAGGGTCGGATTTCCAGATCACTTCTCAGCAACAGAAGAGGAGATTGATGGGAAAAAAACATGATGCCATATCATCAGGCCAGGTGTTATGAATGCTTACAAACAGAGCAGAAGAGGGTGTACTATGCATGTACCCTGAACCCTTCTGCAGCAGAGCACTCCATATGGATTACCAGTGTAGCCCTAGGGTTAGAGTATTTCCGGGTGGAGAGATCATCACTTCCAGTGTATTACAGAGAATAAGGTCCCTGCTACTGTTTTGCGGGATACCTGTGCTAGCTAGATCATGGTTGTAGCACATCTGGTTTCCCTAGAAAAGAATAATTTCCCTAGGACAATTAATCTGCTACGACATGTCTGTAGGATGATGCAGGTCTATTTCAGGGTACAGACCTTGTACTTAGTAGCCAGCCTTAGCATGCCCCCCGAGATAGGCGGTGTAAGAGTGGAAGGATGGGGTCTGCAGCCGGAAGTTGTGGCCCCCTCCCCTGAGAGGCCTTAGGGACTGCAGGAGGAAATGGACAGCTCCTTGTCAGCTCAACTGCTGGAAGTGAGAGCTCCCCCAGGCACTGGACAGAAGTACCCACCTGTCAGCAGATAAACAGTGGCCTAGGTCCTGATACTTGCAGTTGTCAGAGGTCTCTGAGGGTTGCCTTTTGGACAGAACTTGCCTTGAGTGGGGAACAGAAATCTAGCCCCATCACCTTGTTGGCCAGGGTGGTATTGTTTGCCCACTGAGATGCACCTGTGAGCAAGCTAAGGTTAGTCGCCTTACAGATAGGAGCTGCAAGTGAGAAGGATTTCCCATAGACAGCATTAGTGGTTGGGAAGGATGTTGACAGAGTGGTACAGGTAGGTTCAGAGGGGCACAGAACAGAATCAGCAAATTGTCCACTTTCTATCACCTGAGCAACGAAGTCCATTAAGGGATTGATTAGTCTACCTTAGTTCTAGGTAGGGGGTGTAGCTGTGTGATGTTTTGCTTTTTTACATTAATGTTAGTCCTGAGCACAATGCCTTCTTTCCACTGATTTTTTGCCACATTCCTCTACCATTGCCCTCCCTCCTCCTTTTATTTTTTAAGGGACACATTCCATCCACTTTCCTTTACCCAAGTTTCAAATTAATGTATTACCCCTTTCAATGCTCCACTGTTTTCACTTTTTGGTGGGCAACTGCCTCTTCACCTTCATTTACACACTTACCACTTCCCACATCTTGCTTTCTTCTTTATATCCTTACTAAGCCTGTGCAAAATCTCTATTTCTGGTCAGACATTTGTGAAATTCAAGTTACAATATATTCATGAAAAACTGCATTATTATTTTGCTGTGGGAGATTATTTTGAGCACAAATTGTCTCACAGGAGGAGTTGTAGGTGAAAAGATCCCTCAGGAGACATTTTCATCTTGTGCCAACCCTCATACCAGTTTTGTGTGCCACTTTTGAATGTAAGGTATGACACTGCATTCAATGTTTATGCAAGATACTGAAGAACATGTCATGACATTTCACATAATATCACATAATTTTAATAACATTGTGTGAACAATTTGTTTATAATTTTTCAACCCCCTTTTCCTTCCCCCACTTTTTTATTTAGTATGAAAGCTATTGTAGGGACAACTGTAAGTATCCGTTATCCTGGTTTTGGACTTTGGCTCCAGGGCACACTAATCTAGAATGTGTAAGAAGGCCTAGGCCTGTTCCTTGAAATGAGTAAGGTTCTGGCACTGTTGTGTGACCTGGAAGGGTACACAGAGATTTTCCTAATTTAACCAACAGTGGAGTACCTTGTGTGTTGAGTGTTCAGCATGTAGAATGATGGTGGCGGCATATCATATTTTGTGACTCAGTAGCTGTGACCAGACATTTTTATCTGTGCCACTGGTGTGGTAATCTACCGGCCAGCTTGAATAAAGTTCCTCTTCTGTACTCTAAACCGTATCTTGGAACTAATATCCCAAGTGTCTGTTATGCTTGAGTGTGTGTAACCTCTGTGGTACATACATTGTTGGTATGAGTGAGCCAGAGTAGTGGAATTCCATTTTGGAAGCCTATTGATGTGAACAAAAAGGAGGTAAGATGGAGGAAGGATTTCTAGACAATGAAATTGGGATAGAGGAATAATTATTTCTGCAGAGAGGAGCTGCTGACTAGTATCCCTAAGCACTTCCACTAGGTAGATGGAGGTGGGGAAGGGTGTGATTGTAGTCTCCTTTGTTCACAGTGAAAGAACCTTTGGGTGAGACCAGCTTTTTGTCCCTTTCTTGACCACTGTCCAGTGTGGCTGTTCATAGCAAGATGCAGAAATCTCACATCCCTTTGTGTCTCTGTTGAGGATACCCCAGGCTGGAAGTTACCCTGCTGTGAGGAGCATCGCTCCATAATAAGGCTGTGTCTGGAGAAAAACATGGAGAGGATGAAAGAAGAACTGATCCAAACCACTTCTAGAAATTCAGACAGAAAATCCACTTCCCCTTCTGCTGTGACTTTATAAAATTGAGTCACTGACTTATTTGTGTTTCCTGTTCCAAGTTTTCTTTGACCAAGGCTGAGAGTTCTCCACAGAGTACTAAGAGGATTACTATGCAGCCACAGCTCATGTCTGCCTGATAGCCAGCTTCCCGGGGATGAGGAGACATCATCTGGAGTCTAACCCAAAAGGAAGAAACTGCCACCCATCCTTGAATACCTAGAGGTCAGCCTGCCAACAGAGAGGGAAGAAGCATGCCAATGTTGCTGGAGGCATGATTGTCCACTGTGAGCCAGAAGCAGCTGACCCTGGAGCATGATGGTCTGTCTGCCCGGGGAGACAAAGGAGAGTGGTCTGCATGCTTCAGGGACTAGAGCGCAGTCTCTCCCTATGACCAGCCAGCACAGCAGCAACATTTTCAAGTTGTGCCTGTGCGCGCCATGCCTTAGCGGCATTGTGAAGTTGGGATTGGTAGTACTGTGCTCCTGTGGCATCATGAAATTGTGTTAGAGCAGACTGTGGCACTGTGACATAAGGACATTGTGCCCCAGCAGGCTATGCTCCTATGACACAGTGGATTGTGCCATAAACCCAGCAGTATGAGCCATGGTGGGGTCATGCAGCAGAAAGAAGAGTGCCTTGAGGCAGCTCCAAGCCTTGACTTCATGGCTCACCACTCCAACCCATGAAGACCCCAGAAATGAACTTGTGACTATCCAGAGACCAGCGACGACAAGGGAGCCTGTACAGATTCTTTGTGGCAGCCTCTGCTGCTGCCTTCCACTGGCTTGCTCTGAATGTGGGTGCACTTGCAGTCAGCGCCTCTCCTACTAGATGAGGGAGTGAAAACCAGTTACATGCCATACGTTCCTGCTGCTGCCAAAGATCATACAACATTCCACAGTGGTGAAATAAGGACTGTTGGGAATAATAAGACTAACTATGTGAACAAACTCAACAGAGCAGATACAACTAAGCCAGTGCTTGATTCCTGCCCAGGACAGAACTGAACCAGTAAGAGGGAAGAGAATGAGGATAGGCAGGAAAGTGGGACTACCAGCCCCATGTACATTTGTCCTGTGTAGCGTCTACCCCAGCTTGGGTACCTACCAATGACTACGTCACACACGGAGCTTAATATTATACATCTTTATTCATCTGAGTGTAACTGTGAACTCAATATTCTAAATCAAGCTTGCATTGCATTCCGTTCTAACACTGACGTCACATGTCTAGGGAGTACAACTCGTAAGACACTACATTTCCCCCTCTGTTAAATAAAAACTTAGAATCTTTTCTTTATAGATCAGCATAAATATATACATACATTTACATTTCTTGAGTCTTTTTGGTGTTTTAATCATATGACCTGATCTTGTGACTGGAAGTTGGAAGCTGCTGTTTTCAGTGTCATGGATCTTCAACTAAGATGAAGAAACAACAATTAGTGGCATTTCAAGCTCAGGCTTTCATTCACCACTTCGATTAGGAGACCAATGATGAACTAAGTACCTAAAGTGAGAAGAGACTCTGATTACAGACTTCCCAGGACACTGGGAAGTCATCATATGTTCCTTGGTGGATACCACACGGAAGGGTTTAACGTCTTTGGGAGCATCAGACTCCCATTATTGCATCTGCTGGGTGATCACGATAGCTCGTTCTTGGAACAGGAGGTTCTTTGCCCGTTGCCTCTTGTCTGCATACACTTTAATTTTCTGCTTGTTAACCAAGTCCTTTATATGAGTGGTACTTTCACTACTTTCTCGTTGGTTGGTCCATTGAGGTGACTTGGTTGTCATTGCTCTCCTGTACATCAAAGTCGCAGGACTTTCGCCAGTGGTTGAATGCAACATTAAACAGTAGGTTCGTAGGGTTGATTTCAGTACTGTTTTCAACTTGAGCCATTTCTAGAGTTGCACGCTGTACCGCTTTCTTTAGCGTACTCATAAAACGCTCAATAAGTCTGTTGGCCTGTGGCCACAGAGGTGTACTTTTCTGATGCTTAATGTTCTCATGCTGTAGGAATTTCTTGAACTCCCGACCATTAAAGGGCAGGCCATTATCAGACTTCACAATGGCTGGAATGCCTCAAGTCCTAAAGATGCTATCCAGTTTCTCAATGCCTCGTTCATGAGTAGTGGATGAAAGATCTTCTATGAGTGGGAAACAAGAATATTCATCCATGATTACTAGCAAATTATATCCATTCTCAAGTGAACCAAAGAAATCAATACCTATTCTCTCCCAAGCATGTTTTGGGAGTTCAGACATATTTAACATATATCGAGTCACATTTTTAGATAGGCAGTTGCATAGATGCCTCGCTCATCTAGGTATGGGAACCAAATTCAAACTCAAAGAGCTCTCTTTGTGGCAACTATACCACGATGTCCTTCAAACTTCTACTGGCATATATATGCCTTCATACCTTTGGATGTACACTGTGCTGTGCAAAGATAGTGCCTACTCCAACAGGACTAGCATCAACAATAACCTCTGTATGAAGCTCTGGATTGAAGTAAGACATTTTGGTAGCGCTTTCAATGATTGTTTGATATTTTTAAAACTGTTAACGCATTCTTCCGACCATTCAAATGAAACATTTTTCTTTGTCAAAACTCGTAAAGGAGCACTTACAGTACCAAAGTCACTTATGTTTTGTGAACAGTAACTGGCCATGCCAAGAAATTAATGTAGCATAGAAACAGCTTGTGTGTGATCTGCATTTGACAGTGCATGTACTTTGCAGGATCAGGTGTCATGCTCACATCTGAAAAGATATGGCTAAAGAACTTCAGCTCCATCTTGTGAAACTCACATTAGCCTGCATTTAATGTCAAACCTAAACTGTAACTAAACGACATACTTGTGTGAAAACCTTCTCGTGCTCCTTCTATGTAGCTCCAAAAATCAATATGTCATCACTATAATTGAATGCTTTAACATCAGATTCTATGATACATCGAATGACATCTTGGAAAAGTTCTGCAGCCGATGACACACCAAAACGGTGTCGCTTGTGAAAAAAATGCTGTAATGTACCGGCAGCTCTCTGAGTTCTAACTGATGACCTTTATTTAAATAAAGGCAAGAAAACACTTTAGTACCATTTAACTGTGTTATCATGCCAGCAGTATGTGGACCTGGATGTTGTTATCTTTCAATTACCTTGTTTGCCTGACGCATGTCAATGCATATGCGTACAGCTCCTTCACTATCCTTTTTGGGCATTACCATATGGGAGAAACCCATGGGGTCGGGTCAGTAGAATGCTCAATAATTTCATGCTTTAGTAACGATTCAAGTTCTTTTTTAACAACTTCTTGCAAGTGGAAAGCAATTTGTCTATGTTTCTGAGCCAGAGGACCAACACCTTCATTGATATGCAATTTCACTTTCATAGTCTTCTGCTTTCTTAACCCATGAGACAATGAAGGGAATTGACTTAATATTTCATGATGAGCATTCATATTGTAATTCACAGTGATGAGTCCCATATAAGCAGCTGTGCTGAAGCTGAGTAGACAGGCACTTGACGCTGTACCATGAAGCACATGGATTGGTGCCTGTACCTTCGTTTTCTTGTGTTTCATTGTCACGACAAAAGAACCTTGACTTTTTATGGGCGTCGATGCGGCCATGTATACACTTTTGTTTTTGATGGTGTGATTCGCGGTAATGGAGACAGTTCATTATATTTCTCTTCAGGCATTATGTTTTTGAGGCACCACTGTTGATGATGAAAGGTATTGAACATCCATTTATTTTCAATGTAATCTTTGGACACTGTACGACTTTGGTGCTTTAGCATGTTGACTTGTATGTGACTGGCATTTTTTTTCTCACATACGGCCAGTCCAACATGCGCACATTTCTCTGAGGTAAACATTGACATGAAACTACCTTCTTCTTTCACTCCATGTCAAGGCAGATGAACAGTTTGACAATGTTTTAGATGATGGTCAAATTCTTTCAGTGTAACTTGCCTCAACTGATGTCGCTACTTAGCCTTGTCGGCGTGTGTCGAACTTTGCTTCTGGAAGGTTGATAGCCATTTTGTGCTCACACTGTGACTCACTTGCTTTTTTCTTCACTTTGCAAACTGGCACAAAATGGTTCTCCTTCCCACAGCCTATACATATCTGTCCAATAGCGGGTCATTTACCTTCATGTGGAAACAAAAAATCCTCATCTGAAACACAACTTCTTTTTACTTGTAGGCATCATGCTATGTCCTTTCTTGGGCTTACATTTTATGCGGATGACTGATTCACTCAGAGCATCTCGGGCCTCCATACCAGCAATTTGTCGTTCAGCCTGCCCTTCAGCTCAGGCAGCCATCAACACTCGCTCCAGACTTAGAGTTTCTCTCAGCATTCATTGTCTGAATGAATCTGACAAGCAACCATCCATAGCTCTAAGATGCATAGCTTCTTCCTCATGGAATTCATTGACCTTTCAGTGTCTGATGAGTGTCTCGAGTCTCTCCACAAAGTCATCAATGGCTTCACCAACTCTTTGTCATTCTTGACTGAAAGTATATCTTTCATAGTCAACATTTTGTACTGGATTAAACTTGAGATTCAATGTTTCTCTAATCTAATGATATATGATTTCTTTAACAGTTCGCAGCATTTTCTTTATAACATCTTTCACCATCACCAGCAAGACTTTTGAGATACTTGATAATCTTTTTGTTTTCAGTCTGTTCAAGTGCATCAATGAAATAATCAAATGTCTCTAACCAAACAGTCCATCTATCACAAATATTTAGCTTTTTGGCAGTTTCGAAAGGTGGTGGTGGTTTGAGGAAGGCAGCAGTGTTGTAGATCAGTGTGGAACTTACTGACACCACTGGTGGATTATGGGGACTTGGTGTGGGTAATTCATCAGTAAGACCTTGCGACGTGCTAGCCTCTAACTCATCTTTAATGGTAGCAGGAAACATGACTTTCTTTACAGACAACTATGAAATGTCACTATTCTGAAAGGCGCTTTTGCCTCTTTATTTCATTAAGCCATATGAAGTTGTTCTGAGCCCCACTTGGCACCTTGGCACCTTGATGGATACCCACTTCGGGGAATGGATGGCTTCGTAAACACAACCCGGGCACATCCTCCTGAGTCACTTCACAGCCTGCTGTGGTACGATGACTCTCTTTAAAGAATTCGGTAAGTCACTTACTTCTTTTCTTTGGAACATTTGCATCGCTTACACCTGGTTGAATCTGCCTTGAGCGTTAAACTCCATATAATGTACAATTCCATCTTGCTCTTCTGCGCGGTACCTTTATGTACAGCCTGACCAACACGTTCTCGGCTAATGACGTGTAGATTCTTTACACTGTTTTCGTAATCTTCAACTGCTTCACAGAGACTGGAGCTGCGCTTTGACTCAACATGCATGAATCATCAATTCTGTACTTCGACAGCGACACCGTGGCAGGCACAAGCAGTCTGCCATGACAAAGTGTCTAAGAGAGCACATTCGTTCTTAGGGTTACTTATTCCCTATCTTATCGCCAGCTGTAGCCTCTACCCCAGCCTGGGTACCTGCCAATGACTACGTCACACACGGAGCTTAATATTACACATCTTTATTCTACTGCATGTAACTGCAAACTCAACATTCTAAACCTAGCTTTCACTGCGTTCCACTTTAACACTGACGTCACAGCTCTACGGAGTCCGGTAGGAGCCAAAAGAGTTCCATCATAAAACTTGCAATACACTACACCCTGCATCAGTGAAGCATCCATATAAATGACTTGAACAGTGTAGTACTGCATTTTGCGTGTGTATTAAATACTTTTTGTTAACAAAGACAAAGACTGGGTTAACCCCTTCGATGCTGCGCAGATTCCGCCGCTGTGCTGACGGAATCTTGCGCGGGCGTGGTCATGACGGAATGGTTCCGTCATGAGCACAGCTCAACCGTGGGTCATGACGGAACCATTCCGTAATGAGCACCGAAGGGGTTAAACAATCCACTTTTGCACTGCTGGGGACTGTTGAGGTCTGAGCTTGAAGCACTCCTACAGTAGCTACCTGAGAAGGCTGTGGCTGCTTTTAATTGCTATCACTAAGAGTCAAATTCTGAGGGCATTATTGTTGGACCAGTTTGCAGAGCCTTAGTAGGCAGAGGCAAATGGCCCCAGCCCCTATGGCTGAGACCCTGTAGCTACGAGGTCCACATTTCTTTTCCTTAAAGACATTGATTTGTGGGTGGAAAATACTACTACTTTGTTTTTAATTTTCTCAGTTATATTTTTATTCTTTACTTCCAAACTGTATTCCTGTTAATTTGTTTTTCCATTAAATGAGTTTCAGTTATTTGGGGGTCTCAGAAAAGGGTTTCTGTTATTTTATTTCCCTGTCAATGTAGATACTAAGGTCTATCTCCTCTTCAGCAGAGTTGAGTACTCTTCTGAGGAGCAATCTAAAAGACACAGGGCTGGACTGGCAGTAGAGGGCACCGGGCAATCCCCCGGTGGGCGGCACGGGTGGGTGCCGGTTATGGGCCCCTGGGGGCCGTTTTCCTTACAGGGCCGTTTTTGCAGCATAGCTGCAAAATCGACCCTGTAACAAAATCGGCTGAAAACCGTCCCTGGCAAAGAGCTCGGCGGCACCCCCAACCCCCGGGGGGGGGGGGGGGGAGGCGGCCAAGCACTTTGCCAGGGCCGGTTTTGGTTCCCAGTCCTGCCCTGAAAAGACAAATAATGTTCCACTTCACACAGAAATCATGGCATACGTCTGATGAACAGGGAAAGTATGCCAGTTCACCAGATGAAATCTCACGCAAGCCATTGCAAGTGTACTGTTTTAGGGACTACTGAAACTACATTGTATAAATGATGAGAAACAGAGAGATAGACCAATACGTTGCATCTAACTACTTTATTCCTACAGTGACCACATTGTAAATGTATTTCTGTACTTTTGTGAATTCTACTCTCTCACTGTGCTATATCTAACTTGCCTGTTCTTACTTTCGTCTATGTGAGGCACTTCAAATCAACGGCTGGTAAGGTAGCGGGCTCCAGCAAATGGGGCATGTATACACTTCAAGGTCCTGTTGTCCACCCTGAAGACAAACCCGATAGGCTCAGTAGATATTTCTTGGGAGTAGAGAGAAATTTGATGGAGGATATCTGGCAATAACGTTTAAATGTAAAGTGGAAATGTGGAAGTAGAATTAGGTATCTGATAAAGATAGAAAAAGAACAATTAAAAAAAAAAATCAATAGCCAAGGGTAGCAGATGACAAGACATATTTGTGTGGTGAGGGACATACACAACCAAGGTTTGCATGCAGACTCTCCCCAAGCCTTACTTCCTTGTTAATGAGACTTGGGGCAGGAAAAGGATGGTTATATGACATACAATTTCCATGAGTTAACACTTGTTTTTGACCTTGAGTTTCTCTGAGAAATGCTTGGGCATTACTCTGGTGATTAATGTCACATCCAATGCTGAAATCTCCTTGTACTAAAAAATACCTCTTTGTTCACCCAATCTCCTTGTACTAAAAAATAACTCTTTGTTCACCCTCCGCTTTCCTTCTATATCTTTCTCCTATGTCAACTGACTATGGGGCAGATTTATGTTCCCCGACGCATCCCTGCAAATCAGCATGGATGCGCCAGGGAAGATGCATCACGCAAGTTTGCCCTTGCGCCACCGCAGATGCGCCGCATTTACAATGCGGTGCATCGTGGCGCAAGGACAAGCAGATGCGTGACGTATCAGCCGGCGTAAGGTTGGCGCAGTGCTGAAGTTGTGTCTCAAGCGCAACGCAACTTCAGCACTGTTCCAACCTACCCCATACCTAACATGGTGCGTCAAGCCTTACGCCTGCTTCAAGCAGGCGCAGGGTTTTGACGCATCAGCGTTGGGAAAGTGACTCAGTGAAATCTTATAGATTTCACTGAGTCACTTTTCAGGAGCGTTCCTGCGACGGAACGCCCCCCCTGCGTGGAAACGCCCACATGAAACCTGACGCAGGTTTCATGTGGCGCAGGGCTTTACACCGTGACGCATCTCCATAGATGCGTCACAATGTAATTAGGGCGCAACGTGGCGCAGGGTTTACGCCACCGCTGCGTCACAAAAGTGACGCAACGGCGGCGTAAAAGTGGCGCAACTCAAACATAGATCTGCCCCCATGTCTTTTCTCATTACTTATTCATTCTCTTTTGTCGATTTCATCTATTTTTTTATATTTTCTTTCACATAAAACATATTAGCCCATATTTGCAGATGAATGGAATAGGTACGTTTATCTCAGTTGTCTTTTAATACGGGAATCATGTTTTCCGGTCTAAATATTTTCATAATGTAAACGTTAAAAATCCAAGGATCTTCCTTGCACACATTTGGGAACATCTGTTATGTTGTCATATTTTACCGCTTTCGTGAATGTTATTGACTACGTATTTATGTGGTCATCACTCATGTGCTATTTTGAGCTGGCATTAAAAATTGCCACTTTTAATTCGCCATGTCACCATACTGTTTTGAAAAAACGTAGACAACTTTAAACACCAAGGAAAATACATCTCTATACTCCAGCGTCACATCAACGCCTCTAAAAACATACAGCTTCTACCTTCTTAAAATTCACGCAGAAAATGCCCTGAACACATGAGCAGCGGCGCGGGCTGTAATCAATGCTAAGTGAGAAAGGAATACTTTAGTTTTAATACTTGAAACCTCGGCTCAAGATCCAGGAATAAAAGAAAATCCATTCTCATCAAAGGAAGGGAGCTGTATCTCACCGAGCAGGACCGAGGAAAGGGAATATAGCAGATAGACAACAGGTAATTATAATGATATATTTCTCTTGAGGTAGACTGATGATGTCATAAACCACGGGAGCAAAGTTCAAGTGGTTTATAACTGTCAGCAAAACACGAGATAGAAATTTATCTTGGTAATTACTTGATGTGTATCTTTAATTTTACATAAAATAGGCGGTCTCTGACACTGCTCTACCGGAAGCAGTGTCCGGCAGCGTTGCTCCTGGGAAAGGATCCGTTTCCTAAAAACAATAGCTACATATGAGAGTTTTAGGTTTGTTTAATTCTGTGTGCATAATTGGTATATTGTGCAAGATATTTATTATGACCTTGCACAAATTAGCATTATGATTTGAACTTAGCATGCCTCAATTTGTGCTGATTCTTTCTTGTGTGTAATTTGTGAAATCTGTGTGGTTGTTCAAATTCTGCATGCGCTGCATTTTAAACATTTGCATTTGCAAATCAATCAATGTTGCCAGGAGTACCAGTTTGCATATCCAATCAATCATTTTACCCTAACAAATACCAACAATTTTTATTCTCAAGCAAGCTTCAGGCAAATACTCTGGACCCATTTGTATTGTCTTGGCCAAGCAGTCAGACAGAACCGAGAGAGATCCCATCTGGAGAGACATCGCACAAATCTGCATATCACTCACTTTCTGATTGCTTCATAGATCATATTTTCTAATTAACGAGCTGATGGGTCACATTCACGTACACGGATGCACTCAGAGTGAAATCAGGACTTTAATATGGGTGTTTCCTTGATAATAGACAATAAAGTTGGCGGTGCCAGGCTTTAAATTCCCATATATTTGAGAAGCCTAAATATCAGCCGCGGCCCGTGGAGGGAGATCCGTGGGGCGGTAAGGCGGGGCGGGGGAGGGGCAGGGTGGGGGGTTCTAAAAACCGGAATATGGATAATTGCAGGTAAGTAAACAATTAAATAAATAAAACAAATTCCTTTGCGCGCGCTGCATCGCAAAATGCGATGCAGCGCGCACTCCGAAATTCGTTTTATTTATTTAATTGTTTACTTAGCTGCAATTATCCATATTCCGGTTTTTAGAACCCTGCCCCTCCCCGCCCCGCCTTACCGCCCCACGGAACTCCCTCCACGGGCCGCGGCTGCTAAATATTGCAATAGTATCAAATATAAACTTTTTACGTTGGCCTCATCCATACACGGAAAATGATGTCCAATATACCTTGTGTGCCCTCATGTTTAGATATATTTTGTAATTTTTAGTTGGGGAGGCACCTCCTAATACAAACTATTTAATTTCAGAGGTGGATGTATCCTTTAAAGTAATCCGTATTAAAGTAAATCCATTTTTGGGTACTAACAAAATGTGCATTGCATGTCTTTTGCCGCCCCCTTTACACTTCACTTTTTTAAGGTTACAGCAATTGTTACATCTTTTGTTGCTCACACGCATTCACTTCCTTACATCCACCTCGATAGTAAGTTATTAAGTAGATGCATAACAGAATAAGTAGCAGGCTATCCTGTGTGCCATATTGCACATTCTAGACATGTATGGCTTCATATAGACGTGGTCCCGTGCTCACTAGGCCACTGGAATCAAGCTATCTTGGCTGAGATGGGGTGATACTCCAAACTGGTCCCAGGGTGCTTATATCCGGTACAGGGAGGACCTGGCCTAGCAGTTTGGGCTGGACTGTTCCCATGGGGAGCAGGATCAAACCTGATTTGCATATGGCTGCATCCAGGCTGGGCTGGCGTGGTGAGCACAAAAATGATGGATTAAACCCAGATCTGTGACTGGGGGTGAATGTTTGATTAGCATTCCATACGTCATTTGTGTTTATTTCAATTGGCTTTATGAATTACACTTAAGATGTGCAGGCATAGATTTAGTTTTTTTACAGTAATAAATCAGACTAACTCATTGTTAGAAATGGGATCTCTAATTGACAATAATTTTCACCCTGTCCAAGTAGGGACCCACACTCTACTCAGAGTAAGTGTAATACACACTCAGTTTACCTGTCCTCACCCTCTTGTAGCTTGGCTGAGAGCAGTCAGTCTAAATTAAAGAGGCGATGTGTAATGTATTTGTGCACACACACACAGTAACACAATGAAAACACCACAAAAGTATTCTACTCTACAACAGTTTAGAAAACTAGCCAATATTTGTCTTAGTAAAAAAAGACCAAAACTACAACAATCTAGCATACACAAGCCGAGATACAAATTTTTAAAGATTAAATCAAGTTATAGCACTTACAAACACAATAGCTCCAGCTGGGGCTATTCTGATGTGTTTGATGAGGAGGACTCCACAACTACGCCAGACCATGATGGAGCGCAGACCAGCTATAGTCATACAGACCACGGGTACAGTACCTTGGAAACGTTGAGAATCAAAGACAGTGCGAGGTGCCCAGAGGTGAGGCGTTGCATAGGCAGGTGTGGTGTTGGTTCCTTACTGCTATTCAGGTCGTTGGCACATTGGCGCTCAGGGACGGTACATTGCATAATAGGGGGGAGGTGATGCAGCGTTTGTGGTGCAGCATCGGTTCCACTCACGGTGCTGTACCAATGAGGCTTCGAGGATCAAGCCGCTAGGTGTTGATTTTGCAGCGTCAATGTCACACCACGGGCCACAGATGCTGCGGCGGAGTCAGGCGCCACAGATTTTAGTAATTCTGTACTCGGTTCTCCCACTGCTGTGGTTCTTCAGAGGTCCTGTGGTGGCAGCGGAGCTTGGGATGTAAGTTGCGGTTTGTTGCCTTCAGCGGGGACCACAGCTTCAGTGCAGGCAGCAAGGTGTTGAAGTGCAGTGCCAGTTCCGAAGACGCGCTCCAAGTCAAGGTGTTGTTTTCATCTTCTTTTAGCATAGAACTCACTTCCAAGGGCCCAGGACTTGGATTTGACACCACTTGGCAAAGTAGAGCTCTTAGCAGGTCAAGTGTTTGATGGTCCTGAGACCTCCAACAGAAGGCATGCTCAATTACAGCCCTTGGACAAAACGCTAGACAGCAGAATGCAGAGAGCAAAGTTCAGTTGTCTTATGCCCAAGACACAAGCAGCAGGCAACAGGCCAACACAGCAAAGTAAAGTGGCAGTCCCTCCTGGCAGCACAGCAGCTCTTATTCTCAGTAGAATGCCCGCAGTCCAGAAGTTTTCTGAGTATATAGTGTCAGAGGTCCAGTACTTATTCCCATTTTAGCCTATGAAGTAGGGAAACTTCAAAAAAAGGTGTTTGTAGTGCAGTTGTTTATGAGGGACAAGCACAACCCTATGCAGGTGCAAGTGTCAACTCTTCCCACCACTCTAGCTCAGGAAGACCCACCATCCTGGTGCTGGGTCATCAGGATATGCAGAGCACACCTCAGCTACCTTTGTGTGACCGTCTAGAGTGAATTCACCAAGTCCACTGTCATCCAACCCAGATGTGTATTCTAGGGACAGGTAGAGGCACATAATCGTTAAGTAAGAAAATGCCAACTTTCTAAAAGTAGCATTTTCAGAACTGCAATTTAAAAACAAACTTCACTAAAAGATGTATTTTTTTAAATTGTGAGTCCAGAGACACCATATTCCAATGTTCCATCTGTTCCCAATTGGAAGTTACGCTTGTAAGCGTTACAAGGCAGCTCCAACGCTAACCTATGGGAGAGATAGGCCTTGATGTAGTGGAAAATAAATGTAGCAGTTTTTCACTACCAGGATATGTAAAATTTAAAAGCACATGTCCTACAATTTGGATACACTGCACCCTGCCCATTGGGCTTCCTACCATAGGGGTGCCTTAAATTTAATAAAAGGTAAAGTTTGGGCCTTGCATGTAGGTGAACTTGCCAGGTCGACATGGCAATTAAAAACTGGGCTCAAATATAGTATACGACCGCACTATCTTGGTAAATATTGTAGATCTAATTGTAATTTCTTTCCTTAATTTATGGGTGCCAGAGGGTATCACCTCTTCATCGTAAGGTGTGGATATATACAGTCTTAGAAAAGCGTTCTACAGCAGGGAAAAAACGAGCCCTTCCGGCATTCTAAGAAACGTTTAAGAATTGTAAATCGTTCAACGAAATAATAGTTCCAATACGTTTTGTTTTGATCATTTATTTCTCATTCTTTTCTTTCAGTTTTCTTTATTTTCTTTGCTTTCATTATTCATAATGTTAATTTCACATTATCTTTTCTTATAACCATTGTGCTTCACATTATTCACAGGGTCCCCAATGCATTTCGGGCCTTGCCCTTCATCAGGGGATATTGCCTAAAACAAGAAAGCACTCATATAAATATATAATCCAAGGCCTGCGTACCAATCTGTATCAGCGTTCATCTATACATACAAGAAAAGGTTAATTGCTGTAGTGTTTGTGCCTGTTTATGCATTCTATAGTCTGTGAAAACATATATAATTCATGTACTCACTGTTAGCACAGTTATTTACAATATTAGCGGAATCACGTTATTTCCAAAAACACTTGAGCAACGCTGGTTTTGTTTCACAGCATTTTTATTTACACAATTGACTACACGCTGCACTCGCGAGCACACAATTTCACTTCCGGGTGCTACTGGATATAAACTTCCGGGTTTACCATTCCGTCTGACACGGATATAACTTTGAGATTACTTGAAGACTGATGTGCATTCGCCTTCACGAATATTTACAGGTATGGGAGATACCACGTCACCCGCGGCGCTACGTGTTTAATAGCACTTTGGGTTACGTTGTTTTCACAGCACCGTCGGGTCTCTATCAAACGCACGCCTAACGTCTCTCTTGAAGATTCCGGATGGCTTAATTGAGCGGTTACAAGTCCAGAATCAAGGATTATACTTTTGTGCACATTCACGAGCACTATGGCAAATACGAGAGATACCACGTTATTTTCACGACACAGTTGGATTTATATTAAATGCACTAATTATGGATTTTTGAGGAGATCATCAGGCACATGCATCAAAGGAAAAACCGGTCGCAAACGGGCAGATTCTCAGAATCTGCCCCTTTGCGACCGGTATTTTTTGCATTTGGGATGCATCATCCCAAATGCAAAAATCGCAATTTAAGGAATCTCTAAATTGCGATTACTTAAATTGCGATTGCATTTAAGGAATCCCAAATTGAGATTCCTTAAATGCAATGCATTAAAGTAAAACAATTAGCGATTTCACTAATAGGGGGAGCAAATTACCATGAAGTTGAACTTCATGGTAATTTGCAAAAACTTTGAAAAATGCACTTTTGTGCATTTTTCAAACTTTCATGTTGCGCACACACATGCCCTTAGGGCATGTGTGTGTGCAACATATGTTCACAGATCAATTTCAGGGGTGCAATAGGGTGTCATTTTGACACCCTTGCACCCTTGAAATTGCATGAGCAATTTGCGAGTACCTACTGGTACTCGCAAATTGCTCATGCAATCTCCAATTCATTCCTATGGGCCTGGAGGCCCATAGGAATGAATGGGTCGGCATTCCTTAATTGCGACTCGCAATTTGCGAGTCACAATTAAGGAATGTGTAGGAATCGCTATTTTTATAGCGATTCCTACATGCATAGGCTTTTGCAATTCCTTAATTGCGATTCCTTAATAATCGCAATTAAGGAATCGCAAAAGCCTACGTTGATGCATGTGCCAGCATGTTCAGAACTTAGAATTATTATTTTCTGCACATATACGAACGTTATGGTAATAATATCAGTTGTTTCATACCAATGGCAATATAATCAGTCGTATTACATCAGTGGCAGCTTCCATTTCAGTTGCACGTAGTGTGCTAACAGTAAGTACACAAATTATATATGTTTTCATAGACTATAGAAAGCATAAACAGGCACAAATACTACGACTTGTTTAGTAACAGCAATCAACCTTTTCTTGTATGTATAGATGAACGCTGATACAGATTGGTACGCAGGCCTTGGATTATATATTTATATGAGTGCTTTCTTGTTTTAGGCAATTTCCTCTGATGAAGGGCAAGGCCCGAAATGCTTTGGGGACCCTGTGAATAATGTGAAGCACAATGGTTATAAGAAAAGATAATGTGAAATGTACATTATGAATAATGAAAGCGAAGAAAATAAAGAAAACTGAGAAATAAATGATCAAAACAAAACATATTGGAACTATTATTTACTTGAAAGATTTACAATTCCTAAACGTTTCTTAGAGTGCCGGAAGGGCTCGTTTTTTCCCTGCTGGAAAACGCTTTTCTAAGACAATTAAAAACTGGGCACACAGGCTCTGCAGTGGCAGGCCTGGGACATGTTCGAAGGGCTACTCAGGTGGGTGGCACAATCAGTGCTGCAGGCCCACTAGTAGCATTTGATTTACCGCCCTGGGCACACACAGTGCACTGTACTAGAGAATTATTAGTAAATCAAATCTGCCAATCTCGGAGAAATCAAATGCCATTACATTTTAGATACAGACACGTGAACTTTAGCACTTGTCAGCAGTGGTAAAGTGCTGAGCGTCCTAAAACCAGCAAAAATTAAGTTCAGGACACAGTCAAGAACATGCGGCCAGAAGCAAAAAGATTGAGGAAACCATGCCAAAAGACGCCAGGTCTAACACTCATAAAAAAAGCTTTGTGAAAGGAAACACTGTCTTTGAATCTGCTGTCTGAAAAATTGCAAGCTGGTGGTCTTTTCTTAAAGCATTGGCAGGAAGCTCCACCTTGGCGGTTCCTGTCAATGCTTATTGAAGTTTGGTGCATGGCTCCGTCAACATGATAGAGCCCTGACCTAACCTGTTTTTGTTTTTATTTCAAAAAGAAAACCCCAAAGCGTGATTTTCTTTCGGAAAATAAAAAAAAGAATGCTCCCACTCTCCATGGGAGTCCTCTCCCATGGCGAGGGGAACATTTAGAGGTTTTCCCTACACCTTACTGCAGGGTTTTCCTGACGGTGACAGGCAGTGAAAACTGATATCTAATTTCACCCATCTAAATTAGGTGGGCGGAAGGAGTGGTCTGCCTTTAATGGCCATCGGAGAGGTTTAATCACAGTGACGTCTGCCTGCCATATAAATATGGCAGGCAGACCACATTCTTGGTGGTATAAATGCTCTGTTGCCGATACAATGGAGTATTAATACCACCCAGATATAAATCAGATCCACTGTCGTGTGGTGATTGAGGTAATGGGAAACCATCCACAGTTGAATACATTCTAAAACATTTTCTAATACTTTAATGTCCTCCAAGGTGAAGACTAGAAGTTCATGTAATGTTGTGTTTCATTGGCATAGGAATGATAAAATATTTGTAATTGTTTCAGAAGGTGGGTGGGGTTCTATGTTAGGGTCCCGGAGAGAATTGAGCCTTGAGGAAAGCCACATCCTAAGGAAGTAGAATCTGAGAGAAAATCCTAATCTTATTGGGAATGGTCTTGAGGTAGGATGAAAATCAGCTCAGTATTGTTCCTTTAATAACAATTTGTTTATTAACTATATTAAAAATATTTGGTAGTGCATCGAGATTGACCATGTCGAAAGCAGTTGATAGGTGGAGGAGGATGAGAAGACACCACACACATAACTAGCACAGGTATTCACTGTATTGATGGTAGTGTACCAAGATACACATGCAAAGCAGCAACCTTACCTTAATACCATGGGACAAATTAAAAGTTCAGCAGTACTAAGTACTAAGGCACAGTAACACCACACTCCGTATAATCAGTTTCAGGAGGTATTTCCGTTCTTTATGGGGCTATTATTAGTTTTCAAGTCCGGAATCATGGATAACATGGTCAAAATGGTGTTAACGCCTCCAATTATGAATGTTTCATCTAAATTCTGGCCATTTTCTAGGTATAATTGCACCAGCTTTTAGCAGGTGACTATGTGTGTAGAATTAGTACTCCTCATGCAATACAGTTTTGGCCTCAAACTGGAGATTTTACGCCAAAGCGAGGATTATCAGCCCACTTGTAAACATGACCATTGTAGTTCAAGCAGACCAGTATGCCAGTATTGATAATAAATACTCATACAGATGCCTTGAACCGAAACTGAGTGGTACAAGTCCAACTGTCATTTTTCAAGATCAATATTTTTCCAATGAAGTTATTTGATAAACGTGCAGATTGTACCAGCCTGATGGACTTATCTCTCAGGACCCCATAAAGGCTTTTGACTTTTTTGGTATTTCGTGCTTTATAATATAAAAACCTATGGAAACTTCACCAATTTCGTAATGGGTCAAGCGCAACTTCACATACCCAGGACTTCAGTTGCAGTGGATGCACACACTTATGTACCCTTATGTTTTTGCTTTGGTACTTACGAGAACTGTTAACATTGCTCACAGCCATTAGCTTTTATGATAGAAACCTTCAACTGCAAAATAAAGCGAGATGCAGACTTAGAAGCATTTTTTCGGGGAACTGAAACATAAAATATTGCTTTGCGGATGCCCTACAGACTGTTTATAAAAATGTTCTAAAGGTGATCATGGGGGGAGTGGGTTGGGGTTTTATGGGGATGTATGGGGGTTCGTTACTGACTGTTTGGTAGTGGGAGCTACGCACAATTGAGTATATCTTACGACCACCGCGTTTGGTGGAATGCAAAGAACACCTCCTGCTCATAGATGTCTGTTTGTGATGGTATATTTTTGTGTCTAAAACTAATAAAGATATTTAAACCTAAAGGTGATCATGAATTACAGAATAGTAGTCAGTGGTTTGGGGCATGTTTACTTATCTTTCAGACAACGTAAGGTGGTAAGCAAAGTTGCTGCTCTGTGTTGCGTGAAAGGGAGAGAGCAGAAATACTCCATATTTAGAAAGGTATGGAGCATTTTAGCACTTTACTTGGGCTGGTGCATGGTGTGGAGCCTATCAGGAACCACGACATCCTTGCACTAGGGTACCTGTTTTACAGGCAAGAGTTTTTGTGCAGGAAGGAACACCAACCTGCTCAAAAACAATACTTAGAGGCATTTTCTTCTTTCTTTGTGCACTGCAGAATGCAGCAAAATGGAAAGAGGAAATATTGAGGAGAAAAAAAGATATTCATCATCATTAAGCCTCACTGGGGAAGGTATAGCATTTTGATGCATTCCCAGGTTTACTAGCTTTAGTAAATCTAGGAATGTGCCAAAATCCATGTGTGAATGCATGGGAACGCCCATGCTCCAATTGGGGCCGGGCTGGGTACCCTAAGCAGCCCTGGCAATCTTGTCAGACCAGCCCCCGGTGAGCGGTGGAGGTGAATGCAAGAGTGAGACACTGCTGCTTTTGTTACAGGAGGCTGATATTGCAGCACTACTGCAAAACCAGCCTCCAGTAACAAAACCGGCCCCCACCCTTCCAGCCTTCCGGGGAATCGCCCGATGCCCGCTACTGACTCCACCCATGGAATGACCCCCAGTTTGAAATGTAACATTAAATTACATTTCTTTATAAAGCCACACAGGGCGGAGCAAATCACCCCTACGTGGCTTTGTAAATATTACTGAACCCTTTGTGTTGTCTTGCAACGGCAATGCAAAGACAATACATCTGAGCCTCTGTATCTTCCTACCCTAACACATTGCTTCGGTCTTTTCCGTAGCAAAACCCTTTAACATGTACCATTATCTTTTTCTGCTTGGATATTTCAAAATGGCTAAGGCCAACTTCCACTTTTCATTGCAAAAGCGAAAGCTTTTTTCAGACAAAAATCTTAATACAAAAAAAAAATTGTTGTTTGTCGTCCAACTAAGCAGGTTTTTGCAAACTGTTTGGTCTGGAAACCCCAACCTCAATCTTGAGAGTTGACCACAGGTAGACTAAAAAAAAACTTCCGCACTGCTGAACCCTCACACCACAAGATGCCATCTGTCTGCAAAGGTAAGAGTTGTGTAGGATATGAAAGATTGGCAGTCACATGCCAGGAAACATTAAAGTGCTTTGAGTGCCAACCGAATCCATTTCACTTTTTTAAAGTGTTCTAAGCTTCAAAAGATCAAAAGCCCTGTGTGTCTAAGCCACGTCTTCCCCGATTGCTGATAAAAAGCCAGACGTCCATGTTTACACAGCAGTCTGTTCGGCTCTTTTAATTATTGCGCCACTGATTGACAACTTTATAAGCACAGCCTGATTCTTGTTTTCATTGAAGCAAGCTGTCTGCTGTTAATATAT
Source organism: Triturus cristatus (assembly GCF_964204655.1). NCBI lineage: Eukaryota > Metazoa > Chordata > Amphibia > Caudata > Salamandridae > Triturus > Triturus cristatus. Next base: position 412,147,780 of record NC_140595.1, read on the forward strand.
GGGCACGATGGGTTAAAGTCAGGGGCGAGGCCAGCTATGTGCAGATCACGCTTTGAACCCTTTCACCTGCCCTGCCCAAGATCCCAAGCTGCCTTGATTGCTTAGCACACTTGACCTCATTCTGAGTGTCGCGCAATTTTTTTTTTGTGGGTTTATACAGCCCGAATTTTGCCCGGGAGCATTGAAGGCATTACATGAGCACCAAATTGCGTTACAGAAGTTCAGAATAATTTCTATTTTTTAGGCAAAGTGAGATTAAGGGCCAGATTTTCAAAGAAGGCACGCAACGCAGCGCAGCACAGCCCCCAAGAGGTTGCGCTGCGTTGCGTGACAGGGAGGGACCAGGAGATAATCAAAGCTACAGAGATATTGCTCTCTCCTGCCTTTTCCCTAGTGCCAGAGCTGATTTCAGCTGCTGTGCGCCATGCACACACCGTAGCGCCATGCACACACCGTAGCGCCATAGGGATAAGGTGCCTGCCTGAGTCTAGCATAGGTTTTGTACAGGAAGGGTACCCTTCCTGTAAAACATACTATGCCTAGACAAGTTCAAACGCTTTTCCCACTTTGCACAGTGCAACACGTATGCAAAGTATGAAAAAAAAGGAGAAATTAAAACATTTCTCCTCTTAACGCCTCCTTTCAGATGGCGTTAACTTTTGGCGCTAAACCTTGTCGACAATTGTTTGTAGATAGGGTTTTGCATCAAAAGGCATGCATGGTTGCATGGGAGCACCAATGTAACACCCATGTAACGCCCCCTTGGCGCTAAGTTACTTGTAGGGTACTTTCCAAAGCAAAACAAATTTTGCGCTGCAGAGTAAATTGTTAAAAAAACATTTGTGCTGATTAGCACAAAATTTGAAAACCTACCCCTAAGTGTCTTGCACTGAATCACAGGATGATAAGCCAATGCTGGGACTCAAAGCTGGTATCCCAGCGTGAAACTGGGCAGCTCTAGTTATTAGGCCACACCTCTTTATAAAATTTAAAAACTTTAATAAAGGGCATAAACTACTTGTGGGCCCCCTTTTGGGTTATGGCTTGTTTGCAAATCGTGTACGAGTCTTTGAACATGCAATTTTCAACAGGAGGAATTTTGACCTGGAGGAAACATTGAAAAGGGTGCTGCAGGGAGAATACTGTGCAGTAAATCCTAGTGGTGCTGGAACAATTTTCAGAGTGGGGGTGCTGCCATTAGTTTTACACCACCAAAGTGATAGCTATTGGGAAAAATGCAAGCATCACACCAAAAATAAGTGTAGCAAATATACCGTGACGATTCACCAGGAGAGCGGTAAGGGTGTGGTATGTAGCCGATGGTGCGTTTTGGAGCACTGTTGTGGTTTTTCACATTTTTGGGTGTAAGGGTCACTAAATTTGCATAGATAGGCAGTTTTACTAGTAAAATTATATAGGAAACAAACCATAATGCATGGAAAGAGGTTTTTAGAGAATATTAATCATATGCGCATCACCAAGTAAAGTGTCTTGATTTGCTTCGATCATATTAAAATCATTGTTTTCATCACATTTGAGAATTACAAAAATGGGCTTCATTTGTTCTCTTCCAATTGCTGATATACTTCGAAATATGCGTATAGCTCATTTCCAGGAATTTAAACGCTTCCTTTCACTTCCTGTACCCCAGCAAGATTGTCACCTTGGTCACTTTCAGGTTCCAAATTAGCAGCAATTTTTTCTAAGGCATATCATGACATTTGACCTTTGTCTTCGAACACACAGCAAATGTGGCAAGTTAAATACATAATATAAAGGCACCTTTATTGCTCATTGACCTTCTGAACTCCAACATGGTTATTTTTGGGGGGGATGCAGCTCCCCCAGCACCACTCCGTCCAGGCCTATGGTTTTCCCCAGGTCCTTTAGCTCCTGGGTGCTCAGCGGCTCGCAGAGAAAGTACATGTGTTTGTGCAATCACAATGTGTGTTGTGAAGCAGGATGTTACTAGCTGTGTTTTTTGTTGTTGAAATTCCAAAACAGCCAGTCCCGCCTTTCATCCCTGTCAAGGAAGTAAGAGGTGGAGGCAGCCTTAAGAGCGGTGGGGCCGGGGTGGGGGGATTCAACAAACGACCACGAGGGGAAATTAAATAAATATTACATTTTCCTTCAACGTTGTCTTTCGAAATGCCCCCCCCAACCAGGCCCACCGCTCTTACCTGCACGGGCCACGGCTGGGTGCAGCAAATGTAGGGGACTCACAGTTAGATGGAAGATATGTCTGTTAAGTGTTTAACAACTTTATCAGAAGTAGTGCTTAATTTGTGCAAGTGATGCAGGTGGTGGGCACCAGCACAAATATTTTCGATTGGTACTTTTCTCAACATCAGCCTTTGAGTCAGAGCAAGTGAATGGCAAACAAGCAATGGCAAAGCCAATTTTTCTGGTGTTGATGGCAAGAATGTTTACTCTGTCAATGCTTGCTGTGTTTTGTCATGGATGTTTCTAAAATGTTACTGTTGGGGGAGCTGCTGGACTTTCATCAGTACAAAAAAGAAAACATTGACTAAAAGCAAAAATATTTTTTCTCGAAAATATTAGGCCTGGGCTAAATTTCCGTTCCGCTCGTGGAAATTGCGATAATTTGACATTTTCGCGTTCCGCGGAGAGCGCGAAAATGTCAAAATTTCCGCATTCCGCAGCTTAGCAATAATTTGGTTCTTGCTCGCGCTGTAAAATAATACATTCTCGCGCGCGTGCGATCGACTTACCTGAATCCCCGCGTTCGCCGACAAGTTTTCCCGATCCGGTCGCGTTCTCCACGAGATGTTGGATTGTTGGTAGCCATTTGCGCTGTCTCGCGACAGTTCGCGCCTGCAGTAACGTCATGCGTCGCGCGATCACGTCTTTTTTCTCGCGATCATGCACCGCGAGAAGAGTGAAAACAAGATGGCCGCACCCGCAAGCAACCGCATGGGTAAGTTGGCGAGCCGCGAAAACGCAGAAAATACCGCGAACGGGCGGGAAAAAAACTTCCGCATCTTCGCGATATTTCCGCGTGTTTGCGGAGATTTTAAACATTTTCGCGATAATTTTCGAAAGTCGCTTTCGCAAATTCCGCCCAACCCTAGAAAATATACACATTACCATAGTAGTGAGTCTTTAGTACTGAAGAGGGCTATTTTGTGAGTGGATATGCCCCTTGTGGAACAGCCAAATGCTGTCAATCACAGTGAATTTAACCCATGGCTGAAGTGGACTGACCCATGCTGTAGTGAGTGCAACACAAATGTGACTGATACAGCAGCATATCACTGGATGACGGCAGCTGTGTGAGAACCCTTACAAGTAAGTATAATGTATATATATCTTTAGTTAAGTCAAAATGTCTTGGCCAACACCAAACCTAAAAAATAAGAAAAAAGGAGGGAGAGAAAGCTAATGGGAGAACGCAGGGACATACAACAACCTGAAGGAGTGGAATAAAGACACAAGAAGTATAGAATGGTGAAAGAAAGAGGCATGAGGTTAAAGCAAGGCAGGAAGGCTTGATATTCAGCAACTTTTGCATTCCGCAGCTCTACATATATATTTTCTTTTCTTTACAAATTAAGCCCTGAATTTAAGTGTGAATAGAATATAAACACTGAGAAATGGCAAGTGAACAATTGAAAACATCACTGTCGCTGATCAATTATGACAAGACACAATGGCTCAATAACTACCGCAGATTTTTGGGGGGAGTTTAGTATTTTTTATTCTTAATATAATTCAAGTCATACATCAGCGCAGAGCAGGTTGAAACAGAGTGTAGAGTTAATGGTAATTCTATCTCCAAGCTTGTGTTTTAATAGGCAAAAATGATGTCCTCCGTTGCAATGAAGTGGTGTTATAAAATCCTGAGTGTCCAGCTCATTTCAAAATCATGGAAATAAATGATGTGACAAAATCTGGTAATTAGACAGGTGAAGAAGAGCGGTTTCCATAAAATCACAGGAACTGCTCTGTCGTTTCACACAGGAGTCTTCTGGGTCAACTAAATTTTTAAATCAGTGATAAAATTATATTAGTGCAATTGCATTTTTATAGATTTGTTGGTCATTGTTTCTTTACAGATCCCAGGGCTTTACCTGAAACCGATTTGTGCATAGGTTACACTCTCAACTTTGGCTATTTCATAGCCACTAGTGATCAGCCTTCAGAACAAAGGACTCCCAAATCCTTCATTAAATGCTGAAACCAACCTGAAGTATTCAGTCAATGAAAGAAGCTTGCCTTTCCAGCATTCCACGGCTTCTAGAAAGAATATATGTCGTTACTACGCATTCCGTTGCAACGCATGCCTTTACCACGCATGCGTTACAACGGAATGTGTTTTCCACGCTTTCCCCTTACCCCGATTTTACCTTTACTCCGCTTTTTCTTTTTTGGGGGGGAGACCCCCCCAAGCCCCCTTTCTTCTTTTTTTTTCCTTTTTCCGCAGGTCTCCGCCGACACTGAAAACGGACTGATGCTTTTTTTCGGATTAGGATGACGTTGTTCCGTGATGACGTTGCTTGCGTGGTGAAGATGGTCGTTGAAGCATTACCCGTTGTGAAGACGTTTACGAGGTAAGTGTATCGTTGTAAACGTATTGCGTAGAAAATGCTTCGTGGTAAAGGCTGTTTCCCTTCTAGAAAGACCTGCATTCTTTTATTTGAGATTCCTGCGTTGAACGGGGCAGTTATAGACGGCGTGTCATTGTTTAACAAATGCAGGCGACACCACCTGCATGGTAAAATTGCGTTTATGTATTTAATTATTTATGTAGGTGTTCTATAAAGTGCCGACTGTTTGATCTACCTCCAAAGCGCTATGGTATATAATGAAACGAATTAAGCGTAGTCTTCAATTTTAGTTGTGTTCAAATGCATTTTCACATAACAGTAGATTGAGTGAGAATAGCAGATTTTCAAATATTTGTTGCACGAGAAAAGAACTTGGTCATAGACTCAAGCTCAAAGAAACGTGTTCCCCTTTGCATGAAAAACAGAACTTTTCATGAATGTCATTTAATGTCAAATTTCACGAATTCGTGATTTATCAAGCATTTCAGCAATTTTAGAGTACTCGAGATATTTAAATTGCGTGTTGATAACTAACTTCTCGGCAAACATGACTCAACAGCCTCCTGATTTGTCTTTGAAAGGTCAGAGGGCATCACAACACTAGCCCTTCATCAACATGTCCTCTCCGCCATTTTCTCAGCACATCCTTGTTGCTAGGGTTGCTCCGACTTCCTTGTCTTGCTTTGATGATTAGACTTGATACATTGACGCACAGGTTGTGACATGCTGCTTGGACATTAGCTTGCTATAATTGGCCACGTCATCACGCATCAAATTAACAATAACAAGAACGAAAGCCCCGAAACAGTTGTCTGATAGATCCATCACATTTCAGAAACGAGCTTCTGGAACACTTGTCCAAGAGCATCCATTTGCTTGTCACATTCCAGCCGAGATGTAAATCAGAAATCAAAGTCGCTGTGATGGTAAGTGGCATTGTGCTGCCTTGCAAGTTACACGAGAACACATTTCATGCTATGTTGTTCGACTGTGTGTGAGTCTCTCTATAGGACAATACCAGCGATGCACATTTATGGAAGATGTGTGGGGGAGGGGGGGGGGGGTCATACTGATTGTGAGCATTAAGTTTGGCTTTTAGCATTTAGCAATTAGAGCTCCCAACTGAATTTCACGTATTTGAAATCTTTGGGAAGGGGGACATCAACTGCATTTTGCAAAATCAATTATTTTTTAGTGTAGTGTCAAGACTGGGATTAGAGCCCATGTTTATTGTTTTAAAATCAGTAATTCAGCCACTGGACCATAGCCAGTCCTGAAAAAGAGGATCCAGACAGACCTTAGATACAACAGTAATAATTGAACAGGATTGGGGCCGACCCAAGTGAAATGCGCTTTGGCTTGACACAGTTGGGATTAATTCAGCAGCGTCAGCACTTCTTGTGCTTTGTCTTCAGAGCAGTAAACTGTAGGGGTTGAGGGAGGCCTTTTATTTTCAGTTCCAGCAGCGCCCAACACAAATGCTTCACTTAAAGGACCTTCAATGCTCCTTTTGTTTGACTCTTGTCCTGGCCCAGAGCTAGCTGGAGCCTAACACCCTTTTTCCTTATTTTTCTTTTTAATTATTTTTATTGAGATTTGTCAAGCAAAAACAGCGTACAACCAATACAAGCTCAGCATGCGGAGTACAATGTGTCTGAAAAATTCCATAAATGTTGACTGTACAGCACACTTCCCAGAGTGGGGGGGAAGGGAAATATGAAAAAAAAAGGGAACAACCACTCATCTGAGGAAAAGGAATCCACCTGTGGTAGCGACATCCACCCATAGCACAGCTAAATTCATCAAAGCAGTCATAGCACATGCCGCACCCCACTTAGTGGCCTAATTGGCATAATTCGTATCCAGAGGGGGTGCTTCTTGATCATTCTCTACCGGGCTTGTGGCACTGCTGACATCACCAGCCCTATCCAGTGCACTCAGATACATCTCTAATGGGGACCATATATCCTTGGGGAGGGATTTAGCGGGCTGCAATTCACACTAAGCAGTCCATTGTTCCTGGCAGTAAGCCACATTTCATAGCCACCCATCCCTTTGAGGAGTCAGGCTTCTACCCCAGTGCATCTCAAACTGGCGCTTAGCCATCAAAAGGAGGACTGCTGTCAGTTTGCACATCTCTGGTGGGACCTCCTTAGCATATCCTAAAAGTGCAACTCTCTGTGAATGCTCAGGGACATGTCCAGTTATTCTGTCAATAGCAGCAAATACAGTTTCCCAGAAGTGCTGCATGCCAGGGTAGTCCCACACCAAGTGCATAAAATCAGTGCGGGTAAGGCGCAGAGCACTCGTCTCGCATCATCAACCAGGCCCATCCTGTGCATCCTTTCCAGAGTGCAGTAGAGCCTATGCAGATATTTGAAATGCTCTTAGTGCAGTTTATAGTTGGGGGACAGGGCCCTAGATTTAGTGCAACAATATTTCCACTGCTCTTCAGTGAGAGGAACCACAAGATAAGCAGCCCATGCCTGCCGGGTGCAGGACACTAGCACCAGTGCAGTTTCCTGCATTCCCCCATAGAGCTTCATGACCAGCTTGCATGGAAATGGGCACATAATAGTTGCCTCCAGTACTTGAAATGTGAGAGTGGCCGCTGGGAAGGAGTCATAAACCGTCAGAACGATGGCTCGTAGCTGATCGAAGGTGAATGTCCAGACCATCAACTGTCAAGACTGGAACATTCACATACCAGATAGAACACTCATAGGTAGTGAGGGAGGTTGAGGAGACATAAACACAAAGAATGGACTACTGACCCCAAGTAGCCATAACAAAGCAAGCACATATATACAACAGTGTCCCGAGGTGTAACTACAGGTCTGTGTAGAGCCTGCTGTCCAGCCAACTACAGGTGCCAATGTCAAGAGTAATGGGGAAGGACAGGTGGCCGAAGATCAGTACCGAAACAACAAATAAGTAATTCAACCACAACCTCTGCCTCAGCTCATTCCACGCCCATACTGTGCAGGCCATATTATCAATCCATGTCCTCGATCGCTTGTTGGGCATGTACAGAGCCATCTGAAATCGGCATGGGGCAACGTGGTCATGTTCAGGTACTGTATGTGCCCGTAATTGTGTAGGGTAGAGCCAGTGGTGTGTAAATTTGCCTGTACGCTGAAGTAATACAAGTTCATGTCTGGTACTCCCAGCTCTCCCATACTCAAAGGGGAGTGTCATTATCTCTCACACCACTCAGGGCTGTCTGCCCGCCCACTAAATGTGACCTGAGCTGCCTGTGAAAATACACCAGCAGAGGGAGAGGTAGGTAGATAAAGAGATAGAGAAATTTAGGGAGAATCACTGTCTTAGTAACAGCCAATCTCCCAGTCAATAATAATGGGAGCTTCAGCCAGCTCCCCTTCTGCTCCCCTAGCCAGGACATCAGCTTACCATAGTTAGCTCTCCACAGCTCGTCCAGGTCTCGGCTCAGCCAGATCCCCAAGTATCAGACTTGCTCCTGAGTCCACTGCATTGGGAACTCCAAATTGAATTCTCTGGTCTCAGCCATCAACAGGAATATAATTAATTTAGCCCAATTGATATTGATACCTGTTATGCCTCCAAATCTAGTGAACTCTCTGATGAGCGGGTCCAATGTATCCTGCGGACCCCTAACATACAGAGCAACATTGTCCACATAAATGGATACCAGGACTCTATGGGGTGTAAATAACAAGCCCCGGTTTGAGTGGTGTTGTCTCAATCGAGCTGCCAATGGTTCCATTACAATGACGAATAATTTGGGCAATAGGGGGCATCCCTGTCGGGTGCCCCTCGATATTGTAAAAGGGGGAGTTATTGTTCCAAAATTCGTAATCTAGCGACTGGTTGGGCAAATAGGAGGCAGAATAAAATGGATAAACTTGTGGCTCACTCCAAGAGGTGACAATTGTATAAAAAGGTAAGGCCATTCGAGCAAATCAAATGCCTTGGTTGCATCCAAAAAGAATGCTGCCACACTGAGTCAATAGAGTGCACTAGGGCAAAAAAGGTGCGGAAGTGTGGGCCGTTTACTGACTGGGTACAAACCCTGACTGGTCTGGTCGTGCTACAAGCGGTAAAAGTGGGAGTAGTCACAGGCTATCAGTTTTGCTAAGATTTTACTATCCATATTAATCATGGATATTGGTCTGTATGATTCACAGTGCTGGGGGTCTTTGTCTGGTTTTTATATAGTCAGAGTCAATGACTCTCTTAGGGAGGGGGGAAATAACCTGTTAGACAGGGATTCCTTGTACATTGCGAGGAGGTGTAGGGCAAGAATTTGGGCATACTCTTTATAGAATGCATGGTGAGGCCATCTAGGCCTTGGGCCTTGTCACCAGGCATCGCATTGATATACTGAACAACATCCTCCACAGTAAAGGGCTCGTTAATGAAGCACTGGTGACCCTCCTCAAGCCAGAGTATTTACAGGAAGTAAGATCTGGGGAGCATGGTCTGCGTGGATGTATATAAGTCAGAGAAGAAGGCAGTTATCTTGTGCTGTATTCCTTCTATTCCAACATGCACATTTTGTTGGTCATCTGCTGATTCTGTAATGTAATCGCAAGCCCAAGGTTTGCGCAGAAGATTAGTCAAGTTTTTACCCACCCTATCACCCTCGCTTTAGCACAGAGCATGGGCCTCTTTCCCTGGATAATGGGTTTCTCTGGACGCTACTTCATCATACACCATGAGTTTGCCCCAAATAGCTGCCATCATGGATTCACTGCATGTCACAAAATATTGCAGTTCCAAAGCAAACTCCCCACACAATGTCTGCAGTACGTCGGCATGCTTTGCTATGCAACACTCCAGGATCATGACCTTGAACGCCTCCCAAAGGGTAGATTCAGACAATATTGTTTGTGTGTTATGCTCAAAGTATTCTACACTTGCCGATTGGACCTCGGTATGAAACACCTGGTCTCGAAGAGATCCAGCCTGTAGGCACCACATAGCACTATGCTTTATGTAGTCTGAGGGTCATCTTGTGGTAAATAATTTAATTACCGGAACTTAATTTGATGCGGAATATCTATAATAATAGCTCAGTAAAATAAGAGGCAGAATCCGTGGTATTAGAGGTTCGGAACGGGCTTTATTCCAAAATCAATTCGAATTGAGGACTCCATATTCCATCACCACGAAGGTTCAGGAAGTGAAGGACCAACTTTATTGACAAGTAATCATTTTTATACAATAGGCATTACAGTGAAACAGATGCAGGAGGCGTAACAGTTGATAACAAAGATAAGAACATACATGCGTAACTAAAGTGGGTGTAACTGGGCGTAACTTAAAGAACGTCATCAGGTATGATGTCACAATAAGGTGGTTCCATGAAAGAATTTCGCAATGTCAGCAGAAATACTTGGCAGAGATGCGCGCGCAGCAGCATGACGTGTGATTGACGTGCAACTAGGGGGTGAAGGGGACTTGACATTTAGCTCTACACGTGGAGACAGAAGTCTGGGGTTATGTCAACCTAATCCCAAATCATATCTAACATCCTATGTTTAAAGAACTATGTTATCCAAGAAGAGAGGTCTCTTAGGATAGAATCTTATTCTATACTGACTATACTGACTATACTGACGGTTAGTGCGTGTACAAGCGTCTAAGTGTCTACACTAGATGCGAGGGGGTAGGAATGTTCCATGGTAACAGGGCTATGAATTACTTGTATAAAGACAGAGAAGCCGGGCCTTTTGCTCGGTAGCTGGAAGAATGTTTACTTAAACTACTAGACAGGAATGCATTGGATAGGGAGCGGAGCAGATAATCTTGAAGGTGAAATACGGTTTTTGGCAAGCAGACAGGTCGAATCAGGCACCGTTAGCCGCGCAGGGAGTAGGACAAAGTTCATGGATACAGATGCGAGCTCAGACTGGAGCTTTCAGAGGCAGAAGGCAGGAAAAGGCTTAATGGCAGAATCAGGGCCTATTCGCCTGGACTGTAAAATGGGATAAATGAACCTTATAAAGCCGGTGGCCTTTCATACTTAGGAATAGAATATCCGGCCCATTCATGGCGGATCTGAAAGAGGACATGTTGACGGTGGACGCACATGTGTTTGCGTCTTCATAACTGGAACTGGAGGAAACATACATGTACTTATGATTTATACATGAAACCGTTGGGGTCCAAGATAGGGGACATAACTGATCATAAAAATCCATATTTCCACATTCCCTCCTTGTCCCCTACTTGTCCTTAAGAGATATCAATCTTCATCAATCCGTTGATTTGTTCATATAACATCATTTGTTCTTCTTTCTTCTTCCGGAATCTTGAATGAAAACTTGGATGTGGGATACACGAGGTGGCACATAGACCACAAATCGCTGGCCCACATTATAGGCATAAGCAGCAACTGAATAGTATGAGAAAGCCAATACCTAGGAAGGATAGGACCCTCCATCCAAAGGTAGATAATACACTCCAAAACCAACCGGACCAAGTCCAGGTGCCTGGATTCTGGTGTATCTGGCTTACAATCTTATGAAGGCGAGTTATGGCTTTATATACAGATGGCGAATTTTCTGGTATGAAAATGCAACAACTTGATCCGATGACCCTACAAGCTCCGCCCCTATCGGCCAGAATGACATCAAGGACAAGACGATTTTGAAGCACAACAATCCGCATAGCAGACTGCTCTTCTGTTAAATTGCCTAAGGCGGAAATAGTTTCGTTTACTACTGCTTCAAGGGTTCTGGTTAATCTACGTATCAGCTTACTATTAGTGACTGTACCTATATAGGGAAAGAGACCTTTATTGAAATCTGTGTATTTTTCCCATGCTGTCTCAGTGTAATCGACCATTGGGAGATCTCTCCGTTCTCTATTGTGTACTAGGTGAGTATTTCTATGATAATCAGGAGGAGCTAGGAAAACAGGTGGCAAAAGGAATCAGATGTAGCAGGTACCATCCCAATCTAGAGGCAAACGTGTATATGCAGTCTGACCACATACGAAGTAGGAATGGCGAGAAGCTCTAAATGTAGATTTGCCTTGATCACTGAATTCTATTACAGTGATGCATTTACTATGGCCCATGTGTATGGAGCCATTCTTTCTTATACACAATTCACCTTTAACTGGAAATACTGACATAGCGGGCAAAATTGGTGCAGCTTCGGATTCGACATTCAGGATCATGAGATTAAGCGTGAAATTACCTAATCCATATACTTCATTTTCTAGATCAGTTCCTGTTCTTTTGGGAAGTCCCTCCTTGTTAGGGTAACAGACTTTAAGCAAGACTAAGTTCAGGTTTCCCCATACCCAGTTGTCTTGATAAACTGCGGAATTCGAATCTAGGGAATTAATTAAACTAAACCATGCTCCACAGGAGCCATTGTGTGTGAACGGATATGGAAAGAGAGGCAGAATTCCCTTATAGTTCTGATAGGGAGGGAGTCGGCCACATATCCAACAATTTGTAACATTGCTAGCCTGATGGGAATGATGTAACATACTAATAAAAGTGTTATTGCGCAGCGCAAATCTATATGACAACTCATGCGGGGGAAATTCACTAAAAGAATGTTCAGCAGTAACATTGTAAACATGTTTAGAAATAGGATAATATATGTGCAACAATATACTTGCAGCTGTTATTAAAAGACATAAGAAAAACAAAACTAATAACGTCACTGTGCAATGACTACGCAGTGATTTACAGTACGCATGTTTTTTCAACTGGATTTGATTATTTCTTTCTCTATTCCGGTCCAGAGGATACATGTCAGAGGCAAATTCAACCGATTCACCTTGGAGAGGACTTAAACAATCAAATTGTCTGACTTGTTAGACCGTAGTTTTAGTTTATATTGTTCCTTGTCATTCAGTTCAACCAAAGGAAGCTTTGAGTCAATCGGTGAAGACACGCAAGGTGTGTCGTTTACATCGGACGGTAGTCCATGAAATTTCTTGATATGACTTGAATGTATCCAGCCTTTTCGACCTTCGATCTTCACGGCTGTCCTCGTGGTTAACAGTACGAGTTGAGGCGATTTCCACCTAGGATCCAGCTGAGACTTCCGGTCAAAGTTCCTCACTAACACCAAGTCCCCTGGAATTACGTCATGGGGTTTCACCTCGGTGTTGTCGGGAAAGGCTGCAGCTACCTGTGAACGACAAGATTGTAGTGCAGACATCAAGGAAGCCAAGTAATCTGTCAGCATATTACAGTCTACATCAGTTATTTTGCGTGGTATAGGCGTCCCCCACATATTTGGTGGTCTACCGAAGATCACCTCATAAGGGGATAGCCCTGTTCGAGAGTGCGCTACCATTCTCATGTAAAAGAGTGCAACTGGTAAGGCTACTACCCAGTCGACACCTTTCTCTCTACATATTTTGGACAATCTAATTTTCAGAGTTTGATTATGTCGTTCCACGAGACCTGCTGCCTCGGGGTGTCGTACACAATGAAACCTCCATTGATATCCTAACAAAAGTGAAACGTGTTTCATTAGTTCGGATGAGAACGGCTGGCCGTTATCTGAGTAGACAGCACGTGGTAAACCGTACCGTGGGAAGAATTCTCGAACTAACTGTTTGGCAGTAGTCGGGGCAGTGTAATCTGAAACCGGGTATGCCTCTGTCCAACGGGAAAGAGCACAAACAACTACAAGAACATATTTGAATCCTCGACATCGTTCCATCTGGATATAATCCATCTGGAGGACTTCAAAAGGGTGATCAGGAGGCTGAAATCCACCCTGTTCTACGGGAATGCTTTTACCTGGGTTAAACTGACAGCAGATCATACAGGTACGGACTTTTTGTTTAGCTGCTGCTCGTAAATGTTTGTTGAACCAAATGTGTTGAATGCTGTCTAGCATAGCTTTTTCTCCTAGGTGCGCTGGACTATGTATTGTATTAATGATAACTTGGACCATTGAGTCGGGGAGAAACCATACAGATTTTTCCTTCGTCATCCATCCTTGATCCGTTTGGATCCCTCCTAATTCAGTCCATTTCTTTATTTCGTCTGGTGTAGCATGTGTCTGTATGTCAATTACGTCAAGAGCGGGATCCTTAACCATCATGCAATGTGTTGGTGTCGGAACTATTGTCTTTGTCATGTCAGATGTGTGAGTTTGAGCAGTCTGTTTAGCTGTTCTGTCAGCTAGATCATTGCCTTGGGAAATGATATCAGTAACTTTCGTATGAGCTTTACATTTCATAATTGATATTGCATTGGGTAGATGTATTACATCTAATAAGGCATGAATGAGGGGTCCGTGCTGAATGTGGGCACCGTGAGAAGTTAAATAACCTCTCTCTCGCCACAGCACGCCGAAGTCATGTACAACTCCGAATGCATAACGTGAATCAGTGTATATGTTGACTTTCTTATTTGTGGCTTGAATACAGGCTTGTGTCAGAGCCATGAGCTCTGCTGCTTGAGCTGACAAGGTATTAATACGATTTGTTTCAATGACTTCAGTGTCTGTTGTGACTGCATACGCGGCCACTAGCTCTCCTGTACTTGTTCTCATACATGAACCATCTACATACAACGTCAGGTCTGGATCTGTCAATGGGACGTCTGTCAAGTCTTGTCTAGGTTTCGTCGTGATAGTAATAACTTCAATACAATCATGTGCTAATGGGTCTGTTCCGTTTACTGGTAACAGTGTGGCAGGATTCAATGTACTACAACGTCTGATTTCTATGTGTGGCTGAAACAATGTCAATTCGTAACCGGTGAGTCTCGCTATAGTCAAGTGTTGTGTTTGTGTGCGGTTCAAGAGAACCTCTACTGCATGTGGTACTTGTACTGTCAATTGATGTCCTAACACTATGGCATCGCTTTGTCTGATTGCTAAAGCTGTCGCTGCCACTGATTTCAGGCACGCAGGCAGAGCCTGAGCTACGGGATCTAATGTACTAGAAAAATAAGCACATGGTTTGTGTGCTCCTGCTTGTTCCTGTGTGAGTACTGACAAAGCAGTACCTTCGCGTTCTGTGACAAAGAGTGTAAAATGTTTATTGTAACATGGTGTTGCTAAAACGGGTGCTTGACATAAAGCTTTCTTTAGGCTTTCAAAAGCTTGTGTATGTTCCTGAGTCCAAGGGAGGACAGTCGATGTGGCCGCCTCCTGTGTTGTCAACTGAATGAGTGGTTTTGCTAGAAATGCATACTGAGGGATCCACTGCCTACAATATGAAGTGAGGCCTATAAAAGCCCGCATCTCCTTTTGTGTCTTGGGTATTGGCATGTTAGCAATTAACTGGATGCGATCTGGTGTAAGCTGCCTTCCCTCCTTGGACAGCGAGTGACCAAGGTAAACAACTCGCTGGACACAGAATTGCAGCTTAGAAGGGGACACCTTGTGCCCCTTTTCGGCCAAGAATTGTAAAACCGTCAGTGAGGCTTTTTCACATTCAGGTTCGCTTCTAGCGGTGATCAGCAGATCATCGACATATTGAAGCAGGGCAGTGTTGACTGGCATGTGTATACTGTCAAGTTCTCGTTTCAGTGCTTGGCTATAGATGCTGGGGCTTTCTGTGAATCCTTGAGGTGCGCGTGTGAATTTAAAGCTTCGTCCATTTAAACTAAATCCGAACAAGTATTGGCTTTCCGGATCTATTGGGACGCTGAAAAAGGCATTCTTGAGATCAATTACAGTAAAGAATGTTGCTTCGGAATCAATGGCTGTCAGTAATGAAGAAATGTCTGGAACTACGGGGTATTGTGGTACAATACATTTATTTAATTCGCGCAGATCAATAACCAATCGATATACTGGCGGGGCTTTTGGATCAGTTCGTTTAAGAATCGGAATTATCGGGGAATTACATACATTGGAGTCGGTTTCCACAACCACTCCTTGGCCAATGAGCTCGTCAATGATTTGCAGTAAAGCCACTACAGCATCTGGGGGTAACTTGTATTGTCGCATTCGTGGTAGTACCACTCCTGTCTTTAGTGTGACTCGATATGGTGTAATGTTCATGCAACCAACATCTGTAGGGCCTTGTGCCCATAAATGTGTGGGTAAAGTCTCGGGACACATAGTGCCCTTTGAAATCACGTAGAAACAATCTTACTCCTTCCGGAGAACAACATATTATAGCTCCTAGAGCTTTCAATGTTTTTATACCTAACAAGTTTTCTGGACATGATTTAGTAAGCAATAACTCTGTAGTTCATGTCAAGGGACCAATCGTAAGGGGAAGAGGCTGTGATACCTCATTAATGATAGGTTTTCCTGAAAAACCAAGGGAAATATTCTGTGAGCCTGAGAGGGGTGCCCCTGGAACTTCACTACGTTTTATAGTTGTTCGGCTTGCCCCTGTATCAAGTAAGAATTTTCTATCTTGGCCTAATAGTTCACTGTGTACATAAGGTCCTTCTTGATCTACAGGGACCTCGATAAGGGGTAAGCCAACTTCCCTCTCTAGGCTGTTTCATGAGTATCGTTGATAATCAGGATAGTCATACTGTGCGGTCTGGTACATCTGTCGTGTCGTTGTTTGTGTGGCAGCAATAGGCTGCGGTGGCGGAGCTGTCATAGATTGTTGCGGAGCTGGCATGGACTGTGCATGCTGCGGGGCTCCTTGTTGGTTCTGATCCTGTCTAAGTGGCCGTGGTCTTTCTTTTGTATTACCTGTGGCGATATTATGTTTTAAAACTGGACAATCGTGTACATAATGGCCTGGCTGTTTACAATAATTGCATGTCCCTTTTACAGGACCTGCTGAAACACTGGACTGTGTTGTACCCTTTTTATGACCGTCAGCTGGAACTGTCTGGGAAACTAGCATTTTCATTTTCGTGTCTTTCATGCGTCTTTGTTCATGTTCTTGTTCCTCTCTAATTCTATTGTGATGGTACTGTAGCATCTGTAACATCTGTGACGGAGTGTTACCTCGCCAGGTACTCTCGAATTTCAATACTCTATTCTTAACTTGGGGCAAGGAATTTTCAACTAATTTTGTCACAAATAGATGTGGATACGATTCGCTACTTGCTTTTATTCCACTATTTATACCAAAACATTTTTCGAATCGGGCATAGAAATCACTAGTGTCTTCATCTTGCTTTTGTTTACAGGCTGAGATTGCACCCCAGTCTTCCTTTTTCGTAGTTAATAAACGTGGCAGTACCTGTACTAGTAAACCTGGTAGTGTTTTGGTCTTTTCCCCAAGCCCTGAACCTGGACCTCGAGCTTTTTCTTCGTTTTCTAATGCTGTCCAATCTATCTTTTGGTCTCCCACCTCCCAATCTTTTTCCTTGAGTTTTTCGTAAATGCCCGCAGGCATTAATACCTTCAATATTGTCATAATGTCGGGATAGGTATATTCTCCCATGAGCAACATGTCTTTAATTTCACGGTGGAAACCCGCTGGGTCTTTGTCATGACTGGGTACCACTTTCTTCATTTCTAATAGTTCTATTTTAGATATGGGTGTGTACACAAACACACGTTTAAACTGATTGTCCTCACCTTTTATCGGGTGGACTTCGCGTAAGGGATTCTGTCTATCCATATAATACGTCGTTCTTTCTTTTATGGGCAGTGAGACATGTTCGGGACATACAAAAAGAATGTACTGTTTTCTGGATTCCAGTATTTCTCTAATTAACTCAGTACCTGAACCTCTCCATTTATTCGTGAGTAATTCAGTCAATATATCAGGTAATGGACCAGGATCGGAGTGTTGGCTTTTATATAATATAAGGAGTTGTTGAACCATATAGATACCAGCTAAACGCTGTTCATCTGGGGTGAGGTTCAAAAACGTGTGTGCTAATGTATCATCACTATATTTTCCGGGACTATCAACCCAATGAACGGCTGACCTGGCTAATTCTTGTTCGTCCATAGAATCGAGTAGATGATAACCCCTTCGTTCTCGGAGTAATTTGTCAGCAGCTTGGAACGAATGTTCGGGGGACCTTATATTTATTATAGGAGTTTGGAAATTTCTGCTATTATCTGGACGTATCGGACGTATCGGATCAGTAAAGCCTCTAGTTTTATTACAAGATCTTCCTCTACCTACAAAGGCCATAGTTTCTAACTGTCCGGTGGGTAGTTCTAATTCTTCCTCCTCCTCGGTTTGTTCAGGCTCGTCTACTGCTAATCTTTCTTCGTGTATTCGTTCTACTTCTTTACGGATCTTGCGGCACATAGCTATTATACATGATCGTTTATCATGTCTCCCCTCTGATATATTCCGACTCCATGTGGTAAGAATTTGCATTTCTTCCGGATTTACCCCTGGTCTGTCTTGATTTCTGATCACACAATTTATGAGGAAACGTAACAATTCCCCCTGTATCTCCACTTTCTGGTACTCCAAGGCTCTATTAATACTTTCAGAATCTCGTCCTGACTGGACAAAGTGATATATATTTTCTAAATGTGTAGTCATTCCTGGTAGCCTCCCTAAATATATTGCAGCTCGTCGGATACGTAATGATGCCAGCAGCATTTCGTCCCCTTTTCCGGGCACAGGGTCATATCTACAATCTATTAGAAGTTCCTTAAGCGTGTCGGGAGTTACTAGTTTGGGCGTACGTTGGTGTGCGAATTCTTGAAAGGAAAGTTTATTTACTCTGGGTGGCGTAGAAAAAATGTTTGCTGTACCTCCCGTAGCACCACCTGGGGTGCTGGATGTGAAAGGATTCGTTGAACGTGATATAGCAACCATAGATGTGGGTACAGCTGTAGAAACAGATGTGCTTGCCGGAACTTGTGTCGGAGTTTGTTGTTGCGGAGGTACAGACGGAGGAGGGTCTTGGCGTTGAACCCCCTCGGCAGGCGGTCTATGTGGCGCAGCATTAGCATACTCGGGAGCTGCGTCGTCTAAATAAGAGGAAAGAAAAACATCTTCTGCAGTTCTGGGATGCCCTTTGGGATGTGCTTTTATCGGAAACAATGGGGGTGGCAAGTCTTTTGGTATCTCCGGAGTAGCCTTAGGTAATCCTTCGGCCAGAAGAGGATACATACCATTCATAAGGGCATTTCGCTGTCTGTCTACTTGTTCTGATTTTACTCGAGTACCTTCTTCAATTAATAGATTTTCTCGAACTTTATTTGAATTCTCCTTACTCTTCTCTTCCTGTCTACGTGCTTTTTCTGTACGTCTATACGATTCTTTACGCCATAATTCAATGGCATCTTTCTGTGATTGTCTAGCTTTCTTTTTCCATAATTCTTCCTCTACTTTTACGATGCAGTCTGCATCCCAGGTCCCAGCTGCGGGCCACCTCTGACTTTCTGGTAATTCCTTGGTGTAGTCTACCCATAAATCAAGAAATAATATGGCGTCTAGGCCATGTTTATGATACATGAAGTACCCTGGAGTGTCCCTAGGAGGAATGGGAACAGCTTCTTCGAGTACCCCTTTTCTAGTTTTGATCTGTCTTAATTTCGAAAAGAGCGGCATATTGAGAACTGATCTGATACCTAATTCTGACCACGTTTAATACAACAAAACACAATAATGAACAGTCATTCACACCACAATATGCAGAACGTATTTAAAACATTTTAACATTTAATATTTAATGAACAACAATGATGGCCATTTAGGGAACTAGTCACTAAGCATAATACTCGGCACTAACTAGGTAATCCTGAATTATATACTACAAATACTTGATATACTGCTAAACAGTACAGATACACTGCTGAAACAGTGCAGACCGGATTTGTGTACCCAAACCCGTCTTGACCGGCACAACCTATGCGCACGTCAGAACGCCTCCCCGACAATGGTACTCACCGGGTAGCTCGGAACGGAAGGCCTCGGGACTGAACTGAACTGGACTCGGACCGGACTGGACTCGACTCGATACTTCGGAACTTCGGAACTGGTGGGCCTCTGTATACCTCGGATCTTGCTCTCTCAGCTAGGCTCTGGTCGGGATACTTCGCACTTCTCACCGCCTCGTCTGGGTGTTGATCGCAGCCTCAGTTACCCCCGCTCGGCAGGAGGGAGATACAGGAAATCCTGTGGGTACGCGTTGTTGTCCGTCCAGCTGTGACAGGAGACCGGGCCTGCAACGCACCTCCGGCGCGTGAGATGAGAAAGTGTCCCTATTCGGGCGCCATATATGTGGTAAATAATTTAATTACCGGAACTTAATTTGATGCGGAATATCTATAATAATAGCTCAGTAAAATAAGAGGCAGAATCCGTGGTATTAGAGGTTCGGAACGGGCTTTATTCCAAAATCAATTCGAATTGAGGACTCCATATTCCATCACCACGAAGGTTCAGGAAGTGAAGGACCAACTTTATTGACAAGTAATCATTTTTATACAATAGGCATTACAGTGAAACAGATGCAGGAGGCGTAACAGTTGATAACAAAGATAAGAACATACATGCGTAACTAAAGTGGGTGTAACTGGGCGTAACTTAAAGAACGTCATCAGGTATGATGTCACAATAAGGTGGTTCCATGAAAGAATTTCGCAATGTCAGCAGAAATACTTGGCAGAGATGCGCGCGCAGCAGCATGACGTGTGATTGACGTGCAACTAGGGGGTGAAGGGGACTTGACATTTAGCTCTACATGTGGAGACAGAAGTCTGGGGTTATGTCAACCTAATCCCAAATCATATCTAACATCCTATGTTTAAAGAACTATGTTATCCAAGAAGAGAGGTCTCTTAGGATAGAATCTTATTCTATACTGACTATACTGACTATACTGACGGTTAGTGCGTGTACAAGCGTCTAAGTGTCTACACTAGATGCGAGGGGGTAGGAATGTTCCATGGTAACAGGGCTATGAATTACTTGTATAAAGACAGAGAAGCCGGGCCTTTTGCTCGGTAGCTGGAAGAATGTTTACTTAAACTACTAGACAGGAATGCATTGGATAGGGAGCGGAGCAGATAATCTTGAAGGTGAAATACGGTTTTTGGCAAGCAGACAGGTCGAATCAGGCACCGTTAGCCGCGCAGGGAGTAGGACAAAGTTCATGGATACAGATGCGAGCTCAGACTGGAGCTTTCAGAGGCAGAAGGCAGGAAAAGGCTTAATGGCAGAATCAGGGCCTATTCGCCTGGACTGTAAAATGGGATAAATGAACCTTATAAAGCCGGTGGCCTTTCATACTTAGGAATAGAATATCCGGCCCATTCATGGCGGATCTGAAAGAGGACATGTTGACGGTGGACGCACATGTGTTTGCCTCTTCATAACTGGAACTGGAGGAAACATACATGTACTTATGATTTATACATGAAACCATTGGGGTCCAAGATAGGGGACATAACTGATCATAAAAATCCATATTTCCACAATCTTCAACAGGACCGTGGCATAATCAGATAATGTCCGTTGGAGGTGTATAATGTTTGAGGTCTATCCATCTATATCCCTTGTCGCTAGCCAATAATCAATCCCCAACCATATGGTGTGTGTGGGCACTATGCATGTACCATCTGTGCCTCCAGCATGTCGAGATGCCAGAGGTCAGTGAGATCACTGTCAGTCATTATGACACAATTGCACAGTAGCATGCGGGTGCAGGTGCCGGTAGTCGCTAGACATGGCCACGCTTGCCTCAAGGGCCACATTAAAGTCCCCTCCCCATAAGAGTGCCCACAGCCCAAGCATTCCTGCCAGTCTCTCAATCTCCACAAAATCTATGCTTGGGCAGTATATGGATAATAGCCTTAAGTGGTGGCCCTGCAGTGTGCCAGAGTGCATCACATACCAGCCTTGATGATCACATAGGACTCGACAAGTGCACCATGGCAGCCCCTTGCAGAGTTGAACTGCCACACGGCGTGCATATTTAGAGTAGCATGCCACATGCTGCTCACCAATCCAGCCCACCCACAGGCACCACTGAATGCCCTCCGTAAGGTGCAACTCCTGTAGGAAACAAATATCTATGCTATGCTGCTGTAAATATGCCAGTACATGTTGCGCCTTGCGCCTATCATTTAGCTCACCTTATGTTCCAAGTCATGCATCTAATCAATGGCATTCAGAACTGTAAATGGGTGTTTGGTCGCCGGTTGCATATTCAAGGTTCTGTCAGTCCAAGAAACAGGCGTCATCATGCTGAATGACAACAGGGGGAAAGAACATGCAACATATTGCAAACAAGATGTTTGCATCAACATTACCCCAACATACAACCCGTCACCAACTTCGGTCCCCCTATCTGGCCAAATGTTACCAACCCCCCCATCATACTGCATCCAAAGAAAGCAGCAGGGGAATCATCCTGAGGGGGTGAGCCAGAAGCCGAACACTCTCCCAGCTGGGTGGAGCTGTGTGGCCGGAGCACTAAAGAGTCAAGGGGGCCAAAGACAGCCCAAGCAGAATGCTTAATGTGTCTATAGATCTTCACTGCTACCAGCCCTTCTACAATCAGCGTTTATGCATTTCATAGTTCAGCGAGGAGAGCACTGCCACCAACTGTCTGGCAGGACATTCATAGTCCAGTGTTTATGGAGGAGACTCCATTTTAGTCATTATTGCTAAGATGCCCCCACCCAATGCCTCGAGTCGACAACAGAGAACCTGTCACTGGAATGCTGTTGACAAATTTGCCACCCACCTTTGGATCCATGAAATAATGCATTTTCCCAGAGTGGTGTTTTCTGAGCTTTGCAAAATATGTTAGAGAGTACTTGGCATTCGGTTTCTGCAGTGAGTATTTGATAGGAGGAAAATTCCGCCTTGCTGCCTGTATAGCTACTGTGAAATCCGGGGAAGAAGGAAATCATATTTCCTTGTATAGGAGGGGTTGCTGATCTCTCGTTGGTCTCAATGTGGTGTCTCTAGCTCTATAATTTAAAAGCCAGGCAATAATTGGGTGAGCTGGTGTGCTGGGGGGAGGCCGCTGGCCCAGTGACCTATGAGCTCTTTCAACAATGAGCATGGCTGAGAGGGCATCTCTAAATAGAATCTGAAGCATTTTCTCAACATACTCTTCAATTTAACCCATCACCGTTGATTCTGGAACTACTAATATACAATGATTATTCCTCCTTGAGCATGCTTTCCAGCTCTTCATTTTTGTTATAGATTACCTCCAAGACCTTTCCATCTTGAGCAGCTTCTACCCAGCTGAGGAATGTGCATCTTCCATGTGTGACGTTCGAGTTGCTCTACCTGCTCCACGTGCTTGTCTACCATTTCCTTAAATCAGTCGAATCTATCAGTCAGCAAATCTGTTTTTGTACCAACAGCAGTCAGGCACTGCTTATGGTCCACAAATATACATCGAATGTACGGCTCCTGGGACAAGCTCTCTCCATCTCCCTAACTCAAGTAAGTAAGTAAGCAAACCTGCCGAAAGCTAGAGAAGAACTGGCTCTGTGAAGGAACACCGGACAGCTACGCAGCCCACAAGAACGCCACCCGCAGACACCATCCCCTCATCAGATCTGCCAAAAGGGCCTTCTTCAAAGACCGCCTAGACAACAGAGCACACAACAGCAAAGAGCTCTTCAACATCGTGAAGGAACTCTCCAACCCCAGCTCCAACACCAACGACATTCCACCTTCGCAAGACCTGTGCAACTCGCTGGCCATCTTCTTCCATCGCAAGATCGCAGACATCCACGACAGCTTCAACGCCACGACCACCCCGACAACCACTGAGACCTCCGCCCCCACGACCACCATCCGCACCAACCGCCTGCTCTCCTGGACCAACATTAACGACGACGACACCATCAAGATCATGAACACCATCCACTCTGGATCTCCGTCACACCCATGCCCACACCACACCTTCAACAAAGCCAGCACCGCCATCGCACCCCATCTACGGAAAGCCATCAAAATTTCCTTCGAGACAGCAACCTTCCCGGAGAGCTGGAAGCATGCCGAGATCAACGCCTTACTCAAGAAACCCAAGGCACACCCCAAGGACCTCAAGAACTTCCAGCCCATCTCCCTGCTCCCGTTCCCGGCGAAGGTAATTGAGAAGACCGTTAACAAACAACTGACCCGCTACCTCGAGGAGAACAGCATCCTGGACACATCCCAGTCCGGGTTCCGCAGTAACCACAGCACCAAAACTGCCCTCATCACCGCCACTGATGACATCAGGACCCTGCTAGACAACAGAGAAACCGCGGCCCTCATCCTCTTGGACCTGTCAGCCGCCTTCGACACGGTCTGCCACCGCACACTACGCACATGCCTCCACGACGCCGGGATCCAAGAGAAGGCCCTCGACTGGACCACCTCCTTCCTCTCCGGCAGAACACAGAGCGTCCGCCTCCCCCCCTTCCGCTCCAAAGTCACTGAGATCATCTGCGGCGTACCCCAGGGCTCATCCCTCAGCCCAACGCTGTTTAACATCTACCTGGTACTGCTCGCCCACGTCGCCCGATTACATGACCTCAACATCATCTCTTACGCCGATGACACCCAGCTGATCCTCTCCCTCAACAATGACCCCCACACCCCCAAAACCAACCTCCATGAAGGAATGAAGGCCGTCGCCAAATGGCTGAGGAACAGCCGACTGAAGCTGAACTCGGACAAGACGGAGGTCCTCATCCTCGGATCCACCCCTTCGGCCTGGGATGACTCCTGGAGGCCGACCGCACTGAGAACAGCTCCAACACCGGCTGACCGTGCACGCAACCTAGGGGTCATCCTCGACTCCACCCTCTCCACGACTAAGCAGGTCAATGCCGTCTCTTCCTCCTGCTTCAACACCCTCCGCATGCTCTGCAAGATCTACAAGTGGATCCCCACCGAAACGAGAAGAACAGTCTCCCAGGCCCTCGTCAGCAGCAGGTTGGACTACGGAAACGCCCTCTATGCAGGAGCCTCGGCCAAACAACTGAAACGGCTTCAACGCATCCAGAACGCCTCTGCACGCCTGATCCTCGACATCCCTTGCCGCAGCCACATCACACCCCACCTGAGAGACCTGCACTGGCTCCCCATCAACAAGAGGATAACCTTCAAGCTCCTCACCCACGCACACAAGGCACTCCACAACACTGGACTAGCGTACCTCAACAGACGACTCAGCCTCTACACCCCCACCCGCCAGCTCCGCTCGGCCGCCCTCGCCCTCGCCACAGTCCCCCACATCCGAAGAGCGACCGCCGGCGGCAGATGGTTCTCCCACCTCACCGCCAAAACCTGGAACACCCTCCCCATCCAAATATGGCAGACCCAAGACCTGCTGACATTCAGAAGACTCCTCAAAACCTGGCTTTTCGAGCAGTAGCAGCATCCCACCCCCCAGCACCTGAGACCCTCAGGGGTAAGTAGTGCGTTTTACAAATGCTATGATTGATTGATTGATTAAGTAAGTTTTATTGTTTAGCCAGTGTGCAAAGCAGGTGAGCAGACAGTGCACTATGTTTAGGATCTCTTGTGCAAAAGGCAATGTGAAATCAGGTGAGCAGACGATGCATTCAGGAACAGTTCATCCCTAAGATTAAAATATTTCAAATGTCTTGTGCAATGAGCCAGTGTGCAAATCAGGTGAGCAGAAAATGCACTGTATTAAAGAATTCTTGTGCAAAAAGAAATGTACAATAAGGTGAACAGTCAGTGAGTTTAAGAACAGTCCAGGGCTAAGTGCCGGCACAGGCTGATTAACTCTTGTCAAGCAGTACCCGTGTCGCGTATTTGGTTATTAATTTTTGCCCATGCTTGTGAGCAGCCACCGCGATTGTGTGGAAATGTGGATTTTTCTGGTCAGTTATGTCCCCTATCTTGGACCCCAACGGTTCTATGTGCATGTCACAAGTACATGTATGTTCCCTCCAGTTCCAGTTATGAAGACGCAAATACATGTATGCCCACCGTCAACATGTCCTCTGTCAGATCCGCCATGAATAGGCCGGATATTCCATTCCTAAGTATGAAAAGCCATCGGCTTTATATGGTTCACTTATGCCACTTTACAGTCCAGGCAAGTAGGCCCTGATTCTGTCATCAAAACTCCTCTTGCCTTCTGCCTCTGAAAGCTCCAGTCCGAGCCTGCATCTGTGACCATGAACTTTGTCTCATTCTCTGCGCGGCTCACGAAGCCTGACATCAGCCTACTCTCTGCCAAGAACTGTATTTCACCTTCGAATTATCTGCTTCCCCCTCAGCCGATGCATTCCTGCCTAGTAGTTTAAGTAAACATACTTCCAGTTACCAAGCAAAAAGGCCCATCTTCTCTGTCCTCATGCAAGTAATTCATAGCCCTGTTACCATGGAATATTCCTACCCCCTCGCATTCAGTGTAGACACTTAGACGCTTGTACACGCACGCACAGTCAGTATAGAATAGATTCTGTCCGAGAGTCCTTCTTTTATGGATAACATAGTTCTTTAAACATAGGATGTTAGATATGATTTGGGATTAGGTTGACTTGACCCCCCAGACTTCTTGTCTCCACATATGGAGCTAAATGTCAAGTCCCCGTCACCCCCTAGTTACACGTCAATTACACGTCATGCTGCTGCGCGCGCATCCATGCCAAGTATTATCTTATAGATCCACCTATACATGACATCACAACCAATCATGTTCCTTTTTACTCATTATTACACCCATTTTCGGTTACGCGGACCACACGTCAATTTCCTTATCAATTGTTACGCCTACTGTATTCACTTCATTATAATGTATGTACTATAAAAGTTACTTCTTGTCAATAAAGTATGTACTTCACTTCCTGAACCCCCGTGGTGATGGAACTTGAGGCATCCGATTATAATCGTTTATTGGAATAAAGCCCATTCCGAAACTCTAATATCACGGATTCTGCCTCTCATTTTACTGAGCTATTTTACTATGTTCCTGTATCAAATTCAGTCCCGGTAAAGGAATTTTTATTTACCACATGATGGCGCCCGAACAGGGACACTTTCTCATCTCACGCGCCGGCGGTGCGTTGCAGGCCCGGTCTCCTGCCACAGCTGGACGGACAATAACGCGTACCAGCAGGATTTCCTGTATCTCCCTCCGGTCAAGCGGGGGCGACTGAGACTGCGATCAACACCCAGACGAGGCGGTGAGAAGTGCGAAGTATCCCGACCAGAGCCTAGCTGAGAGAGCAAGATCCGAGGTATATAGAGACCCACCAGTCCGAAGTCAAGCCCAGTGTCCGACGAGTCGAGTCGAGTCGAGTCCGGTCCGGTTCAAGTTCAAGTTACTGAGGCCTTCCGTTTCCGAAGCTACCCGGTGAGTACCATTGCTGGGGAGGCATTTCTGACGTGCACATAGGTTGTGCCGGTCAAGACGGGTTTGGGTACACAAATCCGGTCTGCACTGTTTTAGCAGTGTATCTGTACTGTTTAGCAGTATATCAAGTATTCCGAAGTATTCCGAAGTGTCTAGTTATTGTCTAGTTATTGTCGAGAATTAAGCTTGGTGATTAGTTATGCAGACGATCATCATTGTTGTTTCAGTTAATGGTTTAATGTTAAATGTTAAAAGTGTTTAAGTATGTTCTGAATATCGTGGTATGAATGACTGTTCATTATCGTGTTTATTGTATTAAGTCTGTTCAAATTCAAGTATCAGGTCAAAATCAAGTATAAGGTCAGTTCTCAATATGCCGCTCTTTTCGAAATTAAGACAGATCACTACCAGAAAAGGGGTTCTCGAAGAAGCAGTCCCTATTCCTCCTAGGGACACTCCAGGGCACTTTATGTATCACAAACATGGCTTAGACGCTATATTATTTCTTGATTTATGGGTAGACTATACCAAGGGATTACCAGAAAGTCAGAGGTGACCCACAGCGGGGACCTGGGATGCAGAGTGCATCATGAAAGTCGAGGAAGAGTTATGGAAAAGGAAAGTCAGACAGTCACAGAAAGACGCCGTTGAATTATGGCGTAAAGAATCACATAGACGAACAGAAAAAGCACGTAGACAGGAAGAGAAGAGTAAAGAGAATTCCAATAAAGTTCGAGAGAATCTATTAATTGAGGAAGGTATCCGAGTGAAATCAGAACAAGTAGACAGACAAAGAAATGCCCTTATGAATGGTATGTATCCCCTTCTGGCCGAAGGATTACCTAAGGCTACTCCAGAGATACCGAAAGACTTGCCACCCCCATTATTCCCAATCAAGGTACATCCTAAGGGGCATCCTAGAACCGCAGAAGATGTTTTTCTTTCCTCATATTTAGATGACGCAGCTCCCGAGTATGCTAATTCCGCCCCACGTAGACCGCATACCAGGGAGGTTCAACTCCAAGATCCAGTGCCCGTATCCCTACAGCAACAAATCGAGTCACAAGTTCCGGCAAGCACATCTGTTTCTGTATCCGTTCCTACAGCTACTTCTATGGCTGTGTCCACACCTATAGTTGCTGTGTCACGTTCGACGAATCCTTTTACACCCGACGCCCCAGATGGGGCCGCGGGAGGAGCTACCAATATCTTTTCTACGCCACCCAGAATAAATAAACTTACTTTTCAAGAGTCAGCGCATTCACGTACACCCAAACTCCTTAGTGCCCGTGCGCTTAAGGAACTTCTTATAGATTGTAGATATGACCCGGTGCCTGGAAAAGAGGACGAAATGACCCTAGCATCATTGCGTATCAGACGAGCCGCAGTGTATTTAGCGAAGTTACCAGGAATGACTGCGCATCTAGATAATATATATCATTTTGTCCAAACGGGGCGAGATCCAGAATGTATTTACAGAGCTATGGAATACCAGAAAGTAGAGATACAGGGGGAACTGTTACGTTTCCTCATAAACTGTTTGATCAGAAATCAAGACCGACCGGGGGTAGACCCGGAAGCAATGAAAATTCTTACAAGATGGAGCCAGAATATATCGGAAGGGAGACATGATAAACAAAACTGTATAATAGCCATGTGCCGAAAGATCCGTAAAGAAATAGAACGCCTACACGAAGAGCGATTAGAGGTAGACGAGTTCGAACAAAACGAGGAAGAAGGGTCAGGACTGCCCACAGGACAGTCGGACACCATAGCCTATGTAGGTAAAGGAAGATCTTGTAATAGGAATCAGACTAGATATCATACTGACTCAATACATCCGATATGTCCAGATAATAACAGGAATTTTCAAATACCTATAATTAATATAAGGTCTAACGAGCATTCGTTCCAAACCGCCGACAAACTACTCCGAGAACGAAGGGGTTATCATTTCCTCGATTCTATGGATGAACAAGATTTAGCCAGGGCAGCTGTCCATTGGGTGGACAGTCCCGGAAAATATAGTGATGATACAGTAGTACGCACATTTTTGAATCTTACCCCAGATGAACAAAGGTTAGCTGGGATTTATATGATTCAACAACTCATTATACTATATCGGAGTCAGCATTCGGACCCTGGTCCCTTGCCTGACATACTGACTGAATTACTTATGAATAAATGGAGAGGTCCAGGTACTGAATTAATTAAAGAAATTCTAGAATCAAGAAAGCAGTATATTCTTTTTGTATGTTCAGAACATGTTTCATTGCCTGTCAAGGAAAGAACGACGTATCACCTGGATAGACAGAATCCCTTACGAGAAGTACACCCAATAAAAGGCGAGGACAATGAGTTTAAACGTGTATTTGTATATACGCCTATATCGAAAATAGAATTGTTGGAAATGAAGAAAGTAGTACCCAGTCATGACAAAGACCCAGCGGGTTTTCACCGAGAAATCAAAGACATGTTACTCATGGGAGAGTATACCTACCCCGACGTTATGACAATATTAAAGGTGTTGATGCCTGCTGGCATTTATGAGAAACTCAAGGAAAAAGAGTGGGAGGTAGGTGATCAAAAGATAGAATGGTCAGCATTAGAAGCAGAAGAAAGGGCCCGAGGTCCAGGTTCGGGGCTTGGGGACAAAACTAAAGCACTACCAGGTCTACTAGTACAGGTACTGCCACGTTTATTAACTACGAAAAAGGAAGATTGGGGTACAATTTCAGCCTGTAAGCAGAAGCAAGATGAAGACACTAGTGATTACTATGCCCGATTTGAAAAATGTTTTGGTATAAATAGTGGCATAAAAGCAAGTAGCGAATCATACCCACATCTGTTTGTAACAAAATTAGTAGAAAATGCTCTGCCCCCAGTAAAGAATAGAGTATTAAAATTCGAGAGTACCTGGCAAGGTAACACTCCAACACAAATGTTACAAATGTTACAGTACCACCACAATAGAATTAAAGAGGAACAAGAACATGAACACAGACGCATGAAAGACACGAAAATGAAAATGCTAGTTTCCCAGACAGTTCCAGCTGAAGGACATAAAAAGGGTATGACACATTCCGATTCAGCAGGACCTGTAAAAGGGACATGCAATTATTGTAAAAAGCCAGGCCATTACGTACACGATTGTCCAGTTTTAAAACATAATATCGCCATAGGTAAAACACAAGAAAGATCACGGCCACTTAGACAAGATCAGAATGAACAAGGAGCTACGCAGCATGCCCAGGCCATACCAGCCGCACAACAGCCAATACAGTTTGTGCCAGCTGCACCACCGTTGCCTGCTGCTGCCACACAGACAACAACACGACAAATGTATCAGACCGCACAGTATGAATATCCCGAGTATCAGCGTTACGCATGAACAAGCCTAGAGAGGGAAGTTGACTTACCCCTTATTGAAATCCCGGTAGACCAAGAAGGACCTTATGTACATAGTGAATTATTAGGCCAAGATAGAAAATTTCTACTCGATACAGGGGCAAGTCGAACGACCATAAAACGTAGTGAAGTTCCAGGGGCACCCCTCTCAGGCTCACAGAATATTTCCCTTGGTTTTTCAGGAAAACCTATTGTTAATGAAGTGTCACAACCTCTGCCACTTACGATAGGACCTTTGACCCGAACTACAGATTTATTGCTTACTAAATCATGTCCAGAAAACTTGTTAGGAATAAAAACGTTGAAAGCCCTAGGAGCCATAATATGTTGTTCTCCGGAAGGAGTAAGGTTGTTTTTACGTGATTTTAAAGGTCACTATGTATCTAGAGACATGGATCCCCGACTGCAGACTTTACCTACACATCTATGGGCACAAGGCCCTACTGATGTTGGTTGCATGAATATTACACCATATCGAGTCACACTAAAGGCAGGAGTGGTGCTACCACGAATGCGACAATACAAGTTACCACCAGATGCTGTAGTGGCTTTACTACAAATCATTGAAGAGCTCATTGCCCAAGGAGTAGTTGTAGAAACAGACTCCAATGTATGTAATTCACCGATAATTCCGATTCTTAAACAAACAGATCCCACAGCTCCGCCAGTATATCGATTGGTTATTGATCTGCGCGAGTTAAACAAATGCATTGTGCCACAATTCCCTGTGGTCCCAGATATCTCGTCATTACTGACAGCTATTGATTCCGAAGCGACATTCTTCACTGTAATCGATCTCAAGAATGCCTTTTTCAGCGTCCCAATAGATCCGGAAAGTCAATATTTGTTCGGATTTAGTTTAAATGGGCGTAGCTTTAAATTCTCCCGCGCACCTCAAGGATTTACAGAAAGCCCCAGCATCTATAGCCAAGCACTGAAACGAGAACTTGACAGTATACACATGCCAGTTAACACTGCCCTGCTTCAATATGTCGATGATCTGCTGATCACCGCTAGAAGCGAACCCGAATGTGAGAAAGCATCACTGACAGTTTTACAATTTCTAGCCGAAAAGGGGCACAAGGTGTCCCCTTCTAAGCTGCAATTCTGTGTCCAGCGAGTTGTTTATCTTGGACACTCGCTGTCCAAGGAGGGAAGGCAGCTTACACCCGACCGCATTCAGTTAATTGCTAACATGTCAATACCCAAGACACAGAAGGAGGTGCGGGCTTTCATAGGCCTCACTTCATATTGTAGACAGTGGATCCCTCAGTATGCATTTCTAGCAAAACCACTCATTCAATTGACAACACAGGAGGCAGCCACACCGACTGTTCTCCCTTGGACTCAAGAACATACACAAGCTTTTGAAAGCCTAAAGAAAACTTTATGTCAAGCACCTGTTTTAGCAACACCATGTTACAGAAAACAGTTTACACTCTTTGTTACAGAACGCGAAGGTACTGCCTTGTCAGTACTCACACAGGAACAAGCAGGAGCACACAAACCATGTGCTTATTTTTCTAGTACATTAGATCCCGTAGCTCAGGCTTTGCCTGCATGTCTGAAATCAGTGGCAGCGACAGCTTTAGCAATCAGACAAAGCGATGCCATAGTGTTAGGACATCCATTGACAGTTCAAGTACCACACGCAGTAGAGGTTCTTGTAAATAGAACACAAACACAACACTTGACCATAGCACGACTTACAGGGTATGAACTTACATTGTTTCAGCCACATATAGAAATCAGACGCTGTAACACATTGAATCCTGCCACACTTTTACCAGTAGTCGGAACAGACCCACTAGCCCATGACTGTATGGAAGTTATTACAATAACAACAAAACCCAGACAAGACTTAACCGATGTCCCATTGCCAGATCCAGACCTGACCTTGTATGTAGATGGTTCATGCATGAGAACAAGTACAGGAGAGTTAGTAGCCGCTTACGCAGTCACAACAGATACTGAAGTCATTGAAACTAATCGCATAAACACTTTGTCAGCTCAAGCCGCAGAACTTATCGCTCTGACACAAGCCTGTATTCAAGCCATGAATAAAAAAGTCAACATATACACTGACTCACGTTATGCATTCGGAGTTGTACACGACTTCGGCGTGCTGTGGCGAGAGAGAGGTTATTTAACTTCCCACGGTGCCCACATTCAGCACGGACCCCTCATTCATGCATTATTAGATGCAATACATCTACCCACTGAAATATCAATTATGAAATGTAAGGCTCATACGAAGGTTACTGATATCATTTCCCAAGGCAATGATCTAGCCGACAGAACAGCTAAACTGACTGCTCAAACTCAAACCCCCGACATGACAAAGACAATAGTCCCGACACCGACACGTTGTATGACAGTTAAAGATCCTACTCTTGACGTAATTGACATACAGACACATGCTACACCAGACGAAATAAAGAAATGGACTGAATTAGGAGGGATCCAAACGGACCAAGGATGGATGATGAAGGAAAGGTCTGTATGGTTCCTTCCTGATTCAATGGTCCAAGTCATAATTAACACTATACATAGTCCAGCACATTTAGGAGAAAAAGCCATGCTAGACAGCATTCAACACATTTGGTTCAATAAACATTTACGAGCAGCAGCAAAACAAAAGGTCCGTACCTGTATGATCTGTTGTCAGTTCAACCCAGGAAAAAGCGTTCCCGTAGAACAGGGTGGATTTCATACTCCTAATCATCCTTTTGAAGTACTCCAGATGGATTATATCCAGATGGAACGATGCAGAGGATTCAAATATGTTCTCGTAGTTGTCTGCGCTCTGTCCCGTTGGACGGAGGCATACCCGGTTTCAGATTACACTGCCCCGACTACTGCCAAACAGTTGGTTCGAGAATTCTTCCCACGATACGGTTTACCACGTGCTGTTTACTCAGATAACGGCCAGCCGTTCTCATCCGAATTAATGAAACACGTTTCACTTCTGTTAGGTTATCAGTGGAAATTCCACTGTGTCCGACACCCCGAGGCAGCAGGTCTCGTAGAAAGACATAACCAGATACTGAAAATTAGGATGTCCAAAATATGCAGAGAGAAAGGTGTCGACTGGGTAGTAGCGTTACCAGTTGCACTCTTTTACATGAGAATGGTAGCACATTCACGAACAGGGCTATCCCCGTATGAGGTGGTCTTCGGTAGACCACCGAATATGTGGGGGACGCCTATACCACGCAAAATAACTGATATTGACTGTAATATGCTGACAGATTACTTGGCTTCCTTGATGTCTGCACTACAATCTTCTCGTTCACAGGTAGCTGCAGCCTTTCCCGACAACACTGAGGTGAAACCCCATGACGTTGTTCCGGGTAATCTTGTCTTTGTGAGGAATTTCGACCGAAAGACTCAGCTGGAGCCCAGGTGGAAAGCACCCAAGTTGGTCCTGTTGACCACAAGAACAGCCGTGAAGATCGAGGGCCGCAAGGGCTGGATTCATTCAAGCCACATCAAGAAATTTCATGGACTATCTTCGGATATAGACATTGTGCCCTGCACTCCCTCACAGACTGATACAAAACTCCCTTTTGTTGAACCTAACAAATCTGAAAATTACAAACTAAAGCTTAGGCCCAACCAGTCGAGCAATTTGATTGTTTAAGTCCTCTCCAAGGTGAAGCGGTTGAATTGTCTCTGACATGTATCCCTTGGACCTGAGTAGAGAAAATACCCGAAAAATGTTGAAACGACAGGCGTATTGTAAATCACTGCGTAGCCACTGCATAGTGACATTATTAATTTTGTTTTTATTGAGTCTTTTAATAATTATTACAAGTATGTTGTTGCACATATATTACCCTATTTCTAGACATGTTTATAATGTTGCTGCTGAACATTCTTTTAGTGACTTACCTCCGCATGAATTGTCTTATAGACTTGCGCTGCACAATAACACTTTCATTAGTATGTTACATCATTCCCATCAGACTAGTAATGCTACTAATTGTTGGGTGTGTGGCCGACTCCCTCCCTATCAGAATTATGAAGGAGTCCTGCCTTTCTTTCCACATTCATTCACACATAATGGCTCCTGTGGAGCATGGTTCAGATGAATCAATTCCATAGACTCCGACACAGCAGTTTACCAAGATCATTGGATATGGGGAAACCTGAACCTAGTTTTACTCAAAGTCTGCTACCCTGACAAGGAGGGTCGCCCCAAAGGAACAGGAACTGATCTAGAAAATGAAGTGTATGGATTAGGTAATTTTACACCTAATCTCATGATTCTAAATGTCGTATCCGAAGTTGAGCTAGTCTTACCCACCATGTCAGTATTCCCAGCAAAAGGTGAATTGTGTGTAAGAAAGGTTGGTTCCATACATATGGGCCATAGTAAATGCACTACTATAGTAGAATTCAGTGATCAAGGAAAATCTTCATTCAGAGCTTCTCGCCACTCCTACTTTATATGTGGTCAGACTGCATATATGCGTCTACCTCTAGATTGGGATGGTACCTGCTACATAGCATTCCTTTTGCCACCTGTTTTCCTAGCTCCTCCTGATTATTACAGAAATATTCATTTAGTACACAACAGAGAACGGAGAGATCTCCCCATTGTCGATTACACTGAGACGGCATGGGATAAGTATGTAGATTTTAATAAAGGCATCTTTCCCTATATAGGTACTGTTACTAATAGTAAGCTGATACGTAGATTAACTAGAACCCTTGAAGCAGTAGTGAATGAGACTATTTCCGCCTTAGGCAATTTAACGGAAGAGCAGTCTGCTATGCGGATTGTTGTGCTTCAAAATCGTCTTGTCCTTGACGTCATCCTGGCTGATAGGGGCGGAGCTTGTAGGGTCATCGGATCAAGCTGTTGCGTATTCATACCAGAAAATTCGCCATCTGTATATAAAGCCATCACTCGCCTTCATAAGATTGTAAGCCAGATACACCAGAACCCAGGCACTTGGACTTGGTCCAGTTGGTTTTGGAATGCGGTATCAGCCTGGGGATGGAGAGTTCTATCCTTCCTAGGTATTGGCCTTCTCATACTATTCAGTTGCTGTCTATGTCTGCAATGTGGACCAGCGATTTGTGGTCTGTGTGCCACATCATGTATTCCACATCAAGATTTTCATTCAAGATCCCGGAAGAAGAAAGAAGAACAAATGATGCTATATGAACAGATCAATGGATTGATGAAGATTGATATCTCTTGAAGGGCAAGTAGGGGACAAGGAGGGAATGTGGAAATGTGGATTTTTCTGGTCAGTTATGTCCCCTATCTTGGACCCCAACGGTTCTATGTGCATGTCACAAGTACATGTATGTTCCCTCCAGTTCCAGTTATGAAGACGCAAATACATGTATGCCCACCGTCAACATGTCCTCTGTCAGATCCGCCATGAATAGGCCGGATATTCCATTCCTAAGTATGAAAAGCCATCGGCTTTATATGGTTCACTTATGCCACTTTACAGTCCAGGCAAGTAGGCCCTGATTCTGTCATCAAAACTCCTCTTGCCTTCTGCCTCTGAAAGCTCCAGTCCGAGCCTGCATCTGTGACCATGAACTTTGTCTCATTCTCTGCGCGGCTCACGAAGCCTGACATCAGCCTACTCTCTGCCAAGAACTGTATTTCACCTTCGAATTATCTGCTTCCCCCTCAGCCGATGCATTCCTGCCTAGTAGTTTAAGTAAACATACTTCCAGTTACCAAGCAAAAAGGCCCATCTTCTCTGTCCTCATGCAAGTAATTCATAGCCCTGTTACCATGGAATATTCCTACCCCCTCGCATTCAGTGTAGACACTTAGACGCTTGTACACGCACGCACAGTCAGTATAGAATAGATTCTGTCCGAGAGTCCTTCTTTTATGGATAACATAGTTCTTTAAACATAGGATGTTAGATATGATTTGGGATTAGGTTGACTTGACCCCCCAGACTTCTTGTCTCCACATATGGAGCTAAATGTCAAGTCCCCGTCACCCCCTAGTTACACGTCAATTACACGTCATGCTGCTGCGCGCGCATCCATGCCAAGTATTATCTTATAGATCCACCTATACATGACATCACAACCAATCATGTTCCTTTTTACTCATTATTACACCCATTTTCGGTTACGCGGACCACACGTCAATTTCCTTATCAATTGTTACGCCTACTGTATTCACTTCATTATAATGTATGTACTATAAAAGTTACTTCTTGTCAATAAAGTATGTACTTCACTTCCTGAACCCCCGTGGTGATGGAACTTGAGGCATCCGATTATAATCGTTTATTGGAATAAAGCCCATTCCGAAACTCTAATATCACGGATTCTGCCTCTCATTTTACTGAGCTATTTTACTATGTTCCTGTATCAAATTCAGTCCCGGTAAAGGAATTTTTATTTACCACAATTGGGGAGAGCTGCTGCCTGAATATTTTGACAAATTTGGCACATCTCGCCAGCTCCAAAGGGGCAATGTTCGTAAAACAGATTGAGGAGGCTTCCTGGCATGTACTGGCCCCAAAAGCCAGGAAGACTCGTCTGACCAATAATCTCCTCTGGTGGGCCTGTGCGGGGCAGCCACATAACAAATGTAACCATGAATCATGTGTATACTTACATAACCTACAGTCCCTTGTGCACCCTAGGCCAGCCCAGACTGGATTAAAGCCTTTTTTGCCAGCACTACCAGTCGCATATACAGAAATCTCAGCGCATTTCCCCATTTATGGATTCCAGAAGATAGAGTTGCAGCTTCCCAGGAAGGTAGGTTTCATGTAGAGGTTGAACCAGTGCCGAGTGACCTGTTGATAGTCGGTCCTGCTCCTTTGAGGTCACCTTGAATTGCTGACAAATCACTTTTTTCCAGGCAGAATATAGGACCTCCCCTGCCTAAAGGGTTGTTTCTTCCATTTGGAGACTTGTTATGGCATTCATTATTTGGTTGAAACAGGGTTTACCTGGAGGTTCAAAGACATATTTTAAAAGGCCTTTAATGAATTTGTTTGGGCCTATATTAAAATTTTAGAATAGAGGCTTGACAAGGGACTGGGACACAAGCCCCAGTTCTAGCCTTAATCTGGAACGAAGTGCATATTATGGTTGTTGATTGGCAACGTCATAGGGGCAATAGCCCGAGTCTTCTGAAGGCATATGATGTAGTTTATGTCTAAGTAGGAAATTTCAACCCTACTCATAGTAACTCTTTTAAGGCCGGCCATACTCCATGAGACTGCTGCTAATCTCCCTGCCTCAGCTTGTGATCAACTGGGGCGAATCCATTGTGCGCATCTACTTGCGATTTTTAAAGGAAAGCTTAGATTGCCTCGTGTCGGTTTTCCACATCTTGCGCCAGGCGCAGTTTAGCAAGCTTGAGGCTCATAAGGCGTGTGTTCACAATTGTAGGATCACCTTCTGTTCACTGATGATGTCAGGGTCCCGCCACACTCCTGGGGGACACAAAGGGAGTGGGGAACAAGCAGACCATGTCAGCCCCTCAGCCCCAAATGCCAAGTGCAGAAGCCCACTCACAAAATGGGCAGCCCATGAATCCGTTTCCCACCACTTTGGTCCGCAGGTAGGCAGCAGCACCAGGTACAGGCCAAAGGCATGCCTCACCCTGGGGGACCAATTTCGGGGAGCATAACCAGGCCAAAAGGCGCCAGCCAACTGCACTGGTCCCACTCTAGTCCAAGCTCATTGCTCGACGGCCACCCTCTCAGCAGGCACAAGGGGAAGAAGAGCCTCCTCTCTTCCAAGACCCACACGTTAGGTTCAAGGTCTCAGACAGGGCCCAGTACTGCCAGGATGTTTTCCAGGGAACACCGGCCCCTCTGCTCAATTGACTATCCTCCACCCGGCACAGGCTTGCACCCTTGAGGTCTTCGTCCCACGGGCCAGATCTCTATTCGGCCACGGCTGCAGGGGATGAGGCTCTGCAATCTCCTGTTGACTAATTCCCATAGGGCACGGCCCTGCTATAACCAGCCCTACACGCTCTGAAGTGGCAGGTCAACAGATGCCTATTTTCTTGTGCAGGCTGCTAGGGATCAGGTGGCCTGCCCGCGCACACTCACTCAGCAGGGCGTGGGCTTTCTTTCCGCTCGGCTTCTCACCTACGCCAGCAAGCGGCCTCCATCAATGGGCGCTCTCTCCACATTGACGCCTCCCTCTCCCAGGCGCCGACAGCCACATGGAGGAGCACTGCCACCAATTCCAGGACCTATGTGTGCTGCGATTGACTCCACACCATGAGGCGTTACACGGCTAACTTCTCCCCAATTTTAGGCTCTTCTGGTGCAGCAAGTGAAGTAGTGTTCAGGCACCACCTGGCTAGCCCTAATTCCTCCGTTTGTTTAGAATAAATAACATATATGTCACTCTGGCTGGTAGAGCCTTGCTAGGCAGTGGCTATCTTGAAGCCGATCTCTCAAGCACCCCCCAGTTGGTTCCTAACTCCTTAATGCCAAGGCTTTCAATGAAAGATCACACTCAACTTGCCACCTCACAGGAACTTAAGAGACAAACCATGATTTCAAGGCAGGTTTTAATTTTCCCAAGCCTTGTATATAAGAGCTATGCATGTGCTCCAAGAATGTCAGATGATTCTGTCTCTATGAGAAATTATGCTAAAAATCATTGATATACCACTTACTAATCAGTGTTTATTACTACCCAAAGGAACCCTTTGAATGATGAAAGATTGACAAAACAGTATGGCTCTAAATGTATGGGTTGCAGTTTGTATTCAGCAGCTTGATGCCAGTTTACAAATCACTGAGTCATCTTCCCAGCATTGTAACATAAGGATATCTACAACAAAATCAGTAACCCACTGAGTTATGTACATAAAATACAACTCTATGACCTGCATGTTAAAACTGTACTTTGCAGCAGGCTCATTAATTCTCCATGCTATGTTATGAAGAATGAAGAGACTACACACACACCACTTTAGCAAGTCCATTAACCACCAGAGTTAACTTGCCGCAACTGTATCATGGAACTTGCTGGGTACAAGATCTCTCTGCAGCAGGCGCCTTAGCCCTGTAAGATATTTTAAAATGAAGACTGTTTATGACCTTATAAGTGAACTACAAGAAATTTACTATTATATTTGGCCTTGTTATCAATTTCTTCTGGGTGGAGTTTTAAAAATTAAATGCAAGTTTACTTCGAATCCTGATCACTCTGCCTCCAATGATTCCACCACCTTGTTGATGCCATGCATTGGCCACCAATTTATGAGATACTGGAGTAATTGTTTTCCATTGCCAGCACTAACCATATCCCCTAGTTTTGAACTGTACAATGTGCTGAAGGAAGTTACTTCGTTGAACCATAGAACTGAACCTTGTGTAGTGCAAAATGCATTCTACAAGACAGCAAGGTTGGTGTCTTGGGTAATGCTCAGTGAATTGAGCACTTGATGCTGCTGACTCAAGAGTACAATATGTTGCTTGAGTTTTGAATGGCAGCAGTCCAACATCCTTTTGATGAGGCTCTGTCACAATTTTTGTTTTGCTTAACGTATATTAATTTGATTCCCACATTAAATTAGCCATAGTTAATGGAGGCCTCAGTTTGAATGACTTGTGCTAACATGAAAATGTACTTTTGGCTACTGCATTCTTTCTCTCGTTCTCTAGTTTCAGGAACTAAGCTGCAGTAGTTTGAGCTAATTAAAATGTTACAAATATGTTTGTTTCTGTGAGAATCATTCATCTGTGTGTGTTCCATAGAGAGTGAATAGAAAATGATCACACATGTGCCTGGGATAAGCTGACTGCGATGTATCCTCCTGCTACGAAATATCTCTTGAAGGCCACGCAGCTGATACCTTCCATTGTGCGATGGCTGGAAAGAAGGGTGATGTCATTTTGTGGTGAAATGTTGGATCCTGATTGGTCCCCTTTCTAGGGGACTGTGGGGAGTGTTGCAGCTTGTCAAGAATTCTATGTTTTAAATTTGCATTGCTGAGCTAGTTAGATGCAGATGCCTCTTTCCACTCTTTTGTGAATAGATAGTCTATATAACTTACTTTGCTCCTGCTTAAGGACTTACAGGCACATGCATCATCATAGTGTTTTGCGATTCCTTAATAGCGATTATTAAGGAATCGCAATTAAGGAATAGCAAAACCCTATGCATGTAGGAATCACTAAAGAAATAGCGATTCCCACAAATTCCTTAATTGCGACTAGCAAATTGCGAGTCACAATTAAGGAATGTCTTCCCATTCATTCCTATGGGCCTCCAGGCCCATAGGAATGAATTAGAGATTGCGGGAGCAATTTGCGAGTACCAGTAGGTACTCGCAAATTGCTCCCGCAATTTCGATGGTGCAAGGGTGTCAAAATGACACCCTATTGCACCCATGTATGTTCACTCTGCACAAATGTTGCATACACACATGCTCTAAGGGCATGTGTGTGGGCAACATGAAACTTAGAAAAATGCAAATAAGTGCATTTTTCTAAGTTTTCGCAAATTACCATGAGGTCCAGCCTCATGGTAATTTGCTCACGCTAATAGCGAAATCGCTATTTTTTAAACTGTAATGCATTGCATTTAAGGAATCTCAATTAGGGATTCCTTAAATGCAATCGCTATTTAAGGAATCCCAATTTTGAGATTCCTTAAATAGCGATTTTTGCATTTGGGATGATGCATCCCAAATGCAAAAATACCGGGAGCAAAGGGTCAGATTCTGAGAATCTGCCCGTTTGCGACCGGTATTTTGCTTGATGCATGTGCCTGATAGGGCCTGAATACCAGTTTGGCGGTCCGACCACCTAAGACCTGCATTTGCGACCACCAGTAGCCCACAGCGCTGTGGATGCAGAGATCTTGTGGCTGCGGTGAGTACTTTTTCCAAGTATATTGATGCCTGAGTGTGCATTTTG
Organism: Triturus cristatus; assembly: GCF_964204655.1. Classification (NCBI taxonomy): domain Eukaryota; kingdom Metazoa; phylum Chordata; class Amphibia; order Caudata; family Salamandridae; genus Triturus; species Triturus cristatus. The sequence continues at coordinate 412,188,816 of NC_140595.1, forward strand.
ACTGCAACTGTGTGGGATGCACACATAAGCATGATAAATGTGGAAAAATACCATCCACAAATTGACGGAGTCAGGCCCATATGTGGGCAGTCCTGACAATGGGTATATGGTATGAAAAGATTCACCTGTAGATCATCGAAACCAGGGTTGTATTCCTCAGGGTGAAGATCCTGCTATGAAGGGGGGACCTAAAGAAAGGCATCCACTTCAGACTCTGCCTGGAAGAACAAGAAAGGGGTGAGTATGCACTCCAAATCCTCAACGTCAGCCACCTTGAAGCTGGTGGTCGGACCGCCGCGGTCAGCTCATGGAAAAGGCAACTCGTAATACAGATGGCGGTGCAGCTCCCATGTACTGCCCTATGGAGGCTGCCTTTTCCTGACCGTGAACCCAGCAGTAGACGGTCTCGGCAGTTCAAAAGCGGTCTTCGCGAAGGCAATCTGTCCAATTCGTAATACAGTGGTCGGACAGCCATGCCTTCCATGGTCGGACGCCGATATGGTGGTCCATTGACCCCCAAACTCATAATAAGGCCCTTAGACTACTGACAAAAGCCATTCTCTCTTATCTGACTGAAACTTCATTTGATTCTGCCTTTTAGAGGTTTTATCTGCTGACACCTTCTGCTTGTCTTCTCTTACAAAATTTCCTGATTTATTTTAGCTTAGCATGTTAGTGAATTTTCCTCCAGGAGAAACTGAAGCTTACTGGATTTGCTTATGTTAACTTTAAACAATTTGTATTGGCTATTTTGAATCGCTTTGACTTATACTGACCGACACATTGGGATCATGATCATCGATTTATGAGTCATTAATGATTTGACTATGTAACTTTACTAATCTTTAATAAACCTTCAGCAGTTGTATATCTACTACTTTCTGTCATCCTTGTGGGGCGCCAATGTGTTTCATCATCATTGATGTATTGCTGATTTGTTAACGTTATGCACCAACAATCTGGACAATGCAAATCTTAATCCCGCTGCAACATTTTCACCCTATACAAATTTTGTATCATCTCTAAATGTAATATTTTTCAGTTTGATGCACATAGATGATGTTAGTCATAGGCACAGATGTTAAAAATGTGGAATGTGATAGCTTGCAGTGCTTGTTTATGTTTTTCTGCACTTGGCGCATGCAACAGTTATAGTAGGATTGATATTATCAGCAATATACATTCAACCAGTACTGTGCACAGTCAAAGAAAATATAAAACAAAAAGACCGATTCTGAACTGGATGAAAAAATTTATCTTTCATCATTCACTATACCTTATTTGGAACTGTGTTCTACCTTAAAAACTTGGAAACAGCCAGATCTTGGAATACACATCAGGTAAAGGGGAAATAGAGTAATAGACAAATATGTTGCCAAGTAGTAGAATTATCCTTTTTTTTAAAAAATGAAAGAGGCAGATTGTATGCCTGAGAATGAGTTTGTATAGGATTGACAAAAAGAGAGCATTAGGAAAACACATTAAAATTGTGTTTACTAGCTAAGAGGAGCAACATTTAACAGAAAAATCAATACTGAGAATCAGTTAAAATGCAGAAAGGAGGGATGCCTTCATGAATGCCTGGTGCTGTGAGTTTGGAGAAGCCTAATGTTATGTCTCTGTGATTGTTGTGGTAGTTATTAGATGTTAGAAGCAAATGGGTGGTGATTTGTGGCTTGAAGATTCTAAACACGTGTTCTGAACGAATTTCTTATTAACTCCAACATGGCAGCACAGTTAGCCTCACGACCGTCCCTGCCTCATCAGAGGGAGTTTAGATGTCTCTGAGTGGAGTGTATACGGTTTAGAGTGGAAACCTGTCAAAAGAAAGGGCTATTGTAATGAAAAGATCCCTTTTAAATAACGGTCCGCACAGCAGTAACACATTACCTTCTAAGCTTTACTGTTTCCTTGAATGGAACATCCAAACGGCTTAATGAATATCTTATGGAATTATTCGATACTTCTAAACACAAGTTAACAGCATATTGGTGCATTTATTTCAAAGTAAACACAAGCTAAATATACATGTTCATAGTTTGCTATTAGTAATACTCTAGTCCAGTGCTTAATTTGTAAAGAAATAAATGCCGGAGCCCTCGTGATGAGGCCACCGCAGTTTGAACCACACACTGCCGCTGCCAGCGCTGCCAATGTCAGAGCTTACACAACTACTAACCATCACACTGCTTCAAGCGTGACAATTCTGACTGGTCGAGCCCCCCAAGCTTTATGAATTGTTTGTGTGACAGTTATCAGTTCTTTTAAACATCTATTGATTTATTAAACAACTATTTTTCAGCTCATCTTTAAATGAGCAGCTGTCCTAAGTGCCGGCGCCCGCAATTAAGAGCCGGTGCCGAGCACCGGAAAGCACCTGCTCAAATTAAGCACTGCTCTAGTCTCATCTCTTCTAAAATAGCTTACCCGCTCGAACAATTCTTGCTTGTGCCACTCCCAGGTCCTTGTTGACTAAAGCAGACAGGTGACTCCTCTGTCTGATCCTGTGCATGTATGGTAGTACAGCTCTCACCCCTCCCTCTATGCTCTGGTATCTGTCAAGGCAGTCATTTCAATCCCAATATCACGCTGTAGTAGGCTCTCAAATGGACTTGCTTTTGACATTCACAAGAGAGTTCAAGGAGGAGGGGGTGAAAACGGTAGAGCCATAAAGCATCTCTGTGGGCTCTCAGTCACATCCTGCAAGGCATAGCAGTGAGAGAGCTCCCAAAGAGTCCACCCCTTCCTACAAAGTGTCAACATTTGATTGACTGTTACTACAACCAATGAACTATGAAATAGCACTAAACGCAAAATCACTCTCCTCATATAACTCAAGAGTAATCTAGCAGAATTCCTAGGTAATTCTGCGTGATTACACTACACAGAAGAACCAAGTTATGCCTGCCCCATATATGTACATTTTTGGTCCCTTTGTGCTCCCATTCAAACTATGGGCCTGATTCACAGGGGGCCTCTGCACTCGTGGCAGAGACCACGCAGTTGTGGGGGAGTCTCCGCACTCGGGGCTTAATCTCCACAATGAGATTTCTCATCGAGGAGATTCTGAGTGCAGAAACACCCCCACGACTGCGTGGCCTCCAGCACAAGTGAGAAAGCCCTGTTTTAATCAGGCCCACTGTGGTTTTCTTCAGCACATACATGGATTTCAATTAGTGCAAATCCTGCATCAATAGCTCATTGCAGTCTGAAGATATAACGTACCAATATGATGTAATATGCAGAACATAGTTTACATTTTTAAACAAATTTGTTCAATATTATAATGAACTTTTTAGGTGGACAATTCTGAAACGCTAACAAAGGAAATGGGCCCCTAAATGTCTGAAATCTGGCAATACTGAATATATATGTTGGTTTTTCATAAAAAATGTAGTGGAAATTTAGCATTTTTACATTCAACGCAGTACCGAAACCAAAGTTGCCGCACTGTGTTGAATGAAAGGTAGAGAACAGCAGCACCATATGTACAAAGATATGACACTGTTGCTTTCTTCCCAAGATATGGTGCATTTTCTGTTTGCCTTGCGCCTTGTACACATCTTTGAACCATAGTGCAAAAAAGTGTGTGAGCCTAGCTTACGTTCTGTTCTGGAAGGGTACTCTACCAGTACAAAACACTATGTTGTCACTAACTTTAAAACTTTTCACACTGTACAGTGCAGCACACATGCAAATTGAGAAAAGTTTGGAGAAAATACAAGTTTTCTTCTACCTTGCACCTGCCTCAAGGAGGTGTATTTTTTCATAGCAAAGCTTTGCCTGCAACTGTTAGAAGATAGTGTTATGCATCAAGAAACAAGGGTGATAGTGTGGGAACGACCATGCACGATCTAGGAGAATGCCTTTGATACAAAGGAGCACCAAGTGGCCCTAAGCACTACTTTGCATTACTTTTAGCAAACAAAGTTTGCTCTGGAAAGTAAATCCCATCACATATCAATACTTTTGGCTGGTTTGCATCACTCTGGGTGACTTTGTACCTGTGCAAAGTATTGATAAATCTGCCCCCTTGTCCTCATAATCACTTATGTAATCTTAATGCACATCATGAAGCTGTGTAAAATCTCTATTTATGGTACATGATTCATTAGATTTTTTTTTTTTAAACAAACTTTATTGGGATTTACATATTTGCACAGGTACATTCCATGACATGATCAATGCCAAGGTACACACAGGTCAATTAACGAAAGCATCACTGCATATAATATAAGTGAAGTAGCTTGGCTGCATATGGAATTCCCAGCCCGCTACACACAATGTAGGAATCACACATACTGCTATAAGCATGCGGTGCGCTTTTAGTCAGCAACCCATATCCTAAAACAGTCCTACACTTCTAAAACCTCCTCCACCCATCCCTCCCACCAGGCGTGTCACACCCAATCAGCAGTTAGTCTACAGACTGGGGTTACAGCAGGTTAGTTTCGCAAATGTAGCAATGCTTAGGGAGCTAACCCTTAACAGGTGCGGGGGGGATTACATGATTCATTTGATAAACTCAAGGTTTATATGGAATGTATGAAACCAATATCTTTTCTATTTCAGTATGATTTAAGGAATCTATTGGGACAAGCCATATCTCTCTTACTCTGACTTGGCTGGCCATTAGAACATTCTGAACATGATTCAGGATGCCCACAGGAGACAAACTAGGTGCAGTGCATTTTGGAAATTTGAAAAGCATGTGAAAGTGAAACACCAGTTCTCTTGGTCACAGATGTGACCCTAGATTTTACGGAGGCATATTGCAACCACATATTTTTAATATGTACATATCAAAAGGCTTCTATCGCTGGGTGCCAGACCATACTCATTCTGGTTGGCTGGCCTGGGCAACATGCTGAACAAGACTTTTGTCAGATTTTCAAGATTTTCCCCCAAAACTTGCTAGTTTCCTTCTGTCTTCCTTACACAGGAATATATCTCTCTGAAAGTTTGACCAAAATCAGTGTTTCTCTTCTGAGTGAGGGGTTATTAGTTAGGTTTTCTATGGATTCAATGTGCTAATCTGTGATAAACTGGGTGCAGTGCATTTGGAAGGAAGCAAGCAAGTTCAGGGTACATGTCTTTTGTTCACAGATACCACCTCTAGACTCTATAAAAACATACCACTACCATATAGTTTTAGCATCTACACATCTATCCTAAGGTATCGCTGGGTGCCCAATGTCCTTCACCATGATTGGCTGGCTGGGATATCACGCTAAATACGACATTTGACAGATTCTTAGCATTTTTTCCAAAACATGTCTTTCCTTCAGTCTCCAGCATGCAGAAAAATATCCCTGACATGACTTGGCCACCGGTTTTGTTCTTCTTGTTTTCCTGAGATTCGGGGTACCAAACATGGATAGGTTTTCTATGGGCTTAGGGTGCCCGCAGACAATAAAGTGTATGCAGTGCATTTTGGAAACTTGGAAAGCAACTGTAAGCGAAATGCTGATTCATTATAGCTTTGTTTGGTCACGAATGTAATCTCTGAGCTGTACAGAAACATACCAGCTCCACATATATTAACATCTAGACATACAAATGTTTATATCACTGGGTTTTTGACCTCCATTGCCCCGATTGTCCAGGTGGGTGATCACTCTGGGCATGATGGTTGTCATATTTTCAGCATTTGTTTTCAAAACATAGTAGTTCACTCCAGTTTCCCTCACACAGGAACATATCTGTGCCAAGTCTTAATGCCTAAGTGTGTTCCTCTCAGTCTCCCGAGAATGAGGGTATTAGATATACATGCAGTTTATTTGGGTTTAGGGCACCAAGCGGTGTTAAAGTAGGTGCAGTGCATTTTGGAAATTTGGAAAGCTTATGCAAGTGAAATGCAGGTTTAGAGTACAAGTCTGTTGATCACATATATCACCCCTGGTCTGTATGTAAACATACATCAACCATATATTTTTACTAGCTATACAGCAAATGATTTCTTTCTCTGGGTGCCAGACCATCCACACCCTGATTAGGACAATACATTAAACACAAAAGATTTCAGATTTGCTCAATTTTTCCCTAAAACATGGTAGCTTCCTTCAGTTTTCCTCCCACAGGAATATATAGATCCCGAAGTTAGGCTCAAATCTGAAGTCTTGTAGCCTTCTGAGTATGGGCTTATCAGACATACGTGGGTTTTCTGTGTGTTCAGGGTGCCAACAGGCAATAAACTGGGTGCAGTGAAAAGTGGAAATTTGGAAAGCTGCTGCAAGAGAAATGCCTGTTCTGGGTCCCTATATATATGTCACAGTTATCACCAGTGGACTGTATGGAATCACACCTCAACCATATATTTTTAACTTCTATTTATCCAAAGATTTATATTGGGTGGTGCTTAAATTGCCTCACCCTGATTGCCGGGATGGGAGATCGTGAAGAGCATGACGTTTTTCAGATATCTGCATTTTTTTCCAAAGCCTAGTAATTCCCTCCAGGCCCCATCATTCAGGAACATATCTATTCCTTGGCTTCATGTCTAAATTTCTTCCTCTGCATGTCCTAAGCATGAGAGTATCAGACATAAGTGTGGTTTTTATATGGGTTCAGGGCTACCACAAGCAACAAACTGGGTGCAGTGCATTTTGAAAATTTCGAAAGCAGCTGCACATGAAATCATGGTCTAGGATATTTGTGTTTGGTAGATGATATCCCAAAATGTGATTATTCCCTTCAGTCTCTGATGCAGAGCAATATATTCCTGTTGAGGTTTGGCCCGCAGCCTTGTTCCTCTCGGTCTCCTGAGTGTGGGGGAACCAGATATGCATAGTTGTTGTATTGGTTTTGGGTGCTCACAGGCAGTAAATTGGTTGTAGTGCACTTTGGAAATTTGGAAAGCAGTTGCATGCAAAATCCCAGTTTAGGTTACCTGTCTTTTGGTCTCAGATATCACCCCTGGACTGTATGTACACACATCAGAAGCATATATTTTTAACATGTAAACATCATAAGGTTTCTATTGCTGGGTGCCCAGCCTACCTCACCTTGCTTGGCTGGCTAGGAGATTGCAGTGAACAAGATGTTTTTCAGATTTTTAACTTTTCTTCCAAAACATGGTCATTCATTTGAGTTTGCCTTGAAGAAACACATTTGCCCTAAGGCTACACTCCCAACTTTGTTCTTCTGGTTCTCCTGAATGTGGATGCACCAGATATATTGGGTTTCCATGAGTTCAGAGAGCCCACATGCACTGAACTCGGTGTACTGACTCATGGACATTTGGGAAGCAGATGCAATCAAATTCCTGGTTCCATGTACCTGTCTTTGTCACAGATATCACTGAACGCTGGACTAGATGGAAAGATTGCAACCAAATATTTTCTACACCTCATAAGGTTTCTGTCGCTGGTAACCAAACCACCTTCGCCCTAATTAGCTGGCTGAGAAAACGCGCTGTAAAAGACATTTTTAAGATTTTCAATAATGTTTTCCCAAGAAACTGGTAGTATAATTCAGTCTTTCTCACACAGAACCATAGCCATCCCAAGCTGATCCAAATTTTGTTCCTTTACGTTTTATAAATGTGGGGTTATCAGACATTGGTAGGTTTTCCATTGGTGTGAGCAGGGATCCACACACTAGACACCATGGAATGTTTTGAATGGGGGTGATTCCTTGGGGATATTGACAATATTTGGGCACAGGGCTCTGGATTGGCCACCACCTAGAGCAGCCTACCAACCTGCACATTTCTGAAAACTTTAGAATAAGAGGAATCCATAGTATGTCATTTGCATGAACCTCAACAAATTGTAATACCTAGGTTCCTCTGCAAATGTCGAAGAAACTAAAATTCTTCCCTCATCTGTGACAGAAAACCCCAGAATTTTAGGCAAATGGCAAATGTCCTACCATCAAACGTTCCCCTACTTCTTCTGATACTAAAGGTACTCCACATGTATGTGTTGGACTATTGCACAAAACTATAATAGGCCAAAACTGCGACCAAGCAAAGACCCTCTGACACTATTATATTGACTTCACACTGTCACATATTTGGCCCTGTTCTGCCAGTTAGGATTATCCCACCTCAGCATGTGAGGTATTCTTTTTATTGGTGTGTGTGGTGTGTGAGAACATTGGGTGGTGAGATTTTTGGAGCTTGGACACATTCCAGACCATAACGTCATAGAAATGTGAGGAAATCATAATTTTAGCCAGTGTTTGGCTAGTGCAGCGCATTCTGGGTAAGAACATGTGGTAGCGTCCTCACAAGCCACATCACCCAGAACCCTCCAGGAGTTCCATTTTCAGATATGTCTGTGAGTGGTAGGTTTCTCCATGTAACAGATAAGCCCCTGCCTGACGCGTTTTTCTGTGCTCAAGCGAGGAGCTGTTTTGAAGTTTTCTGATGCTGAGAAAATACCCACACATCGTCTGTGCCCCTCGCTGTGCACAAATGTGTGTGTGCAGGTCTCTTTCCCACCAAAAACAAGCTAGACACTGTTTGGATTTTTCTCAGGCAGAGAAAAAATCATCAGTTTCTGGGGTCCTCGCATTGGGCACAGATGTATGCATTTTTATGTCTGCATGTGAGAAAAAACTCAAACAACATCCAGGTTCCTCCTGGGTTGCAGATCTGGTTGTGTGTATCTGGACACCAGCAATGACTTGGGCACTGTTTAGATTCATTCTGAGGCTGAGACCAAGTCGACAGTATCTGGGCTTCTCACTTGGAAGCAGATGTGCAAGTGTGATGTGTGTGCGTGTATGTGTGTGGGGGTGCATATCTGCACCTCAGAAAAGGGATGGGTACAGTTTGGACTTTTTCAGCGGTTGAGAAAAATCTGAAAAAGAGAGGAAAACAAACAGCATCCGGGGCACTTGCTGTGGAACTGATGTGTGTGTATCTTCATATAAGCAAGCAGCTAGGTAATGTGTAGCTTTTTCTTACAATAAAATCCCAACAGTTTCTAACTGCTTGCTGGGGAGCTAAACTGTCTGCCTGGACTCCAGGAAGAGTTCAGACACTGTTCAGACTTTATTGTACACTAAAGAAAATCCATTCAGCATCTGACTCCCAGAAGGGGAAGACTCACATCTCCTTCCTATCCTAATGCTTCTGGGGGAGTAAGGGAAGGCATGAAACTGAATCAGGGAGTGGGAATTGGAAGGGGGGAACTAGCAAGTATCCATGTATATCCCCTTTCAGTCCCGATCATCTTGTTCATTTCTTCTGAGGGTGGGCTGGGTAGGGTAGATGGAGAGCTGAACTGCTCTTCCCTCCCTCTCACAAGCAAAATAAAATGGCTTGAGCTTGTGAGCATGGCTCTGGAGGAGCTATGGAAAGCACTAGCCGCTCTTTGCTGCTTCCTTAACCTTGCCTACTGGCTCAATACTTCGATGGACCTAGAAGCGGATAGGTATTCCCTCCCAGGTGCTACGAATATTTATGGAATGTCACAAGTGACATTGTTATAAATATTACGTATTTTCTATTCTCAGTATTCCCATGCTCGAGTTACATTTGACAGTCAATCAATCAAATACTGAATATATGTGATTAGTAAAATGCTGAATGCATGTGTTTTATATTGCACACTTTAAGTTTATTATATTATGTTCTGTGATAATCAGGGTTTCATGAATGTATTTGCTGCATTTACTTTGAATGCTGATTTCTTCCTTTCACATTAGCTTGTTATTGATTTCTAAGAGTTTCCAGAGGGTTGACATCTATGTTTCTCATTTACTACTGGCATTTCACAGAGCACAATCACGTAGAATATAAATATTTAAAGAGCATCAGGACACTTTCTGTGAATTGTTTTTGCAAGTGTTTCTAACAAAAATGAGATTATGTTATAAAGGTTGAGCCAGAGCGTGAAGGGCAGAGAGGAATCTTCAAGTAACACTCTACAGGACGTACCAAATCATATCTCTGGTACTAACTGAAGGCCACTGGGAAAAGAGGTGTTTAGCCTTTGCTTGCTGACTTGTCAATGCAGCTGGTCTTGTAAGACGAGAATAGCAGATCTTGCCACCGCGCTGAACACTAGATCTATTGTTCAAATAGGCATGTGGGTGTGGACCATTTCTGAAACTAGAAATAGGTTTTATTTTCTGTTATGCTTAAATTAGATTACCATTTAGAAAGCAAAATGAGGACAGGATGTCTATAGATTTATCCCCACAGCCATGTTAAAATGGTTCCCCTCATTTACAAATTTCTTAAACTTTGCAATCACTGTTTTATTTGCCTTTATCATGGTTATAATTCAAATCTTGTACACTAGACTAGGATGCTGTTTTTAAATTACTATTTAAAACGAGTCCCTCATGTTCTAGAATTCTAGTTTATAATTCTTTATTGAAAGAGGGTTTGGGATGCTGCTAACTATCCTTGATATGCCTTAATGTCATTAATCATTACCTGAAACACTTCACACTCAAATATTGCTCAGTGGGTTGCAGAATGATATCAGTACAACTGGTTTCATCATTCAGGTTGACACATTGACTAAGTCCTTGGGTCTAGAAAACTGATGCCTGTTTTTTCAGACAAATCTAGAAAATGTATCAGCATCACACACATATTAATAGACAGCATAGAAGTAAGCAATTTGCTGCCTCATTCCGTAGTTCTCTAGTGTGCAAAATTAATTGTGCACTGGGAAACTTCTCCCTCACCAAAGGCCAAGTAGGAGTTTTTTCCCATCTATGATCTTCTCTGTATGTATACATATCTAGAGTTTTGGGATTTTATTTTTTTACAAGGGCCTAGCGGAGAACTAAACCTGTTAGTTCTTTTTAAGAGGGTCTAGGAAGGATTAACACAGTGAACACTTTCAACCACCAGGATTTTTCAAAGAAAGTAAACAACACCAAAGTACTTGGGTCCAGCTTTACTATGATTTTGCATTCGGGTTGCATCACTTTTGTGGCACAGACCTGAAGCAAAATCCTTTTTGGCATTTACTAAGTCATGCAAAGTCAATTTGTGTGGCTTTACGGGGTTTAGTAAATACAGAGTAACGCAACACAATGCATGGCATTACCATGCGTTACTTTGTATTGGGTGGGTATTACATGGTTGCTTCCATGCATCCACCCATATATTTTGATGAAACCCAGGCTTACAAAGATTTGTAAACCTTGCTGTGTGCAAAAATAATGCACCTCTCCTACAGAGGTGTAATGAGAAGAAACATCTTTCTGCAGCACACATAGAAAGTGAATCATGCCTCTAAGGATTGTGTTTGCGTAGGAAGGTAACCTTTCCTGCACAAAAACAATCCTGCCCATAGCGTAGGCACCCTAACACTATAGTATTGCAGTTAGGCAGCACACAGTACACCAGTAATGGCAAAGAGCAGAATTGTACAATACTTTGTAGACATAGCAAATTTCCACTCCCTCCCTTTCACGCAACGCAGTGCCATGTTGTATTGCGTGAAAGGAAAGCAAATCTGGAAAATCGGTGATTTCCACAGTAATCTGTGAGAATCCATGTAACAAAATTCCTGTCTGTAGACATTAACAATGTTATATGTGTACATTCCTAAAGCATTTTTGCTTTAATATATTATTTGCACAATAAATAAGTCAGGCATCCAGCCCTTGCTGTAGTTTTTTCTCAACAACTCACTCATGAGTTGTGGATGAGAAATTCCTCTTTTAATGCAAATCGTAACTAATCATCTACAGTTACTATCAGATGATGTCCATTGTCAAGTAGACCAAAGACATTGTTGGCTATTCTCTCCATGCATGCTTAGGGAGTTCTGAAATGTAAGATTATGTTGAATAATGTTCTTAGAGAGGCAGTTACATAGATGACAGGCCTTTAGTTCCATTTCAGCCCCCTTATCTAAATATGGAAACCAAACGCGATCTCGGAGAGCTCTCTTGGTGGCAACAATACCACAATTTCCTTCGTGAGCCACTTCAAATATTTTCTGTCTTAAAATCTCCAGAATTATGATTCTCAACCCCCGCAGTATAACTCCTTCCTGAGTTATAGTGAGTTCATCTTTAACATTTTTGTACTTTTGGTATTCACCATCACTGGTGAGCGGTCGAGCGTTTTGGTTCCACAATTGATTATTAATTTTCAGCTTCTACATGTCACTGTCATGGATTGTGGCAGTGATGATCCGAGCTAATGATATGGCAGCTGGCAAATTTGACTTTACAATGAAATTAATGTAGGCTTCAGCTGTCATGGATGGAGTGCCTTGACCTTGTATAGGCACTCTGGAAAAGTTGTCAGCAGGGTTTTGATCCTTCCCTGGATTATGTACACTGGTGTAATCATGCTCTTGTAATTTCAGTCCCCACCGTTCAAAGCAAGAATGCAGCTTGACTTTTTGATTACCAAAGATAGTCAATAAAGCTTGATGATCAGTTTGCTGCGTAAAAGGCTTTCCATACAGGAATATATGGAAGTATTCACAAGCCCATACCATGGTCAAACTTTCTTTCTCAGGTTGAGAGTAAGAACGTTCTGTTTGGGACAAACTTCTACTGGCATATGCCACAATATGCCATCAAGCATGGGGTTTTCTGCTGTGTTATGCCAGAATAGCACCTACCCCAACGGGGTCTAACGTCAACAGCAACCTCTGTATGAAACTTTGCATTGAAATAGTCCATTTCAATAACAGTTTCAATGGCTTGTTTGATTTTCTTGAAACTTCTCTCACATTCTTGTGACCACTTGAAGGAAAAACAATTCTCCGTTAACTCTCGTAAGTGAGCACTTATGGTGGCAAAGTCTCATTTGAATCTTGAACAGTAACTGGCCATGCCAAGAAATGAAAATATCATAGAAACATTTTGTGGTTGATCAGCATTTGACACCGCTTGTACTTTAGTGCGATCGGGCTGATGATACCTGCAATCTTATTCGAGTTCCAATTGATGATAACCTTTATTTAAATCAAGGCGAGAGAAAACCTTTGCACCATTTAACTGCGTTATCATGTCAGTAATATGTGGACCTGGATGTTGTTTTCATTCAATTACCTTGTTTGCTTGACACAGATCAACGCAAATGCGCAGTTCCTCCAGTGTCCTTTTTGAGCACTACCACTATGAGAGAAACCGATAGCGTCGGACCAGTTGAACGCTCAATAATGTCATGCTTAATTATTGATTCACATTCTTATTCAACAGCTTCTTGTAAATGGAAAGGAACTCGTCTATGTCTCTGAGCAACAGGATGGACATTGTCATTAATGTATAACTTTACTTTCATAGTATTTAGCTTTCCCAAACCATGAAACAATGAAGGAAATTGACTCACTATTTCATGGTGAGCATTCAGGTTGTAATTCACAGAAATCAGTCTATCAGCAGCAGCGGTTCTGAAACTGAGCAGGCAGGCATTTGCCTCTGTACCTTGGAAGCACACGGATAGGTGCTTGCACCTTTGTTTTCTTATTTTTCAAAGTCACTTCAAATGAACCTTGACTTTTGATGGGATGTCGACTTTTCTATGAGTGACATTTTTTATTGCATGCAACCAGTCCAACATGTGCAAGTTTCTCTGAGGTAAACATTGACATGGCCAACCTCTTCCTCACTTTCACTGGAAATTGAGGCAGACAAACTGTTTGATGAAGATTTAGATGACAATCGCCTTCATGCAGTGTCAATTTGCTTTAATTGATGTTGCCGCTTGGCCTTGTGGGGGGTGCATCAAACGTTGCCTCTAGAATGTTCTGGTGGCCATTTTGTATTCATGCCATGATGCACTTGCTTTTTCCTACACTTTACAAACCGCCACAAAATGGTTTTCTTTCCCACAGCCTTTACATATCTGTCCAATGGCAGGACATTTAACTTCATGTGAAAACAAAAATCCACATCTAAAACATAGCTTCTTTTTACTTGGAGACAGCACTTTGTGTCCTTCAGTCTTTTGCTTTGGCTTACTTTCTATATTCAAGACTGGTTCAATTTGGTTACCTCCGGCCTCCATGTTAGCAGCTTGCCTTTCAGCATGCTCCTCAGCTCTGGCAGCCATCAACACTACCTCCAGACTAAGAGTTTCTCTCAACATTCATTGTCTGAATGAATCTGGCAAGCATCCATTAATAACTAACTCACATAGCTTCCTCATCATTAAATTCATTGAACTTACTGTGTTTGATGAGTGTATCAAGTCTCTCCACATATTCATTAATGGTTTCATCCACTTTTTGGAGTTCTTGACAGAAAATGTATCTTTTGTAATCAACGGTTAGTACTGGATTGAACTTTAGATTCAGCATCATTAATCTGACAATATGTCATTTCTTCGCAGTTTGCAGCATGTTTTAATGACTTCTTTCACACCATCACCAGCAAGAGTTTTGAGATACTTGACAATTTTTTTGTTATTAGTCTCTTCAAGTGCAACAATGAAATCATTAAATATCTATCTATGCAGACCATTTATCGCCTTTTTGGCGGCATTGGAAGGTGGTGGTGGTTTCAAAAAGGAGGAAGCATGGTAACTAATTATGGGAGTGGCTGGCCTTGCGGGTGGAGCTCTTTCTGCTCCTGTCAGCTGTTCATTTGAGCCTGCATCATTCGTTCTGTTTCTGAGGCCTTGCGATGGACCAGTCTCATATTCGTCATGGGCAATTGGGGAAGCAATGACTTTCTCCACAGTGTCCATCGGAGCCCTTCACTTGCTGGAGACCTCTGGAGTTGTTCTGAGCAGTCACTTGCAGCTACGTTGGTGGGCCACTTCAGGTATCGGACAGCTCAATAAGTACAACCCTTGTGCTTCTTCTTGGGTCTCCTAGCATGGTTTAGAAGTCATAAAGCTCAGCTTGTCGAGGCTCTGGTAAGGGCAATTATAATGTACTTCTTTCTTACTTATTCTGTCAGCCAACACTTCATCCTGTGTCTGTATGTTACCACCTTTTGCAGTTTCACTCCATATAATGTACAACTTTATCTTGTGTGGCAGAGCAATACCTTCATGTATGGCTTAACCAGCAGGTTCTCGACCATCAACGTGTAAATTCTTTTCAACGGTTCCGATATATTCATATGTTTTACAGCAGCTGGTGTTTCACTTTGACTCCAAGTTCAAGAAGCATTGATTTTGATCTTCGACAGCGACACATGTAACATGCATGAGCAGTTTGCTTGGACCATGGCTCGATGCCATTTGTGACATCTTCCCAGCTTTAGTACCCTCCAATGACCATGCCCTACACAGAGCTTACTATTACACATCTTTATTCTGCTGTGCAGAACTGCGAACTGAACATTCTAAAACAAACTTTCAAGGAATTGTGCTCTGACACCTATGGCACAGTTGTGCGGAGTCCTATAGTAGTCAAAAAGGTTCTGTCATAAAATATTGCAAGACACTACACTTACTGCCTTTTGTAATACCATTTCATAATAAATACCTCAGACATATTGCATCTGACTTAAGTTTTCCAAGAAATAATCAGGCCAATAGCCTTTCTCACTGGCCTATCACCATAACAATGCAGGCATAAGGGATTCTGCATAAACTGTCTCACAAGGCAATCCTGAGGCATACAGTCAGAAGATTATTAATATATACAAATAGACTGTCAAAAAATGGATTAAGTCCCGCCTAAAAGGATTAACAAGGATTACCACATGGTACCTTCTACTCTCAAGGACTGTCTGGGTTGGAAACCAACACCAAAACTCGATATTCCGATATTCTGTCAGGACTTATGTCCAAATATGCATTTGAAGGGGGTGAAACTGCAAAGAATGACTCTGAAGTGCACCAATATCCCTTTCAACCTATTCCTGCATGTCAGGCTATCTTGGGGGGGGGGGGGGAGTAATCGGTCCTTTGTGTGGGGTCAGGCCACTATCCTTTGATGTTCAAGTATGAGCCCCTTCCACCCTCTCTGCCCAGGAAGGGCCATCCGAATGCAGATGTATGTAGATGGGTACTCAACCACACCTAGCCTTCCTGTGTCTGAGGCTGTCTGGAGGGAATGCACAAAGTGTAACTGTCACTGTCAGACAAGCTCCAGGGCACACTGAGCACTTAGTGCAGAGAAATGTCCATTTCATAAAGTGGCATTTCTAAAACAGTAGTGTTAAATCCAACTTCACCAGTAAGGAGGAATTATCATTATCATTATCATTCCAAATATATGAAAAACATGAAAAAGCTACTCCTCTCTGATCAGGAATTACAGCTTAAAAGTGTTCTAAGGAATTCCTAATGATGGCCTATAAGAGGAGTAGGCCTCACAGTGAAAAACAAATGTAGCTGTTTTTCACTACCAGGCCAGGTGAAATATAAAAGTACATGTCCTACCTTTTAACACACAGCACCTTGCCCTTAGGGCTTCCTGGGTCTTATCTTAGGGGTGCCTTAGGTGTAATAAAAGTGGATTTTAAAGCTTGGCAAGTAGTTTTAAATGCCAGGTCAAAGTGGCAGTAAACTGCACAGACAGGCCCTGCGATGGCATGCCTGAGACATGGCCAGGGGGCTACTTAGGTAGTTTGCACAAGCAGTTCTGCAGGCCCACTAGAAAACAATTGATGGACAGAATGCCGAACAATATCACGCATTCACCCTCCGTACAGAGATCTGGGCCTAAATCCGCAGTTTTTTGTTCACCATGCCATTCCAGTTTGGACCCAGCAATATGAACATGCTCCCATTGGAACAGTCCAGACCGATCTGCCAGGCCAGGCCCGTCCTGGACCGAAAACAAGCATCCTGGGACCGGTTTTGGGGTGTCACCCCTGTATCAGCCAGGTTAGCTTTA
The DNA here is from genome assembly GCF_964204655.1 of Triturus cristatus. Taxonomy (NCBI): domain Eukaryota; kingdom Metazoa; phylum Chordata; class Amphibia; order Caudata; family Salamandridae; genus Triturus; species Triturus cristatus. The sequence continues at coordinate 412,205,549 of NC_140595.1, forward strand.
CTCCATTGCCATGGTAAGCACGGGATCCAGGTCTGGGCATATCCGACACACTTGGGTGACAACTGCAAAAAGAACAATTAATGGATGGAAATCTGAACAATGTCAAACATTCAGCCCCAGTACAGCAGTCTGGGCCTTATTCCATTATTTGTTTGCTCACCACGCCATTCCAGTTTGGACCCAGCCATATGCAAATCAATCTTGACCCTGCTCCCCATGGGAATAGTTCAGCCTGAACTGCCAGGCCGGGTCCTCCCTGGACCAGAAACAAGCATCTTGGGACCGGTTTTGGTGTATTACCCCTCATCAGCCAGGCTAGCTTGACTCCAGTGGCATGGTGAGCACGGGACCCACGTCGGGACATACGTGTCCCACTCGGGGTGACAAACACAAAAAGAACAATTGATGGGCGAAATGCTGAACTATGTCAAACATTCACCCCCAGTACAAAGATATGGGCCTGAATCCATTGTTTTTTTGCTCACCATGCCATTCCAGTTTGGACCCAGCCATATGCAAATCAGTCTTGATCCTGCTCTCCATGGGAACAGTCCAGCTCGACCTGCCCGGCCAGGACCTCCCTGGACCGAAACAAGCATCCTGGGACTGGTTTCAGGATATTAGCCCTCCTCAGCCAGGCTAGCTTAACTCAGTGGCATGGTTAGCACGGGACCCAGGTCTGGGCATACCCGACACACTTGGGTGAAAACTGCAAAAAGAACAATTAATGGGCAGAATGCTGAACAATGTCAAACATTCAGCCCCAGAACAGCAATCTGGGCCTAATTCCATTGTTTGTTGCTCACCACGCCATTCCAGTTTGGAACCAGCCATATGCAAATCAATCTTGACCCTGCTCCCCATGGGAACGGTTCAGTCTGAACAGCCAGGCCAGGTCCTCCCTGGACCAGAAACAAGCATCTTGGGACCGGTTTCAGGGTATCACCCCTCATCAGCCAGGCTAGCGTGACTCCAGTGGGATGGTGAGCACGGGACCCAAGTCTGGACATACCTGTCCCACTCGGGGTGACAAACACAAAAATATCAATTGATGGGCGGAATGCTGAACTATGTCAAACGTTCACCTCCGGTACAAATCCTTGTTTTTTTGCTCGCCATGCCATTCCAGTTTGGACCAAGCCATATGCAAATCAGTCTTGACCCTGCTCTCCATGGGGACAGTCCAGTCCGCCCTGCCAGGCCACGACCTCCCTGGACCGAAACAAACATCCTGGGACTGGTTTCAGGATATTAGCCCTCCTCAGCCAGGCTATCTTGACTCCAGTGGCATGGTAAGCACGGGACCCACGTCAGTTCGGGCTGGACTGTTCCCATGAGGAGCAGGGTCAAGACCGATTTTCACATGGTTGGGTCCAAACTGGGGAGGCACCGTGAACAACAGAATGATGGATTAAACCTAGATCTCTTGACTGGGGTGAGTGGTTGAAAGGTTTCAGCACTCCATCCATCATCTTGTGTTTGCAGGCCCACTAGCAGCATTTAATTTACAGGTCCTGGACACATATAGTGCACATTACTAGGGACTTATAATTAAATTAAAAATGCTAATTGGGTATGAGCTAATGTTACCATGTTTTAGAGAGAGAGCACATGCACTTTAACAGTGGTTAGCAGTGGTAAACTGCCCAGAGTCCTAAAGCCAACAAAAACGAGGTAACAAAAAGAGGAGGAGGAAGGCAAAACGTTTGGGGTGACCCTTCGGAGAGGTCCCTTTTCCAATACATATAATGCAATACCTGTGATAAAGTATCCGTCTTCAAACCTTAACCTAGCGTAATGACAATTCACTCTTAAAGGCCTCTTAGCTCTAAAATATGCTTTTCACAATACATACCTCAAGTCTAAGTCTTTGTCGTAACTTTTCATAATATTAACCAGATGAGGCCTATAGCCTTAATCAATGGCTTATCACCATACCCAAACCGGTCCTACCATATTGAGCATAAAGTTTCTCAAAAGGAAAAAAGTACAATGCAGGCACTATTTTTCAGTGGAAGCACCCAGTTTCTGAGAAATCAAAACCTGTAGTTAGGCTAAACCAACATTTGGACAGAGTCAAACCCCCTCTCCCAATAATGCTTCTTGAAGCCCATTTTCTGCTGATTACATATGGGATGGTTTCAACTGCGCAGTCAAGCCACACCTAAAACAAATCACAAATGACATCCAATCAGTGCGCAACAGACTAGTAAATATTGAGAGCGCGTGCTAAAGACTCGGACCTAATGCATGCGTGGTCCAGGACTTGATTCGGTTAGCAGTTTTTGACATTCTTAAGTAAAGATAAATGTGGCCACGCTGAACTTGGGAATAGATATAGTTGCGATGAAAGACAAACATTTTCAGAAAAGCAGGTGTCTTGTTTCTTGGCATATGCAAAACTTCCTTCAGCTACATGCAGCGGGGATGTCTGGCTTCGGGAGTCTTATCGATTTAGTTCATGGCCTTGCTACAGGATTTATGTAACAAGCCGTGTCATGTTAAAGTCTTAGTAACAAGGAATGCATGTCCAGAACATGATAGATGCGCTGTCTTTCAGGAGAAATTCACGGACTTTCCAGCCTGCGATTCATCAAACCTAAGTCCTGCGTCGTCACGTACTGTGTTGCAATCCTGGCGAATGCGCGAGCGGGTATGTATGTCCCTTTCAACTCTAGCTGCGAATCTTGACGTAACCCAGGAATTTCCCCGTCAGAGTTTTTGTTTATTCTTCACCTTTTGTCTGCATTTGTAACACAAAAGACTCGAACCACGTGCAGATTATTTCAACCTGAAAATGCATGAATCGCGTTATTGAATGCCGGACCCGCTCTTAGCCGACCATACGACAGTACAGTGGAATTCTCCTTTCTCAAACAAGGAAACAGATCAGAGTGGCTCTGCCAAGCATGTATCAGCTGCAGCATGTTTGGTGAACCTGTGACTACTGAAATTAAATCATTAATTGACTTATTTACAGCTTGGTTAATGGGACACTGTTAAAAAGGTGCCGGAAATTCCTTCCACTGTTTTGCAAGCGCCAGAGGCACTTGTAATTCGGCTGTCAGGTATTCTGACACTTTTGTAAATTTTTAAGTATGGCCCCAACACCAGCTTACTTGAAAACAATATAAATATCACTGTTTGAAAGGTATTTCAGACAATATTGCAGTCTGCAGCCCTTCACCAGGTAGCAGTGGAAACAAGCATTGGCATAGCCAATAGGTCTCGCCTTTGGGACCTTATAAGTGTTTAGCCATGCAACAGTTGCATAACTAAATACTTATAAGGTCCCAAAAGCGAGACCTATTGGCTATGCATAGCGGCCGTGCGGCCGAAAAAGTGAAAGTAATCGCGGTAAAGCGCGGCGCGCGCGCCCGCGCACATGCACTGTAGCTCCAGGCTGGCCTGGTAGCACTCTTTGGAGCCCTCTCAATAAGTCTCGCCAGACCAGCGCATGCGCTGGGTCAGGCGAAACCTAAAAACCTTCAGCGTTATTTATTTTACCCATCTCTAAATTGCTTCAGGCTTGTTCCTTTCAGCGTTTTTTTTGTTGAGGAGAGTTAAGTACCTGATATAGAGATTGGAAGAAGGGGTTTTCAGTCACAAACATGACAGATATCCTGTCCGCCTGCATTATATCCCATAGTACTTGTAATAAGGCAGACATCATGTTTTTGATGGAGTAACCAATCCACAATCTTTAAATCAATCCCCAAGTCATTCCATTTCCTTGTGTGATTGGCTGGTTCTGCTGTTCAGTATTTTTTACCTCAAGACTGGAAGGAGAAAATGCTTCAGTGATAGTTCTTCCTCAGGCTATGTTGGTTGCAAAGAAGAGTCTATTTTATTTGGTGATATAGTTGGTGAGTGGGGTATGTAAGTTTGAGAACATTACAACTATTTTTTTAAGCTGCTCCAATTACATCTTCATTCAACAGCTGAGTACAACTTATGCTTCTTCAACTTGAAGGGACTTGTTTGTTCTCACCTGATGTACATAGCGGAGAAGATCTATTTGGCTGGCAGACTGTGGATTTCGCGGAGTAAGGATCTAATTTTCCTATAGAAACTAAAGACGTGCTGTACAATCAGGCCCTACCAGCATCAGCACTTTAGCTATGGGATTCAAATCCAGCAGAAGTTTGCACTGTTCATTTTTATTTCACTTTCAATTTTGTAAATATTTTTTATTTTAACTAGACTTTCCAGAATGTATTCTTTGTTAACAATTTGAACTTTTTTAATGGTTTATTTTGTCTTCATATGTTTTTTCTTTTTTTGGTGAGATTTAACATTTTCGTTCAATCCAGTTATGTGTCCTATCGTTATTGTTTATGCATTATTATTTTATTAAATGATAGAAATGTAATTATATTGCATTTAGTGAATACTAATCGTGTATGTACAACTTACTGATAAATCTCGATGCAATATTTTTAATGCAAGAGTTTCAAACTTAATCAATTGAGTGCTCACTCGTGATACACATTAATTCAAACATACTTTTCTCTAAAGTAAGGGGGAGCACAGCTTCTGAGAAACAGAAACCATGCTACACTGAAGACAATAAATGGAACCTTTACCACTGACCCTTAGAACACCAGATTTACAAATGTACCAGTCGCCTCAGTTTGGTGAACTCTGTGATGAAGGAGTGTAAAAGTGCTGTACTACCTTGGAAGATCACATCCTTCAATCTTCCCCTCACGGGTGGGAGCCCCCTGGGAGATTACAGAACAGCTCACTCCATAGCTACCCACTGAACCTGTAACAGATGCTATGCCAGGAGAGCTGCCCACAAACACCAATCATATAATGACAAAGTTCACATCAGGAATGGGCATGAAAATCCCTGCAGGTTCCGATAAAATGGGCTGCAGCACGAGTAATGGTAAATGGTAACAAAAGTAGCATTGGAACAATGAATCTTATAGACAAAAAACCATGCACACACAACCTAAGTTTGGGAGGAAGTACTCTCATCATGCTAAACTACTGGAGAACTAAAGATTGAGAAAATCAGTTTCAATTATTTTATTTTATGTATATGAAAGGTCAGACACCATCAGCATGCCTCTAAAACCAAACCAAATTCAACCAAAGCCAGCTTATCATGGCTTTCTAGGAATGTACCTGCTCATCCCTCTATGCTGATTGGGGACATTCTGGCGACACTGCTTTTAGTTACAACTGATTTCCTTAAGCATGACTGATGATGTACTGACATGGCATTGACAGTAAGAGGTTTTCCCAAAGCAGTCAGGAAATATGTCACTGAAGACTTGGATATGCAGTGCAGTCACCGGAGTCTAGAACATTTCCTCAGTTGTGGATGTAGGTCTTTTTTTCATAAGGTCTTCAGTATTCAGATAGAGCCTTCCCTTGAGGCTGATCCTTCAATTGTTCACTTCCCTTAATGTTCCTTTAAACGGGGACCGCAGGACAACTTCTGAACGATTGATATCCACTTTTCCATACTAAAATTGTATGCCAGATGTACACGAGTGAATTTAAACAAGGGAATAATTGTTCGCAAGTATTCCTGGCCTATCATCTTCACCTTTTCATATATGATATTTGATGTCTGGTCAACCTTCTCTTGTGTTGAAGCAGTTTTTTGGCCCTCACCTCCTTGATCTGACTTTATTTTAGTAACATACTAGGTAAACAACTATGAACAGAACAATGGCACATCTTACATGAGCTTAATGCCGTATTGTTCATATATAATCAGCACGTGTTACACAGAAAGATTGTAAAGTCCTTAGACTGCAAAAATAGAAAGGGATATTAGATTATTCAATATTCAAAGACTTGAATACCAAATTGAAGCACCAACATTGAATGGGTGTATTTTCATCCCCCACAGTTTTCATGTTATTTGGTCCAAAATATCCCATTTATTTTCGACGGCTTTCAAAATTCACGCTGTCTTCCTTGGATAGGTTTTGCTGGTATTTGGACAAAATATCAAGTTGTAAATATGAGGAGACAGAAATATTGAAAAAATAATATTGGGATGCACAAATATCATGATGCAGAAATGTTGTCGTTGTCAAGAATACAGTTTTTTCAGGTAAATAATATCGTTGTTAGGAATACCGTTGTAAAAATTGCTTTCGATAATATAGTTAAAAGGAATAAGAGTTTTGTATTAATTTATTGTGTTTTGGTTTATATATTGATTTTATGTGTTAGTATTGTTTGTATAATTGTTATGAATTTTTTTAAATAAAGTTTGTCATTTTAAGTTTTTTTGAATTTTTTATGCAATTGTGAATAGTAATTTATAGTGTTGTGGGTTGTTGGGTTTGTAAGGAGATAGGGTGGGAAATTAACTGAGTAATCATTAATTCATTATTAATTTGTAAGTAAGGCTGTGATTGAAATTCATCATGTATATTATGTAATATTACTTTACTATACATATATTTATGTGTGTGTTGCTATATTTGTATGGGTGTATGGTGCTAAGTTAAATAGGCTTTAATTAATTAACAATTAATTTATAATGTATTAATATCTATTTAAATGATTATTAATTATGTAAATTATGTTATAATCGTATACTTCAGTTATATTTTAGGGGAATGCTGTGTTTGTAGGGTTATAGGATCGAAAGTTAATCAAGTAATAATCAATAATTAATTAATAATGTCTTATTAATTATTTAATTGATTAATAATTATATGATGAGAAATACATTAAATAATTCAAAAATAATTAGTAATGCATAAAGAAATATTTCATTGAGTAATAGTTATGTAAATTGTGTAATAATTATATACCATAATCATATTTTAGGTGTGGGCTGCTGGGTGTTTAGTGTTGTAGGGTGGGGAGGTAATTAAGTAATAATTAATGAACAACTAACTATTAATTGTTAATTAATTATGTAATTGTACATCAATTATGCACATTTTGTTATACTTGTTTATTGTCATAAACATTTAGGTGTGGGTTGCTCGGTCTTTAGGGGTAAAGGGTGGAAAGTTAATTAAGTAATAATTAAATGAGCATTAATAATTATTACACTGTTAATTAATTTTTTTTAAACCGATAATTGTTGATTTTTCAAAATTGTTATATATATTTTATCTGAAGTGATAATGTTTATATTTACAGTTTTATATTTTTTTCAAATTAATAGGGTTGTTCAAGTATGTAATGTGTTTGAAGTGAAATATTTTACCCACTGTCGCCTAGACAGGAGTGTGAATAGTAAATCTCACCCCTCCGCAGTCCAACACTTTCCCTACTGTTGCACAGACAGGAGTGGGAATAGTAGATTTTCCTATTCCGAAATCCAATGCTTTCTCTACTGTTGCACAGACTGGAATGGGAATAGTAAGTATAACCCCTCCGAAGTCTAACCCTTTCCCTACTGTAGCACAGACTGGAGTGGGAATAGTAAATTTAAACCCCCAGAAATCTAATGCTTTCCCTACTGTTGCACAAATTGGAGTAGGAATGGTAAATGTTACCCCTCTGAAGTCCAACGCTTTCCCTATTTTTGTACAGACTAGAGTGGGAACAGTAAATCTTACCCTTCCGAAGTCCAACGTTTTCCGTACTGTTGCACAGACTGGAGTGAGAATAGTAAATTCGACCCCTCCGACAACCAACTTTTTCCCTACTGTAGCACAGACTGAAGTGAGAATAGTCAATGTAACCCCTCCAAAGTCCAATGTTTCCCCTACTGTTGCACCTACTGCAGTAGGAATAGTATATTTTACCTCTCTGAAGTCAAACGCTTTCCCTACTGTTGCACAGACTAGAGTGGGAACAGTAAATCTTATCCTTCCGGAGTCCGGTGCTTTACTGTTGCTTAGACTGGAGTGGGAATAGTAAATCTCACCCCTTCAAAGTCCCATGCTTTCCCTACTGTTGCACAGACTAGAGTGGGAATAGTACATTTAACCCCTCTGAAGTTTAACGCTTTCCCTACTGTTGCACAGATTGGAATGGGAATAGTAAATCTTACTCCTCTGAAGTCCAACGCTTTCCCTACTGTTGAACAGACTGGGGTGGGAATAGTACATTTAACCCATCTGAAGTCCAATGCTTTACCTACTGTTGCATAAACCTGAGCGGGAATAGTAAATCTAACCCCTCCAAAATCCAACACGTTTCTTATTGTTGCTTAGACTGGAGTGGGCATAGTAAATCTTAACTCCTCTAAAGTCCAACGCTTTCCCTACTGTTGCACAGACTAGAGTGGGAATAGTAAATCTTTCCCTTCTGAAGTCCATTTTCCCTACTGTTGCACAACCTGGAGTGGGAATATTAAATCGTACCCCTCTGAAGTCAAATGTTTTATCTACTGTTGGACAGTCTAGAGTGGGAAAAGTAAATGTAACCCCCGCCAAACTCCAACGCTTTCCTTGCTGTTGCACGGATTGGAATTGGAATAGTGAATCTTAGCCTCCAAAGTCCAACTCTTTCCCTACTGTTGCACAGACTGGAATGGAAATCGTTCACTTAACCCCTCTGAAGTCTAACACTCTCCCTACTGTTGCTTAGCCTGGAGTGAGAATAGAAAAGTTAACCCCTCCAAAGTCCAACGCTTTCCCTACTGTTGTACAGACTGGAGTAGGGATAGTAAACCTTACCCTTCTGAAGTCCAATGCACAGACTGGAGTGGAAATAGTAAATGTAACTGCCCTCTAAAGTCTAATGTTTTTACTACCATTGTGCTGTTTGGAATGGTAATAATATATTTAATCGCTCTGAAGCCCTGCAATTTCTCTACTGTTGCATAAATTAGAGTTGGTATAATATATCTAGTATTCCCAGACTCCCAATACATTTCTTAATATAGGTTAAATATATATTTTTAAATATTTGTTTATAATTTTAATGTTACAGTATTTTTTTAAATGTTTATAATATTTTTTGCAAATGTGTTTTGTGTTTTTTTAATTGTTTTTAATTTGTTTGGTAATGTATGTAATATTAATATTTTGAAATATAATTGCTATTATTTTTGTTTTGTGGATATATAGATATATATATATTCATTGAAAAAAACAAAGATTACAGAGACATTATAGTTAGGCTCAGGTTTCACTCATACAAAACCATATAAATTCAGCAGTTATAGTTAGTTGAGCTAATTATAACTTGCGCCCCCGCAATGCACTGCTTATGACCTCACATATTACATCATTCATGAGATGGTCAGTAACATCATTCATGACATCACTAATGACGTCTCAAATTACATCACTGATGACATCATCCAGTGGCTGTGAGTGCTTTAACAAAATGTTTGTTAAATATATATAGCAAGGTGTATTGGTGAATCAGTGGGTGTATAAGTGCCTATATTGATGATTCAGTGGGTGCTTGACTGACTGTATAAGTGAGTGATTAGGTGTTTCAGAGAATGTATGGGTGAGTGACTAGGTTGTGTGAATGTCTGTATCAGTCTGTCAGTTGGTGTCTAATGGATGTATGTGAGTGTCTGTATGGGTTAATATATTGGTTGTCTGACTACTTGTATGGGTGTAGGAGTGTTTGTGTGGGAGGGTGAGAGGGCATGCAACTACCTGCATGGATGAGTGAGTGGGTGAGTCAGTGGCTGTATGGGATAGTGAGTGCATCTGTAAGGGGCTGTATGGGTGACTGTGTGCGTGTATGGCTGTGTCAGTGAGTGAATGGATTTGTCAGTGGTATATGGGTGAGAAACTGCTTATGTGAAAGGCATTATAGGCGAGTGTTGGAGTATATGAGTGACTTTATGTGTGAGTGCGTGATTGTGAGAGTAGCTGTATGAGCGGATGTATGCTTGTGTCAATCACTGTATAGGTGAGTATGTGTTAGTATCTGCATGAATAAGTGATTGGGTCTGTGTATAATTGTATATGTGGGTATGTGGCTCTGTGATTAACTCTATGGGTGAGTGAGTCAGTGTGTGAGTAGCTCTATGGGTGACTGACAGTGTGTGAGTGGCTGTATGGGTGTTTGAGTTGATATATCAGAGGCTGTATTAGTGAGTGAGTAGGTTTGTGAGCAGCTGTATGGGTGATTGAGTGGATGTGTGCATAGACCTACGAACCAGAGAGTGGGTGTGTAAGTACTGGTATGGGAGTGTCAATGGTTTTGAGAATGGTAGTGTGGAAGTTGGAGTGGGTGTATGAAAGTTTATATTGGGATGTGCGTGGGTGCATCAGAGATTCTGTGAATGATGTCAACAGTGATGTCATTAGTGATGTCATTTGAGATGTCATCAGTGATGCCATCAGCGATGTCACTGACCATGTCATGAGTGATGTAATATGTGAGGTCATAGGCAGTGCATTGTGTGGGCGTTAGTTACAGTTAGGTCAGCTAACTATAACTGCTGAATTTCTCTGGTTTTGTACAAGGATGGGGTCCCCGGGGCCAGAAGTGGCCCTTGCAATAAAAAAAACTGAAAGGCCAGCCCTGGGGGATGGGGTCCCCTGGGCCATAATTGGCCTGAGGAGGGGGGCCAAGTGGCCCCCTTCAAATAATTAAATACATTAAAAAAATGTCTGGCCATGCCCTAGGGGATGGGGTCCTTGGGGCCAAAATTGGCCACAGGAGGGGGGCCACGCAGCCCCCTTCCCGATGATTTTTTTTATATATAAAAAGAAGTCAGGCCCTGGGGGATGGGGTCCCCAGGCCCCAAAAATATAAAAGAAGGGAGGCCACACAGCCCCCCTTCTAAAAAACAAATATAAAAAAGAAAAGCCGGCATCTCGCCGGAGGCCCCAGCCGTTCCCTGCACCACTCTGCAAACACACCCCCTGGTGCATTGTAAGTTGGGGAATTAGTTTCCCTTGAATACTGAGGGTCCCTGGGGCCCAACTAGCCAACCAGGCACCTCTTGTATGCGCCACAGGGCTGTGTTGCAGAGAGGTGGTCCGACGCCACGCCCCTTTTTACACCACTCTGCAAACACGCCTCTTGGTGCACTACTGGTGGGGCGATGAGGTCCTCTTGTGTCCTGAGGACCTCAGGACACAAGTGGACTTCATCCTCCGATCAGTAGTGCGCCAGGAGCCGCGTTTGCAGAGTGGTGTAAAAATGGGCATGACCACGGACCACCTCTCTGCAATGCAGCTCTGTGGCACTTACTGGAGATACCCGGTGGGCTAGTTGGCCCCCAGGGACCCTCAGGATTCAAGGGGACTTAATCCCCCAACCTAGAACGCACCAGGAGGTGCATCTGCCGAGTGATGGAGAAAGGGGGCGTGGCCTGTGTCCACCTCTCAGCAATACCACTGTGTGAGGCTTACTGGAGGTCAGAGGTAGGCTAGTTGGCCCCTAAGGGATCCCGAGCAGTGAAGGGGACTTCAATCCCCATCCAAGAGCATGCCAGGGAGCGCGTTTCAACAGTGGTGGGCAAAGGGGGCGTGGCCTGCTAAAATAACTTAGCAATCCTGCTGTCTAGGACTTACTGGAGGTAATAGGAGGGGTAGTTGCCCCCCAGGGATGTCCTTGGGGGCCAACTACCCCTCTTGTTACCTCCAGTAAGTCCCACACAGTGGGATTGCTAAAATGTCTTCGGGCCATGCCACTTTTTCTCCACCACTCTGCAAACACGCCTCCTGGCAGACTACGGGATGGGGGATGAAGTCCAATTTTCTCCTGAGGGACTTTGGGGGCCAGGAGGCCCTCCTGGTACTTCCTGTAAGTCCTACACAGCGGAATTCATGAGCGCTGGTCGGAGGCCCAGCACACTTTCTCCACCACTCTGCAAACATGACTACTAGTTAAAGAAGCATCTTTCTGCACCTCTGACTTAGAGGTAGTTTTAATCCCCCTGCCCTATTATATACTGGGGCCTTACAGGGGAGGTCATGCCAATCACAGGGGTACCACAACCCATAGTGTACCATAGTGTATGTAGGTGTTTTCACTGTATTCTAAGTGTCTTTTAGCATAGCACTGGCTCAGGGTCTGGTTAATCAGAGTCAGTTACCACCAGTACCAGTCAGCAAAACGTTGGGGGCACAGGATGACTTTGCAACAAGGCCTCTTTCTGCACCTCTGTTGCCTCTTTCTGCATTTCTCTTGCTTCTTTCTGCGCTTTTCTTCCTCTTTCTGCACATGTCCTACCTCTGTAGGCATAGTTAGAAATTAGCATTTAAAATACCTTTGAAATTCACTGAAAAAACCATAGGTTTCAGGGAAGTTATAGTTAGAAATTGGCATTTAAAAAACCTTTCAAATTCACTGAAAAAAACCCAGGTTTCAGGGCTATTATAGTTAGTTTGACATTTACTCGTACAAAACCAGAGAAATCCGGCCAGTATAGTTAGTTCAAATGCAAAAACAACAGTAGACGGACAGAATGCAGAACAATGTCATACGTTCACCCCAGTACAGAGATCTGGGCCTAAATCCATTGTTTTTTTGCTCACCATGCCGTTCCAGTTTGAACCCAGCCATTTGCAAATCAGTCTTGACCCTGTGCCTCATGGGAACAGTCCAGCCCGAACTGCCAAGCCAGGTCCTCCCTGGACTGGAAACAAGCATCCTAGGACCGGTTTCGGGGTTTCACCCTTCTTCAGCCAGGATAGCTTGATTCCAGTGACATGGAGAGCAGGGGACCCACGTCTGGGCATACCCATCCCATTATAGTTAGTTCAGCTAACTATAACTCCCGCCCCCGTAATGCACTGCTGATGACGTCACATATTACATCATTCATGACATGGTCAGGGACACCACTGATGACATCAGTGACGCCATCAGTTTAATTAGTGATTTATGGATTTACAATGGTATAACTTATGTAGCCATGTGTAAAATACACATTTTCGTTACAGAATTTTAAATACTTTTCCACCAGTTATAAAGCACCTTGTGAATTGCAAAGAAGTTGCATAGAAGAGGCTTTAAGAAGCATAAGAGAATTGTACGTCTAGCTGTTTCCTTTGTAAAACAGCCCTTAAATGAATACCACTCTAAAGTTCAAACTCCTCTCACTATTATATGCCCTGCCTGAAATCTCTTCCAGCTTTCTCTGCTTTACCTTCCATTTATATGTAGCTCTACTTTGCATTATCAAGAGACCCAGATTCTTAACTGATGTTATTATATAAAGCACACTAACACCGATGTTTAGGTATCAAAGCTCTATATAAAAAAGGAAAATAAATCAGGCTTGGGGCCATTTTTGTAAATGGTTGCGACACAAACCTGAAGTCAGATTTTTGAAGCCATGTAAAACCACTTTGTATGGCTTTAAGTGGTTCCAAACATCTGGAGAAAAGCAATGCAATGCAATGCAAAGCAATGTCTTATGTTAGTCTGCCCTGGGTAGACATTCCATGTGCATTGTGTGAGTTTTTCCATGTAACTCCCATATTTTTTTATTCATTCAGAGCTTTACAAGGCACTGCAAACCTGGAAATGCACCAAAAAGATACATACACCTCTCCTTGCTACTTCCTCTTTCTATGTGTGCTGCATTCTGAAGCACGCAATTAAGAGGAAAAGGCCTTTTAGGAAGGTGTCACTTCCTGCACAAAAATAATCCTGCATGCAACATAGGCATCCTTGCACCATGATGCAAGGTGCCTGCTTTGGCACTGGGCTGTCAAAAGTGCACCAGGGCAGGGGGTAGGTCAGGAATGTGCTGTATGCCTTAAAAATGGCACATTCCTGCCCTTGTGTTTATTTTTATTTTAACACAATGCTTTTAATTCAAGCATTCAGAAGCATTAGCACATGGTACATTCAGAAGTTACCTGTAGTAGTCATACTCCCACAGATTCCTTATGTCATGGCTATTAACATAAAATGTCATGTATGGCACTGCCTGCTGCTTTGCCATCAGCTTCTTATATTTTGACTAATTGGTGAGGATCTGAAATAGCCTTACAGCAGACATTAAAGTAACAACAGTAACTGATTTTCATAACTAGGAATTTTCAAATGAATGGCGTTGAGTCACCAGTACGCTCCTGGTAAGAGCAGTAGAAGAAACCATGACCCTCACAGAGTGGGCATGTATGCTGTCACAGGGTATTGCTTAGTTAGGGCAGACCGGATCCTAATGTAAATAATCACACAACATATGAAACCACTTTGCCCTTCCTAGTCCAGGAAAATACACAAAACACTGATCGTTGACACTTTTTGACCTTGTCCAATCAACAGAGCAGTAAACAGCTCACCTTATGTCCAGCCTCTGTAGCTGTTCCTCTTGCTTAGTCAGTAGAGAAGAGGGAAATAAGTGTAATATAGTGATAGACTGGCCCATGTGGAAGGCAGACACTGCTTAAAAGGAAAGTGCATAAAACCATGCTGGATAAATGTTGGCAGGACCGACAGATTCCTGCCATTTCTTGGTGCCACAGTGTCGCGCAGCAAGGTCACCTGCTGCCCCTCACCTCCCCACTATACCATAAATATGCCCCTAAGTACCAATTCTGCAGATTCCACAAAAACTGTTTTGTCCACTACTGAGAGATCATAATTAATTTTGACCAATACTGACCTTCCTGTGATTTGATCTGACAACCTAGATTTGAAAGCTTTTGTAATCTTTTGCATTAAATAATGAGCCATCCTGCCTCATCAGCATACAGTCAGTAATTATACTTGATTCCACACGCATAAGCACTCTGAACTATTTAGTTAAAATCGAGTGCCTCATTTATGGGATCTTGGCATAGGGCAGCGCAGCAAGTCTCCTTGCTGCGCTGCCTTAGGCCAATCTGCAAAGGCAGGAATGCACTGTATTTATGCAATATGGTGCATTCCTGTCCTTTCCCCTGCACTGGTGCCATTTTAGCAGCCTAGCGCCACTGCAGGCACCCTTGCACCGTGGTGTAAATCTGCCTGTGTTGTAGGCAGGATTGTTTTCATCCTTCTATGTGTGCTGCAGAAAGCAGAAGAATAGACAAGCATTTGCAATGCAATAGGTTTCAAGTTTGTGAGAGTTTGAGCTATCGGCATTGTAAATTACAATGCATTTTATTTATGTGTTTTGAACACTTGCAAGCGGTGCGTAAACAAGCACTTTGTACTTATAGTCCTTACTTATGAGAAGCAAGGCTGGCAGTAAAAGATGCACAGTTACTGCCAGCTTTGCAAGTCATAAGCAAGGACTATAAGTATAAAGTGCATGTTTACGCACTGCTTGCATGTTTTCAAAACACATAAATAAAAGGCATTGTCATTTACAATGGCAATAGCTCAAACGTTTCCAAACGCAAGACCTTTTGCATTGCAAATGCTTGTTGAACTGTGAGACAGTGTGCGGCAGCAGCTATAGATAGGCAGGACCATGATGCCAGGCTGTGCGCTTTAAAAGTAGGATGGAGAGATAAATGACACTAAAGCTGAGGAGTCTAATTTAGGTCCAGTAGGATCTATGACAAATTATTAGACTATCAATATAAAATAAGGTGAATAAAAATAACTCAAACACAAGTAAGTGGTTAGCCTGAATATTGAACTTACAGGGAAAGCTCCTTCAGCTTTTTTTACCTGTAATACACATGATTTATTAGACTGAAGTAGAGTTGTGTTTTAAACTATCCGTCTCTCCCTTCAGCCAATAAATGTATTCTGGAATTGCTGAGCCACTCTTCCTAGGGTTGTGGCACTATTTTGTTAACATGATGATCGACTAAACAGTTATGGAATACTGGTATTGGTTATAAGTATAAGCAAAAGTGGAGAATAAAGTTTTGCAAAAACTACGGCAAAACTAGAATTACAGAAATGCTGGCAGCCAACACCAGACCTGCTGGCTCTGCCAATGTTTGTTGGCTGGGATTATGTGGCTTCTTGCCTATGTGTTTGGGTAAGTAAACGGACGGATGGCTGCGTGTACCTGTGCATAGGCAAGTGGGTGAATAAGTGTCCTGTACACCAGGGTCATGGTGAATGAGCCCCCTATGATGCTACTGGTAGTATTGCACCCTGTCACATTACATGTCCAAACCCCTGCAGCTTTACTGCTTCCTGTAACAGGATCACACTTCACCTTCCCACCTTATGATACCCCACTCCTGCAGCCCTTCACCAGCAGACTGAAAATGTAATAAATATTGACAAAGTCAGTAGGAACTTTGTGGTGGAGAGGCAGATTGGTCCTAGACAGTTTGTGTAAGTGCAGTGCTTAGAGGGAGTGGCTATCCCAAAAGGTATTGGTACAACGCGGAGGGTGGTAATGCGTTAGTAAGGGGTAGTAGTGTGGATTGATGGTGTGGTGCTGGCAGTGGTACAATGCGGAGGGTGGTAGTGCGTTAGTAAGGGGGAGTAGTGTGGGTTGATGGTGCGGTGCTGGCAGTAGTACAATGCGGAGGGTGGTAGTGCGTTAGTAAGGGGTAGTAGTGAGGATTGATGCTGCAGAACTGGCAGTGGACCAATGCGGAGGGTGGTAGTGCGTTAGTAAGGGGTAGTAGTGAGGATTGATGCTGCGGTGCTTGCAGTGGTACAATGCGGAGGATGATAGTGCGTCAGTAAGGGGTATTAGTGTGAATTGATGGTACGGTGCTGGCAGTGGTACAATGCAGAGGGTGGTAGTGCATCAGTAACGGGTAGTAGTGTGACTTGATGGTGCGGTGCTGGCAGTGGTACAATGTGGAGGGTGGTAGTGCGTCATTAAGGGGTAGTTGTGTGGATTGATGGTGCGGTGCTGGCAGTGGTACAACACAGAGGGTGGTAGTGCATCAGTAAGGGGTAGTAATAAGGATTGATGGTGCGGTGCTGGCAGTGGTACAATGCGGAGGGCGGTAATGTGTCACTAAGGGTTATAGTAAGGATTGATGGTGCGGTGCTGGCAATGGTACAACTCGGAGGGTGGTAGTGCATCAGTAAGGGGTAGTAGTGTGGATTGATGGTGCAGTGCTGGCAGTGGTACAACGCAGAGGGTGGTAGTGCATCAGTAAGGGGTAGTAGTGTGAATTTATGGGGCGGTGCTGGCAGTGGTAATGTGATGCTGATGGTGGTATTGGCCTTTGCTGATATCAGTGTGATCCTGAGGGTGGTAATGAGATTCTGCAAGTGGTACTGTAGTTTTGGTTGCCAGTACTGACCTTAGCGTTTGAAAGACACTTAATCATAAACAGGCGAACAAAAAGCCTGATGTAAAGCAAAGATCACACGTTGCGGCAGGCCCAGGGTGAGCAGCTTTCCCAGCTGTCGTTTTCTTCGCATTCAGAAACTTCCAGTCCCTCATTTATAATGGAAACGGCATAATCAAAAGTACTGCATGCAAATATATTTGAGACTTTGCTCTCCCTTTAAATATGAGTTGGAACATTGACATTTTGAAGCTCAGGTGACACATGAAAAGGAGGGGGCAGAAATCAGTAATGCTCGGATTCGAAAGAAGCACAGCCACACAGCAGCCTGGTGGAATTACTGCTTCCAGCTCATCACAAATGAGTCACATGAAAGGAATGCCTGACTATTCCTGATGGAGTCGTGAAGGGTAAGGTACACTGAAACTGGCATTAGAACTGTACACCAAAGAAAGACCTAATGTGCTTCAATGAGAGCAGGGTTCTTCAAGGGCTCTTCAAACGGACCCACTCTGTGAAAGCTCTTCCTAGTTTAACCTGATAACGAAGAGCAGCCTTTCAATCTACTTCAAACCTGAAAGAACAGATGCAGCTGATCTCTCCCCACACTCAGAATTTTTCAAATGAAGCACGTCAAAAATGGGAAAAAGCTGCAAGGCTGACTGAGCTGTGCACTGTCCCGTGCTGAATAGCAGCACTAAAATCTCATCGCAGACATGATTAAAAGTTTAACCCCCACAGAGAGTAGTGTCAGGAAACGTGCACACGTTCTTACTGTAGACTGTTCGATGGGGCACTTCCGATGTGGCCTAAAGGCCAGAGCAGCGGACTTTGGAACTGGGGAAGGAAGCTCGAGTCCTGGAGGTGGCTCAACATCCTGTGATTCTGGGCAACAAATCACCTAATACTTCGGAGCCTAGAACATAAATCTAACCTTGTTGCATTTAAAATGCTGAACAGATGATAAGGGTATCATGTGAGCACACACAGACATGGCTACAGAGACACAAAACTTCAGAAAAATGTTATGGCTTCTGTTACAGGATGCGTGGAAGTCACTGCACTACTACTAAGCAGAGAGACCTATGTGTCGGAACCCGGGCCGGGGAAGGCGAAGCCGGAGCCATTAGGAGCCCGGGCAAAACGCCGGCCGGAGCAGGGAAGCTCCTTCCCCGCATGATTTTGAATTAGCCCGCTCGAAAGGGGAAGACCAGGGCAAACGCGAAAGGAGATAAAAAAAGTGGGGCATTAGGCCCAGGCAGGCTGAAACCCCCCCTCCTCGCAGCGACAGGAAAAGGAATGATGTGCCGCCGCAGAACTCGCACTTGGACAAAGGACTGGATCGTGGATGGTGACGAAAATGAGGCAGGACCCAGGGAGGAGGCATCGAGATGGTGCCGGAGTCATAGTCCTGTTGGCAGGGAGAAGTGTGGATCACTCACCACTGCGAAAGGACGGTGTCGCATCAGAGAAGAGCAGAAACGCTCGGCCCTTGAGAAGAAACAGGCTGGGACAGACGACCTGGGCGGTGAGTCGGGTTTTGGGGCACCACGCTACAGAATAGAGGCGCAAGGGGGAACGCGCATATGGCTGCAGGGTCGTAATGAGTGCGACCAGCTCCTTGATGTGCTGACCGTGGTAGGAGCGCTCGAAAGTTATGAGACGCCGTGCGCATGCAAATGGGCTGTCCGGGCGCCGTGAGCGTGCACATCTTTGTCTCCCTTCCGCCACCAAACTGACGACTATAGGTCTCGCCAAGGCGAGCAGCGCATGCGCTGCGTCGCTAGGTGAGACCTAAAAAAGGAAAAAAGAAGGCGAAATAAAGATATTTCTCTTCATTACGCCTTTCCTGGGGAGGCGGAAGGTTTTGATGCATTCCCTTGTTTACAAATCCTTGTAAATCTGAGAATGTGTCAAACCTCATGGGAGTTGCGTGGGAACAGCGACAGCACAGCCCATGAAACTCCTCCCTTGCCCAGATTAAGGTGCCGCAGTGATTTGCACTGGTTTTCCTTACCTCAACATTCATGAGGCCACTTAAAGCCATACAGTGTGGCTTTGCGTGGCTTCATAAATCTGAGCCTTGGGTCACACATGTAGCACTTTGCATGATGCAAACTTGACACAAGGCTCTCATAAATAAGCCCTCGAGTTTGTAATTATGTTGGATGTGAGTGGCACTTGGTTAGTAGATTAATTCTCTGAAAAGACAATGCAAGAAAAGTAAGAGAAAACTAAAACTCTAAAAAAATATGAGATTTCTCTGGCTACATATAAAATATATTTTTACAGTTTTGTTTGGTCATATATTGGGTTCAGATGATAGCGCAAAACTTCATAAATGAAACATTTTAATTTTAGAATTATTTATTATTTGGCATTGTGTAATCAAACTGTACTAAAGTAATTAAGAGAAACCCATGTGAAATCATATCCCCCACAGTGCGGTCCTAGACCAGATGTTTGAATGATCTAAATAGATAACAATTCAATTAAGGGGGAAGAAACATTTCTTACACATTCCCCGAGAGAGTTGGTGGTGACAGATATATGGAGGGAACAACTTCCTAGGGAAAAGCAAAATATTTCAAGTTTCAACAAGCATATACTGTACTTAAGAATCACTTTTTTTTTCAAAACTGAAAAACTCAGAAATTGTATGCTTTTAGATAAATTGTATTACTATAGTCAATTACTGTTGTATGAACTTTGGTCATACACTTTCATTAAGACCTTTGCAAATCAGTGCTTTTTATATGGATGTGCAAAATTCGCCTAATTTTCTATTGCGTATTGTTGCACAATTTCTGAAGAGGTGTGCATAATTACATGAAATGAAAATCTAGCATTTAGCCCTATATGTTAGCATTAAAACAGTACCAAAAACGGTGTGAGATGAGTCTACTGCAAAAATGTCCAGGCATACTGGACAAAGATGCAATAATGACAAAACACAATTAATGTATGTGGACTTTTCAATAACTTGAAAATTAATAACAAGCTATTTAAAATGTTTTTAAAAAGTTCAAAAAATCCAAGCGCTGTGAATACCAGTTTCATGTGTTCTGGTCCTGGCTCCAGCAATAGGATTTTTACCTGAACGGATTTGAAATTTTGAAAACTATGCAAGATTACACAGGCATAATGAAAATTGTGTCCAGACCTGATCATAGTGTTGGCCTCATCAAGTGTTTACTGTGAGAGTGGAAAAAACAGCACCTTCTCATGTATGTTCACATGTGTGTTTCAGTGGGAGAGCTGAATCAGAATCAGTGGTAAGGTGAAGCTATGCACTGAGGCCTTGTGGATCAAGATCTGGAAGAATTCTGAATGATTGTAGAAGGAAAAGGGCAGACCCAATCCAATTCAATTATAACTAAATGTGTTCCTGTAAGAGTATAACTGCAATAGGAGATAGGATCAATGCTTGCAATATGAGTAGCTGTAAAGTCGGGTTGTGGTTTCATAGATACTGAAAATGCCTATTCAGAAGAACATGCAACCACAAGGGGGGGTTAGACCCAAAGGACAGGGTCAGGCAGGGCCATAAACATTCAAAGAATACAAAGATGAATAAAAGTGTCCCTGCATCGATGCAGGATTAATTAAATTATCCTGAACGCCCATATAAATGCGATCCTGGTGGTGAGAACAACATCCATCAGATTACATCACCATCTACATTCTTGAAGCCCTGATGAGAGTCCCTGTACTTATTGCCCAGGTCTCGAAACGCGTAGGCATTTGTAACATTGAGGAACTATGAAATGATTTGAATCGCAGTTTGAGGGAAAAGAAAAAAGATTGCCCCATACTGTATTTATTGTACTGTTCCCTTTGTTAAACAAACCATTGAGGTCGAGAAATTGTTTGCCTCATCAGCACTGTTTATGTTCTTTTTTCAAACAAAATGTGATGCATGTATTCTTTGTATTATTGTTTTATATAGTGATGTCACATTTTATCGTTATCCAATGTTTTGTTAATTGTTGAATGTACATGCTTCTGGAGTGAAGAAGTAGTGTAGTGTGTTCTTTTCAGACATTGGCATGTTGCTTTAAAAAATATCTTTGATTAATATAACAAAAGAAAAAAGGTTAATAAATGACCGGATCAAATTAAAGGAATTGTGTTTGGCCGTTGCTCTAAAGATTTAGCTTGGTAATTGACAAAGGTGTCAGGTTCTCCTTGTATTCTTTGAATATTAAGAAGAACAGGCATTCCTATTCTAGATTTGGAACAGATTAGCTAAAATAGGTCTAGATGGGAAATATGAGTCTTTCCCCTAAGAGACTGGTATGCAAGCTCTGCTTGAACAGGGAAGAGATGACTTAAAATCTCAATTTCATCTTTGGAGTCAAATATCTGACCAGTTTCCCTTGCTACTTACAGAGTTTGGCATGGAGTAGAAGAGCCTGTGTGGTTATATTCTTTCCAAATAAATGGCACTCTTTTTGCCTGAAGAAAAGGTGATATTTAAAAACACCCTGATGATTTAGAGACTCTTGTTAAAAAGCTACTTCACACCTCAGCCTTCTGTAAGAAAGTAAGATTTCTCTGTTTGAGACAGTAGTTCATTAACATGATGGGAGAAGTAGAGGAATGAAATGGAATAATATAATTTCGCTAAAGAGTTCCTAACTTATGAATTACACTATTCAGAACTTAGGGCCAGATGTACTAACTGATTTAGTGGTGGCAAACCCAGCAATCCATAAAGTCAAAATGTTTGTGAACCACAGAATCCCCTTTTCTTGATTTGTCAACTTGAAAAAACTAGTTTAGAAATGGTTACTGATTTGCAAATCAAAAAGGGATGTGCTTTGGACATTATTTCCAAGTTGTGAACCAGAACCATAGGTATCAATGATTTGCAGCCTTAATTCTTGTCACAAGCCATTGCACAGTTACTGACTCAAACGTTAAGGTGGTAATTAATCCACAAAGTGGAAGGATTACCACTTGGAAACTTTCCCCTGTGGCAATCAAGGGTGCAATTGGAAATTGTCCAGGGGACCACTTCCAGCTCTCAAATACATTTTTCAAAATGTAAAACTTGTTTTAAAGGAGAACACATTCCTTTAAGGAAATTGCATTGCTTCGAAAAAGAAGAGTTTTCAATTTTGTAATACAATCACACGCATGGTGGTCTTCTAGCACTTGCATGCCATCATCCTTTCAATTATAGCTTCCGTAAGAGGTCACAAAGTGCGACCTGCCTAATATTCATTAGGCATTTAATTCTGCAACCCTCTACGGTTCCTTATTTTGTAAACCGATCTATTAATACATGGGTCAGATTGCAAAATTAAATACTTCTTGCAAAAAGTCTGGTGGCAATTTGTGACCACGTTTTGTAACACGTATATTAGTTCATGTGGCCCACAGATATTAACATCATCTTTTTATGGAGTAATCATTTCCTGGGCACCACAGGACATTACTATAGTTACCAATGCCCTTGCTTGATCACCATCATAAATAGCCTAGTCCCCTTGTTTAAAGAGCATTTGTGACATAGGGCTAGTTATTGGCATTGCTCATTGTTGTAACTGATGTAGACGTAAATACAACAAACACAAACAAACATGAAGGGCCTATGGTGCACCATTATTAACCCCTTTGCTGCTAGGTCTGCCCCTCCCCACCCCTGTGCTAAGTCTTTTTTTGGCTATTTGGGGTAGATTGCGCTAAGGCCCCCCCGTAACATTTTATACACATAAGGTATCCACACCAAATTTGTGTCCTTTTTTCCCAACATCGTGGCAAATCTAAAGGTAACCAGGTTTTGTGGATTCCCCTGGTGGGGCCCGAGAAATTAGCCAAAATACAGCTACATTTTAGGATTTGGCGGAAAAATGGGAAAAAAGTGCTGCAGAAGAAAGGGTCTATTTTTTTCCTGCAAATTTCATCAACAAAGGATTTGAGGTGCTAAAATCACCTTCTTACCAGACTTCAAGAAAAGGCAGACTTGAATAAAAAAAACACATTTTTCAACACATTGTTGCCATTTTACTGGGACATAGCCCATTTTTCAATTTTTTGGGCTTTTAACCTCCTTCCAGTTAGTGGTACAAATGAGTGTGAAACCAATGGTAGATCCCAGAAAGCTACAGATTTCTGAAAAGTAGACACAATTCTAAATTCAGCAAGGGATCATTTGTGTTGATACTTCACTGTTTTCCTATAGAAAGTAACAGTTTAAATAAAACAATATTGAAATTGAGTTGAAATAAACAGCTATTTCTGGCCACATTTTCATCTGTAACTTCTTCTAACTATATAGGCAATATGCCGCTACTTCCGCTGGACCGTTCTGGTTGCGGAGATATATAGGGCTTGTCGGTTCTCCAAGAAGCCACGGTACCCAGAGCCAATAACTGAGCTGACCCCTGCAATAGTTTTCCATTGTGTACCGGGTCTACAGCAATTAATGGGTAAAATATAAAGAGTGAAAAATAGATTTCAAGGAAACCTAAGTATTTCCAAATTTGATGTGGAGTTTAGAATCAGTGGTATTTACATTGCTTTAAATGTGTGGGTACCCATACTAGCATGAGAATTACAGGACACTTCTTTCTTACACTTTGTCTTACATTTGAAAGGCACAAATGATGATAAAGACAATAGGTAATAACATTTCTACTATTCTGTGTTCAGGTAAGTCTCCCGATAAAAATGGTACCTCACTTGTGTGTATTGGCCTAGTACTTGTGACAGAAAGCGGCCTGAAATGCAACATGGACACATCACATTTTTCCACTGAAAACTGACCCTTTTTTTGTAATGTTCCTAGCTGTGGATTTTGGGCCCTAGCTCAGCCGGCACCTAAGGAAACCTAGCAAAATTGTACTTTTTAAAACTAGTCTCTTAGGGGAATCCAAGATAGGGTAACTTGTGTGGCTCTCACTAGATTCTGTTACCCAGAATCCCTTGTAAACCTCAAGATTTGCCTAAAAAACATATTTTCCTCACATTTCTGTGATCCAAAGTTCTGGCATCTGTCGGGAGCCACCGGTACTCCCCCAAGTCTCCTGATACAAATGGTACATCACTTGTGTAGGCAGGCCTAGTGCACGCACCAGGAAACGGCCTAAAAATGTAGCATGGACACATCACATTTTTCCACCAAAAACTGAGCCTTTTTCTCCAATGTGGGTAGCCTTAGATTTTGGACCCTAGCTCACCCAGCACCTATGGAAACCTAGTCAATCTGCACATTGTTTAGCTCTAGACACCTAGGGGTATCCAGGATGGGCTGACTTGCATGGTTTTCACCATGTTTTGTTTCCCAGAATCCCCTGCAAACTTCAAACATTGACTAAAAAAACAAATTTTTCTCACATTTCTGTGATGGGAATTTCTGGACTCTGTGGGGAGCCACAAACTTACATCCACCTGGCATTTCCCCATGTCTACCGATAAAAAATGGTACCTCACTTGTGTAGATACGCCAAGTGCCCGCAACAGGAAACAGCCCAAAACGCAACATGGACGCATTGCGTTTTTCTACCGAAAACTGAGCCTATTTTTTCCAATGTGGGTAGCTCTTGAATATGGATCCTAGCTCAGCCGGCACCTATGGAAACCTAGCCAACCTGTACATTTTCAAAAACTAGACACCAAGGGGTATCTAGGGTGAGCTGACTTGCATGGATCTCACCACATTTTGTTAGCTAGAATCCCGCGCAAACCTCAAACTCTTACAAAAAAACACATTTTCCTCAGATTTTTGTGATGGAAAGTTCTGGAATCTTTGGGAAGCCACAAACTTCCATCCACCCTGCATTCCCCCAAGTCTCCTGATAGAAATGATACCTCACTTGTGTGCGTAGGCCTAGTGCCTGTGACAGGAAACGGCCCAAAGCACAACATTGGCACATTGCATTTTTCCACCAAAAGGTGAGCCTTTTTTTCTAATGTGGATAGCTCTAGATTATGGACTCTAGCCAGCACCTATGGAAACCTAGCCAACATGTACATTTCTGTAAACTAGACACCAAGGGGTATCTAGGGTGAGCTGACTTGCATGGCTTTCACTACAGTGTGTTACCTAGAATCCATTGCAAACCTCAAACTTTGACAAAACAAAACACATTTTCCTCAGATTTTTGTGATGGAAAGTTCTTGGAATCTTTGGGAGCCAAAAACTTCCATCCACCCCCACATTTCCCCAAGTCTCCTGATAAAAATGGAACCTTACTGGTGTGGTAGGCCTAGTGCCCGTGACAGGACAAGGCCCTAAACCAAACATGGAAGCAACGCATTCTAACGAAAACTGAGCCTTTTTTCCATTGTAGGTAGCTCTAGATTTTGGACCCTAGGTCAGACAGCTCCTATGGACACCTTCCCAATCTGTACATTTTTCAAAACTAGATGACTAGAGGTATCTAGGGTGGGCTAACTTGCATGGCTTTCAGCAAGTTTTGGTAACCAGAATCCCTTGCAAACCTCAAACTGTGACAAAAAAAAAAACTTTCCTCACATTACTGTGATGGGAAGTTCTGGAACCTGCAGGGAGCCACAAACATCCATCCACCCTGCATTCCCTTGAGTCTCTTGATAAAAATGGTATGTCACTTGTGTTGGTAGACCTAGTACCTGTCTCAGGAAAGGGCCCAAAACGCAACATGGACGCATCGCATTTTCCCACAGAAAAAGTGATGTAGTTTTTGCAAAGTGGGTACGTGTGGATTTTGGTCCCCAGCTCAGTCCACACCTAGGGAAACACACCAAACCAGCATATTTTTGAAAACTAGACACCTGGGGGAGTCCATGGTGTGGTAGGAAATTTGCACCGGCCCAGTGATCCCACAACTTTCCCACACAGAAATGTGAGGAAAATTTGCTTTTCTTTAGCAAAATTTTAGGTTTGCAGGGGATTCTGGGTAAGAAAACGTTAGGGGATCCACACAAGCCACACCTCCCTGAACTTCCTTGGGTGTCTAGTTTTCAGACATTGCTGGGCTAGGTAGGTTTCCCTAGATGGCCACCGAGCCCAGGACCAAAAAAGCAGGTGCCCCCTTGCAAAAACAGGTTGTTTTGTGATAGATAATATTGATGTGCCCACAATATGGTTTGGTCACTTTCCTGTAACAGGCACTAGGCCCACCCACACAAGTAAGGCAGCATTTTTATCAGGAGACGTGGGGAATGCTGGTTGGTAGGACATTTGTGGTTTCCTTCATATTCTGGAAGAATATAGCATAGAAATGCAAGGAAAATGTGTGAGTTATGTCACATTCTGAGGTTCGCAGGGCATTGTAGGGAAGAAAATGTGATGGGATCCTCGAGGGGCCCACCACCCTGTACTCCCATGAGTTTCTAGTTTACAAAAATACCTAGAGTTGGTAGATGTTCCCTACAGACAATGTGCACCCTGGCAGAGAAAGACAGAAAAGAAAAATATTAATTCCCAACTATCTGTTCCTCAAGTACACACATATACTGGTTGGATTTGGCATGAGGGTGAGTGAAAGGTTCAAAATGTAAATTGTTATTAACAAGAGATTTCACAAACATAAAATAAACTGTTAATAATTGAAAGGTCAATACGCGGAACCAGTGACTCACAGCTCGTGAGCTGTAGAGCTGCTTCAAGGCACAAACCACGTCACAGGCCATTCACACACTTTTCATGTGTGACACACACAAGACCATTCACATCACCAGCCACAGGCCCAGCACATTACAACACTCACTTCAAGAGACAGCGCCATTCAAGGGGCCAACACATTCATACGCCCACATGAATGACACAGAAATCACACCGGCTGGTGGCTGATGGAGTGTGTAGACAGGCGTTTGTCTAGCAGTGTGTGTAGTGACCAGCAGCAAGTCACTACTCACACACCACAAGCCAAATGCCAGCTCACCCATATCACCATCCCAGCACATGTCCATGCACACCGCCACCAAAATGCTGGTCCACGTACACCACCAGCCAAACTCCAGCTTACACACACCTCCAGTCCGCCCACACCTCCAGCCAAGCACTGGTCCATGCACACTGCCAGAGCCAAAGACCAGTCCACGCACACCACTAGCCAAGCTCCAGGCCACGCACACTGTCCACCAAGCACCAGTCCACGTATACCGCCATCACATTTTTTTTAACAAAAAAAAACCGCAAACCAGTTTGGAAGAAGATACAAAACTATAACAATAGTTATTTAAAAAAACAGTCACACTCACACACTCTATATCCTAGTTGAAACACTCTCACCACTCTCTCACTACCATCAGGCACTACCCATTCCAGCCCATATGTTTCTATTGTATTGCTAGCAGTAAAACACTGCTCATTAAATCACTCTCTCATTACCAATGAGCTCCTAGATCTACCCTTCCTAACCAAGTCCTGGCTTGCTCCTGGCTGCAACCTCATTCTTGATTAACCTATTCCACCCTACCAAACTCTCATTAGATGTGAGTGCAGTAGTGAAGGAGGAGGCAGTGAATGTCTAATCTATCACAAACAATTCTCATCAATTCCCTTTCATGTGCCCAGTACTCAGACACCAAATGGCTGCTGCTTAATATTAGCTTAGAGCCCGACCTTCATCTAGACCTTATCCCATCCTATTGCTTACCTTATATTGATACCAACTACTTTCAATGGATGGAGGAATTCATCATTCATGCTCTGTCCATTGTTTCTAACATCACAACCTAGGCCATTTCGACTGTTGTACAGATGCTGCGGTCAGAATGCCTGATGCCAGACATAATTACACTCTCTTCTCTAGGCCTAACTCCACTAGTGATGTCCCCTACCCATAAATGAGGCCACAATTGGACTTTCTCCTGTCCTCATCTAAACCCATCCTCGTTCTTTCTGCCACTGACTTTCTTTGGTCTAATGAGCCACAGATCCAGCAACACACCATGATTAGCCAACAAAACTGGAATTTGGTGTCCAAGCCGAATGTGACTTGTTACTACGCGAGTCATTACATCCCTTGGCATTACAACGCAGTCATTACAATGACCGCGTTGTTACCACGCAATGCCATTACTACGCAAGTCATTACATCGACTTGCAATAGATGGCGCGCTAACATTAGAAATGTATAATTTGCTATTCCAACTCCAGCCTACGCAACAGTAGGGAAGGTGTTGGAATAGTAAACTATACTATTCCTTATATTAGCGTGCCATGTACTGCAAGTCGTAAGGACTTGCGTAGTAATGGCATTGCGTCGTAACAACGCGGTCGTTGTAACAACCGCGTTGTAATGGCATGGTTGTAAAGGTTGTTTCCCGTCCCAGCCTCATTTGATAAGCCTTTTAAGAAACATCTAACAGATGGCGATAAACATCACACTTACAGGGCTGTTGCCAATCAACTGCAGTCTTTCTCCGTCACTGGAAATAAGACCCTTGACTCTTTGGCCCTTTCCTGAGAGCTTTAAGCCTCCCTTCAGATGAATATTTTTTTTAATTAGCACTTCTGCTCTTGTTAGTTCTAAGTATTCTAGTTTTTTCCCTGTGCATGCCCTTGTATTTGATTTTCATGCCTCGTTATATTACAAGGGTGTTTTGGCACCTGCACCCTCAGTCTCTTTATCCATGAGGTTCTCGGGTTTATTTATTTATTTATGGGTTTTTGTATAGTGTGGATAACACTTCTGACAGAGTATCTTGGAGGGAAATAGCTTGCCTAGGAGGCCTATCTTCCTGTTTAGTTTGGTTTAAGTGAACATCCGGATTTCTAAGGCTTTCGTAAACTGTAATAGAGGCTTTTTAGTGAATTCCATCCAAGTGAAGAAGCACGCTCAGTAGTAGATGTGCTTACAAGTGTATAGTTATTTGCTTGAAGAATCAAGGTTGTGAATCTGCCCGCTTCCTTTAACGGTACTTTGCGTGACGTGGTGACATATTTGTATTCTTGATTGCTAATACTATTTTTTTCCATTTCTAAGTTTTGACAATGCTTTTTTCCTCATTACCTTGTTTGCTTTTCTCTGAAATCTTCGCATTGCTATCTCTAACCACAAACTTTCATTTTTGTAAGCTAGCGTGTTTCTTGTAGCATCAGAAAAAATAAGAAATTACATGCAAATTGAAATGTGCATTATTTTTTAACCTAGAATAAAACTCTTCTCAAAGTCAACAAAATGTATAGCTGTCTCTGTGATGCCATAAGGATCACCTTTAGCCTCCAACTAGCTGAGCAGCAGTTCTTCGTCAAATAAAGCTTCACCATTAAATATATTGCACCATAAAAAAAATAAAAGTTGCAATGGAATTCATACTTGAATTATGAACCTCCCCAGTGCTGCTCTCACGGTGGCAAATGCATTTCAAATTTTCTGATGTGATGCTTTGTAAATTTTGTTATTCTGTGATGATAATAAATCATTATAGCCTTAAACACTTCTCTAGCTTGGAGCCCTAGTCACAAATTATCTTGTCATTCTGACCAAAACATTCTCCAAAAAAGCTTGACAAGTGCTAAAACCCAGAACATGAAACCATGTGTTGTTGTGAAAGCAAGATTCAGAAATGTCAATTAATTAGATTAAGAGGCTACTTTTAGCTCTAGTCATGTTGCCAAATAACCCTTAAAATATGCAGAGCACTAGATGTCTACCTCGGTGATACAGTTCTTCTTTATGAAATAAAGACAATGGCTCTGACTAATAGAGGAAATTATTTTAGCTGTCATTCAGTTCAAGAGAATGTTCTAGAAGCAAATGGTTTGCTTCCTTAGCGAGATACTGACTTTTTGTGCCATGTAGTTCAGTTGTGAACGTCAACTGTTCGGGGGAGTAATTTCTTTTGAATATTGTATTGAAGATTATGTTGGAATTTTTATGCCTATTTTTGCATGCATGTATAAAAAGTATTCTAAAAAAGCGGGAAATATTTCTGTAAAAAATAAATCATTATATGCCACTTCAAAAAATCATGTTAGTACTTCTTGGGTCTGAATCACAAAGGTAAACTTCACATGTAAAAACATAGGCCATGCCTGTCTTTTTATGTGCAGAGTTCTTTGCCCTGACTGTGGCGTGTCCACATTCGTAAAGTTACTATTACATCGTAGTTTGTGAATACCGAAAAAGAGTACTTTAGACAAAGGTGCAAGTTTATCTTTGTGAATCAGGCTCTTGGAAACTAGGTAATACGTTGTTTTCAGTGCTGCAGAGTGCAACCTAATATATAATTAAAAGGACAAAAATGGTAACCAAGCACTGGAGAGAACTCCTAATATAAAATAATTTTTAAGGAATTCCTGAAAACCAAATCAAAACATCTAAAAGTTTCTGAAAGGGTATTATACGCACCACATGCAGCAAAAGGCAGTGGTCTAGCAAGGGTTTCAAAGGCCATATCACAGGCAAGTAAACTGGTCCTTCTTTCCTCTGATTCTGTAGTGACAACAGCCACTAATTGGGGTAAACTGTGTCCCTCATACCCATCGTATCGACTGCCCTATAGATAGAAACTCCCATGCTTTTTACAAGCCTTCTTTCTGATGCTCTTGCTGATAAAATAAGTATTTTAACTTATGACTTACCAGACCTGCCACAGAAATAAGGGCTCAGTTGTTGGGCAACCTATTGTGGAGCAGTTCCACAAGGTTTTTTTGGTCAGAACTACAGGTCTGAATAGATATGTGATGCCATTTGCAACCAGTGCAGTTTATGCTGGCCTTTTCAGATCTGCAATAATAAATAACATGCGCTACAATTATCCAACATATAGTAAATTGGACAGCCCCCTCAGAATGTAGAGATTTTGCAATCTGCAAAACAATTAAAAAACTCAGGGCTTCTGTAAAAATCCTGCCCTGAACAAAATGAGCCCAACTCTCCTAACATAGGTCTGACTGCTGCGACAGGACAATCAAGGGAGGGTGGGCAGGGGGTAGAAGGAGTGTTTACTTCCTCTTTTGGGTGCAATGTAACACCACGCTTAGTGCCCTATCAACCTGCCCAAAACCCATCTCATGCAAACCTGGAAGCTTCCAACACACCACCAGCATTAGCCACCAGAAGAAAAGCCTGCACAACATGGAGAACAAGGAGGACAGGCTCCTGGAAGCTAAAACTCAGCTGGATTGTGAAGTTCCAGCCCATGGCATCTTCTAGACCCTCTCCCTTTCCCACGTTGCCCTGTGGAATCCTGAAACTCCTCCCCACAGAGACTCCCGGTCACCTGTGCTCCGCTTCCCCAGCAGCACCCACCTTCTTCTGGCCCTCTCTTTACAGCACGTAGATTTCTCTGACACCCCACCTTGCAGCCTCCTGTGACCACACCTCATTGTGTGCCCACCTCCTACATGGTATCCCTCCCTTATATGTCTCTCTCTCTCCTATGGCACCCAGCCTCCTGTGCTATGCCCTTCCCTGCAGCACCATGCATCATGTGGCCCTGGCAATTCATGATCCACGTCTATAGAAGTCCTGCTGGAAGCCTATTGAAGCAGAGGATATCAGGACCACTTCCAAGGGAATGATCTGAGACCAAGCCAATCATCATTTAAAGCTACCGGCCCGGGGGATTGAAAGCTTTTCATTTACATACTGCTCCTTGTGTAAATTTCTTTCTGCACCAAGGGTTTCAGAGGTTCTGCACTCCCTGATAGCACGCAGCCTTATAGATTAAGGCAAAAAAGGCCGTCACATGAAATTAAGAGAAGGAGAAGGAGAACCAGGTGAGTGTAGGCAGGATTGGAAGCACATTGAATGCAGGTGAGAGAAACACCCAGTCAGAAACTCAGTGAGTGCAGTTGTGAGAGGGAAGTTGGGAATGTAGTCATGAAAGAGTATCTAGAGTGTGCAGGTGAAGCATTCATTAAGGTCCTGTGACTAGAGCACATTATTTATTCAGCTGTTTCAGAATGTATATTCCTTATATGGCCTCTCCATGATAACAGTACTATTATCCATGTGATGCTCATGAGTAAGAGGTACATCACACTCTTGAAATTTCTGTGCTGCCCCTGCAGGACGGTGAGGCCTGTGCAGCCTCCCCTGTGTTGCAATGTATCCTGTGCCCCATCACCCATGACACCCAGCCTCAGCAGCCCCACCACCCCTCCAGCCACCCCCCCCATGATAGTTGCCCTGTTAATCAATCAATCAATCAGGTGGTTTTTAAAGCACACTACTCACCCGTGAGGGTCTCAAGGCGCTGGGGGATGGGGGTCAGCATCTCCTTTTCAGTCGAAAAGCCAGGTCTTCAGGGCCTTCCTAAAGATGTTCAGAGAGGGGGCACGTCTGGAATGTATGACATTACAACGCATACATTTACAATGCATGCCTTTACAACGCAGTTTTTACATCGCAACATCCTTTACAACGCATTCTTTTACATCGCATGCTATTACATCGCATTTTCAGAAACTACCTTTACAATGTATTCCATTACATCACATTATACCTTTACAACGCATACCATTACAATGCATACCATTACATCGCATTTAAGGTAAGTGTTGGATAGTATAGGGGTAATAATTACTATTCTAACTCCAGTGAGTGCGACAGGAGGGTAAGTGTTGGATAGTGTAGGGGTAAAAAGCACTATTCTAACTCCAGTGAGTGCAACAGTAGGGTAAGTGTTGGATAGTGTAGGGGTAAAAATTACTATTCTAACTCCAGTGAGTGCAACAGTAGGGTAAGTGTTGGATAGTGTAAGGGTACTATGCGTTGTAATGGTATGCATAGTAATGACTTGCGATGTAATGCCTGCATTGTAGTGACATGTGTTGTAATGACATGCGTCGTAGTGACATGCAATGTAATGGCTGTGTTGTAATGACATACAATGTAAAGGATGTAGCGATGTAATGACTGCTATTTAAAGGTAGTGCGATGTAATGACTGCGTCATAAAGGTTGTTTCCCGCACGTCTGATGTCAGTGGGAGCTTGTTCCAGGTCTTGGCCGCGATGTAAGAGAATGATCTTCCCCCTGCTCTGGCGTTCAGTATTGTATTGCAGTGCTATAAATCCTACCATTTCCAGATTGCAAAGTTTGCCAGTCTGTGCTACAATATACTTAGAATTCTGCTTGGAAAATGATGGTCTTACATTGCAGCAGCACTGTGCAACTGATACAACTAAATCGATAAAACCCCGGTCCCAGCGACAATTCTAATACATTAAAAGTGGGATGTACTTAAGAAAATGTGGACACTTGATGGATTAGCCCAGGGGGTAGGTTGGTTCCTGTTGTGTCTTAAGCATTAGTTAGGGAGCATGTGCTAGTAGTGAGTGCACATCTTGGACACAAATTGCCCAGTGGCTGGGTGGGATTTGTCAATCATGCACCCCTACAAATTCCTTCTCTGCGAGTCCACATTATAAGGCCCTCAAAACGAATCCCTATTATGGGTCCATGCAGATGAGCAGAATCTCTCAGGCCCAAGCTGAGACTCACAAAGTGGTTCCCTCAATGATACAACAGCAGAGACATCTTGGACTGTGACCGCTCCCTGCTCCACCCCAGCCATAGCGCCTCGTGTGAAACAGCCCTTCAAAGTATGGAGATCTTTGCATCTGTCTTATAGCAAAAATACGACTGGCTGCTGTATTGTGAAAACGTTGACAGCCTCAAAAACAGATCAAGAGTCTCCCATTACTTTGCAAAGCATGGAAATGTGACCCGCATGTTAACGCAGAAGAGATGTCAGCACTTTTTCATACATGTCATATTGACAGAACTAGCTTCCTCAGAAACTTCACAATGGGTTAGCAGCGTGGGACTTTCCTGCTTTGTATGCAAGCCAACAAAATCTATTTGAGAATTTAAAAAAACTCTACCGACCAAAAACATTTTATCTGACTACTAAACAATGCTAAATGCATGCGAAAACTAACTTGCCCCTGGCACCGAACCACAGTGTTTGGTCTCACCTTCATATCGCTTTGGTTTCCAGTATATACCTGGCATGAATATTGCTAACAAGGTGTGGCAAATTGCTCAGCATCTATCAAATCAAAATACAGAAAAAGTACAGTGCACTCACAAAATAACTAACTTGTTGATTGATTCGTCTGGATTCTCCCTATCCAAGCCGTTCCTATTCTACTGAGGCCCCCATATGCGTGCTGGGTCAGTTACACAGATCCTATGACACAACCCTAAAAAATAAAAGGGGATTAAATGAAATCCTACCAGAAGGAAGAAGCTGAGCAATATAGTGGTCCCTTCTTCAAGGTAATTATGATGATGCTGAATGCTTTAAAAAAAATCAGATAGTGCAGGTATCCCGAAGTAAAGCATGATATGCTTCAAAGTTATGAGATTTACATAGCGCAGATTAGGATATTTACTTGGGGTAAATGAGGTATACGCCTGGATTCCCAAGAATAATTAAGGTTAAGACATTCATTCAGACACATATCTAAGAGTAAGAAATGTGTTCCTGATTCATACTTCTGATGACAGGGAAGATCTTCCTGAAGTCACACTTCTGATGGAAGAGGGGTCATGCCTGGATGCAGATTTCTGAGGGATGTGAAGGTATCCCAGTACCTACACTTCTGATCAGGGAAGGGCATATGGATGAGCAGATATCACAGTGTCTACACTTCTGATCGGGGAAGAGATATTTATGGATGTCCACTAGTAACGGGGGTATTCCTGCATAATGACAGGCGAAACACCCTGGATCAATACATTTGCTGAAAAAGGGATATTCCTGCACTACTCTTCAAACATTTCCCTGAACACTTTACATGGATCATTTTTTGGCACTGATGTTTTTGGGCATTTTTACTTCCTCATCAAGTCCAAGATTTACTACCCTTTGTGGAGTGAGTATTGGATATTATGTGATGAGCCATCGGCATTACAACAGAGGCTCATATCGTGCACCCCTCACAACAAACCTATTCATACGTTCTTTAGCTTACAACAGGTGACATCACGAGTCAGTACGCTCTGTAGTGCACAAAAGTGAGACAGTGCTTTGTGGCGCAAGAATCTTATTGAGGTTTGTGCTAAGTTTGTGATAGTGTGACAAAGGAACTGTGACATATGCATTCAGGGGGCCGAACCCATGGCTTTGGGAGTATCACCCATATCCCTGGATATACAGGACTCATCCCAATGGCGTAACATAAAGCCTCTGCAATGCGAGGGTCCTGAGATCCATAGGGCCCCTTTAGCAAAAGTGGTAGCTGGTTGACTGAGGAGAGGGGGCCCTCTCCATGTACTTTTCAGGGGGGCCTCAAATTTCATTACGCCACTGACTCGTCCTGTGTTGACGTGTGGACATGCATCCTTACCTCCTTAATTAGCTGGTGGTGGTGGATCTGTAGCTATGACTTCTGAGTCCAGATGCTCCTTGTACATTGCTGGGTCTTGCAGGTTTGATTAGCAGCCTGTTGGTCAGATCCTGGTGGAATAGTTGAAGGACTTTATAGTACCATCTAGGGCAGTATTATGGAAGTGCCCCGGGGGTGCAATGGGCCTTTGTGCCCACTTTGCGCGCCCCCAGGGCACTTTAGTATTACAGAAGGTGCCACGGATGCTTGTGCGTCCCCTTCTGTAATACTGATAGCGCTCTCTTCATAGGGCATTCCCTCATTTGCATGGGTGCGTGGCCCTATGCAAATGAGGGAATCCCTTTGCTGCTGCTCCTGTGCCGTATTATAGATGCGGGCGCAGAGGCAAAGAAGCTGTCAGGAGGTGCACTGTCAGTTCGCCCCCTGATGGCAGCCCTCTGGAGGGGGTGAAGGGGATCCCATGGAACCCCCAGACATCCCCTTGCAGACGGGTGCAGTCACTCACTGCACCCGCCTGCAAGGGGATCTGTAATCCCACTTAAAAGTGCAGGTGGGTTGCCACCTTCACAGTGAAACACGGGGCGGCTTCAAAGCAGCAACTCTGTTTTTCACATGAATGCGCTGCCCTGGGGACAGCACGAGTTTGCGGCTGCCCTAGAGCCAGCACATTCCATGTAATAGTGCACATTTTCCCTGTTCGAGCCTGGTGCACCTGTTTTGAGGTGTGCCTGGCGCAAGGGCACCCTTTACACAATAGGGCCCCTGGTGTTCTCCTCTCTCACTATTGCCATAAGGTCCCAGTGCAACTCTTTTGTGTCCTATAGGATTTTGAATGGTCTTGCAAGAGGTTTGTTTTAGTTGTACATTTTGTTACATTGCAGGATAAGCAGGTGGCATTGTAGAGGAGGTTCAGCACAATGGGCACTATATCACTTTGCATATACTCCTCTTTTGAGAAATGAGAGTACAGCCATGTTCAAGGCTCTCCAACAGCATGTGTGGGTTATGATCTCTGGCTACGATGGGTTGATGTGATTGAGGTGTGTGAACATGAGGTGGGAGATATGCGCAGTAGAGACCAGGTGAAGGGCATAGCTGTGCTGGGGAGTCCAGCATGGAACAATGCAGATATATCCTGAAAAATGTGTTTAGCACTAGAAGCTTCTGGTATCCATGCAACTTAGTTAAGGTAAATATGTGAGTCCTGAGTCGCAGGGACAATCAACTTTTGTTTTAGTATAATCACTTGTGGATTTTATACTTGGTAGACTCACTTGTGAGGGTGACTGCATGCTGGCAATATCCACTGGAGTCACTGGTTGGTTGATAAGAACTGGTTGGTGTCAAGGCCTCCATAAGTTCTCTGCAATAGGGCACAATCTGGTGTGACTGCTGAGATTGTTGCTTGCTCTCTTGCAATAGCATACTGCCCACCACAGGGTGAAGGAGCTTGGTGATTGTGCTCTTGATTCCGAAGTGTTAAGAAGAAAAGTAACAGATTCACGAGCAGAGGTGGGTGGTAAAATTGCCTAGTTGTTAAAAGGGTGAAGTCTGTCTGTTTTGTCAATCCACTTTCAAGGCACAATTGGATGTAAACATAACCTAAACCATTCTTCAGTTAATTCCAGAATTTCGCTCAGTTTGTGTGGTTCTCCCTGGACAACAAAATATGGTCCAAAAAGCCTCACACAAACTTCATGCACCACATGAAATGGAGTGTTCATAAACTGGGCAGTTTGTGGTTTGTGAGCAGTTGGTTTTCCTCCTCCTGTTTTGTTTTAATCAGCGGCAGCTGGAAGTGTAGTATCCAAATTATGCACATTTGTTCTCAAGTTCCATTCACTGTGATATGAAAATGACACCTATCCATTCTGGTAAGTTTGGTGCATTTTCACAGACATGAAAAATTGTCAATTACAAATAAGCTCAAGTGGTGCAGGACTTGTGTTATAAGAGGAGGTCAATCAAGCTGTGCTTTTGTGCAGATTCCCAAA
This sequence comes from Triturus cristatus, assembly GCF_964204655.1. Taxonomy (NCBI): domain Eukaryota; kingdom Metazoa; phylum Chordata; class Amphibia; order Caudata; family Salamandridae; genus Triturus; species Triturus cristatus. The sequence continues at coordinate 412,242,807 of NC_140595.1, forward strand.
GTTTCAACATGGGTGCCAAAACTGACATGTGCTCATAGGTAAATAGAGGATGGTATATTTTCTGACCACATTTGTTGCCTGGAGGGTATTTACAGATTTGACATTGCCACTAGTTTCAAGGAGAAGACTGTGTCCTCCACCCTAGTGGGCTTGTTACAAGTCAAGACCAAGCCCTTTGGGTTAAAGAGTGCACCTTACACTTTTTAGAAGCTGATGAATCACACACTGAGTGGATTTGTAGCATTATGTGTTGCCTCTCTAGAAGACTTAGTTGTGCTTGCTGATACCTGGGCAAAGCATCTTGTTCACCTGAAACAAGTGTTGCAGTTACTGAACAGGCTACGCACACAAAAAAGGCAAATAAGACTAGTTTGCGCAGAGCTCAGTTATTTAACTTGACGAAAGGTGAAAAGGTTGAACCTTCACCAAAACCAAGATTGAGGTCATTCATGAATTGAGAGATGCAAACACCTAGACCCATGTGCAGGCATTCTTTGGCCTCACTGGGTTCTACTTGACCTTTCCAGAGAACTATGCTTTCACTGCAGCTCCTCTCATGGTGTTGACAGCCAGAAAGCAAACCATGAAAGTAAGTGGACCATAGACTGTCAGCAATCCTTTGCACAGCTGCAGAGAGCTTAGTGAGAGGCAGTATTTATATGGGTTCTCACACTATGTTGCTTCTCAGCTACGTTTGTATAGAAGATTATCCCTAAATACTTAAGAACCTACATGGTACATACTTACATTGAACAAAGTCACCCTTCATTTTACAAACTGGTGCCTATGACCATTGCATTGGCTCAGTTTACTCTCAAGTCAATGAGAGGGGTCATTATGTTGTGTTCCATTAAGAATGTTATAAGTACAGCAACTATCCTCGTGGGGCTTGTTGGACCATCTAATATAACAACCTGCAATAAGTGATGGACTTCCTGGTGAAGCAGCCTCAGTTGCACACACTCAGGGCTCTTAACAAGGCAGTGATCACACTGAAAAAGTAGATTTGTGCAGAGGGGAAAGCTTTGTGGCTAAGCTGACCATTACATGAAATTACACTGTGCATCTTATCTACAGCATCACTCTAGCCTTCTCTCTGCTCCATTGAGTGTTCAGTGTCCTGAAGCATGTCCTCCTCTTCCATAGCTTCTGAATGTGCACCTTCTGCTTTAGGTCCTGAACTCCTTTCAGATAAGTCTGTTTTTTCTGTGTCTTGTCCATATGCAGCCTGTTCCAGTGACACAGTGACCTTTACATGATTGTCAACACCACATTCTCCTTTATAAGTGTCTACCTCACAGGTGTGGTGACATGGAGGGAAAATGGGGAAAAGTCTGTGATGTCTATGGGCAGAGAGTTTGAATACTCAATTATGTGTGTTGATCCTGACAAGTGCTGAGGAAAATCTCTGTAGTCTTCTGGGAACCTGGTCAAAGATACATGTTTCTTTTGGGACAATGGATAAAGATGTTCCTCCTTACCATTGAGGAAAGCAATGATATCTAATGTCCGAGCACAGTGCTTTTGCCATGATGGTGAAGGAAACAAATGAGGTGATAGATGTGTAACTAATGCACTATTGGAGTCCATCATGACAAACACATCTCTGATTGGTTGCTATGTCATGGCAAGTTGGAGGGGGAGTATGACTAATCAGCACCCTCCAGTAGGTTTCCAATGTCTCTGGAGGATGTGTTACATTAACCATGTTCAAGTTGGCAGAACGTTTAAGTAAAACTAATAACTGCGCATGCAGGCCTAAAGCTCATAGTGACAAGCAAAGCAAATGAGCTGACAGCGCACAGTTCTTGTCTTCAGGGTGCACCTGCAAGCTTCTTGCTTATCTCTTATACAGGAGCACACAGCTACGGGTTAGGCACCGAAAACACAGGCAACTGGGATCTATATTACAGCCAAACACTACTTTGCAACAGCCAACGGGTTCCACTGGGCCTGGATGTTGGGCGAGATGCTGGTCATGAGGCCTGGTCGAATTTTCACTCCTCTGCAAGTTGAAGCAAATGCCAACGTGAATCTGTAGTTTTTGATGGATCCACTTTTTTATACCACAGACTGAAGAAAATGGAAACAGCAAATAGTGCCTCACTGCTGTCCACTGAGTCGTTCGCAGGCAAGGAAGTGTGTTATTTTTAATCACTACATTCAGTTGGCCTTGAGTTTTGTGTTGTACGAAGAAGAGGGTGAAGATGGTGGTAGTGTCTTAAGGCTGATTTGAAGATGCCCTTACCTGTGGTGCCTTGACTTGTTCTCCATTTAAGCTCCAATTGCTTGCAGTGGCATTTAATCAGCCTGAATTCCTCTGTGTAACAGCTGGCCTGTGGTCAGGCTGTTGCTTTTGGTTTACACTTGAGGCGAGCTAGGGTGGCGGCAAATGCAGTGATGCAGAAGTTTACGTTCTTGATACTTTTCAGAAAGTTGCTGGTGTGCGGAGACAGCAAAAGCCCACTCCTTTCAGTGATGCTTTTCCACCTGCGGTGGGTGGATCCGGTGGAGGTAGGTCTGTTTTAGTACAGGATGGGAATGTTGGAACTGACGATGGCATCGTCTGTCCAGGTCATTGTTGCTGGCTTGTTGATTCTTGTGTCGCAGATTCAGCAGAATATCCCACCCAATGGATGTTCAATAGTGTGTGGATTTGGCAACATACTGCTTTAGGCCAAGATTTCAGAGGAGTTCAAGCAGGGCTGTAGCGTTTGGGTTGGTGTGGTCTTCTAGGAGGTCTTCTGGGTGGTCTCCAAGGAGGATGAAAGTGCTGGTGTCCATGATGAGAGGTATGACGAGTCCATGATGTTTGAGTTAAAATTGGTGTGGGGTCCTTGTGGTCTGTATACAAGGGTTCCATACAAAGAGAAGTTAACTGTGATGTTTATCTTGAACATAAGGTGTTCCATGTGGTGGGTTGCAGTGTCCAGGGTGTCCAGGTAGGTGGTTCAGGTGATGGTATTGTTGAATATGAATGCGATTCCACCTCCGGGCTTGTGCTGATGGTCTTGCTTCGCAATCTTGTAGCTGTTGGGGATGGCTGTAGTTATTTACGTTGAGAAGGTTGGATTTAGCCTCGTTTCCAGAAGGAAGAGCAGGTTTGTAGTATGCTCGTGCAGTAGTTCACATATCTCTGTGACGTGTTTGGTGGGGCATGTGTGCAAGTGTGGCATGTTGTGTGGGTAGTGTTTGGTCTGTGTAAGCATGAATGGGTGGCTGGTCTGTGTGAGTGTATGCAAGTGAGGTGGTGGGTGCTGCTGGTGCAGGAGTGGTGGGTGTAGGGTGTGGGAGAGTGCAAGAGAACTTGCAAGAGGCGCATGTGAACGCTCCTTCAGTGTTATGTGGTGCTGTATGGCAGCAATGCGATGCATAGCAACTGTGGTTGAGAGCATGGAGAGTACAGCAGGGTAGCTGTGGTTAGGGGAAGAACCAAGATAACTGGTACTGGGTTGTAGTTCATGCATGTACGGGCACAGAAGTGCTTGCCTTTGGCATTTCCTTGGCACACTAGCAATGCATCTGTGCCGCGGTTGACATTAAGTGGGTCCTGGGAGTGAGGAGAGCAAAAGATGCTGTGGGCTGGAAACCAGTGAAGTCACTTTCTGTGGAGATAGATAATGGGAAATTCTGTGATGTCACTTCCTGTGCAGATGAGTGTCAGTAAATGAAATCCTCTTGCTTGGCTTCTTCTTTTAAAGACGGTTTTGGCTGGAAATAAGAGCCGTCACTTCCAATGTAGATGGATGATGGGAAATCCAGTGATTGTCACTTTCTTGTGCAGATGGGTGATGGGTAATGACCAAATCAGTATGACTTCCTCTGGCAAAAAATGCACTTGCATCCTAAAAAGGTTGATTTCTGCAATTGCTCGGCTCAACTGTCAAAATCCCTCCTACATCTCATCCTTATAGTGATGCACATACGATAATTCGTGACTCAACAGCTTGACAAACAACGGGCATTGTTGTGTTGAACTTAGGGAACAGGCCTATGTAATAGCAAGTAAGCTCACACAAATCTGAATTGATGTCTGCTGCAAACTGACCTATCTTGTCAATGTTCATGAGCTTGGGTGCAAATTGCAACTGACTACAATTGGTAGCCATCACAGGAATGGTGCCTGCTGTGGGGAGAAGACAACCATGTCTGTAATCACTTTTTAAATAGATATATTTTTTGATGCAGGTTATTTACCTATGAGGTGTTGGTAACTTTTAAATGTTTTGTGACTGGATTTCGGTCATACAATATTGAGATATAAAATACCAGTGATGTACTTTGGAAGCTATTCCTACAACACACCCCTTCCAGATACCGAATCTGTATCCATTTTGACTCCGATTTCAGAAGTCTAAAAAACTTTTCTGACTCCTAAAATGTTAATAGTACATAGCAAAAAGCATTTTTGAGGGTGCAAGTTTCCATATTGGAGCACTTGCAACCAAATAATGCTTTGCAGATCTGGTCCTGTTAGCCCATTATACAAATTACCAAGTAATAACAAACAGGGACAAGACAGGAGATAGCTGCCGACTTTGGAACTAGGGAAACAGGTTTGAATCCTGGCCTCTACTCAACATCCTGTGCAAGTCACTTAAACTCCACGTGCATAAAACAATGTGAACCATAATCTGGTTCTCTTGAAAAGTGATCTAACGCCCTCTAGCTATGTTTGTGCTGTATAAAACTACAAAAAAGATAGGTACAGTTATAATTTCCAGTGGAATGGTTGTACTTGGTGACGTGTGAAACTGCACATTCCTAGAACTAAACCTACAGCAGCATAAATTAAAGAAAATAGCACAATGGGAACACATCTATTAGTACTTACATGAGCACCCCCATAATTGCTCGGAAGGGATATTAAATCCTCCTACCTGTAGTTCAGTTATGGCTCCATAACTGGCCACTCTGCTATGGCTAGTCACTGCATCCGCCTCCCATTCCTCCTAATGATAATGACTATAACCCCTACACCTGCTGTTCGCCTCCCAGCTATAATATTTGTGTTTACTGAGATATGCGGCTTCCCGGGATGTTAAAGCATTCACATGTGTAACTGTTCGAATCTGCTAATGGGGCCAAAGGTAATTGCATCTGATCAGTGAGAAACGTACGACAGATAGGCTCCGGCCATAAGAAGGGCTCTGTTAAATCAGTGGGGGGCTGTATTTGAGGCTTCGTAAGGACCCCATATCAGGGATTGGGATTGTTAAAAACATTAGGGTGATATTACAGTTTTAAAGTAAAACACCTTTCAAAGCAATTCGTATAATTTTATTTGACTCAATGGAGAAATGAATACATGCTCATCATATGTGTATTAAATATGAGGTAGCCTGTGTCGGAAATCGCATGTCTGACTACGTGACTGAATGGAGAAATGAATACATGCTCATCATATGTGTATTAAATATGAGGTAGCCTGTGTCAGAAATCGCATGTCTGTCTACGTGACTGAATGGAGAAATAATACATGCTCGTCATATGTGTATTAAATATGAGGTAGCCTATGTCAGCAATCGCATTTCTATCTACGTGACTGAATGGAGAAATTAACAAATGCTCATCATATGTGTATTAAATATGGGGTAGCCTGTGTCAGAAATCGCATGTCTGTCTACGTGACTGAATGGAGAAATTAACAAATGCTCGTCATATGTGTATTAAATATGAGGTAGCCTGTGTCAGAAATCGCATGTCTGTCTACGTGACTGAATGGAGAAATGAATACATGCTCGTCATATGTGTATTAAATATGAGGTAACCTGTGTTAGCAATCGCATGTCTGTCCACGTGACTGAATGGAGAAATTAACAAATGCTCATCATATGTGTATTAAATATGAGGTAGCCTGTGTCGGCAATCACATGTATGTCTGCGTGACTGAATGGAGAAATTAATACCTTCTCATCATATGTGTATTAAATATAAGGTAGCCTGTGTTAGCAATCATATGTCTGTCTACTTGCTGCCTGACAGCATACTTCTTTCTTTTTTCAGGATACACTAATAAGCTACACCTGTCAAGCCGACCTTTCTTTAAATATGGGGGAAGCCTAGGAACGCACTAGTCCCTTCTTTTTGTTTAATTTTTATCAGAGAAGAGCAACTTCGCATTACCCATCGGTTTCAAGCCTTGGTAATGAGTACCCAAAACTGTGCGCAAAATAGATTGCATGTGTTCAAGTCCAAAACCTGGCGGTTTGGAATTCACATAGTACAATGAACACCATCTATTATGGGGTTCCCCTCCAAAATGGCGAATATTGTGGGCATTGTGTTGCATTGTGCATCACTGTACACATCTACCAGTACCTACCAAGAATTTTCCTCTGGTAAATGTTGGCAGGTTTGAGATAACACAATTGACCTGTTGGCATAGAACATTTAAACTGTAGAATCCTATTGGTTATTGTCAAAAGGAGGGATGAAACTCAAAATCAATCATGTCAACATACCATTGCTTGTTGGGGTTCATGGTCAAGTACACAGTTTCTGTGACTCTCACTTTTCTCCAGTGAAATAAATAATGTCAGGATCAACTCTATTCTGCAACTCGGTCAGATCTACTTTCATGGGTGAAGACTGGTTATCAGCATTGCTCCATATAGCTAGCTCTTCCTGCAGTGTTTGGTGCCTTTCCTACTGTTGCAATCTCCTCCAAATATGGAGGTTCAAGCCCGATTGTAAACTGACGATACATTTTGCTCTGACTTACAGTTCTTAGTTTATATGTGTTAGAAATGGGTGGTCTCTAGTTGCCAATGGTTTGCACCTTTGTCAAAGTACAGACCCTTGCTTCTAGTCAGGGTAAGAGAGTTCCGCCTTAAGACAACACCTGCCACCCCCTTGGTAGCTTGGCACGAGCAGGCAGACTTATCTCAGAGGCAGTGTGTAAAGCATTTGTGCACCCATACAGTAACACAGTGAAAACACTACAAATGGACACCACACCAGTTTATAAAAAAAGGTAATCTTTATCTAAACCAAACAAGACCAAAACGACAAAAATCCAACATGCAATAATCAGAATATCCACTTTGCAGAATAACCTCAAAAAGCAGTTCCTTCAAGTCAGTAGCTCCGTCTGGTGCTACCGCAGTGCTGAAAACAACCAAATCCAATAGTTTTGGATGGCGTGTCGGTGCGGACCAGCGTCGGTGTCAGAAGCCTTGTAATCAGTACCTTTGGTTCCGGCTGACTGCATTGGTGCGGGCCAGTTACGGCAACTGTTGCAGTTGCAGTGTGAAGTGGAATGGTGCTGTGCCCTCAGGTTGTGGTGCAGGCAGAGGCTCGGTGACGGTTGTCCAGTGGCATCGGTGAGACCGGGGCAGCGGTGCGAAGTGGGACAGTGCTTGTTGCAGTGCTGACTGGTCATGGTGCAGGCGGCAGTGCCAGTTGAGGGGAGCTGGCATCGGTGGGTCGTGGCTGCAGTGTGGGACAGGGCGGTGCTTCGTGTAGCTTAGGAACGGTGCCCCCAGAACACGGTTCAGACCACAGCGACAATGTCAGCAGGCAGGTGTGTCCTCGGTGAGACCAGGGCGGTGGAGTGAACCTAGGTGGTGCGGAGTGCGGTGCCTGCAGGTCACGGTGCAAGCAGCAGCTCGATGGCAGCGGTCGTGGTCAGTGAGACCAGGGTTGTGGTGCAAAGTGCAGCAGTGCCCTCTGCAGCCTTCAGGTCACAGAGCCAGCAGCGGTGTCGGTGACGATGTCGGACTGCTATTTCCCTCTGTAGCAACTGGAACGCAGGCTCCTAGAGGAAGGTGAAATCTTTGCTGTTCCTGAGACTTCTTGAACAGGGAGCAAGCTCTACCTCAAGCCCTTGGAGATACTCAGTAGAAAAAGTTACAGAAAGTTTAGTCTAGTCCTTTCTCTGCCCAAGACATAAGCAGCTACTGCAGGCCAACACAGAAAAGCACACAGCAAAGTAGTAGTCTCTCCTCAAAGCGTTCCCAGCTCTTCTTCTGTCTGGGCCCTAATATTTATACCACATTTCCCTTTGTTCTCTTGTGGCAGAGAGTGTCTGTGCTCAGTCTAAACCAGTTCTGTCCTGTCTGGCCCAGCTTCCTGGCAGGAGGTGTAGACAGCATTGTCCAAGGCAGACCAGACCTATTAAGGTGCAAGGAAATCTCCTATCACTAATCTAAATGCAGCCCAGGCCTATTCAGCCCAGCCCTGACTAATCCAGGGAAGTCAGGACACACCTCAACCCCCTGTGGCTGTCAGAAGAGAATGCACTTCCCAAGCCCCTGTCACTCTAAAGCCAGACAGTAAATCCACAACCCAGCAGAGGCACATAGGATGGCTAAGCAAGCAAACACCCACTTTCTGAAAGTGGTACTTTCAAACACACAACATAGAAATCAGCTTTACTAAAAGATGCATTTTTATTATTCTGAGTTCAGGCATTTTAAACTCCATCTTTCTACCTTGTCCCAATTGAAAGTTATACTTATTAAGATGTTATAAATAAACTTCTATTCTATCCTATGGGACAGATAGCCTTTCCATAGTGAAAAACAAAATACACTGTATTTCTCTATCAGGATATGTCACACACTGCAGTACATATCCTACCTTTCACATACACTGCACCCTGCCCACAGGGGTACATTGAGCCTGCCTTAGAGGTGACTCACATGTAATAAAAGAGAAGGTTAGGGCCTGTTAAGTGGGTGCACTTGCCAGATTGATATGGCAGTAGAGACTGCACGCAGACACTGCAGTGGCAGGTCTGAGATTCCTTTGAAACACTGATTGTGTGGGTGGCACAATCAGTGCTGCAGGCCCACTAGCAGCATTTGACTTACAGGCCCTGGGCACACACAGTGCACTGTACTAGGGACTTAGTAGTAAGTCAAACAAGCCAATCATGGAAACACCAATCCATATACACAAATTACATGGAGAGTATATGCACTTTAACACTTAATAGCAGTGATAGAGTGCCCAGACTCCTAAGACCAACAAAAACAGGGTCAAAAACAGGAAGCCACAAAGCAAAAAGTCTGGGGATAAACACTCTGAAAAAGCCAGGTCTAACACAACCCCTTCCCAGCCTTAAGCCAGAGTAAACTAATCAATCCCTTGATGGACTTCCCTGCTTGGGGCGATAGAATACAGACCTGGGCCACAACATCGGGGGCACATTCTGGTTCTACGCTTTGCGGAACCCAGTTGGATCTCTTTGTCCATACTCTCAGGGCTCATGGTGAACCCTTCTCCTCCCCTGTGGACACCATCTGTGTAGCTCCTATACTCATTTTGGCCACAGATGTGTCCCAGTAGGCAGACGGTATCCAGATGGCCAACACAGTAGGATTATTTCTAGCCATGCAAGACATTTATTGTTGAAATTCATTGTAAATAGGACTATTTCTAGCCAAGCAAAACATTTGTTGTTGAAATTCATTGTATATAGATGTACACTGAATGTATTAATAGGATTGTGTATGATTAGATCATTTGACTACATGGTTCTATAAGAATTACACCAATGGACAATTATCCATAGGAATAGAATGATATAAAACCTTTTGATTAATTGTATAAATTAATTTCAGCTTCTTTTTTTCTATTTCAACTCTATTTAAAATTGAATAATAAAAAAATGAATTTTTGAATTATATTAGTCCATGGGTGCACACATGTTCATTTATTAATTAGTCCACTCGTCATTAGGTTTCCTGTATGTTTTTCTCATATATGTTTTGTAGACCCTGATACAGGAAACGTCATTAGGGGTACCCCTTCTTTACTACAAAGCAACACAGTAGTGTGGCCAAGTCCACCCCCGGGGTGTGACTCCCGTCCCTCCCGCAGGGGCAACTCTGTCCACCAGGACAGGAAGCCATAGTGGCCACTGACAGTTGTCAATGATGAGACCCAGGTCTTATGCCTCTCAGGGCTTTCCAACCTATGTGGCGTCAGAGAGTGGGAGGCAGTAGCCCCTAGTAATTGGCACCCATTGTCCACTCAACCTTCTGCCAGGTCAGGTATCCTGACACTGGCCCACCAGCCCATGGTCTGTACCCGGCGGCTGGACAGGATACTGGGGTGTGCTCTCGCACACCCAGTCCTTCTTCCTGGGGCTCTGCACCCTCCCACCCAGAGTGGTACCCCCAGATTCCAGAATTGCCAGGGCACCTGTGGCAGGTGTCCTGCACAATTCTCCCAACAGTTCAGGGGTGCAATCCTGCAACTGGTATCCCAGGCTTGGGTCTGTAACCTTAGGCTGGGCAGGGCAGGGCTCAGGGGTGAGGCTACCCTCTACCCACCCCCACCTACTTGGGTCCTGCACCCTCTCACCAGGAGCGGTGTCCTCAGAAGACTAACTGGTAGGGGCACTGTTAGCAGTCGCTCCTTCCTCCTGGTCAGGGGGGACACCCTGAACCTGGCCCTCCAAACCAGGATCTGCATCCTTAGGCTGGACCTGTGCCTGGCAACCAAGGACTTCCGGGGGAGTACACCAACCCCCCTAAAGGAAACACACTCCTCAGCCTCAGAAGTTGTGCAAGAGTCTGGCTGGTGCAGTTATCCAGTCTCCTGTGCACCTGGCAGAGCATGATGACCCCCCAGGCCAGAAGAGGCCTCACCAGGTTCAGTCCTCTGACCTCAGAGCTGGCAACCCCTGACCCACTGGTCCTTCCACTGGGGATTGCGTCCTCCCTCACCCCTCTCTCTGGACTCATGCACCCTCTACACTGGAGAGTTGCTGCCAGACACCAGAACTGGTGGGACGTTTGTTACAGCAGCTACCCAGCTCACCTGACACCTTTTGATCCCCCTCAGGGGATGGCCTCCCATTACAGACCAAGACCAGGCCCCCCTCCTGGTGTTCCATCATGGAACCAATCAGGCCTTGAGACTGGGTTTCAGACACCTCAGGACACAGCCCACTCCCGCTCCTTCTCCTCTGAGACAGGACATGGGACCCTACACCCCTTCCACTATCGTGGGACCTATTTGGGATACCACAATCCTCCCCTACCTAACTTGGTTGAGGAAAACCTGAGCCACCTCCTTCAGGATCACCCTCTATGCTTCTTCAAAACCTCTGGAATCCACCAAAAGTTCTGCCTCCAGTGCTAGCTCCCTGGGGTCAAAGAAATCACACCGCACCAGATGTTGGCATAGCTCTGGAAAACAGAGACTTAAAATATCCTCTCCAACAATTGAATCACACAGTCCCACATAGGTGTTCACCATGCTACTCTTCCAGATGAGATCTCTGAATCCATCAAACTACTAGCCACAGGCAAGACCCGGGGGGCAGATGGGTGGCCATCGGAACTCCTGCCCTCCCTACATGAGGCGACACTGGTTGTTACCTAAACCAGCTAGAGACCCACTCCAAATGGGCTCGCACCGCCCCTTGTCACTGCTGTACTCTGACTACAAAATTTTAGGTAAGATATTAGCCAATGGACTACAGGATGCAGTGTACATACCATCGCATGAGGACCAAAATGGCTTAATCGCTGGAAGAAATACTGGTCTGAACCTGCGCCGTCTTTTTAAATTATTGGAGTGGGCCCGTACAGAAATTGACACACCTTGGATAGCTGCCTTAGACATTTAAAAGGCGTTTGACACCCTAGGTTGGCAATACTTACTAGCTGTGCTGTCTGGGTTTGGTATGGCCCTTCATTTTCTGAGGTGGGTGAGAATATTATATACAAAGCCGCTGGCCAGGGTTAGGACTGGTCATACCATCTCACTGTCATTCGCAATAGAGTGCAGAGCAAGACAGGTTTGCCCTCTTTCACCCATTCTATTCACAATGGCCATGGAGCCACTGGCATGCAAGCTCCGCCAACGTGTACATGACTGGGGTATAAGGGCGGATAATCAATGGCATATAGTCTCTCTCTATGCAGACGATATGTTAATTTATCTACGTGGCCAGATTACAGCTTTACAGGAACTAATGGAGCTGCTGGACGAACATGCCCCAGTCTCTGCCCTATGGATTAATTGGTCCAAATCAGCGGTGTTTCCAATGAAACTGCTGTCAACGGACCAGAGACATACTCTGCCCCAGAACTCCGCTGCAATGGGTGTTCGATACATTTAGATATTTGAGAGTTCAAATTTATTACTCCCAGGGAGATCTAATAGACGGTAACTTAGGCAGATGCAAAAACAACAGTTAATGGACAGAATGCAGAACGATGTCATACATTCACCCCAGTACAGAGATCTGGGCCTGAATCCATCGTTTTTTTGCTCACCATGCCATTCCAGTTTGAACCCAGCCATATGCAAATCAGTCTTGACCTTGTGCCTCATAGGAACAGTCCAGCCTGAACTGCCAAGCCGGATCTTTTGACTGGGGGAGAATGTTTGCATTGTCAGCATTCCGTCCATCATTTGTTTGCTGTAACACCACTTTTCACCCTAAGTGGGATGGGTATGCCCAGACGTGGGTCCCTTGCTCACTGTGCCACTGGATTCAAGCTAGCCTGACTGAAGAAGGGTGACATACACTGAAACCAATCCCAGGATGCTTGTTTCCAGTCCAGGGAGGACCTGGCCTGGCAGTTCGGTCTGGACTGTTCCCATGGGGCACAGGGTCAAGACTGATTTGCATATGGCTGGGTCCAAACTGGGGTGGCGTATTGGGCAAAAGACAATGGAGGGTGAGGACATTTGCATGGCTCCCTGCCAATGACTGTTGGTATATGGCAGGATGTATCAGGAGCGAGCTGTTGGAGGACTGGCAGTTCATTGAAGACTGGGGAAAATCGGCTCTGGTGATATAGATAGCGAGCCTTTCCCCGGAACTGGGCTATCCGGCACTGTCCATGCTAGCACACGCGCTGCAGCGCTGAAGTACACCCCACTTAATATTGGAGACGTGACACTGCTTGTGCATGCCCATTGAAGTTGGTGGCCCGGGGCTGGTGCATGCGATAACTGCCTGTTGAGACCTGAGCCCATGAGGAGGTGAAAGCAGTAGATGGCGCCCATACCCGGATGGATAGTACAACTTAACTGAACGCAGAGTGCCGCATCTATTGGAGCGACGTGCACCGCGACGTGGAAGGTACAGAGGCGGAGTACGTAGAGTTGCTGGGACACTGGTGTCATTGTACAATTATGGGGAAGCAGGACACCAAACAGCCTAAGCTCAGCTTCGAACAGTGTAGGTCGACCAGGCAGACAGAGTCGGATGCGGAGTCAGTCTCTGGCGGAGTGGAAGGGGGACAGCACGAGGATCGAGGAGAAGACATGCGTACCCTTATGCTAGAAATGCGGTCCAGCTTGCGCACCATTGACGCGAAATTGGATACGCTGACCACGCAGATGGAATCAGTGAAAACCCAAATCGGTGTGCATGAACAGAGGCTGGACATTCTTGAAAATAAGCAGTCTGACTTCCATGACTTTCAGGTCGAAACCAAAGACCAACTGTCGCAAATGGATAGACTGTTGGGTGTGATCAGAGCGAAGAATGAGGATTTGGAAGCCAGATTGCGTCGAAACAACATACGCATCACGGGTGTCCCAGAGCCGACGGCTATCACCAAAATGGAACATTATGTTACGGATTTGCTAAAAAATTTATTCGCTGAACACTTATCACCTACGTTTGCGGTGGAAAGAGCTCATCGCACCCTGAGAGCGCGTCCGCCGGTGGGGGCTCCGCCGCGTCCGATTCTGGCAAGGATTCTGAATTATCAAGACCGGGATGCAGTGCTACGTCAGGCTCGGATCAAGGGAACTACCGTGCACCAAGGGAATCAGGTCGCGTTTTATCCAGACTTCACCCCGGCGGTTCAAGTGGCCCGGAGGGAAATTTTGGCAGCGAAACGAATCCTGCTACAAGCACATATTCCCTATTCCTTGCTCTACCCAGCCAAACTTAAAGTATCCTTGTGAGAAGTTGGCCTGGCATATGCTGTCCTCTAGTTATAGGGGACACCTCGTACCAGTCCAATTCGACTCTTATGGTGATAGGTTAAAGACAACCTTTAAAGAAAGCTATCCTAGTGGTAGCTGTGGAGAGCAGCCTTCAGGCTAAGTCTTGAAGGAGTGTTAAGCTTATTGTTTTACCATAGATAACCTCTTGAATAACCAAATGAAAGAGTAGTCCACACAGGTATATTTATAAAATATATGTATTTATTCTAGGAATAACCCCACTAGTCTCTTTATGAGGCTAGAGGTAAAGATACAATCCAAACAAGCATAGTTACAATAAATAGCACTGGAATCACAGGGCCCCAGGGGGGGACCAAACCATATATCAAAAAAGTGGTATAAGAACCACGACAATTCTACAGACAATGCCTAGGGCATTTAGGGTCGCTGGCCCCTTGTGAAACCACCCAAGGTAGTGAGGAAAGGGACCTACGGGAGACGCGTGCAGTGGCTAAAGCTACTGTCGGGATCTCTATTGAAGCCTATGGAGAATGTCGCGGTTGAATTTTACAAGTTTAAAAACACTTCTAGCAGGAGTTCAAGTTCAATACTTTAGAGTTAAGCTTTTGAAGGGCCCACACCCACGAGAGTAACGAGGTACCACTGTTACCTGCCCCAGGGAAGCCGGGTGCATAGGTCGTTTTCGATGTCAGGTCGCGGGCTGATTTTCAATGGCAAAACGTGAAGAACTGCTGCTAGCCAAAAGCGTTGTCGTTGTTGTGAAGAATGAAAATGTAGATCTTGTAGAGAAGGACCTGAAAGTAGAGGGGACAGAGTCTGGGTCACGGCACAGTGACCAGGGGGCTCAAGAGAAGGAGCCCTTCAATGTCGGGTGCTTCCAGGTGGAAAAGGTGTAGCTTAGATCGTCATCCACGGGGTCCAGGAGGTGTCAAGGAAGGCCAGCTTCTGAAGGTCGACTGTCCCACAAAGGATGAGGGTCGCTGTGGTGTTAGTGTCTGGATTGGATCCACTAAGCCTTGGCAACCGCAACCCACGCAAGAAACACAAAACTGCTACTGGTGCAAACCCACGAGGTCTGAGATAGGTCTCCAGCAAGGAAACTGTAAAGCAGGCTTGGAGCAACCAGGAGAACTCTTGGAATTGAAGATTGACCTCCGCTAGGGCCCACAAGTTGAGAGACAAGGGACCATGGGAGGCAGCAATTTGGCGTGCGTAAAGATGCGCCCACGGGTCGCCAGAGGGGGCTAGGGCGTCGATCTTTGGCACAGATGATGCTGAGAGGTTGGCTCAATATTGGGCCAAAGCACAACTTCCCCACTCGTCGGGGTCGGATGCTGTGCAAGAGGTGGCCGGTGTCCTGGGGTATTGGGGATCTTGGCACCCACGGGGTCCACGGTGCAGAGCTTTGCTGTGCACACTCACTGGCCTCTGGGATGCTTGGAAACCCACCTCAGGTCACTGGTCACCATGGAAGCGTTTCTGTCCATGACTGTGTCATATCTGGCCCTAAGGGTCAACCTCTGGCTGCCTACAGCTGGGGGTTGTGTCCCTCTGGTTGGAATAGTGGAGGGCACTAGAAGGTTTGGGGCAACTATGCTCCAGGTTTCCCGGTGCCCAACAAAGTCTATCTGGGGGGGCATGTACCTAGGGGTAAGGGGGATCCCTCAGTTTGTGGAGGAATGGTCACCTGGCTAGAACTACTCTGCTGGGTGTCCCTAATCTGCTGATGAGGGGGTTCCTCTGGACAGGGGCCCCTTAAGGGCCCACTGACCTCCCTGAACTCTGCAGCCCTGGGCTGACTGAGGCAGGGTAGAGAGGGGCAGGATACCTGCTCCAGACTGGGTACCATCTTGGAAGGATCCCCTGCCATCAGAGCTGTAGCCAGGACTGGCCTGGCCACTTCTGGGGCAGTTACTTCACAAGGGGCAGGATCAGTTCCCTTAGGAAGCTGACCCTTACCTTTAGTCTGGTGGGGGGGAGGACTGTTCCTCACCGCCTATGCTCTCTGTCTGGGTGGAGTGATCCATAGTTTCAGGCTTCACTCCCTTTAATTCTTCTGCGGGTGGAGGTGAGGCCCTCAGGGTCCCATCCACTCTCTCAGGGATGCCTAACATTCTTAAATGGGCATTGTGGTCTACCTCAGCCCAGGCTGAGATTTCCAGGTCATTCCCCAGTAGACAATCTACAGGTAAGGTTGGGGACACTGCCACTCTCTTTGGGCCAGTGACCCCTCCCCTGCTGAGATTTACCACTGCCATGGGATGATCTGTCCCAATTCCATCAATATTGGTCACCTGGTAGCTAAACTCAGGTAAAAGCTGTTCTAGGGGCACTAGTCTCTTTGTCACCATGATGACACTAGCCCCTGTGTCCCTGTAGGCCACAGCCTTCTGACCATTGATCATGGGCTCTTGTCTGTACCTGCCCAAGATATTGGGACTCATGGTAAAGTTGGCAAACCCCATGCCACCATCACAGACTAGAGTTGCTTGTGTAGGGGACCTGGTTAGTCCAGAATCCACCTGGGTTCCCCAAGAAAGCCCAACTAAGTTTTTGGGTGCACTCCCACCACCTGGGGGATTACTACTAGTAGTAACAGGAGGTGTTGGAGCTGCAATGGGAGGAACATTTTCTTTATTGCCATTCTTTGGACAACTGGAGTCAGTTTTCCAGTGGTCAGGTTACTTACACACATGGCAATATGGTTTCTTATTGGAAGAGGAAGGATTTTGGGACCCACCCCCAGAATTGGATTTTTGGGGCCCTTCGGGGGATTTTTCTGTTTTATTATCCCCACCTTTCTCTTTGGGTTTTGTGGAATCTTTCTTCTGGTCACCACCTTGGTTCTTGGGCCTAATCCTGGTTCTGACCCATTTGTCTGCCTTCTTACCCAATTCTTGGGGAGAGGTCAGATCAGAGTCCACCAGGTACTGGTGTAAGAGTTGGTTTTGACAATTATTAAGAATCTGCTCCCTCATGATGAGATTGTACAATCCTTGATAATCATTTACTTTAGTGCCATTTAACCAACCTTCCAGAGCCTTGGTAGCACAATCCACAAAGTCTACCCAATCTTCATTCTGTGCTTTTTGGGTATCTCTGAACTTTAACCTGTATTGATCAGTGGTTAGGCCAAACCCATCTATTAAAGCATCTCTCAAGATATAATAATCATCTGCATCCTCTTCTCTTACAGAGAGGAGCTTGGCTCTTCCTTTGTCTGCAAAGGAGAGCCATAAGATTGCTGCCCACTGCTCTACTGGGACCCTCTGAACTTTACAGGCCCTCTCAAGTGCAGTGATCCATTTATGGATATCATCCCCTGACTGATAGGGGGGCACAATATTATGCAGGTTCCTATTGTCAGGAGCTTTCTCTCTAACTCTAGGGGTATTATTACTGCCACCAGGGGTCTCTAGACCCCATTTTCTTGAAGCTTTCTGAAGCTCCAGGGACTCCCTGTCTAATGCTAACAGTTCTCTCCTGAGCTGAAGCTTAGCTTGCTCAAACTGGATCAGTCTGCATTTCCTCTCCTGGGAGGATTCTATTCTCTGAGAAGAGGCAGAGGTCCTTTTGGATCTCTCAGAATGGTTATACCCCTCTGAGGGGGATCTCTTCCTTCTGTTTGGATCCACCACTCTGCCATTAGGGATGGAGGGAGAGCCTCTTGGGCCATCACCTCCATGTTGTGAATGGTCTGATTCATCCAGGTCAAGTTCAACTTCCTCTTCCTGGTCCTCATCAGAGTCCACCACTTGGGTGTCCTCTTCAGCAGGATGCCCACCCAACCTGTCTACCCCTTCAGACACTAGAGTCTGCTTGAAGTCTGCTATGAGCAGGATTTCCCTGAGACGTTGAGTGTTGGCACCCTTGTTTGTCTTTAGTTGCCTAGTGGTGCACATCTCCCTAAGCTCTGAAAAGAGAGGTTGTCATACTTGTTGACTGGGACCCTTGAGGGTCCTTCCAGGGCCTTATGGGCTCCTGAACCTAAAGACATTTCTAGTGTAGTGGTACTGGTGTATCTACCTACACTAGGTGTGGCCTACTGAAGCCTTTCTTGAGTTATAGTCAAGGTGTGCTAAGCCCTCTACACACAACTCCTAAGTTCAGTAGAACTTATTGTATTCTAAGCTTAAATTTATATGTACCTTTAGTACCAAGTGGCTTTCACTTTAGAAATTCAATTTGTTATCTGGTAAAACAATGGCAAGCTTGAATCCCACCGCTGCCACCAATGTGAGAAGTTGGCCTGGCATATGCTGTCCTCTAGTTATAGGGGACACCTTGTACCAGTCCAATTCGACTCTTATGGTGATAGGTTAAAGACAACCTTTAAAGAAAGCTATCCTAGTGGTAGCTGTGGAGAGCAGCCTTCAGGCTAAGTCTTGAAGGAGTGTTAAGCTTATTGTTTTACCATGGATAACCTCTTGAATAACCAAATGAAAGAGTAGTCCACACAGGTATATATATAAAATATATGTATTTATTCTAGGAATAACCCCACTAGTCTCTTTATGAGGCTAGAGGTAAAGATACAATTCAAACAAGCATTGATAGTTACAATAAATAGCACTGGAATCACAGGTTCCCAGGGGGGGACCAAACCATATATAAAAAAAAGTGGTATAAGAACCACGACAATTCTACAGACAATGCCTAGGGCATTTAGGGTCGCTGGCCCCTTGTGGAACCACCCAAGGTAGTGAGGAAGAGGACCCATGGGAGACGTGTGCAGAGGCTAAAGCTACTGTCGGGATCTCTATTGAAGCCTATGGAGAATGTCGCGGTTGAATTTTACAAGTTTAAAAACACTTCTAGCAGGAGTTCAAGTTCAATACTTTAGAGTTAAGCTTTTGAAGGGCCCACACCCACGAGAGTACCGAGGTATCACTGTTACCTGCCCCAGGGAAGCCGGGTGCATAGGTCGTTTTCGATGTCGGGTCGCGGGCTGATTTTCAATGGCAAAACGTGAAGAACTGCTGCTAGCCAAAAGCGTCGTCGTTGTCGTGAAGAATGAAAATGTAGATCTTGTAGAGAAGGACCTGAAAGCAGAGGGAACAGAGTCTGGGTCACGGCACAGTGACCAGGGGGCTCAAGAGAAGGAGCCCTTCAATGTCGGGTGCTTCCAGGTGGAAGAGGTGTAGCTTGAATCGTCAGCCACGGTTCCAGGAGGCGTCAAGGAAGGCCAGCTTCTGGAGGACGACTGTCCCACAAAGGATGAGGGTTGCTGCGGTGTTAGTGTCTGGATTAGATCCACTAAGCCTTGGCAACCGCAACCCACGCAAGAAACACAAAAGTGCTACTGGTGCAAACCCACGAGGTCTGAGAGGGGTCTCCAGCAAGGAGACTGTAGAGCAGGCCTGGAGCAACCAGAGGAACTCTTGGAATCGAAGATTGACCTCCGCTAGGGCCCACAAGTCGAGAGAAAATGGACCGCAGGAGGCAGCAATTTGGCGTGCGTAAAGATGCGCCCACGGGTCGCCGGAGCGGGCTAGGGCGTTAATATTTGGCACAGATGGTGCTGAGAGGTTGGCTCAATATTGGGTCAAAGCACAACTTCCCCACTCGTCGAGGTTGGGTGCTCTGCAAGAGGTGGCTGGTGTCATGGGGTATTGGGGATCTCGGCACCCACGAGGTCCATGGTGCAGAGCTTTGCTGTGCACACTCACTGACCTCTGGGGTGCTTGGAAACCCACCTCAAGGTCAGAAAGAGTCGTTGATGTCCGTAGGAGCAGCGAGGTTCCAACCGGGTCACTTGCAGTGTTTCAGGTGCCTGCCAAGCAGGGGGGTAACTCCTTTACCCCAAGGGAGATTTCTTCAGGTAGCCATGCTGTAGCAAGTCGAAGTTAAAGTCTGTGAAGTTCAAGAATAATCTGAGGCTCTGGGGACCCAGTATTCATCTTTATCCAAAGATTAGGGGAGTGTCCAGATCAGAGCCCAACAATGAGAGGTCAGGCGGGAAAGGGTGGCTACACCCTCTCCCCTTTGTTTGTTTCCCACCAGGGCAGGGGACAGGATGCCCCTGAACCGGTTCCAAGCGGTGTATGCAGAATGTAGGCACTGGAGAAGCCTACGTGCAACTCTGAAAGGCATCCTATGGTGCACCCACCCAGTTTCAATCCACATAGTCTGTCTGGGGAGGTGGGAACACCTCCGTGCAACAGGATCCCTATTGTCCAGCTGCCGTGGCTGGAGTTCTGCCCAGCAACAGGCAGCCAGAGTTGTGTGAGTGGCGGGTAGCATCCATTTTGTACTACGTGTGCATTTTTAAATTGGTTTCTAAATTCTGCTGCTTTTCCCATATCGCCCCTCTAGCAGGGGGGAATCATGCCCTCAGTCCCATGGCTGGATTGGGGGTATGATTCCTACATGTTTGACACCAAACACGATATGGGTTCTGTGTAGCCATTCTCAAGTTATCACGCTATCGCGATATACTTATAATGCGGTTACGAGTATATGGTATGGCTACACTACAAACAACCCAGCAATGATTTTACGAAGGTTGCAGAGGGGCCCTACTCAGGTAGGGGTCCCCCCTCACACATATCTCAGCACCCTGCCTTGTAGGATTAGCAAGGCCTGCTTTAGGGATGACCTATGAGGATATATGTGTTGTATTAAGTGGGATACAGGATACCTATATCCCTGTAAGGAGTGCAAGCACCACCTTACCCAGACTACAGTAGTGGCCTGGTGGTGTCATTTGGTATGGCTGTCCCAGGCTGGCACAATAAGTGCTGCAGCCCCTGGTAGGCCTCTGAGGGACCGATGCCCTGGGTACCTAGGGTACCATCTACAAGGGGCTGGTAGGGTGTCCTCAGTATCCAATTGGTATGTACCTAGGGTACTCACATCAGTTTTAGGGAGGAAGCAGATAGGCTGGGGTCCTGGATAGCAGGATCCCAGCCAGACTAGTCAAAAACCATCCAAATACCAGGCAAAAAGTTGGGGGCAACCATATAGTCAGATTCTACCTTCCTACAGTCCTATAATGGCTCTGCTCACTTCTTTACTGACGCCAAATCGGCTCTGAAATTCCCCAAGCACGTAGGAGGCAAGCAGAAGAAATCTAGCCCTGGTTGTGAGACTACCTCTGAAACTCAGCTAAGTGACAATGACTGATTTACATGCTCTGTTGTTCCATTCACTTGGTACTACCTTTCCTGATTGCTTGCAGAGAATATAATGTTTAGTTCATTGGGGGGTATAGGGCGTTGTAATGTTATATACGTTATTCATTCTTTAGCACTCTATGGATATTGCTGGATGCAGGTCATTGGCCAAATAGGATGTTTCCCTGGCGGGTTCTGTGGCACTGTCTTGCTCATGCACGCTGGTCCCGGAGGGCGCTCCAACTGTCGTGAGGTGACTGATTGTAACAATAAGAGTGGGTAGGAGATGGACATACTGCTCGAGCCACGTGATCACTCTAGTCATAGTGATACGTAGTCCTGTCCTTGCAGTCTCTTGGCCACCCCACTTCGGTAGGGTTGTCGCTCGGCACTCACGCGTCCCATGGGAGAGTTCCCTGCTAATTCTTTGTTGTCGGGTTGTTGGGGTGGGGATATACTTCAACCTAATTGGGGTGTTGCTGTGGGTGGGGGGTGGGATCTTAGGGTAGTTACATACTGGCTTGGTGAAGTGTGGAAATGCGGGAGTTGGTGTGGTGTGTGGGAGACAATGATGTTTGTTGACCAGGGCGTGACGCGAAGTGGTATGTGTGGTAGGGCCTTGCAATCCTCGAAAAGGTAATAAATTGTTTGACTTGGAACATACGCGGACTTAAGGACAACAGGAAAGCTCGCATGGTGCATGCTTACCTCACACGACACAATATTGATATCTGTATGTTGCAGGAGATCCACCTGCAGTCCCTGACCTCAATGAGACTTAGACATCGTAGATGGGGGTCACTATACACCTCAGTTCACTATACACCTCAGTGTACTCAAACTATTCTAGGGGTGTGGCGGTGTTGATTAGGCGGGGATTGGAGTGGAGGGAACGCGAAGTCTACATAGACCCAGCAGGTCGTTACATTGTTTTATTGGGGTACCTGGGTGGTACTCTGATGACGTTGGTGGCACTATATGGCCCGAATGTAGACGCCCCTGAGTTTTTTCAGGAGGTTTGGGCCAGGGTGCGCGCTACTGGATGTACCACGACTCTTTGGGGGGGGGGGGATTTTAACGCCATTTTACACAATGACCTCGACAGACAAGGTACAGCCCGTGCCCACCATCCGGAGGCGAGCAGAACCCTCAATGATCTGCTGGTCGAGGGATATTTGGCGGTAGCACAATCCGCTGACCAAGGAAGGCACATGTTTCTCAGAACATCGTCACGCCTGGTCCAGGTTGGATTACTGGCTGTTGTCTAAAGATATGGCTGGTTGGGTGGTGGAGGTGCAACATTTTGCCAGAACATTATCTGATCATTCGCCGTGTTTGTTGACTTCCTCCCTTCCTGGTACCACACGTGGGGCGTTCTCCTGGAGGCTTTCCCCGCATGCACTGTTGGACGAAGCCTTCAAGGAAGCAATCCGTAGTGATATCTCGAAGTACTTTGAATTAAATGCAGGGTCGGTGGACACGGAAGCCTCGCTATGGGAAGCATTTAAAGTAGTCATCAGAGTGAAATGTATCTCTAGACAAGCTGGTGTCCTTAAGGCTATCAGAACCACTCTGGGTGCAATAGAATCCCACATAAAAGACTTGGAGGCGCGCATTCACAGGGAGGATGATTCGGCCTTACTGGCGGAGTTGAAAAGTAAGTTCTTGGAGTATGAGGAGGAAGCGAAACTAGAAGTCAAATTCTTAGGGGAAATATGCAGAAGCCCGTAGATATGGGGAGGGGGATAGACCAGGGTGTACATTGGCCGGCATGTTGCGTGCTCCGCGTTCCAGGGCTTTCGTTTCCGAGATTCATGATGAAGGGGGAGCCCCAGTTCGAGGCTCTCCAGCTATTCTAGATAAATTTGCTTCGTTCTATGCAAATTTATACACTGCAACTCAAACCGAATGCCCAGAAGGCATGGGAGACTTTTTAGACTCTGTGGCGTTGGCGTGGTTTAATGACCGCCATAGAGAATATATGCACCTGCCCATTACAGATGAAGACGTCGCCAACGTTATCAAAAGCATGCCGCCGGATAAAGCCCCCGGGTCGGATGGGTTCACGACTGCCTTTTACAAGGCATATGTCGAGGAGTTGGCGTCCAGACTATTAGCGGTCCTTCAATGCGCGAAGCAATTATCATTACATTACTTAAGCCAGGGAAACCTGAGAACGAATTAGACTCCTATAGGCCATTGTCCCTTATAAACGTTGATGTTAAGATTTTGGCTAAGCTAATAGCAAATAGACTGCAGCCTATGCTCCCTATGATTGCCTTACCTGACCAATCAGGTTTTATCCCCCGTAGATCCACAGCTCATAACCTGCGTACGGTATTCTCGGTTCTGCATTATCTGCATCCCGATGAGCAAGCAGCGGTGGTGTTTCTGGATGCCACTAAGGCGTTCGATTCACTTGAATGGCCATACCTGTTTAAAATTCTGGAACGTGTGGGATTCGGACAGCTGTTTCTCAGGTGGATCAAATTAGTATACTCTGCACCGACTGCTAGAGTTCGTGTGAATAATCTTATTTCAGATGTGTTCCCGATCTCGCGCGGCACGCAGCAGGGATGTCCATTATCTCCACTACTTTTTGCCATAGCAATGGAGCCCCAGGCCACGCGTATTCGACAACACCATACAGACAAGGGCATAGGGTTTTGTGCTCGGAGTCTTTTACTATATCGCTTTATGCGGACGACGTCACCCTCTACATAATACACCCAGAGCGCAATCTTGATGTGGTGCTGATGGAATTTATCAAATTTGGTGGATTGTCGGGAGTGTCTATCAATTGGAGCAAGTCAGTGATGTTTCCCTTAACGGACAACACCAGGGCGTTTGTCTCGGAATTCCCGTTAAAATGGGAGGAGGATGCGGTGAAATATCTAGGCATATGGATTAGTTGGGACGTGCAAGACCTCTGGAACCTGAACTATGGTAGGATGATCAATTGGCTGGAGGATAGGGTGGCGTTGTGGAGCAAACTCCTGCTGTCTCTGGCCAGTAGAATTGCGCTAATCAAAATGATAGTTTTGCCTAGGTTTTTGTACTTGTTCGTCAATCTGCCACTTATCCTCACACAGTATTTTTTTAAGACTGAGATCCTTGTTAATTTCCTTGGTGTGGGCAGGTGGCCAAGCTAGGGTTTCCTGGGAACTGCTCTCCATGCCTACCAGGATGGGAGGGTTGGGAGCCCCTGACATGAAACTATACGCGCTATGTGCGCAGGCACAATTTTTACAGTATTGGGTTCATCCGACTCCGTTTCAGCCACATGCAGCTGTAGAGGGAGATGCGGTGTCGCCGGTTCCACTCCAAGTGGCAGTCTATAAGAACTATAGATGACCTACTAACGGGATTGACACGGCCGAATCTCTTAGATGGGCGTGGGAGGGCATGCGGAGACGGGCCGGGATACCTATGCTGTATGCACCCTCGATTCACCTTGCACATAACCCCTTGTTGCCTAACATTGGCGATGAAATCCGTGGCAAGTGTGCTCAAAAAATGAAACTCAAAACGTTTGGGGACCTGTACCTGGGTGGCACATTCAGAGACCCCCCGTCGGCAGAGGAGGGGGAGAGACCTTCGTTCGGTGAGACTTAGGGCGGTCTGTAAGCAGATGCATGCTGGATTCCCCTCCGCGCCGCCTACTCTCACTGCACTGGACAATGTTTTGTCCTCTCCCTCGCCACGTAAATTGATCACCAGACTTTATTCCTGTATGCAGGCGGAGGCCCCTGGGGCGGACCTGCACGTTCATACTAAATGGGACAATGAGCTACCTGACCCCATAACAGATGAGGTGTGGACGTACTGTTGCGCCCAGATGACTGAGCTCTCCCTTAACTATAAACTCCGTCTAACACATTTTAAATTCTTACACCGGTCGTTTTTGCATATGGCTTGGGCGTGTCCTGCATTAGGCGCATATTGGACCAGTATTTTTGACTCTATTAACCAACTCCTAGACCTGAGGGTGGTTCCTTCACCTCTGGTGGGACTACTGGGCTACGTCAAGACCACGCATATTAAAAAACGCAAGTTGCATGCGTTACTGCTGCTATTTGCTAGACGTCAGTTAGCAATCGTCTGGGGGAAAAGACGGATGCCCACACTCAAAGATTGGATCCGGGTGGTAATATATGGCCAAACGCAGCTGGGAACATACTGGGACCTCATGCCATCAACCTCCAGGCCCAGGGAGATATGGGAGCCCTTTATTGAATGGGTTCGGGCACATGTTGCTGACTCTGTTGATGCTGGTGCAGCTGGCGACGCGGAGGCGCCTATTTAAACCCTAGGACGAACTGACTGTAGTAGGTTTATGGGGGGGTCATGGGACGTTCATATAAGATGTAAGAAAATGATAAGTGTGTGCGGGAATGCATTGTTCGTAGAGGTTACAATTTATCTGTTTGTCAATAGTGTCGCACCTGACGGAAGATATTTACGAATTGGCGGATATTGTTGAAGGTTATAATGTCACCGCTGCCCTCACGCTATACAAAGTCTATTTAATTGTGTATATCCAATGTTCCCGATATGGATCAGAATGGTCACATGTAACCAAGCTGTATTGTTTTTTTTTTGTTTTTTTTTTTGTATTGTATTGTATCTGTTTTCTTTTTGGAAAATAATAAATAAATATTTTAGAAGAAAAAAAGCTGTTTTTCTAATTGACATTGTAATATTAAGCACATCACTATTGATAAAGTTTACTTGTATAACCTGCGGAAAATTAATAAAGACTATTAAAAAAAAAAAAGCTACTTTGTGCCTCACCATCCAGTGCCTCGCACAAGTACCCCACATCCCTCTCCTGACACTGGCAAGACAGTGTCTGACTGTTCATGTCACTCACTTCTGGGTGGTCTCCACACTCACATACCAGGACTTCTACCATGGGTGAACGCCTCTCCCTGCACCTCTCATGTAGAGTCAGTAGAGTATCTCTCCCACCACTAGGAATAGGATCCCTGTGCCAGTTCCCCAATACACCGCAGGGACACTGGACACCACTGGAGCCACCTAATAAACCTGAACCCCCGGGTGAATGTTAACTCCCTCCTTCAAGTCAGGCGCCACATCTTTGTGTGTGTGTACTTCTCCCTCAGCACTAGGTAACTTCTTTTTGCTGCCACCATCAGAGCTGGACTCCACCTCCAGCCCAGCCAAGCTCACATCCTGAGCTACACACAGTTACCTCAGCCTCTGGTGACGAGGGCAAATTTGATTCCTCTCCTCAAGAGCCAATCTTTACCATAATGTTTCCTCCTCATGGCCACTGCCCTCTTGCTATTCTAGCTGGGTATTTCCCCCATCAGATTCCTCCTCAGAGCCATCTGGTAGTGTTGCTTCTAAGCGTAGTACCTCATAGCTATGCAGGGCTGCCTCAAGATCCTGCCTTGTGGAACTCCTCTTTACAGGTAGCCCCCTCTCCTTCCACAATACTTTTAGTTCCCTCATCTTGTGGATATGCAGGTGCCAAAAGTTAATTTCCATTCTGACAAGGTCCCACAGGTGCAACAACTAACCAGAGTTTCAAAAACCAAATTCCAAAGGGAAACAGGAAAAAATAGTATGTGGTTGTGTAATGGTCTGCACTATATTAGTAATGTACACCAATCACTGTATGTTAGGCACAAATGCAAGTCCTAAACCTCACCGCTGACCACCAATATCAAAACTGAGGGTCTCTAGTTAGCAATGGTTGTACCATTGTCTACGTAGGGACCCTTGCTTCTAGTCAGGGTGAGGGAGTTAAGATCTTAGACAACCCCTGCTCACCCCCTTGGTAGCTTGGCACGAGCAGGCAGGCTTATCTCAACGGCAGTGTGTAAAGCATTTGTGCACATATACAGTAACACAGTGAAAACACTACAAATTGACACCACACCAGTTTAGAAAAATAGGTAATCTTTGTCTAAACCAAACAAGACCAAAACTACAAAAATCCAACATGCAATAATCAAAATATGCACTTTGCAGAATAACATAAAAAATGCAGTTCCTTCAAGTCAGTAGCTCTGGCCAGGGCTGATTACAACCAAAGTCAACAGTTTCGGCCAGCCACATCGGTGCGGTCCAGTGTCAGTGTCAGAAGCCTTGTAAACAGTACTGTCGCTGTTGCGGGCTGAAGGGGAAGGAGCGGCGTGCGGTGCCCTCAGGTCACAGTGCAGGCAGCGGCTCGGTGATTGTTGTCCAGCAATACGGTGAGACCGGGGCGGAGGTTCAAGTGGGGCGGTGTTCATTACGGTGCTGACAGGTCATAGTGCAGGTGGTGGAGCTGGTCGAGGGGAGCTGGCATTTTTGGGCCAAGGCTGCAGTGTGGGACGGGGAGGTGCTTTGTGTAGCTTATGAGCGGTGCCCCAGACCACGGTGCAGACCACAGCAGCAATGTTAACTTGAAGCGAAATCGTCGGAGACACCAGGGTGGCGGAGTGAACCGAGACGGTGCGGAGTGCGGTGCCCACAGATCGCGGTGCAAGCAGTGGCTCATTGGCAGCGTTCATTGTCATCGGTGAGACCAGGGTTGCGTGCGAAGTGCGGCGGTGCCCTTGGCGGTGCCTTCAGATCATGGAGCCGGCAGCGATATTGGTGACAGTGTCGGACTGCGGTTTCCCTCAGTGGCAACTGGAACGCATGGTCCCAGGTGCGGTACCCAGAGGAAGGTGAAGTCTTTGCTGTTCCTGAGACTTCTTGAACAAGAGGAAAGCTCTAACGCAGGCCCTAGGAGATACTCAGTTGAAAAAATTACAGAGAGTTCAGTCTTGTCCTTTATCTGGACAAGACAGAAGCAACTACTGCAGGCCAACACAGCAAAGCACACAACAAAGTGGCAGTCTCTCCTCACAGCTACTCCAGCTCTTCTTCTTGGCAGGTCCCTTGATCCAAGCGAGTTTTAAAATCCTGGGGTCTGGGCCCCAATATTTAGACCACATTTCCTTTTGTTCTCTTGTGGCAGAGTGTCTGCACTCAGTCCAAACTAGTTCTGTCCTCTTTGGCCCAGCTTCCTGGCAGAAGGTGGAGACAGCATTGCCCAAAGCAAACCAGGCATATTCAGGTGCAAGGAACTCTCCTTCCAATACTCTAAATGCAGCCCATGTCTATTCAGGCCAGCCCTGACTCATCCAGGAAAGGCAGGACACACCTCAACACCCCCTCAGTGACTGTCTGTAGAGAATGTGCATCCCCAGCCCCAGTCACTCCAAAGCCAGAAAGTCAATCCACAATGCAGCAGAGGCACATAGGATGGCTAAGCAACAAAATGCCCACTTTCTAAAAGTGGCATTTTGAAACACACAATATAGAAATCATCTTTACTAAAAGATGCATTTTTATATTCTGA
Organism: Triturus cristatus; assembly: GCF_964204655.1. Lineage (NCBI taxonomy): Eukaryota > Metazoa > Chordata > Amphibia > Caudata > Salamandridae > Triturus > Triturus cristatus. The sequence continues at coordinate 412,271,175 of NC_140595.1, forward strand.
GTTCAGGCATACCAAACTCCAGCTTTCTACCTTGTCCCAATGGGAAGTTATACTTCTAAGATGTTATAAATAAACTTCCATGCTATCCTATGGGACAGTGAGCCTTTCCATAGCGAAAAATGAAATACACTGTATTTCACTATCAGGACATGTCACACACACCAGTACATGTCCTGCCTTTCACATACACTGCTCCCTGCCCACAGTGGTACCTTGGGTCTACCTTAGGGGTGACTCACATGTAATAAAAGGGAAAGTTAGGGCCTGGCAAGTAGATGACTTGCCAAGTTGACATAGCAGTAGAGACTGCGCGCAGACACTACAGTGGCAGGTCAGAGTCCCCTTTGGAAGGCTGTTTGTGTGGATGGCACAATCAGTGCTGCAGATCCACTAGCAGCATTTGACTTACAGGCCCTGGGCACACACAGTGCACTATACTAGGGACTTAGTAGTAAGTCAAATAAGCCAATCATGGAAACACCAATCCTTATGCACAATTTACATGGACAGCATATGCACTTTTGCACTGAATAGCAGTGGTAAAGTGCCCAGAGTCCTAAGACCAACAAAAACAGGGTCAAAACCAGGAGGCCACGAAGCAAAAGGTCTGGGGATAAACCCGCTGAAAAAGCCAGGTCTACCAATATGGAATCCCACTGAAATTCATATTATTGACATCAGACTGGTTGGTGTTTACAGAGAAAGTCTACAGCTCTGAGACTGTCCAAACACACAAGGAACAGAAACAACAGGTAGCTTGCTGTGAACAGTAAGGCAACTCACAAATAAAATGCATGCACTGTAATGTTTAAATGTAAGTTAAACAAATAAAAAATGAAATAAACAAAGGATGCAAAACATAAGTGTAAACGAGACATGACTGTTGGAAATCTGAACTAAAACTCAAATCTCTAAATCTAGTGTAAAAGGTCTGCAGTGTTGTAAAAATATCACTAAATGCCCTGAAGAGGGCTAGGCTTGACCTAGGCACATTAGCCTGAATGTGCACATGGTCAGAAGCACCATTTCTTCCAAGTGGAAAATGTTACCTTCACGCTTAAAAACATTTATCGAGCAGGACCAATCTGAAAACTGAATCTGAAGGAGTCTTGCAAAGGTAGATACATGTAGGGGGAATCATTGATGGACATCTACTTGAAAAGTGCCCCAATGGGGACTAATGCAAAGTAAGGCCAATATGAGTGCACGTGGTTGGCCTACGCGCAGGAACCATGGCCACTCAAATCCTTTGCCTTTAGGATTTTAAATCTTCCTGGAGCTCAGAGCAGTCCAGTTACTGTTGGTTATGGGGATATCTAATGAAGGCTTCATTTGGTCAAATGAGCTTTGAGGGAAGCCTCAATGAACAGTGTAGGAGAGTAGGGTCTGCTTTCTATGTTCACCCCCACTTTTTGCTTTTGCTTTACTGGTTTTCGACTTAGATGTGGCTGTGGGCCTGCTAATCAGACCCACAGCCCTGCTGTTCTCTCTCTAAATTAATACTATGTACTATAGGTGCATACCCCAATTGGATAGGATCACCTTATTGGCCCCTGTACAGTGTACCTTAGGTACCCAGGGCATAGGTGTACCCTAGGCCTACCAGGGGCTGCAGCATGTATTATGCCACCCCTGGCCTGGCCGTCCATTATGACACAACTGGCTGATCTCTCAGCTGGGGCAAGGTCGTGTAATCACCCCTTGCTTAGGTGTAGTATTCCTATACCTACCTTATATATAGACACATGTGTACCTATCAGCCACTCCTATGGCAGGCCTTAACAATCCTGGAGGCAGAGTGCTTGGCAACATGTGAGATAGTGCTCTAGCATGAGCTGAACCTGTCTGCAGCTTTCGGAACCATGTCCTTATAGCTGTTCTATGATATAGCCTACCATATACTCTTAAAGTGCCTTATAATCTTAAACGGTTATGGTAACTATGGTTGGGCTTTATCAAAACATGTCGTGTATGGTGTCTAACACTTTGGAATAATACCCCCATCCCACTTCTGAGGATGAGGATATTATCCCTCCCTTCTAGAGGGAGAAGACATGTTGAAACCTACTTACCCGGTTAAAGTTAACCAGAGCCCTAGCATCACAAAATGGATGCTGCTGCCACGACACAAGTCTGACCTCCTGCTGCTGGGAGTGATCCCGGCACGGGAGGCTTGGACAATAGGTTTCCTGCCTTGGGAGGTGCGAGCACCACCCCAGACAGGCCTTAGTGTATTGGGGCAGGGAGGGATGAAAGAAACGAGACACTGCCTGGGGCACCCAAGGTGTCCCATGCATAGTCCAGTTCAAACCGGTGCTGGGGCACTCCAGCCCCAGTCCTGGCGCGAAACTGGACAAAGGGAAGGGGGTGTAACCACCCCCCTCCCAGGTCCCACCCATAAGGCGTGACCTAGCAGGCAACCCAGCCCCCCAGATTAGTATAAGTGTGGTAGCTGAGCCCCAGGAGATTAGATTATCCTGAACCTGCAACTTGAACAGAAACTCTGGACCTTCGACATTCGACGAAAGAAGAAGACTGAAGAATCTCTCTAGTGGCCAAGGAGTGGCCACCCTGTGCGAACAGGCACCATCAAGAGACTTACCCTTTGCTTTGCTGAAGTTCTACGAGGGACCGACTGCAGAGCCCGACCAGAACCTTGACTTCCAGACTTCTCCGACCCTGATCCACATCCACAGCCGAGCTGAGATCCGTGGAGGTGACGAGAGACGTGGGACCGGCTACCTGGGAAAAGTGGCGTGTATCTTCCAGCGCAGCTTCTGAGGCACCCTCGAAGTTGTGCACCGGGGATTGAGAAGCCCCAACCCCAAGCACCATCTGCACCGAAGATCAGCCCCCCACACTCCACGAGTCCTGTGTGGGGCCCTTCTGCATTTCCCTGCTTGCTGCATCTGTCCGGTTGCTTGCCCGTTGGCTAGTAACCTTTGCGACGACGCACCTTCGATTTTCTACTGCTGGTTTGGCTCCTCCAGACTGGCTCCTGCTCCTCTGCAAAAGAGAAGCACCCCAGACCTTCCTGGTCTGCACCAGAAGCAAGTCCTCCATTCTTCGTGGGTTCCGCTTGCCAAGGCTTGGTGAGTCCTAGTTCAACTTCGACGCCGCCGACAGCACGAGCCTTCATGGGACAGCTCGCCTCCTGGTCCTGGTCATCCTCGACGTCTCCTAGTACCCGTGGCTGCTGCGACAACCTTCACCTCTTCACCTGCAATCTCCCGACATCGCCTGGTTCCTTCCTGGTTCCACGTGGTCACTGGCTAGTGACCCAGACTCTGTCCCTTCTGCTTGCAGGTATCCTTCCTTCTTGATCCCGGCCTTGGGATCCACATGACACTCTTCACTGACTGCCTGTCAGCATCTTTCCTTCAGGCATCCATAGGAGTCGACGACGGAACCCGACACAAGTTCACACCTATGCACCCGCAGCCCGTGGGCTAGGTAACTTGGGTACTCCGGTGCTCATCAGGGTATTGACTATCCTAGTGTCTAGTTCTCAAGTCTCGACTTCCTAGCTACTCCAGAAGTGTCCTAAACCTTATTATTCTAAACTGTACTATTTCTAACGATTATACGCATTACGCGTGAGTGTTTCCACTCTGCACCTGAATCCCGTGGGCCTCCCACTTCCTAACCTTGGGTAGTATAGTGTAGCCCCAGCGATTCCCTAGGCCTAGGCCTATCCTATTTCCATGACAGTGGTCCTTATACCACTTACTTAGTATATGGTTTGCGTGGCCCCTAGGGCCTAACTGTATTACTTACCTGTGTGACTTAATGTATGCTTGAATAAGACTGTGTTGAACTTACCTCGAATCTCACAAAGAGTGCTGAGGGTTTGACTAGAATAAATACACTTTATTTTATATATATATCTGTTGTGGTGTCCTTTCATTTGGTATTCAAGGGGTTACAAATGGTATAACAGCTGGCTTCACATGCCATTCAGAGTTTAGCCTAAGACTGCCCTTGTCCATGCTACCACTATGATAGCTGGTCTATAAGGTTGACTTTACAACCAATCACCATAAGGGTTGTTTGGACTGATACAAGGTGTACACTAGAATTAGTGACATCATATATCAGGCCAACTTCTCACATTGGTGAGCAGCGGTTGGGATCTGAGCTTGCTGTTGTAATACCATTGTAATCTTGAGATACTAAATTGAAAGATCACACAGATATTGTTTAGGTACATATAACATAGATTATAAATACTTAAGTCCTACTGGACTTAGTTATTGTAGGTTGAAGGGCCTAGCACACCCTGACTACAACTACTAGAGAGGTTTAGTAGATACAACTAGTGTAGGTAGGTGCACACACCACACCCTCACTAGATCATGTCTCTGGGAGGAGATCAAGGAGATTCTCTCTCAGGAGGGGTAGGTCTTAGAAAGATCCCCTCTAGATATGATACCCTAACTTTTCAGGAGATGAGACAATTGTGTACCTCCAGTAAGTTAAAACAGGGTACAAACCCTACCCTCCTTCAGCTAGTAGATATCCTAGAGGAGTATGATGCTCTTAGGGCCTCCCAGGCTGGTACCCTAGGTACAGGTGAGGGTCTATCCGCTATAGATGAGTCTGATGGGACTTCAGATGAGGAGGTAGACAGCCAGGTCAAAGTAGGAAGACTTAGCCAAGCTAACTTAAGCCTACATGGGAGTCTGCACGGGCTTCCCCCATTCAGACCCCCAAGTGGACTTAACCAGAGAAACAGGAGAGACAGATCCCCTTCAAGGGAATCCATCCACTCCCATGTCTCTAGCATCTCTAATGCCTCTTCTCACAGGGGAATGACGTCCCCCCAGAGAAAAGAGCATGAAGCCAGAATGAGGGAAGCTAATCTAAGGATTGAGAGGGAAGAACTTGCCCTTGCCAAGGAGAAGCTTGGAAGGCTGGCTATTGGGAAGTAAGTTTAAGGACTATACAGGATTGTATAATTTGATCATGAGAGAACAAATCCTTAACAACTGTCAAAACCAGCTACTGCATCAACACCTGATTGATTCTGATCTGACTTCTCCCCAAGAATTGGGAAAGAAGGCAGATAGATGGGTCAGGACTAGAGTTAAGCAGAAAAACCAGAACCAGGGCGGTGATCAGAAAAAGGCAGACCAGAAGGGTAATGATCAGAAACAAAAAGACCAGAAGTCTTCACCAGGCCCCCAAAAGGCCCAGGGGGAGGGTGGTTCCAAAAAGGATAAAAAGAAAGATGGCCAAAAGAAACCATGGGGCAACTATTGTAAGTCAAACTCACATTGGTTTAGTGAGTGCACCAAAAAGGATAAGCCCCCAGCCACCATTGCCCCTAAGGCAACTGTACCCCCTAGTTCAGCTGTAAGTGGTGGTTCCCAGCAAAAGGGTGTAGTAGGGTTAACCCTGGGAACTGAGGAGGATTCTGGCCTAGTCAGGATACCTACTCAGGCTGTTCTGATCTGTGATGGGGGACATAGCTTTGTCCTCTACTATAGGCCCCAGTAACCTGGGCAAGTACAGACAGACTCCTTTTATCAACCAAAGAATGGCTCAGGCCTACAGGGACACTGGGGCTAGTGTCACGATGGTGACACATGCCTTTGTGGACCCTGGACAGATCATACTAGGTGAGAACTACCTAGTGACCAACACTAGCAATGCCACTACCTCCCATAGTGTGCCAATTGTTAACTTCTCCTGGGGAGGGGTAACTAGCCTCAAGAAAGTTGTTGTTAGTTCAGACCTTCCTGTGGAGTGTTTACTGGGCAATGATCTTGAAACTCCAGTTTGGTCTGAAGTGGAGTATAGGACCCATGCAGAAATGCTGGGGATAGATGCACATGTCCTTGCTGTGACCAGGTCACATGCCAAAAAGTGCAACACTGAACAAGTGCTGGATCCTGGAACCATGGACCAATCACAACCCAAGAGAAAGAGCAGTAGGGTCAAGGCTGTGCCTTCCCCCCTGCCTCAGGTAATGGATCAGCCCTCACAGGAGGATGATTCTTAGAGCCCTGAAGGAACTGTCCTAGAAGAACTTGAACCTGATCAGGTTGAGTTTCTTGGGACAGGGGTGCCTTCAAGGGCAGATCTGAGGCAGGCACAATTAGACTGCCCCTCTCTTAAACCCCTCAGACAGCAGGCTGCTGCTGAGGCTGCAGGGAATGCTCAAGGTACCCATAGAGTGTATTGGGATGAAGGGCTGCTGTATTCAGAGGCTAGAGACCCCAAGACTGGTGCATCCAGGAGGTTGGTCATACCACTGAAGTTCAGAGGCTTCCTTCTGACCTTGGCCCATGATATTCCCCTTGCAGGACACTTAGGCCAGAACAAGACTTGGGACAGGCTTGTCCCTCACTTTCACTGGCCTCATATGTCAGAAGATACCAAGGAGTTTTGTCGCTCCTGTGTCACCTGCCAAGCCAGTGGCAAATCAGGTGGCACCACAAAGGCCCCCCTCATACCACTACCTGTGGTGGGGGTTCCCTTTGAGAGAGTGGGCATAGATATTGTAGGACCAATGGACCCACAAACAGCATCTGGGCACAGATTCGTACTGGTGATAGGGGACCATGCCACCAGGTATCCAGAAGCTATTCCCCTGAGGACCACACAGCTCCTGTTGTGGCAAGGGCCCTACTTGGAGTATTCTCCAGAGTGGGCTTTCCAAAGGAGGTCATTTCTGACAGAGGTGCCAACTTCATGTCAGGATATTTGACTGCAATGTGGAAGGAGTGTGGTGTGAACTACAAGTTCACCACACCCTATCACCCACAGTGCAATGGGCTTGTGGAGAGATTCAACAAGACCCTAAAGGGAATGGTAAAAGGTTTACCAGACAAGCTTAGGCGAAGATGGGACATCCTTTTACCCTGCCTTCTGTTTGCTTACAGAGAGGTCCCACAAAAGGGGGTTGGCTACAGCCCTTTTGAGCTTTTGTTTGGGCATCCTGTAAGAGGAACCCTATGTTTAGTAAGGGGAGGATGGGAGAGACCTCTCAGACAACCCAAACTTGATATAGTGGATTATGTACTTGGTCTCCGCTGAAGGATGGCAGAGTATATGAAGAAGGCTTCTAAAAACCTTGAGGCAAGCCAAGAACTCCAAAAAGCTTGGCATGACCCAAAGGCTGTGCTGACTGTTTACCAGCCAGGGCAGAAAGTGTGGGTGTTGGAGCCAGTGGCCCCAGCAGCACTCCAAGACAAATGGTCTGGACCCCACACTATTGTTGAGAAAAAGGGAGAAATCACCTACTTGGTGGACCTTGGGACTCCCAGAAGCCCCCACAGGGTGCTTCATGTCAACAGATTGAAGGCATATGTTGACAGGGCAGACATGGGCTTACTCATGGCTACAGATGAGGGGCAGGAGGAAGAGAGTGACCCTCTCCCAGACCTGGTGACTCAGAACCCTGATGATGGCTCAGTTGATGGTGTGGTCTTTTGTGACAGTCTCACTGTCCATCAGCAACAGGACTGCAGACAAGTTCTGCAATCCTACAGACATATGTTCTCTCTGACCCCAAGTCAGACAAACTGGTGCACCCATGAGGTGGACACTGGTGACAGTCTGCCTCTGAAGAGTAAAATCTACAGGCAACCTGACCATGTCAGGGACTGCATAAAAGTTGAGGTACAAAAGATGTTGGAGCTGGGAGTCATTGAACCTTCAGAGAGCCCTTGGGCTAGTCCTGTAGTTCTGGTGCCAAAACCTCACACCCAAGATGGTAAGAGAGAGATGAGGTTTTGCGTGGACTACAGAGGTCTCAATGCTGTCACTAGGACAGATGCCCACCCAATACCTAGGGCAAATGAGCTCATTGACAGACTGGCAGCTGCTAAGTTTTTGAGCACATTTGACCTGACAGCAGGCTACTGGCAGATCAGACTAGCTGAGAATGCAAAGGCCAAAACTGCTTTCTGGACCCCAGGAGGACATTATCAAATTGTGGTAATGCCCTTTGGTTTGAAGAATGCACCTGCCACTACCCAAAGGCTGGTGAATCAAGTCCTTCCTAGGTTGGATGACTACTGTTCAGCTTATCTTGATGATATTGATGCCTTTAGCTCCACCTGGGAGGATCACCTGGTCCACCTGAGGAATGTTGTAGAGGCCCTGCAAAAGGCAGGCCTCACTATCAAGGCCACTAAGTGCCAGATAGGGCAGAGCAAGGTTGTGTACCTGGGCCACCTAGTTGGTGGGGGTCAGGTTCAACCACTGGAGAGCAAGATCCAGACCATAAAGGACTGGACTCCTCCAACTACCCAGACTCAGGTCAGAGCTTTCTTGGGCCTGACTGGGTACTACAGAAAGTTTGTTAAGAACTATGGGTCCATCGTGACACCACTTAATGACTTGACCTCCAAGAAAATGCCAAAGAAAGTTCAGTGGACAGTAGGCTGTCAAAAAGCATTTGATGACCTGAAGCAGGCCATGTGCAGTGCACCTATTCTGAGAAGTCCAGACTACTCCAAAGAGTTTATTGTCCAGACAGATGCTTCTGAGTTGGGCGTGGGAGCTGTTCTTTCACAACTTAATATAGATGGTCAAGACCAGCCCATTGCTTTTATAAGTAGAAGGCTGACCCCTAAAGAGAAACGTTGGTCAGCTATTGAGAGGGAGGCCTTTGCTGTGGTTTGGGCCCTGAAGAAGCTGAGGTCATACTTGTTTGGCACTCACTTCAAGATTCAGACAGACCATAAGCCCCTCTTGTGGCTAAATCAGATGAAGGGTGAAAATCCCAAACTTCTTAGGTGGTCCATTTCCCTACAGGGGATGGACTTCACAGTGGAACATAGACCTGGGACTGACCATGCCAATGCAGATGGACTCTCCAGATATTTCCACTTAGAACATGAAGACTCAACTGGTCAAGGTTAGTTTAATGTCCCTAAGTTTGGGGGGGGGGGGGTTGTGTAGGAGAGTAGGGTCTGCTTTCTATGTTCACCCCCACTTTTTGCTTTTGCTTTACTGGTTTTCGACTTAGATGTGGCTGTGGGCCTGCTAATCAGACCCACAGCCCTGCTGTTCTCTCTCTAAATTAATACTATGTACTATAGGTGCATAACCCAATTGGATAGGATCACCTTATTGGCCCCTGTACAGTGTACCTTAGGTACCCAGGGCATAGGTGTACCCTAGGCCTACCAGGGGCTGCAGCATGTATTATGCCACCCCTGGCCTGGCCTTCCATTATGACACAACTGGCTGATCACTCAGCTGGGGCAATGTCGTGTAATCACCCCTTGCTTAGGTGTAGTATTCCTATACCTACCTTATATATACACACATGTGTACCTATCAGCCACTCCTATGGCAGGCCTTAACAGTCCTGGAGGCAGAGTGCTTGGTAACATGTGAGATAGTGCTCTAGCATGAGCTGAGCCTGTCTGCAGCTTTCGGAACCATGTCCTTATAGCTGTTCTATGATATAGCCTACCATATACTGTTAAAGTGCCTTACAATCTTAAACGGTTATGGTAACTATGGTTGGGCTTTATCAAAACATGTTGTGTAAGGTGTCTAACACTTTGGAATAATACCCCCATCCCATTTCTGGGGATGAGGATATTATCCCTCCCTTCTAGAGGGAGAAGACATGTTGAAACCTACTTACCCGGTTAAAGTTAACCAGAGCCCCAGCATCACAAAATGGATGCTGCTGCCACGACACAAGTCTGACCTCCTGCTGCTGGGAGTGATCCCGGCACGGGAGGCTTGGACAATAGGTTTCCTGCCTTGGGGGGTGCGAGCACCACCCCAGAGAGGCCTTAGTGTATTGGGGCAGGGAGGGATGAAAGAAACGAGACACTGCCTGGGGCACCCAAGGTGTCCCATGCATAGTCCAGTTCAAACCAGTGCTGGGGCACTCCAGCCCCAGTCCTGGCGCGAAACTGGACAAAGGGAAGGGGGTGTAACCACCCCCCTCCCAGGTCCCACCCATAAGGCGTGACCTAGCAGGCAACCCAGCCCCCCAGATTAGTATATGTGTGGTAGGTGGGGCCCAGGAGATTAGATTATCCTGAACCTGCAACTTGAACAGAAACTCTGGACCTTCGACATTCGACGAAAGAAGAAGACTGAAGAATCTCCCTTGTGGCCAAGGAGTGGCCACCCTGTGCGAACAGGCACCATCAAGAGACTTACCCTTTGCTTTGCTGAAGTTCTACGAGGGACCGACTGCAGAGCCCGACCAGAGCCTTGACTTCCAGACTTCTCCGACACTGATCCACATCCACAGCTGAGCTGAGATCCGTGGAGGCGACGAGAGACGTGGGACCGGCTACCTGGGAAAAGTGGCGAGTATCTTCAGGCGCAGCTTCTGAGGCACCCTCGAAGTTGTGCACCGGGGATTGAGAAGCCCCAACCCCAAGCACCATCTGCACCGAAGATCAGCCCCCCACACTCCATGAGTCCTGCGTAGGGCCCTTCTGCATTTCCCTGCTTGCCGCGTCTGTCCGGTTGCTTGCCCATTGGCTAGTAACCTTTGCGACGACGCACCTTCGATTTTCTACTGCTGGTTTGGCTCCTCCAGACTGGCTCCTGCTCCTCTGCAAAAGAGAAGCACCCCAGACCTTCCTGGTCTGCACCAGAAGCAAGTCCTCCATTCTTTGTGGGTTCCGCTTGCCAAGGCTTGGTGAGTCCTAGTTCAACTTCGACGCCGCCGACAGCACGAGCCTTCGTGGGACAGCTCGCCTCCTGGTCCTGGTCGTCCTCGACGTCTCCTGGTACCTGTGGCTGCTGCGACAAGCTTCACCTCTTCACCTGCAATCTCCCGACATCACCTGGTTCCTTCCTGGTTCCACGTGGTCACTGGCTAGTGAACCAGACTCTGTCCCTTCTGCTTGCAGGTATCCTTCCTTCTTGATCCCGGCCTTGGGATCCACCGGACACTCTTCACTGACTGCCTGTCAGCATCTTTCCTTCAGGCATCCATAGGAGTCGACGAAACCCGACGCAAGTTCACACCTATGCACCCGCAGCCCGTGGGCTAGGTAACTTGGGTACTCCGGTGCTCATCAGGGTATTGACTATCCTAGTGTCTAGTTCTCAAGTCTCGACTTCCTAGCTACTCCAGAAGTGTCCTAAACCTTATTAATTCTAAACTGTACTATTTCTAACGATTATACGCATTACACGTGAGTGTTTCCACTCTGCACCTGAATCCTGTGGGCCTCCCACTTCCTAACCTTGGGTAGTATAGTGTAGCCCCAGCGATGGCCTAGGCCTATCCTATTTCCGTGACAGTGGTCCTTATACCACTTACTTAGTATGTGGTTTGCGTGGCCCCTAGGGCCTAACTGTATTACTTACCTGTGTGACTTAATGTATGCTTGAATAAGACTGTGTTGTACTTACCTCGAATCTCATAAAGAGTGCTGAGGGTTTGACTAGAATAAATACACTTTATTTTATATATATATCTGTTGTGGTGTCCTTTCATTTGGTATTCAAGGGGTTACAAATGGTATAACAGCTGGCTTCACATGCCATTCAGAGTTTAGCCTAAGACTGCTCTTGTCCATGCTACCACTAGGATAGCTGGTCTATAAGGTTGACTTTACAACCAATCACCATAAGGGTTGTTTGGACTGATACAAGGTGTACACTAGAATTAGTGACATCATATATCAGGCCAGCTTCTCACATTGGTGAGCAGCGGTTGGGATCTGAGCTTGCTGTTGTAATACCATTGTAATCTTGAGATACTAAATTGAAAGATCACACAGATATTGTTTAGGTACATATAACATAGATTATAAATACTTAAGTCCTACTGGACTTAGTTGTTGTAGGTTGAAGGGCCTAGCACACCCTGACTACAACTACTAGAGAGGTTTAGTAGATACAACTAGTGTAGGTAGGTGCACACACCACACCCTCACTAGATCATGTCTCTGGGAGGAGATCAAGGAGATTCTCTCTCAGGAGGGGTAGGTCTTAGAAAGATCCCCTCTAGATATGATACCCTAACTTTTCAGGAGATGAGACAATTGTGTACCTCCAGAAAGTTAAAACAGGGTGCAAACCCTACCCTCCTTCAGCTAGTAGATATCCTAGAGGAGTATGATGCTCTTAGGGCCTCCCAGGCTGGTACCCTAGGTACAGGTGAGGGTCTACCCACTACAGATGAGTCAGATGGGACTTCAGATGAGAAGGTAGACAGCCAGGTCAAAGTAGGAAGACTTAGCCAGGCTAACTTAAGCCTACATGGGAGTCTGCATGGGCTTCCCCCATTCAGACCCCCAAGTGAAACAGGAGAGACAGATCCCCTTCAAGGGAATCCATCCACTCCCATGTCTCTAGCATCTCTAATGCCTCTTCTCACAGGGGAATGACTTCCCCCCAGAGAAAAGAGCATGAAGCCAGAATGAGGGAAGCTAATCTAAGGATTGAGAGGGAAGAACTTGCCCTTGCCAAGGAGAAGCTTGCTCTGGCTAGAGAGCAAAAGTTAAGTGGGTTAGAACCCACTGGTGGCAGCAATATCCCTAAGGATAGAGACAGGACCTATGATAATAGAAACCTGAGCAAGATTGTCCCTCCCTACAAGTGTGGGGATGACATCCACAAATGGATAACTGCTTTGGAGAGAGCCTGCAAAGTACAGCAGGTACCCCAAAGTCAGTGGGCAGCTATCTTGTGGCTCTCCTTCTCTGAGAAAGGTAGAGACAAGCTCCTCACAGTTAGTGATGAGGATGCTGACAATTACACTGTCCTGAAGAGTGCTCTAATTGATGGGTTTGGCCTAACCACTGAACAATACAGGTTGTTGTTCAGGGATACCCAGAAGACACAGACTCAGGACTGGACTGACTTTGTAGATTGTGCCACTAAGGCTTTGGAAGGCTGGCTATTGGGAAGTAAGGTTAAGGACTATACAGGATTGTATAATTTGATCAAGAGAGAACAAATCCTTAACAACTGTCAAAACCAGCTACTGCATCAACACCTGATTGATTCTGATCTGACTTCTCCCCAAGAATTGGGAAAGAAGGCAGATAGATGGGTCAGGACTAGAGTTAAGCAGAAAAACCAGAACCAGGGCGGTGATCAGAAAAAGGCAGAACAGAAGGGTAATGATCAGAAACAAAAAGACCAGAAGTCTTCACCAGGCCCCCAAAAGGCTCAGGGGGAGGGTGGTTCCAAAAAGGATAAGAAGAAAGATGGCCAAAAGAAACCATGGTGCAACTATTGTAAGTCAAACTCACATTGGTTTAGTGAGTGCACCAAGCCCCCAGCCACCATTGCCCCTAAGGCAACTGTACCCCCTAGTTCAGCTGTAAGTGGTGGTTCCTAGCAAAAGGGTGTAGTAGGGTTAACCTTGGGAACTGAGGAGGATTCTGGCCTAGTCAGGATACCTACTCAGGCTGTTCTGATCTGTGATGGGGACATAGCTTTGTCCTCTACTATAGGCCCCGTAACCTGGGCAAGTACAGACAGACTCCTTTTATCAACCAAAGAATGTCTCAGGCCTACAGGGACACTGGGGCTAGTGTCAAAATGGTGACACCTGCCTTTGTGGACCCTGGACAGATCATACTAGGTGAGAACTACCTAGTGACCAACGCTACCAATGTCACTACCTCCCATAGTGTGGCAATTGTTAACTTCTCCTGGGAGGGGTAACTGGCCTCAAGAAAGTTGTTGTTAGTTCAGACCTTCCTGTGGAGAGTTTACTGGGCAATGATCTTGAAACTTTAGTTTGGTCTGAAGTGGAGTATAGGACCCATGCAGAAATGCTGGGGATAGATGCACATGTCCTTGCTGTGACCAGGTCACAGGCCAAAAAGTGCAACACTGAACAAGTGCTGGATCCTGGAACCATGGACCAGTCACAACCCAAGAGAAAGAGCAGTAGGGTCAAGGCTGTGCCTTCCCCCCTGCCTCATGTAATGGATCAGCCCTCACAGGAGGATAATTCTGAGAGCCCTGAAGGAACTGTCCTAGAAGAACTTGAACCTGATCAGGTTGAGTTTCTTGGGACAGGGGGACCTTCAAGGGAAGATCTGAGGCAGGCACAATTAGACTGCCCCTCTCTTGAACCCCTCAGACAGCAGGCTGCTGCTGAGGCTGCAGGGAATGCTCAAGGTACCCATAGAGTGTATTGGGATGAAGGGCTGCTGTATTCAGAGGCTAGAGACCCCAAGCCTGGTGCATCCAGGAGGTTGGTCATACCACTGAAGTTCAGAGGCTTCCTTCTTACCTTGGCCCATGATATTCCCCTTGCAGGACACTTAGGCCAGAACAAGACTTGGGACAGGCTTGTCCCTCACTTTCACTGGCCTCATATGTCAGAAGATACCAAGGAGTTTTGTCGCTCCTGTGTCACCTGCCAAGCCAGTGGCAAATCAGGTGGCACCACTAAGGTCCCCCTCATACCACTACCTGTGGTGGGGGTTCCCTTGGAGAGAGTGGGCATAGATATTGTAGGACCAATGGACCCACAAACAGCATCTGGGCACAGATTCATACTGGTGATAGTGAACCATGCCACCAGGTATCCAGAAGCTATTCCCCTGAGGACCACAACAGCTCCTGTTGTGGCAAGAGCCCTACTTGGAGTATTCTCCAGAGTGGGCTTTCCAAAGGAGGTCATTTCTGACAGAGGTGCCAACTTCATGTCAGGATATTTGACTGCAATGTGGAAGGAGTGTGGTGTGAACTACAAGTTCACCACACCCTATCACCCACAGTGCAATGGGCTTGTGGAGAGATTCAACAAGACCCTAAAGGGAATGGTAAAAGGTTTACCAGACAAGCTTAGGCGAAGATGGGACATCCTTTTACCCTGCCTTCTGTTTGCTTACAGAGAGGTCCCACAAAAGGGGGTTGGCTACAACCCTTTTGAGCTTTTGTTTGGGCATCCTGTAAGAGGACCCCTATGTTTAGTAAGGGAAGGATGGGAGAGACCTCTCAGACAACCCAAACTTGATATAGTGGATTATGTACTTGGTCTCCGCTCCAGGATGGCAGAGTATATGAAGAAGGCTTCTAAAAACCTTGAGGTAAGCCAAGAACTCCAAAAAGCTTGGCATGACCAAAAGGCTGTGCTGACTGTTTACCAGCCAGGGCAGAAAGTGTGGGTGTTGGAGCCAGTGGCCCCAGCAGCACTCCAAGACAAATGGTCTGGACCCCACACTATTGTTGAGAAAAAGGGAGAAGTCACCTACTTGGTGGACCTTGGGACTCCCAGAAGCCCCCACAGGGTGCTTCATGTCAACAGATTGAAGGCATATGTTGACAGGGCAGACATGGGCTTACTCATGGCTACAGATGAGGGGCAGGAGGAAGAGAGTGACCCTCTCCCAGACCTGTTGACTCAGAACCCTGATGATGGCTCAGTTGATGGTGTGGTCTTTTCTGACAGCCTCACTGTCCATCAGCAACAGGACTGCAGACAAGTTCTGCAATCCTACAGACATATGTTCTCTCTGACCCCAAGTCAGACAAACTGGTGCACCCATGAAGTGGACACTGGTGACAGTCTGCCTCTGAAGAGTAAAATCTACAGGCAACCTGACCATGTCAGGGACTGCATAAAAGTTGAGGTACAAAAGATGTTGGAGCTGGGAGTCATTGAACCTTCAGAGAGCCCTTGGGCTAGTCCTGTAGTTCTGGTGCCAAAACCTCACACCCAAGATGGTAAGAGAGAGATGAGGTTTTGCGTGGACTACAGAGTTCTCAATGCTGTCACTAGGACAGATGCCCACCCAATACCTAGGGCAGATGAGCTCATTGACAGACTGGCAGCTGCTAAGTTTTTGAGCACATTTGACCTGACAGGAGGACATTATCAATTTGTGGTAATGCCCTTTGGTTTGAAGAATGCACCTGCCACTTTCCAAAGGCTGGTGAATCAAGTCCTTACTTGGTTGGATGACTGCTGTGCAGCTTATCTTGATGATACTGCTGTCTTTAGCTCCACCTGGGAGGATCACCTGGTCCACCTGAGGAATGTTTTAGAGGCCCTGCAAAAGGCAGGCCTCATTATCAAGGCCACTAAGTGCCAGATAGGGCAGAGCAAGGTTGTGTACCTGGGCCACCTAGTTGGTGGGGGTCAGGTTCAACCACTGGAGAGCAAGATCCAGACCATAAAGGACTGGACTCCTCCAACTACCCAGACTCAGGTCAGAGCTTTCTTGGTCCTGACTGGGTACTACAGAAAGTTTGTTAAGAACTATGGGTCCATCGTGACACCACTTAATGACTTGACCTCCAAGAAAATGCCAAAGAAAGTTCAGTGGACAGTAAGCTGTCAAAAAGCATTTGATGACCTGAAGCAGGCCATGTGCAGTGCACCTATTCTGAAAAGTCCAGACTACTCCAAAGAGTTTATTGTCCAGACAGATGCTTCTGAGTTGGGTGTGGGAGCTGTTCTTTCACAACTTACTATAGATGGTCAAGACCAGCCCATTGCTTTTATAAGTAGACGGCTGACCCCTAGAGAGAAACGTTGGTCAGCTATTGAGAGGGAGGCCTTTGCTGTGGTTTGGGCCCTGAAGAAGCTGAGGCCATACTTGTTTGGCACTCACTTCAAGATTCAGACAGACCATAAGCCCCTCTTGTGGCTAAATAAGATGAAGGGTGAAAATCCCAAACTTCTTAGGTGGTCCATTTCCCTACAGGGGATGGACTTCACAGTGGAACATAGACCTGGGACTGACCAAGCCAATGCAGATGGACTCCCCAGATATTTCCACTTAGAACATGAAGACTCAACTGGTCAAGGTTAGTTTAATGTCCCTAAGTTTGGGGGGGGGGTGTATAGGAGAGTAGGGTCTGCTTTCTATTTTCACCCCCACTTTTTGCTTTTGCTTTACTGGTTTTCGACTTAGATGTGGCTGTGGGCCTGCTAATCAGACCCACAGCCCTGCTGTTCTCTCTCTAAATTAATACTATGTACTATAGGTGCATAACCCAATTGGATAGGATCACCTTATTGGCCCCTGTACAGTGTACATTAGGTACCCAGGGTATAGGTGTACCCTAGGCCTACCAGGGGCTGCAGCATGTATTATGCCACCCCTGGCCTGGCCTTCCATTATGACACAACTGGCTGATCACTCAGCTGGGGCAAGGTCGTGTAATCACCCCTTGCTTAGGTGTAGTATTCCTATACCTACCTTATATATAGACACATGTGTACCTATCAGCCACTCCTACGGCAGGCCTTAACAATCCTGGAGGCATAGTGCTTGGTAACATGTGAGATAGTGCTCTAGCATGAGCTGAGACTGTCTGCAGCTTTCGGAACCATGTCCTTATAGCTGTTCTATGATATAGCCTACCATATACTCTTAAAGTGCCTTATAATCTTAAACGGTTATGGTAACTATGGTTGGGCTTTATCAAAACATGTTGTGTAAGGTGTCTAACACTTTGGAATAATACCCCCATCCCATTTCTGAGGATGAGAATATTATCCCTCCCTTCTAGAGGGAGAAGACATGTTGAAACCTACTTACCCGGTTAAAGTTAACCAGAGCCCCAGCATCACAAAATGGATGCTGCTGCCACGGCACAAGTCTGACCTCCTGCTGCTGGGAGTGATCCCGGCACGGGAGGCTTGGACAATAGGTTTCCTGCCTTGGGAGGTGCGAGCACCACCCCAGACAGGCCTTAGTGTATTGGGGCAGGGAGGGATGAAAGAAACGAGACACTGCCTGGGGCACCCAAGGTGTCCCATGCATAGTCCAGTTCAAACCGGTGCTGGGGCACTCCAGCCCCAGTCCTGGCGCGAAACTGGACAAAGGGAAGGGGGTGTAACCACCCCCCTCCCAGGTCCCACCCATAAGGCGTGACCTAGCAGGCAACCCAGCACCCCAGATTAGTATAAGTGTGGTAGCTGGGCCCCAGGAGATTAGATTATCCTGAACCTGCAACTTGAACAGAAACTCTGGACCTTCGACATTCGACGAAAGAAGAAGACTGAAGAATATCCCTTGTGGCCAAGGAGTGGCCACCCTGTGCGAACAGGCACCATCAAGAGACTTACCCTTTGCTTTGCTGAAGTTCTACGAGGGACCGACTGCAGAGCCCGACCAGAGCCTTGACTTCCAGACTTCTCCTACCCTGATCCACATCCACAGCCGAGCTGAGATCCGTGGAGGCGACGAGAGACGTGGGACCGGCTACCTGGGAAAAGTGGCGAGTATTTTCCAGCGCAGCTTCTGAGGCACCCTCGAAGGTGTGCACCGGGGATTGAGAAGCCCCAACCCCAAGCACCATCTGCACCGAAGATCAGCCCCCCACACTCCACGAGTCCTGCGTGGGGCCCTTCTGCATTTACCTGCTTGCCGCGTCTGTCCGGTTGCTTGCCCGTTGGCTAGTAACCTTTGCGACAACGCACCTTCGATTTTCTACTGCTGGTTTGGCTCCTCCAGACTGACTCCTGCTCCTCTGCAAAAGAGAAGCACCCCAGACCTTCCTGGTCTGCACCAGAAGCAAGTCCTCCATTCTTCGTGGGTTCCGCTTGCCAAGGCTTGGTGAGTCTTAGTTCGACTTCGATGCCGCCGAAAGCACGAGCCTTCGTGGGACAGCTCGCCTCCTGGTCCTGGTCGTCCTCGACGTCTCCTGGTACCCGTGGCTGCTGCGACAAGCTTCACCTCTTCACCTGCAATCTCCCGACATCGCCTGGTTCCTTCCTGGTTCCACGTGGTCACTGGCTAGTGACCCAGACTCTGTCCCTTCTGCTTGCAGGTATCCTTCCTTCTTGATCCCGGCCTTGGGATCCACCGGACACTCTTCACTTACTGCCTGTCAGCATCTTTCCTTCAGGCATCCATAGGAGTCGACGACGAAACCCGACGCAAGTTCACACCTATGCACCCGCAGCCCATGGGCTAGGTAACTTTGGTACTCCGGTGCTCATCAGGGTATTGACTATCCTAGTGTGTAGTTCTCAAGTCTCAACTTCCTAGCTACTCCAGAAGTGTCCTAAACCTTATTAATTCTAAACTGTACTATTTCTAACGATTATACGCATTACGCGTGAGTGTTTCCACTCTGCACCTGAATCCCGTGGGCCTCCCACTTCCTAACCTTGGGTAGTATAGTGTAGCCCCAGCGATTCCCTAGGCCTAGGCCTATCCTATTTCCGTGACAGTGGTCCTTATACCACTTACTTAGTATGTGGTTTGCGTGGCCCCTAGGGCCTAACTGTATTACTTACCTGTGTGACTTAATGTATGCTTGAATAAGACTGTGTTGTACTTACCTCGAATCTCATAAAGAGTGCTGAGGGTTTGAATAGAATAAATACACTTTATTTTATATATATATCTGTTGTGGTGTCCTTTCATTTGGTATTCAAGGGGTTACAAATGGTATAACAGCTGGCTTCACATGCCATTCAGAGTTTAGCCTAAGACTGCTCTTGTCCATGCTACCACTAGGATAGCTGGTCTATAAGGTTGACTTTACAACCAATCACCATAAGGGTTGTTTGGACTGATACAAGGTGTACACTAGAATTAGTGACATCATATATCAGGCCAACTTCTCACAAACAGCTTTTGCAGACATTGAAAAGCTCAGAACAAGAGGAGGCAGTGTGGCAGTGAGAAAATGTCATACTTGTATGAGATATATGCTTACCCTCATAATATGGCATGATTATGGGTTTTCCAATATGCATCACCAATTATGAGAAATGGTGCTGACATAAAAAAAACTGTGAATAACATGGATGCTGCTGTGTAGAACACACATGGATATTGAGACAAAGCATTCCCAGAATGAGAGCACCAACATATTTCTCAACCTTGTTAGTTGATTTCAAATGTTAAGGAGCCAAAAGCCTGTATATTATTCTTTTTATATAAAACAGTGACATTACTTGATGATTTTGTTTGCTCTACATAAACATGGACCAATTATTATTTCATGAATCAACATTGTATATTCATATTCTTCAACTGATTGTTTTTTTTATTCATGAGTAAAATTATTTTTGTACGTATCTGATGGACACTCAATTGTGAGTTTTCTCTGAAAATATGAATAGATGTATGTTGCTTTTAGAACATTTGAAGATTCAAATGTTTTGTCATGGTTAGTGTAGTGGATGCTTGACAAAAGGCTGTGAGTCTGTGTATGGGCAGCTATCTATCATGAATTGGCATTAGATTAATTCCTATAATTGGCCATTTTAAAGTCAATCATCTTTTAGAGAAAATGTATTTATTTAGTCCCTTGTTAGGTTATGATACATGGCCTCCCCAACTTATATACAATACTCCTTGCTCGAGATGTTCAATACTTTTCAGGATAGAGGGGTCATCCAGGTCCGAGCAGGTCCTATAATGTCTTGACAATCTACAGTCTAAGAGAAAGTTAGGACACTAGAAGAATGTGTGTCACTATGAAGGCATCTGCAAGATATAGCAGTGGGATCTAGGATTCCATTAGGAAACTTTGGTATATGAACATGCTGATGAAGTCTACGCTTTTCATAAAAATTAGTTTCACTCTTGGGTTTGGTAGAGAATGTGTTTGTACAAAGGGAATTGGATTTAAGGGAAGAGAAGTTATTTCTGTGGCACAGCAAACTTGTATGCAATTTAGTACCTCCAGGCTGCAAATACCTTATCCATGAGGGGGTTATCTAGCTACACCACAAATTTAGCAAAATACATATCCTTCAGAAAGACTTGTAGAGTTTATTCTGGTTGATTCTTACTGGCATTAATTTGGTTGCTATATCAAAGAAAAAAGAAGTAGGTGCAAAATGTTACTGATGCGGAAGAGAACATCTAAGTTTGTCTTATACTATCAAAGAAGTCGGCTGGCAGAATAGAATCACAATATAGAATTTATGGATATTTTTACGTATTGATGACGAGTGAGGGTGTTGACTAACAGACATTTTGTGCTCCAAGAGAACAACACAGCACTTGTGTCTACCAGAAGCAGGCAATCAACCAAGGGGATGATGAACAATGAACGTTACTGAGAAGTGTGTGTTGCAGTGTCTGAAATCAGATGTATTGTTTATAGCAAATAACGTCTCAGGCTTGATGAACAAGGTAGGTGATGCAATATTTAATTCAAACTGGGTTGAGATTCCATGAGTTTGTTCTGAAGACAGATGGGAGCACCGCTTCGAACACCAGTGTGGAACTGAAGCAGTGCATCTGGATAATGATCCTTGACACTTAGCACACAAAACAAATAAAGGTTGAAATTAAGAGAACATCTTAGCAAAGCCACCAGTAACACACCACAAACGGGAAAAGGAAGAGAGAAGAGGAGGGATGACTTGATCTATCATTTGAAGCTTCTAGGAGGCAGGATATTGGAACCATTGACCATGTTGATAAAACCTACTGGGTTGGCATGTTATGGTAAATTTGTCTGGGGTTTAAAATTCAAAACCCATAGGTGAAATAGTACTTGGTTGTTGAAAGGCTGTGCCAGAGCATAAAAGTAAGTCAAGAATAGTAGAAAGGTAACATTGAAATTATGACTGGTTTTAGTGGAGATATGTTTTTAAGGTGAGGGGATTTTAGATCACTGTTTCCACTACACTTTCTGTAAACCTCTCATTGACTTAGAATTCGTAGGTGCGCAGGCAGAAGCAGTAGAAGATGAAAAACAAGTGAGAATATGGTTCATAATGTTAAACATAGACAAAAGGACAATAGGTGACTGGAAAAAAGTGCATGTATACAAGGCATCAAGAGTTTGAAGCAGAAAAAGGTTGTCAGCTTTTTCCACATCTAGATAGGACCAAATTGATTCCTCTTTGAGAGCTGCTGGGGCAGACAAAAGGGCTCTTAGGCGATATATTCTTTACAGTTTTGATGTAGAGGTTATAAGGTCAGGTTTAAAAGGTGGGATGTCATGGGGACAGTGGTTGTCAATGCCATATGATTTCTAGAGAGGGAGAAGGCTGTTTGATTGGCTGGTCATCCACTTAAGGGAAAATTATTACGTTTGGTCATAATAACATGGATCAAAATGCAATTAAAATATTAGTGCTAAGTGGCCAGGTTTTCTGATTAAAAGGTTAAGTTTATTTCCCAGGAAAGGACGGAGATAGGGGTGAGGAAGGATGAACTGATTAATAGGGTCATGAAGTCTAAAATAAGGAGGGCAGGGATTGTCGCATGCGTTGGTGAGGAGGATTGAGGGAGGGGGAGGGAATCTAGAAGTGTTTTGCTTAGGGGTTAAGGGTAGAGTTTTGTTATGTAGATAATTGGTTTTATGCGTTGTATAGTCCGGGAGGGACTCTACGAACCTGTCTTAGGTGTTGTATAATTGGGAGGGAGGCGTGCGCTTATTTTGCAGAAAGTATGGTGAAACAAATTGTGTAAGGTTTTCTATGTGGATGTGCAAAAACCAATAAACTATGTTTAAAAAAAAAATGAAGGCTAAAATAAGGCATAGTAATTTTGCAGAGATTCTGTCATGGGTGATTGTGGTATGCATTATTAGTAGCGAGCTATATAAATCTGTCTAGACATAACTGAGTGAATGTCCTATTCCTATGAACAAAGATTTGTGTAACAATGCTTCAATCAATAATCAGTAGCCTTTTGGGAGAAAGGAGTGGTCATTGGTGAAAGAAAGCAACACCTAATAAAGAGTGTTCTTTCTGCTGTTAGAAACATTGCTATCGAAATGTTCATTTGAGGTTAAGGACAAAAGAGGAAGACGAGAGAGATAATATGGTGCCCCTGCCATTCTGTGGTCATTTGGGGAATTTGGGATAGGTGGCTTCAAGACTGGAGCGAGGGCCATCTAATCAAAAGTTAATTATTTTTTGGTTTGCAGTTGCTTGGTTGTTTAAAGGTGGGAGAGAAATACTCAAAAGAGAGTGGAAAATGGGTTTTAGGCATGGGATGTGGTAAGTTTTGTTTTATGTAGCAAAAATGTAATTAGTCATGAATTAGTGTGCAAGGCATTTGTAAGTCTTATGTGCTCTGAACAACCCCATTATTTTAACGGGGCCAATGGAGAATGGGATGATGCCTTCCCTCCTGCTGAGGCCATTGGTATGTATGCAAGAATGTGTGTAGGATTTCCAATATAAACTGATATATTGCAGATGCTGGAAGCTGCACAAGCCTTGATATGGGCAAACACATTTTGTGTGTCACCTTGGAGTTCAATTAGGGATGGTATTTTGATACGGTGTCTGTCACAGTGCAAAAGGTAGACACAAGGCCATAGTGGGAACTTTTTATGTTGAAATATTGTAATGTATGGCATGAGTTGTAATGTAAGGGTATGGTATGTTTAAGGTGAGATGGATGAGAGTATTTTACCGGCAGAGGGTGGAGTTAGTTATGTCATATATATTAGCAAACAAGATGACTGAATGAGTTGAATATTCACTGCTGAAAGATGCAATATTGACTTAGAGTTCTATGCTTCTGAGTCAGGTCAACTTTGCACTGGCTTTGCATCATAAAAGTAACGCAAACCAGCACAAAACGATTTTTTATTATTTACTTTCCAGCGTAAAACTTGTTTTGCCGTGGAAATTAACTAAAAGTAACGCAAAGCAGCCAAAGCAAGCATCTGGCATTTTTCCAGGAGGCTGGAAGGGTGAGGGACAGTTTTGCAGTGATGAGGGACAGTTTTGTTACTGAGGGGCAGTTTTGCAGCGGTGCTACAATATTGGCCCCCAGTAACAAAAGCAGCAGTACTTCACACTTGCATGCCCCACTTGAGCCCCCTTCCGGGGCTGTTCCGACAAAATAACCAGTTCTGCTTTTCATTACTTAGTGTCAAGGTCGTTCCTATGCAACTACCCACTCTTTTTGACTCAAAACCCTATCTACCAAAAATGTGAGACAGGGTTTTGCATAAAAAAATAACACCTTTTAAAACCAGGCCTTAAAAGGAGAAATGTTTTCATTTCTCCTTTCTTTTCAGACGTTGCATGTGTGCTGCACTGCACTGTACAACACACATACAAAGTAGGAAATGTTTTAAATATTGTCTAGGCATTGTATTTTTCATTGGAGGGGAACCCTTCCAGTACAAAATCTATGCTAGACTCTTGCACACACCCTTGCACTATGGCATAAAGGTCTCTGCATGGTGCACAGCAGCAACATTTTGCGCTAAGTAGAGGGGAGGAGAGAGCCTTAGCTCTGTAGATATGGCACTCTCCTGCTCCCTACCTGTCACGCAACACAGTGCTGCATTTTTGGCCACTGCACTGCATTGGGTGACACCTTAGTAAATCTGTCCCCTGCTATTTACATTGCTTAGAAGGTCTGGGACAAGTAATTTATGAAAGGACGGGGTGCAACCCCTCCATGAGTCTAATTAGGGCCTGTTGGCCCCATCCCACAGGGCCAAAATGTAAATAAAAGAAGAGGGGGACTGCCCTCTTCCCCATCATTTATAAGTTTCGGGCACCCCACCCCCTGGGGTCGCACCGTATTTTAAAGGGGAGAGGGGGTGGCACGGCCTCCGTCATCAGGACTATTTTTTCCCCGGGAACACGTCCCTGGGGCATCTCTTTATAACAGGTGGGTGCACAAGTGCCCACCTGGGGCACCCATCAACAAACACACTGGGGGCTGCAGGCTCCCCCTGAGCCCCAAGTGTGGTGAATGGTTAATTTTGGCAGGCCATAGGGGATGGGGTTCCTGTGGCTAAAATAGGCTCAGGGAGGGGGGCTACATTGCCCCTTCTCCTTTGTGATACTATTTGGTCCAAGGAGATGGGGTCCCTGAGGCAAATTAAGGCTCAGGGAGGGGCGCTGACTGCGCCCTCAAAATGTATGTTTTGGCTCGGGGAATGGGATCCCTAAGCTTTGAAGGCCATCCCAAGGCTGTGCGCAGCCTGCAGATGGCAACCTGCTGTGGCCAAAACCCGCTGCACATGGCCAAAGGGGGTACACATGTGAGTTATGGGGTAGGGGGTGCACTCTCCAGCTGATCAAAAAAAAAATCTTTTTTTAAGAAATATTGGTGCTGCAGCAAGCAAGAGCTGTCATCAGTTGCTGAGAAGAATACTGAATAGATCACAAGTATGGAGGCTTGTGTTGCTGCGCACTGTTCACAGGTGTGTAACCACCACTATTTTAGACATGAATCTGCACATTTTTCATTTATTAACTTATTCAAAATCTTTACTGTCCATAGTTACATGATGTCACATACAATTGTTTCTAATAACAACTAACTCATTAGTTTGTAAAGGGTGACAGTACTCATGTACTCCAACAGAGACATTACATTTGCAAATTTATACATTCATAAATGCTGAAGCCCAATGCATTTCGGAACATACTAGTTCCTTCCTCAGGGGAAATTCTGAAATGAAAAAATAAAATAATTGTATTTTGTCTGTCCAAATGGAGGCTCAAAAAAGATGTGTTAACAACAAAAGTGTAATTTATATGAGTATTTTCAGGTTATATAATTGTGATGTAATCAAAAACATGTTGATAGTGCATACCTTCAATGGGTAGTTTATGTGTATTGTGAACCGATGGTCACAACGGGATAAAGTCTGAAATACCAAATTGCAATGACGTTCAAATTATGACCTAGTACCACTGAAAGCGTGAAGTAGTGAAACGAACACTAATAAACAGAGCTTACCTCGTGGAGGTTTAACATACAGGTTTGTCTGAAACAAAAGACCAAAAGGAACCTAGGGTCAAGAACACTGTACTCGGATGATCTGCAACGTGACTATAAAACACTTGGACCGCTTCTGAAATAAGTAAACTTGCTTACACAGTCTGTTGAACTATATGACGCCATTGCAAAGGGAGCGGAGTGCTTTACCTGAGATGCGTGATAAGTACAACAGACTGTGTTTTTCATATGTTCATCATCCCACTGGGGTTTTAATTATTTTATTACTAAATGACGACAGCACTACCCACTGAGGTTTCAAGTTGTATTTTGAAGACTGCTAGTACCATAATGCACTTCTGGCATACTTTGAAAAATGAGAAAAGATACGCCCACTGGGGCGGGACTTTACCAATAAACATGCAGCAGGTGTTCAACTTACATGAGATGCTGTTACATTTTTTCGGCTCGTGAGAAAGGGCGAAAGCTTGAAACACGTTGAGCCAGACTATTCGATGGAAACTGACAAACAAGTCTGAGTGTAGCCCTCCGGTATCTAAACCGGCGCTCCGGGAGGCCATCCTCACTGGGGCAACCTTGTTTTGTGGATATATATATATATATATATTCACTTAAAAAACCATAGGTTTCACACATGTTATAGTTAGGTGGATATTTCACTCGTAAAAAACCAATGAAATTCCCCCGTTATAGTTAGTTCAGATAACTATAACTCGCGCGACCGCAATCCACTGCTGATGCCGTCACATATTACATCACTCATGACATGGTCAGTGGCATCACTCATGACATCACTGATGACATCATCCTTGTGATAGAGTGGCGGCGGCGCGAGTTATAGTTATCTGAACTAACTATAACAGGGGAATTTCATTGGTTTTTTACGAGTGAAATATCCACCTAACTATAACATGTGTGAAACCTATGGTTTTTTAAGTGAATTTGCAAGGTTTTTTAAATGCTAATTCCTAACTATAACGTGTGTGAAACTTATGGTTTTTTCAGTGAATTTGTACAGTTTTTTAAATGCTAAGTTATGTATAGGGCTCCCGGTTTTATGGTATTTATTTTGTCTACATTTCCGTCTGTATTTATCCATATTTATTTCTTGCTAATTTTGTCTGGATTTATCCATTTTTATTTTGCGTTTTCCGTATAAAGGAAACTGCCATGGGTATTTTTCCACATTTATTTTATTGATAAATGTACATTCGCATTTAAATGTCCAAAAGGTTTCAGCAGTATACAGTACAATAGTGTTATCTGAAAACACTTGCATTGCAGAATAGCATAAATAACTGTAGATCTGCATTTAATTAAGCTTAATTAGGAAATGTATTGCCTTTTTTCATCTCCCCTACCTCTCAATCTGTACACCTGCTGACCTGGCACTCATGATTGACAGTAGAAAGAAGACATATTTTCCGTATTTTTCTGTATTTAAAAATAAATACAGATAGGAAAAAAAGAACTTTCTGTCTGTATTTTTCTGTAAAAATCAGTTAAAACGGAAACCTGGGAGCCTTAGTTATGTATGTATTATTTTTTTTGGTTTTTCACCGTGCGCACACGGTGCGCGCACCCCAGCGATTTTTTAAAAGAAAAATTTAAATGTTTTTTTCTGCCTTCGGGGTCCTTCAGGGACCCCCTGACAAAGGCTAGGGGGTCAGGAACTCTCCACCCTGCCCCCTTTTCACGTTCGCCACCTTCCTTCTTCACTCTCGCACTGAAAACAAACAAAATGTCGGCCGACACTTCCTGATTTCGACCGATTCGAACGTTGACTAACATGTAACCACCAATCAGAATTACGCTCGCGCACGTTAGGGTGCTCGCACGGTGCGCGCACGGTGCGCGCACGGTGCGCGGCTATAGATATGTATGTGCTTTTAACTGCAATTTTCTCAGGAACTACTGAACAGATTGACTCCATATATGCAAAAGGCACATCCCTGAGCTGAGG
This sequence comes from Triturus cristatus, assembly GCF_964204655.1. Taxonomy (NCBI): domain Eukaryota; kingdom Metazoa; phylum Chordata; class Amphibia; order Caudata; family Salamandridae; genus Triturus; species Triturus cristatus. Next base: position 412,298,700 of record NC_140595.1, read on the forward strand.
ACTACCTCTCTGCCAAATTTCAAGTAATTCTGTTCAGCCGTTCGGGCTGTACCTTGGACTAAAGGTCCCTATGGAAAATTGCATGGGGAAAACGCATTTTGGGACCCCCCTTTTTTCTCAGCCCCCGCTTGACGAATCCCCCCGAGACTTTCAGGGTAGGAGCGGAGCGGAGCGGAGCGGAGCGGAGCGGAGCGCCCCACCTATTTAGAAAATTTTGCGAGGATTCGTCAACCGGCGCCAAAGTTATTCCTAATAGAATGTTGCGGATTTCCCATGGAAACACGGTCCTAACTATAACTATCTACTGGCGACCGCCAGTAGTAAATAAATATATTTATATATATTACCTACTGGCGGTTGCCAGTAGGTAGATATAGTTAGGACCTATTTTCCAAAGGAAATCCGCAACATTCTATTTGGAATAACTTTGGCTCCGATTATATATATATATACACATTTACACTGTCTTTATATGTACTTACCATTGTGTTGCAAAGGCATGTGTAGTGAAGGCATATGCCCAATAAAAACATGCGTGATAAAGCAAAGCGTGGTAAAGTCATTGAGTGATAATGAATATGTGGTAAAGGCATTACGTTGTAATGCCTGCATGTTAATGACAGTGTCCCAGTTAATCCTGTTTATGGGTGAATCCCGGATACTCCTGGGTAGAGTCTGCAGAATATGTAGCATGACTGGTCGAATGCCAATTACTCATTTGTCACACCTGGGTAGACTCAGCAGAGCATAAGCTCTGGATACATTTTTAATGCCAATTCGTATCTGCTGGTCTCTTCCCTGAACTCCTCATGCATCAACCGCGGATGAATGCATGTTCTGCATTGCTTTGGGTTGCATATCTGCCATTCCTATAAGTATTCCCCAGCCTATACTATAAATGAAGAAAAATAGTACCTCCCAGCATCCTTCACCTCTGGTAATTGTCCTTGGCCTATATTCAATGTGGTTACAAATGTATGATGCACACCTCTCCAAAGATGGTGTATGTCTGATTCCATGATTGCATTGATTCTCAAACTTTTGTCCAACACCTTAGTGTAGGCTCACTGTTACATAGTCTGCCATCCATGCATTGTACCAAAACACTTTCCACATATGCCACACTGCATCACACGTTTTCCATTCTTCCACACCCCAACTCCTAATGCTTAAGCATCCAACCTCCCATGCCTTTTTTCTTCAGGTATACATCTAAGCACAATTTGAGCAGAACCCTGGTCCTCACCTACATCATCAAAACACTATCCACATAGGCCACATGATACACGCACACAGTTACATCCACAGCAATCCCTCTTAATAGCATATTACCCATCCACAAATGTGCATCAGCGCCTCATCATAGCTATGAAGCACTATATAAACAACAATAACATATTTTTATTGTGGTAGGGGATGTAGCCGAATTAGATTTTATTGTGAGCCTGTTGTCCCCTAAGTAAATGCAATCCGTTTTTCCAACTGTGACTGTCTCTAGTTCATCGTCTGCTCCACTGTAGCCGACAATAAGGTTTCTCTTGGGAACAAGCTATGCCAAAATCGTATATTTTATGCCACTTCCATGTCAGTCTTTGTGCATGATGATCTCAGGATTCACAGAACTAGTAACATGACCCCTTTGCCATGTGTCACAAAAAATATTCCTCATATATTTTCTGTCATGTTTTTTAAAGAGACCGCAAGTGAAATGGCAGGTGGTGCCTGTCATATTCATTATAAACTGCAATCCGCTGTCCCACACAGATCTTCAAGTTAAGGGGGATTTCAACACAAATAATGTAGCCTACTCTGTAACTGTTTGTCTGCCAGACTGTGCATTTACCAGCAGCGAGTTTTTCTAAGTTGTTTCATTTCCTTGGCAAAACAGAAGCTCATTGTCACCACAATCTATTGGTAAAGTGCAAAGAACATCACAGTAAAATCCCCTCCAAAATGTCTTCTTGATTGATTACTTTTGTTGTTTATTTCCCACACATTACTTTTTGCTTAATCAATTTCTTCAAGGCGGCTCTTCTAGTTTCTCTTATTTATTCTATGCTCTCCAGATTCCTAATACAGTGCCTACTGCTAAACTACTTTCTGGAGCCATCTTGAATTATATCCTTAAATTGGTATAAGCACATTTGTAGTGTGCACTGTTGTCAGTTCTTAGGGGTGGAGAGAAGATGGGGGCGGAAGTTGGCATGTCAGAAGACAGCTATTTGCAGCTTTAGGGGCTACTTTAAAGGTTGACGGACAGAGTACTCCATTGCAAATGTGATGGAGTAACCTCTGTGCCAAACTGACTATCCACCCACTTATATTAAAGTTAGGTCAATTTCTAGCTATCTGTAAACGGAGCACTTCTTGGCTTCTCCAATGGAAAGCCACCTTCAACAGCCATCTGGGTGGTGGGCTTTAAATCCTCCACCTGCCTGATGAACAGTACTCTGTCTGCCAGGGTCTAAATTGGGTCCTTACACTGTTTCTGAATGAAGGGATGGTGCCCTGCACTCCTGTTTTAGAACGTCCTCAGGACTTTGCCTCCACTATTTTGTGTTGTTTAAAATATGTATGGTGGATGGATCTAGAGCTTTGGGATCTGACTGGTGTTCTAGTGAAGGACAATTTTCTTTAGGTGTTCTGGACAGAAACACCAATAGCTTTCATGCATAATGAAGAGGCTTAAATTGAATTACTTGCTCTCCTGGAAAGCAGAGCAATTAGTTAAAGAGGAGGGATACGTCCTCAGATCATTTTACGTTTAGGCAGTGTGTCGCCGCCTGGATTTGGATTTACTACAGTTTGCAGGTATCTTTTTGTGAGTGTCTAAGTAGATACTGAACCAATAATCTAATCAGGAAAGAACCAGAGCTCTGATAACTCCAGCTCAGGTATTATTTTTAAGAAGGGAAAGAATCAATTTTGCATTTCCAATTCAAAGTTTATGTTGTTCATGGTGGTGTCAAGTGGAAGGATTTAAGAGATGAAAAATTACCACATGCTTTTAACTTTCTAGTATGGGTTTGGGCCTCTCCAAGTTCTATGGGCCATTTCAAAGCATTCTCTCTCTAGCTGCCTCTCCTCTGAGGACTAAGAACACTTATGTGTTTTCATTCAGGCAGAGAAGTTGTGATGTATCCAATATTGCATATTCTTCAAGCATTCATGATGTTGTTGTGATCTATTTGCTATTTCCGCAAGCTCAAGATTTGAAAGTGGCCAGATTGACTGTCAGGTTGGGGCAAAGATGTCAATGGAAAATGAATGATAATAGGTCTGTGTAGTGATCTACCTTTCACTTCAACGCTATGTGCCTGGCCGCCAGGAGCAGTGCCAGGTCATGAACCTGGAACCCATCTTCTTGGCTCTTTGTCAGGGAAATAAGCCCAAAATACAGACCTTAAATATGCAAGGAAGTGTACGGCCCTGCACGTCTTTTAAACACAGAAAGGGCTTGGGCCAGTATCCACGCAGTGTCGGACAACCCCATGCCATGTGAGCAAACCCTATATCCACTTCCATGCATCTTAGACAGTGTTGTTCGTCATTCCCAAGTATAATGTGCAGTCTATGTGTGGTTAAGTAGGTCATGTTTAGGAAGTTAAATTTAATGAGTCTAAAGTTTGCATTTCTGGATACCTGCTTCGGGGTCCTTGATGCCTTACACCAGTCTGTATCAGAAGACTCCCTGTCAAGCAGGGTTCCCCACTGCTCCCACGTGCTGGTCAGTGGTTTCACAGTCATCTCTAAAAGTGCCCTGTATAGCCACTTCACAAGGTGGTGTGCTGACCCCAGAGTCACAACTGATTAGAGCAGTGGATGAGTCTCTGGTTCGCATAAACATACGGAAACCAAAGCGTGATTCCACTCCAGATCGGACGCATGTTTAAGCAGTGCGCCCGATCTGGAGTGGAATCACGCTTCAGTTTCCGTATGTTTATTAACGCACTTGGTTGAGGGCTGACCGTGATTCGGACTGCACGCCAAACCTCTATAAATCACTGAATAATCATGGAACATGAATACAGAGGAGTACACTTGTTAACTCTCTTCTCTGGTTCGCACCCATCCACAGGCCACAAATCTTTAAATGTCCTCACCAGTGCGTGGTAAAGAAGGAAATGTCCAGGGGGAAGGTCACAATAGGTTAAGTAATCCTCCAGCAGGATCAGCTCCCCCTGTTGGAAGCCCTACCGTTACCGCACCCGCCGCAGTTCAGTTGCTAAGTTGGAGCTTCGTGAACGGGGGATGATAGCCACTGTGCGGGAGCCCCACCAAGGGAAGGTACGGGGCATAGAGGGGGGCCCCAGATGTACGCCGGAGGCTCCTACGCCATCATTTCAGTGCTACATGCAGCAGCACCCTCGACATGGGAAGGACCACTATTGGGTGCAAGAGTTGCGCTATTAGCAACCCTGGGTTGTCTGTCAGTGCCGCTGCTCCTGTGGTCTTATAAACCCTGCCGTCCAGCCACCTGGCTAGCCATTGAAGTTGGTCCGCTAAGTAATATAATTCGAAGTCTGGGGCTCCCACCACGCCAGTCTACGGGGTCCTTCGCAGTACCTCCAGGGATACTCTATTCCTTTTCCCATACCCGATCAGTTCCTGGATTATAATGGGAGGTTCACAAAGAAATACAAAAGTATTGGGAGCATAATCATTTTAGATAATGCGATTCGGGCCATAACTGACAAGTGAAGAGAGCACTAGAATCATATGTAAGTCCTATAGAGAGCAGCACCAGGCCCAAGTTACCCTCCAGGAGGTCTTACTGGGTGTGAAACACCTGTATGCCCAAATATCGAAACGATCGGGGGACCAGTTCAGGTCAGGAGGCAGGTCTGCCGGACGTTGCCATCCGGTTGTGATAGGGAAGTAGTAAGTCTTGGATTTGTTTACTCAGAGGTCTGCTAATGCTGAGTTCTCCTCTAAAATAGTCAAGGCATGTGCCACTCCCCGAGTTCTGTCTCTCAAGTACAAAAGTAAATCATCGGTGTTCAGAGATATTATGTGTTCTTTGCCCTCCAGTAGAAGGCCATTTTGTGCCCCCTGTTGCCTGAAGCATTCCGCCAATGACTCAGTGACAGGGAGCACCCCTGCCTGGTACCTCTATGGACATCCTATGATGCCGAAATAATGCTGCCCGTCCTCACTTCCACTGTGGGCCGCATGTACAATAATTGCACCCACTTAATCCAGCCATCTTCTAGCCCCATCTGCTTCATAACTGCTAATAAAAAAATCCCATGTCAGTGAGCAAAAGCTTTCTCCAAGTCATGTTAACGTTTACTTTAATGTTATAATATTTAAATAATGTAGTTAGATGGTATATTAATGTATGCAGAGTGTAACTTTATTTGTTGTTTGAAGGAAAATAGAGTTATTATACAATTTGGAAATATTTGGCTTTATTTTTTTGCTATATTAGTGTATATTATAATATTGTGTAGTTCAATACTTTTGACATTTTATATAGCTATTTAAAGGTAAAAATATTTTTGTTTCCGATATTTGTGGTTTCAATATTAGTAGAAATAGATATTTTTTAACAGCAAATGTATTATTCACTACTCCGGCGGCCTGTGAGGGCTCTTTACTTATATATTTTGGGTGCCTTGTCCACCATCAAGCATTTTTTAAAGCTACGCAGCCCCCCATCCTTAAAAAAACGGTAGGTTTCCTAGGTCATTAATTCCATGACTCCAGGAGATCTTATCATATTTTTGTGCACCTCGTGCTGGAGGGCCATACTTTTCAGCTGGAGTCCAGAGACACTTCGTGATTGTTTCTATGGCTGCACTTCGTGGCCTGAAAAATGCTAAAAGAAAGACTTGTTGATTTTTTTAATATACCTTTACTAAACATATTTTATGACAATCACTTTTATCAAACATGGTAATATTGTAATGTGTGAATTTATTAAAGATACATCTGATTTAAATTAATGGTGACTTCTTGACAAAATCAATGGGTGTGTTTATATATGTTCATATGAAGACACCTTGATAAAGCCAAAAGGCCCACCTTTTATATTTTGGTGTTCTGACCCTTTGAAAAAGTCAGTAGGTACACCTTATTTAAAATGACACCCTGCTGATGGTTATATCACATAGTTAGTCGGGAAGGCAATGAGGGGGTTAGACACCAAACTCCAAACAATGGCCTGGCCCTAGGCCCAACCCCACATGGCTGAGGGCTGTGCGGAGCATGAGGATGAGTGCCAGTGAAGGGTTGGGCAAATGGTCATTCCACAGCGTGGGGCCATGTACAGTGAGGGTTGGACACCAGTGGGGGCAGTGGCGGTCACCACTGGGTAGTTATAGTTATGTCTGCATTTCCTGAGGAAATGGTAGCTAATAACTTTGGTGCTGTTTGATGAATCTTCATGAAACTTTCCAAAGAAATGTTGAGAAAAAGAGGGTAGTCCCAAAATACGAAATCCCCATTCCTTTTCCACAGACTTTTTTGGAATACAATATTGCAAAAACTGTTAGTCGTTTTTGAGAAATGGAGGCACAAAAATATTTGTACATCTGGACAGTTAGGTCCAAGGGACTCTAGTGAGCTCAATTAAAAAATAGAGCTTTCCAATTGGCCTAGGGGTGGCATTTTTTTCCCTTTGGCCTCTTCACTCCCACAAGAGCGCCAGCTCTGACTGGCTGGCCACAACATGAAATAAAATGTTACGGTCGCCATTACAGAATGACAAGGACTTAGTCCCCTGTCCTGAAAATAGTTTTAAAAAAACATTTAAGGGGGCAGGGTAGGACTACCCTGCCTTCAACCCTTGTGTGGGGGGGTCCCAAAAGAATGATCCTGGAGTAAAAAACAAATTATTTCTCCTATGATCCCACGTTACTCCCACGGCATTAGGAGACAAATAAAACAAAATGGCCACTACCATTTAAAGAGGAAAAAAATTAATAGGACCCTCTTGGTGGGTCATTGCCTGACAGTCAATGTATGTTGATCAGGGGAGATGGCCAGATATAAGGCCCCCCCACCCGAGCCATTTGCGGCTCCAGGGACCACATCCCTTGGGGTTCAAAATATATATGAAAGAGAGGTGGGCATGCGACCCCCATCCCCAAGTCTGCTCAGACCATGAGAACCTCATTTCCTAGGGCAAAATAGGAAATAAAAGGGAGGGTGCATGCTTCCCCCCAAGCCACTTTCGGGCATATGTTTGTGAGCCCCCCCCCGGGGATACTGTGTTCCCTGCCCAGGAGAGTGCGGGCATACCCTGTACTCTCCCAGCCATGGGATTAAACTTAGCTCCCATTTAACAGGAGTAGTTACAAAATGCTGCTCCTCCCCACACAGGAGAAAAGAGAAAGTGTTTGCCCCAGCCAGCCCCCAGTATGGTTCTGGCTGGGGAGCCTGCTGAGGTTTGGGGGCATGCGGCTCCCACTGCTACCCCCAACAACCCCAGCAGTATCGGTGCCTCAGGTAGGCAAAAGAATGATGGATTTAACCCAGATCTCTTGACTGGGGGTGAATGTTTTGATTTGTTATGCATTCCGTCCATCAATTGTGTGTCTTTTGCTTTCTCGCCCTAAGTGCACCGGGTATGCCCAGACATGGGTCCCGGGCTCACTGTGCCACTTGAATCAAGCTATCCTGGCTCAAGAGGGGTGAAACCCCGAAACCGGTCCTAGGATGCTTGTTTCCGGTCCAGGCAGGACCTGGCTTGACAGTTCAGGCTGGACTGTTCCCATGAGGCACAGGGTCAAGACTGATTTGCATATGGCCAGGTCTAAACTGGGGTGGCATGGTGAGCAAAAGAATGATGGATTTAACCCAGATCTCTTGACTGGGGGTGAATGTTTTGATTTGTTATGCACTCTGTTCATCAATTGTGTGTCTTTTGCTTTCTTGCCCTAAGTGCACCGGGTATGCCCAGACGTGGGTCCTGGGCTCACTGTGCCACTGGAATCAAGCTATCCTGGCTGAAGAGGGGTGAAACCCCGAAACCGGTCCCAGGATGCTTGTTTCCAGTCCAAGGAAGACATGGCTTAGCAGTTCGGGCTGGACTGTTCCCATGAGTCACAGGGTCAGACTGATTTGCATATGGCCATGTCTGAACTGGGTTGGTGGAGTGAGCTAAAGAATGATGATGGATTAAACCCAGATCAGTTGACTGGGGGTGAGTGTTTGATTTGCTCAAACCCTCCGTCCATCATCCCCTTTGGTATCGCTTTGTTCGCCCTAAGTTGGCAGGTAATGCCCAGACGTTGGTCCCTTGCTCACTTTCCCACTGGATCCAAGATAGCCTGGCTGATGAGGGCTATGAACCCGAAACCGGTCCCAAAATGCTTGTTTCCGGTCCAGGGAAGACATGGCTTAGCAGTTCGGGCTGGACTGTTCCCATGAGGCACAGGGTCAGACTGATTTGCATATGGCCATGTCTGAACTGGGGTGGTGGAGTGAGCTAAAGAATGATGATGGATTAAACCCAGATCAGTTGACTGGGGGTGAGTGTTTGATTTGCTCAAACGCTCCGTCCATCATCCCCTTTGGTATCGCTTTGTTCGCCCTAAGTTGGCAGGGTATGGCCAGACGTGGGTCCCTTGCTCACTTTCCCACTGGATTCAAGATAGCCTGGCTGATTAGGGTTATGAACCCGAAACCGGTCCCAGGATGCTTGTTTCCGGTCCAGGGAAGACATGGCTTAGCAGTTCGGGCTGGACTGTTCCCATGAGGCACAGGGTCAGACTGATTTGCATATGGCCATGTCTGAACTGGGGTGGTGGAGTGAGCTAAAGAATGATGATGGATTAAACCCAGATCAGTTGACTGGGGGTGAGTGTTTGATTTGCTCAAACGCTCCGTCCATCATCCCCTTTGGTATTGCTTTGTTCGCCCTAAGTTGGCAGGGTATGCCCAGACGTGGGTCCCTTGCTCACTTTCCCACTGGATTCAAGATAGCCTGGCTGATGAGGGTTATGAACCCGAAACCGGTCCCAGGATGCTTGTTTCCGGTCCAGGGAAGACATGGCTTAGCAGTTCGGGCTGAACTGTTCCCATGAGGCACAGGGTCAGACTGATTTGCATATGGCCATGTCTGAACTGGGGTGGTGGAGTGAGCTAAAGAATGATGATGGATTAAACCCAGATCAGTTGACTGGGGGTGAGTGTTTGATTTGCTCAAACACTCCGTCCATCATCCCCTTTGGTATCGCTTTGGACTGTTCCCATGAGGCACAGGGTCAAGACTGATTTGCATATGGCCAGGTCTAAACTGGGATGGCATGGTGAGCAAAAGAATGATGGATTTAACCCAGATCTCTTGACTGGGGTGAATGTTTTGATTTGTTATGCATTCCGTCCATTAATTGTGTGTCTTTTGCTTTCTCGCCCTAAGTGCACCGGGTATGCCCAGACGTGGGTCCCGGGCTCACTGTGCCACTGGAATCAAGCTATCCTGGCTGAAGAGGGGTGAAACCCCGAAACCGGTCCTAGGATGCTTGTTTCCGGTCCAGGCAGGACCTGGCTTGGCAGTTCGGGCTGGACTGTTCCCATGAGGCACAGGGTCAAGACTGATTTGCATATGGCCAGGTCTAAACTGGGGTGGCATGGTGAGCAAAAGAATGATGGATTTAACCCAGATCTCTTGACTGGGGGTGAATGTTTTGATTTGTTATGCATTCCTTCCATCAATTGTGTGTCTTTTGCTTTCCCGCCCTAAGTGCGCCGGCCAGACGTGGGTCCTGTGCTCACTGTGCCATTGGAATCAAGCTATCCTGGCTGAAGAGGGGTGAAACCCCGAAACCGGTTCTAGGATGCTTGTTTCCGGTCCAGGCAGGACCTGGCATGGCCGTTCGGGCTGGACTGTTCCCATGAGGCACAGGGTCAAGACTGATTTGCATATGGCCAGGTCTAAACTGGGGTGGCATGGTGAGCAAAAGAATGATGGATTTAACCCAGATCTCTTGACTGGGGGTGAATGTTTTGATTTGTTATGCATTCCGTCCATCAATTGTGTGTCGTTTGCTCAGGTAGGCAAAGTGGCACTCTCCTACAAATGAAAGTGGCTGACCCCCGCAAGGGGAGCTGGTTGGGGCCCTAGTGGCACTGAGGCTCCCCTTGTTACCCTCAAAGACCCCCTGCATTGTGGATGCCCCTGGTAGGCAACAAGGCACCCACTTATGAAAAACGCAACCAGCTTCAGCTAAGGGAGTCTGCTGGAGCCACAGGAGTTCTGGGCCTCCCCGAAATAAAAATGGAGCTGTGCGTGCCCCAGCTGAGCATTGGTGCATCCAGTTAATAAGACATATGCAACTCCTGCTGACACACAACTAAAATGAAACATGTGAGTGTCCTGGGTGGGCACAGTGACACCCACAAAACAGAAAAAAGTGGATAGTAAAAGAGTGACCGGAATTGCTTATTTATTGTTCACTACTCTTTGAAGAAGCACCCCATAATACCCTGCGAGGGCTCTTTATATTTGTTTAGCTTGGTGATGTCCCTAGAAGAGCCAGGGGAACCACCAAGCTTTTTTAATGTTGTGGGGGCTGCAGGGATTGCGGCAACCCCGTGGCAGGATTAAAAAAAAACACAATAAGTCTCCTGTGTTATTTAATCCATGACCCGAAGAGCATTTTGTGGGGTTAAAAATGTTAAATGAAAGACTCATTACATGTTTATTTTAGCTATAAAAATGTCTCTGAGTCTTTTATTTAACATTTTTCAGCCAACAAAATGCAATCATAAAAACTATGCGACAAGAAACACTCACAGACATATTGATTTTATATTTTTATTTAAAACATTTTTAAGGATTTTTATAATAATCACTGGTATTAAACATTGCATTGTGTGAATTATTAAAATGTATAGCCTTGAGCTCAAACCCACACTGCGCACAGCTGGGAGACATTGTGCTGCAGAATGTAGGGTGCTCGCAGGGGGTTGGGCACTAGGCCTGGCTGCTGGCCAAGCCCTGCGGCCAACCCCACACCAGCCAACCCCATGCCCCTCACGGCCAAAGACTGTGCGTGGATAGGGGTTAGCTGCTCACAGAGGATGGAGGCAGTGCCTGGCTAGAGGCTGCACAATGTAATATGTGGGGTAATTAGCAGCGCTCTGTGCCCTTCCCATTTACAGCTAATTGCCCCACATATTACATCACTCATGAAATGTTCTATGACATCACTGATAACATCACTGCAACATTTGAAATGACATTATTGATGCCAAAACCTGCATGGTGGTGGCAAAAGTTATAGTTACTTTAGGGCACGAGCTCTACCTACTTTAGATAATTGTAACTGGTGAATTTCAGTGTTTTTGTAATTTAAAATGTTACATTGTCACTGATAATTTGGCCTAACTATAAAGTTACATTAACTTTTGCACTTTTTTGCAAATTTCTAAAGTTTTTTAAATGTAAGGTAAAATATAATCACAATTGTTATTTGGATAAAATATCGAGTCCAAAATATGGTGTGGACAAAGTAGCGCATCAAGAGTATCAAGGACAAAAATATTGTGACAGTAAGTTTCTATAGGAAAGCAAAGTTTTACCATTCTTACTTCCACATTCATGTACCTTGGTGATATATATCTCTTCGAGGTACGTAGATGTGGAGTTAAGAATAGTAAATCTATGCTTTCCTATTTGCACTTACTTTCAAGATATTTTTGACACAATATTCTGTCCACACAATATTTTTCTCCTCAGTATTCTGCCAGTGACAAAACCAATAAATGATACTACATTCATAGTTTTCTCTTATACAGTGTTGAGGGTAATATAATATGCCATTTCATCTTTAAGATTATTTACAACATTTGTCATTACATCTGTTAAATCAAGGTGGTGGCCTTTAGCAATCCATTAGGTGTAATAAGCAGACCTGAGTGATGTGATGTGTTAGTTGCAAGCAGTGATATCAGTGACTATGCCACTGAAAACGTGGATGGAGGAAGTGACAAAACTCACTGTGCATTAGTCTTCAGCTTCAGACTCCTCTTAGCCGGCTACCCTATAGCTGGACATCAACTTGACAAAGGGTATTTACATTATTTCCCTGATGTTAGCAATCTCATTCTGTGACTAAAGAAAGGGGAAGGCGGAGACCTACCCAAATGTAGCACAACAAGGAATCTGGCAAAGCATATCATGAACACTGTGACAAACCCTGAACGCATGCACCAGCATTATTGCTTGCAGGGATCACTGCTATCTTTCCTGAAGTTGTTCTAGCAATGCCCTCTGGAGATGAGAGCGGCCATTTGCTCAGGAGCTGGGTAAAGAGCTCACTCTGTTAAAGGGGGGCTTATTTGGCGGTATCTTCGAGTATGGCCAAAGTGGAAGCAAAGCAGCGAGGGTGACAGAAGCCTGATTTTGTTTATAAAGAGACTGGGTACAGCTGTGCTGCATTTCTTATGGGCTAAGTAGATTCAAACCCCCAAGTTAGAAACCAAGCATCTGTTTGTGTCAGTCAATCATCTCCATGAAGTTTTCTATTCATCGCATTTCCCCTGTAGACGGGGAGTACTCGTAGAGCAAAGGTCTGCCTGGAGATGGAATATTGGGCGAGAACACTTGCAGGGACCTATGTTGGCCTCATCATCAATTTCTGAAAAACTGCATGACACAATGCCTGAAAATACTAAGGAGAAAGACACAACTCACATTGATCCCACAATTGTCGAAAACCATGGCCCCACTTTGGGTTCCACTGGCTGTATACTCAGTAGAATTTCAGATATAATGGAAAGTGAGCTCACAACATCAAACCTGGAGAGTACCATGCTGGCATAAAGGGATAATAATATCCAATATCAAACTTCATTTTCAGAACAACTATATACAGAGCCTGTTTCCAAACTGATTGAGACAAGTGGGGCTATTTATATTCCTAACTGTGAAATGTACCTGTTGTTTCAAGACTGCAAACATCTGGTTATATCAGACACTTGGTATACTATAAAGGTAGCAATCAAGAGAGGAAGCTCTCTTTCTAGCACCTGCATTCTGGAGTTTGCAGCACACATTATATTAACCAGTGGAAAAAAGAAACTCTTTTGTTCAACGCATCAGTAAAATGTCTGCTTCCTTGTTTACATGATAGCAACATTTTGAATCAACTAGTTAGATATCCATGGGGTTTTGTGGCGGATCTATTGAAGCTAACACCCATCACTGTTCTAAATAAATGCAATCTCTACTGAAAAGGTGGCATAAACTTCTACTCTTGATAATAGGTCACACAGATTTATTTAAAATGCCAACCTATTTTCACATTTTTGTTTCCAAATGTGCCTTGCAAAATACAGACCCAAACAAATTGAGAGCGTACCTATCAACTTTATTTGGAAGGGACAATGCCCTTGATTGAAACTTTCAAACTTTTAGCTTGAGAAAGAACACAGAGGTATTACATTGCCCAGTTTTAAACCTTATAATCAGGCCTCTGTTGTTAATTTTCAACTAGATGGTAACAGCAGCTAGGACAATACAATTTTCAATTGGATATTAAAGGAAAATCGAATCTAATTGCCTTTCTTTTTAAAAGTGTTAAAGTGCACTAAGAAAACAAGATATAATAATGTAAAAATGATATCACTACATAAAAAAGAATTCAGATTATATCAAATTCCACTAAATTCATGATTATACTTCTGTTTAAGATTGTATGATTTTCAGTTAAAAATAGGAGCCATCAAGAAATAAGGACGAATTTACTATTAAATTGTTTTAGATATTACTCTCAATAAAGATAGCTGCAATACTAATGAAATGTGGTCTTCCTTAATATTTTCCCCATTAAAACGTCTTGAAACCTTATGTTGAAAACGTAACCTCATTTTCATTTGACATTTTAAAAGTGCTTGTTTAGGCTAATTGGCATATGTTGCTAAAACAAGAGATACTTGTAAACACATTAAATTATTTTTTCGATATATGGGAGAAGGATATTGGTTGCCCACTGAATAATAAAATCTGGAATGAATTTAATTAAATTTACCAGTTCAGTTACAAATCATTTTTGCGGCAAACTTTAGACAATGAACTTTCTCACCAGATGGATGATCTATTATACCCCCAAACTGCTTAACAGATATAATCCAACTATTTCTCCCCTTTTGTTGTCGATATCAAAACAATATTATTTGTGGCAGCAGCATATGATGGGTTCTTGACTTTTATATCACAAGAGAGGGCAGGGAGATTACCGGCCCAGTATACACTCTCCCCAAAATTAACCGAAGTCAAATCACAGTATACAGTTCCGAGGAGCTTCGGCCCCAGAGAAATTATCCCTAGCTGAGGCTTTGCAGCACTGGCTTGGCGAGGAGCACAGTCCAATGATGAAGCATTTCACCTTCGGGTGAGTGAGGCCAACTGTTCTCAAATAAACAGGGTTCTTGTCCTAGACTTAATTCTTTTTGGACTGATATAAAATATATTGCAATTAAGATCGATGATGTCATTTGTATGGATCTGTATGTAAGTTTGCAGGGCTCATCTTTACATCCTAATATTTTCGATCATTTGAAAAGAATATTGATATTTATAGCAGTATCCATTGCATGCCCAATAATTCTGTAGATCTGGAAATCAAATCATATCTCAACTATTAAAGACTGGTTTGAAAAAGATGCACATTGATGTATTCAGAATCATAATACACTAGCAGAACTCACAACTTAAAGAAATATAATAACCTTTGGACAACTTTAAATGAAATATCTTGATACTAAGTCATTGCAATATACAAAGTGCGTCTGTGTATGTAATTAATTGATGGTATGAGCTTTAATTAATTTGTTTATCTTAGTCTTTTTACCCCAATGAAAAAATAGACTATACCATTGATGTTTCCATTGGTGATGTCTCATGTGTTGTCATTTGTGCTGTTATAAATGGTGTCACTTGTAATATTGTGTAAGGAGCGGAGCTACATATACCTCATAGAATGTGGCAAATGTGTTGATTGCTTCTGTTCCATACCTGAGCTTTGACATCATTTGAACTAAAGATTTTGTATGTGTTTTGTATAATTTTTTAATGATTGTGGACCTTAATACTGCTTAGACTCATGTTTTCAGTATGAACATCAAGGGTTTTAAAATGACTTACAAATCAAATGTTTGTCATTTATTTCTCACACATCCTAACTAAACCCTTTCATTAAAACCATCAGATTTTATATTCATACATACCTAATATGTTTGTTTTGCATTGCTTATTCCATGTATGCTTCCAGTGATTGACTTCTGATGGTGCATTGTTTTCACCACACTGATAATCCCAATGACTGACCACAGTTGTGGTAAATGTAAGTGGCCACAAGCAGCCTCTCAAATACAGACTTCCTGCAGCCACTTTTTGCAGAGCATAGCCAATACCCAAGACAAACCCATGCTGCATCCCAAATCCATGTACTCTATTAACCCCAACTAGAGCCCACATCTGGGTCATCTTTAGTATGCAAGAGGCACACACAGGAGCCAGTTGCTCTTGGCACAGACGTAACAGATTAGAAGCTGCACAGCTCTACGGACAGTCCCAGTGATGTGTCAGTACTGATATTACACCGGCACCAATGCATCCAGGCAGATGAAGAACAACTGAAGCTGTGCTTACACCACTACATCTCTGGAAGAGGTTGCATTTCCAGGGGCCGAGCGCATGTGAATTCACGTCCTAATGAAATAAAGGTTTTTAAATGCTATCAATATTATATTTTTATTTGTGGTATAAACACAGTGTGCAATTGCTGTTGAAAAAGCCTCTTTGCATTAGCATCACCAAGCAGTAGGTGCATGAAGTAAAAGATGTTATATGAGGCATGATATGCGCTGCTTTTAGAGACCTGAATTTAGGCTTTGTGAGCATGTCTGTAAGGAAGACTGTTGGACTCCAACCAACTCCTCTCCCCATCCCTTCTCCCCCCACCCCTGAGCCAGGAATACAATACTGTCCACTCCGATCAACTCTTATAAATCAAGAAAATTATAAGCTGAGCCATTTTTAGGTCTGATGTCGAGACAGTAATAATGTTCTCGTCAACCTCATGTACTAAATAAATACATAAATAAATAAAGATGCATATACAAAGAGGAGCTTTGGGTCAGACCTTTTCAGCAATTGGTTGTTCATCTGTAATTCACATTTTCCTTCTACACACCACAGCGTATAGCATGGTTCAGCCACCCCATTCCAACATTGCAATAGAAGTCACGTTATTTTCCCTTTTCACACATGCACATCATTCGAAAAAGAAGCACACTTCAGTGCCAGAGCCAATGGGCCATAGTTTACTTTGCAACATTTTTCTTTCCATTCTTTGTCCTCCATTAGGTTTCGCCTGCACAGTGCTTGCGCTGTTCTTGTGAAATCTATCTTATTAAATATAAATCTTAAAAGGGGCTTACATCCCACACCCTTGCTTTTCATTGGTTCCTGTGCTCGTCACTTACTTTTCCTCCGTTTCTATTGGCTATAGCATACTATTTCGCGTTGTTCTTGTGTGTTTGCTCGTATCAGTCTCCCGAGGCCCAAGTACTGCTTTCATCCTATTTTGGGTGACTTTTTTTCTGTTATGCAGAGTTTCTCTCCCCCTTGTTCTTATTCACTTTGGTCAGTGTCTCTAGTGCAGCAGAGCTGTATTGCTCACTTTTAACACACCCACTACTACATACGCTGAATTCTTCCTCTTTAGTTTGCAAAACAGGACCGCTCCTCAGTACAACTCCCATCAGCCCCTGTGTCCCCTTCCCTTTGAATATCCCCTTTCTTCATTCCTTTGGCCAATGCCTTTAATGCAGCAAAGCTGTATTGCCCACTTTTGCCACAACAACTACATTTTGTCTTTGTTACCCTATAAAATGAACCTGCTACATTCTGCTGACAGGTTTCAGGTCTTTACAAACGGCGTGACTTTGTGAGGGGCGTGACTTTGTACATATGATGTCTGTTCTTGACCAAACTGTGTTTTACTTTATGTGCATGTGTTCTGCGCATTGTGGGTCACACTCTAGTTGACAATGGTGGCATAGCCACGAGTATTTCTAGCAAGGAAGACTTGAAGTTCGGTTTGTTACTTACTGCATGCCCGAACTTCACTGCCTTTGATGTGATGCACTTTACCGAGCACGGGTAGTGGCAGCACTGAATTTGCTTATGTTTTTTGGACAACAAACAATTGGGATAGCTTCCATTTGGTCGGGATGCGGTGTTTGTCACTTTGGCTTTCAGTTGTTTTAAAGTATTTTTGGTGTGAGCATTACAAGTCTCCCTAACGTGTTCTTAACAGGGTCAGTGCGGTTATTAAACCTAGGAGCTTTTTTAACTACAGGGGTAGCTGGTGTCTGGGACTGAGTGGTCTCCATACTAGCAGAAAGCTTACAGCCCAGTGCCCCTTCAACACCTCAATGCTAAACACACATCAAGTTCTCCGGTGTCGATACATCCCTTCTGCGCATTCCTCACTGTGCCGAGGGCGTACCTAAGTCACAAGGATGCCATTTTAATAAAAGGCAGATAGAGAAGTCTCAGTAGTGATCAAAGTGGTGCAGATGATTGGATGGGGCCCTGGACTACTGTTATCTGCCTGACTTTGATATGGCCGCCTCCATAAAGCATATGTGTCCCATGCTATAGCCGATTTCAGAATATGGCCCAGTTTTGCCACGTGAGAGAAAACCAGTTCCTCAACATGGCATACTATAATGACGGCATTCGAAATCATAAAACTTTATTAGTATCATGGATTTGGGGTTTTGTAGTTTGCCCCCAGCATTCTAAGCAAACACTTTATTAGACACAATAACTTTAAAAAAGAAAAGCTATTTGAAAAGCAAAAAAGTCAAAACAACAGCTCTTGACATTTTATTTTAACTGCCTTGTTGATAGCATTTATCGACGTCCATGCACAGTTAGAAGCTTTTATAAGATTGCACTTACAATTATAAAAAGGGCGGCAATTGAAAAACCAATAACAGCACAGATACCTCCTTGCAGGTGTGGTCTATAGTAGAATCAATATTATACAATGCACAATTGTACAATGATAGTCCAAATCCAGAAAGAAGGAATCTGAGACTAGCTGAAAGATTGTGGAGATCCTCTCCCTCCCTCAAACATCTCAACCAGCTAAGATCATTAAGAAATATCTACAGCAAATGCATAAGATGCTCTAAAGCCAGCTTTTTAAGAAATCAACTAGAGCAAGTAAAAAACCGACCCAAAAAAATGTTTGAGCTCATCAAACTTCAACCAAACAATCAACCTAACCTTTCCTCATTGGGTCCAGGTCCACAGCATAACAGCAAAGAATTTTCTGTCTTCTTCTCTGATAATACCATTAAGATTGAATCTTAACTACGGTCAGCCTTGGAGCACCTATCGATCACATCTCCAAACACCCTCCTTCCTCCTTGGTCTGATATCACCCTGCCCATTCGGGTTTTCCCCCCCCCAAAAAAACAACACCTCCTGGAGCACATTGAAAACTTTGGAGGAATGCACTATACGCAAAACTCTGGCTACTCTGAAACCATCTAACCACTTCAAGGACCCCATGCCATCGAACTTCTTCTCTGAGATGAGAGCCTCCATACTCCCACTTGGGACTAAGATTGTCAATGCCTCACTACTGCAAGGTGCTATTCCGGATTGCCTAGAGTCACAGCAGGTCACCCCTATTTAAAAAAAAACATCCGCAGATCCCTCTGACCTACACAATTTCTAACATACCATGTTGGCAAAGCTCCTCGAGAAATGTGTTCACGTCCAGCTTTGTAACCACATTGATCAATTCCCACTCCTAGACCAATTTCAATCCGGTTTCTGTCAGGGTCATAACACGGAATCCTCTCTCACTCACATTGTAGATAATGCACTAAGAATGCTTGATCAGAATGAATCCTGCCTTTTGATCCTCCTCTACCTATCATCAGCTTTTGATACTGTTAAGCATGACAACCTAATCGACCTCTTGGAGCACAGGATGGGGTTTGCAGGGTCTGTGCAAAACTGGTTCTCCTCATTTCTCCACTATAGAACCCAAACCTTCAAGGTGAACCAGTCTTTGTCTCATCCCTCACTGTTCACTTTGGGGGCACCTCAGGGGTCCGTGCTTTCACCCACTCTCTTCAACTTTTTCATAGAGCCTTTAACAGAAATTCTGAAACTATCCAGCATTCACTATCACATGTATGCCGATAATACCCAACTGTACCTGAAGGTCTGCTCCCCTGAAGACATCAGGTCCCTCAACACAGTTTTAAAGAAAACACAAAGCTGGCTGGCACTTAACCACTTGAAACTAAACGCTCTTAAAATGGAATTCCTCTTAATCGGCCCACCCAAACAGCCACCAGTCATCGAAGAATGGATGAATCAACTAACAGCTCTTAAATGCATGCCACACATCTTTGATTCCAAAAACTCATTGGAAATATTGCTAGATAAGAGTATGAACATGCAGAAGCACATTAGTGTACTCACCAAAGGAGAGAACTTCCAACTCAGCATCTTAAGGAAAATAAAACCTTTCCTCCCTTCATATGACTTAAAGGTTGCTGTGCAAGCACTTGTGATCTCTAAGCTGGATAATGGAAGCGCAACCCTTAGTGGCCTTCCTAGATCGAAGATGGCTCCACTCAGCACTTCCCTCAACTCTGCTGCAAGGCTCATTACAGGCTCTAAAAGAAACAATCATATCACCCCTGAGCTGATATCCCTATATTGGCTCCCATATGAAGCAAGGATACAACTAAAAATTGCATGCATGGTACATAAAGCCATTCATTTCAACACCCCAATATACCTCACTCAAAAACTGGAGCTCTCTGGTGGGTCCAGATCCTCTAGAATTGCCAGTAAATTACCGCTCAAACCACAGAAATTCCATAAAAAGAAAACTTCAAATTGAGCCTTCTTGGGTATTGCCCGAGGATATGGAACTCCTTGCCCCCTGAAGTCAGACTGAATCCCTCTATTGACTTTTTCGAAAAGGAAGTTAAAGCAATATTGATGAAGACATTTTTAGCTTTAGAAACCGAGCTTCCAAGGCTCTCTAGGACATGCCAGTTGCTATAAGACTGTGAAGATTGTTTGTTGATCTGTTGGTTTTCTGTTACCTCCTCTTATTCCTTTTGCCATCGATATATATTGTAAAGCGCTATGATACCCCCGGTGGGCATGTTCGCAATATAGACTGAATCCCACTATTTCATTTTGTATAGGAATTTTAACGATATTGATGAAGAAACTTTTGCCTGATAGCCCTGGCTTCAAATGCTCCCGACGACTCGCCATTTCTATTAGACTGTTAAGATTGTATGTTGTTGTGTTGATTTGCTTTTTACCTCCTCGTGCCCTTTCGTGATTGCTAATTTGTAAAACGTGCTGATATCTCGTCTGGTCATGTTTGCGCTATTTAAAACCTTTTTTAAATAAATGAATAAAAATACAGTGCCACCACAGACTGCACCCCTGCTGCCACTAGGTGCGAACAAGTGCCCAAAAATGTATTACCACCCTATGGTCCTAAATCAAAGCGGGAAAATTGAATCTCATCTTTCTTCACTCTCATCTTTATCTTTCTTGGTAATGGAACATTATGGACCATACTATGATTGGTTTATCATCTAAAGTGTCTTCTCCATTTGGAGTGTCATTACTTATACATCATTTCTATGTATATGATTATTTAGTTCTTGGGTTCACATACTCGGTGCGTCATTTGCACTTTCAATAATTGTTTCACACTATTCGGGTCAGCATGATGCACAACATATCTTATGCTCTAGGTGATCTGTTCTCATCACTTTGACATCTTGTGTGTTTGTGTTTTGCATAGTACATCCTTTGTGAAGTGACTTGCTGATGATTGTTGAAAATATGACTGTATATCCTCATGTCTTTTGTCTTCACAGCCCTGAGGAAGTCATTTCAGACAAAACACGTGTTGGCTGTGCTGGGTTTACCTGAATCAATTATACTTTGTGGATGGATTGTAATATAGGAGGATTACAAAAAACATTTTCTATTTGATGTTTAAGTTCCTTTTTTTTTTTTTTTTTTATTTGTGAGATTTTTTATTTTTCTTCATTACAACAATGGATTATGAGCATTACCCATATCACAAGCCTTAAATACTAAATTATACAATAAATCTGACCGATCACAGTGTACACCTTTATAGAAATCAGCTATAATTAAGAAACTCGACATCAAAGTACAGGCAACAACCTACCCCTCCCCCTAGCTATTCCTTCTTTGTCTCTCTTTCCATTTACATAATGGCTCCCAAATTCTTTTCCCCAAACGTCTTCCACTCCTCCCCTTTCGTGCAAAAATTTTTTCCTCTATATTATATGCATATAGGGTATTTGCCAGCCAACATTGCATTTTTGGAGGGCTTTTATCTAGCCATGCCCTAGCTATTGTTAGTCTATAGACAGCCATTACTACAAAAAGGAATTCAGCATATTGAGTCTGCTCGTCGTCGCTCACCCCTAGCATAATCCAAACTGGTGTAAGAGATATCTCAATATCCAGTGAGTTCGCCAAAAACCCCTCAATTTCCCTAATCAGAGTTCTTAGTTGTGGACATGTAGCAAAGATGTGTACGCTATCTGCTTCCAGCTCATTACATCTGGGACAATTGATTCCTTGATTCCCTCCCCATTTTGCAATCTTTGCAGGAGTAAAGTACAAAGAGTACAATGTTTTATAATGCTGCGACTGCAGCGGGGCAGCACATAATATCGTAGATCCAAAATTCAATGAATCATAAAAAAGCCTAGTATCAATACCCAGTTTATCTTCCCATTTTTTACTAAATTTAACTAAATCATCCTGCTTGTCTTTCACCAATGCTGCATAAAAAGACTTGATGGTACAATCCCCCAACAGTTTTATTTTCTCCATTATTTCCATTTTATTAAAACCTGCCGAGCCCCCAACTTTATTATCAAGGAAACTTCTAACCTGTAGGTATTTGAAAAATCCCCTATTATCTAAGCCATATTTTACTCTCAACTCTGAAAATTGCATAAAGCCATCTTGTGTATATAAATCTCCAATTTGCATAACCCCCTTTAGTGCCCACTCTGCCATAGTATGATCTCCAAAAATTTCCTTAGGGAGTGACCTGTTGTTACTTAATGAGACATATCTGTTATACCTCCCAAGTTTTACCCTCTTCAAAAATGCATTCCACGTCGTAACTGCCGCTTTAACAGTTTTAAACTTAGTCCTCTTGAAATAGCTATAATCAATGCACTTCAGAAAGCAGTTCTCAGCATTTACCCCTAAGGCGACAGCATACACATCTGTAGACATTTTCTGCATTCTAACATCATCAGGGCTTCCACCGATAAGACCTTGAATGTATTGCAGCACAGAGGCCATATAATATAAGCGAAAATCTGGTGCCCCCCATCCCCCTTTTTCTCTAGGGAGTGTCATGTACCTATAAGCTCTCCGGGTTTTACCTTGGGCCCATATAAACCTATTACATATAGCCTCTATGCAATTAAACCAGCTGGCTTCAATCAACAATGGTACAGCCCTGAATACATACAAAAATTTGGGTAAAATCATCATTTTGATAGTATTTGTGCAACCAACTAGCGACAGATGTAAATTGTTCATTCTTTCTAAGTCTTTTTTCATTTGAGTTATCAAGGGATCCATATTTTTTTCCACAATTTTACTTACTTCTGCCGTCATTTGCACCCCTAGATAGGTTGCCGTATTTGTCACTCTTACATCATTACACGTTACCCACTGATTTTTGACTATCTGTGTTTTAGTTGTGTTCAAACTATATCCAGAGAACTGACCAAACCTCTCAGCTTCTGATTCAATTGCCCTGATGGCGGCTACAGGGTCTGGAGTCAGGATGGCAACATCGTCCGCATAGGCTAGTGATTTAAGTCTACAACCGTTTAGTACTAATGGAAGTATTTGTTGATTCGTTTCCAATTTACGAATATAGGGATCAAGATACAGAGCAAACAGTAGGGGAGAAGAGGGACACCCCTGCCTTGTTCCTCTCTGGATGTTAACTGCAGCTGAGTAACCTCTATTGACTCTTATCTTGGCCGTCGGCGCTATGTATAGCGTCTGCAGAGCCTTTATAAACCCTGGTCCTATACCGTGCCACCTTAGGGCATCCCATAGATAACCCCATGAGACCCTATCAAAAGCCTTTTCAGCGTCAAGAAACACCGCTGCCATTGGATCCTCCAGGATGTCTGCTACATCAAGTGCCGTGATTACCTGCCTGGTGTGGTGGGTTGTTCCTTTCCCTGGAATAAATCCATGCTGAGAGGGTGTAACTAAAGATTCAATTATCTTGGATAATCTTTTTGCCAATATTTTTGAAAACACCTTGACATCGGCGTTCATTAAGGTGATGGGTCGATAGGAGCCTGGGACATCTGGCGGTTTACCTTTTTTTGGGATAACAATGATGTCTGCGCCACCCCAGGAACAGGGAACAGTTTCACCCAGTTGCGCTGACACCATTATATTAAACATGTCTGTTAGCAAAGAGGTCTGGAAGACCTTATAAAATTCAACTGGAATCTGGTCCGGGCCAGCAGCCTTCCCCGATGGGAGATCCCTCAGCGCTTCAACAAGTTCATCCACCTTGAGTTTCTCTTCCAGCTCTATTTTGTCTGACTCCTCCAAATTTGATGGCTCAATATCCCTCAGATAAGCCCTCATGTCCTCCTCTCTTCCATGCCCATCTGCCCGATACAATTCCATATAAAACTGCCTAAAAACCTCTCTAATCTGTTCTGCACCCTTAACTTTAATTCCTTGATCATTTTTGATCTCCTTAATATTAGCCATACCATCTCTTTGTCTAGCTCGCACCGCTAATATATGACCCACTCTTTCGCTAAGTTCATACGCCTTTTCTTTGTTGGCTAAATATTTCTCCACCGTCTTTTTTGCCATCTCTTCCATGACCACTGCTTTGAGAGCGACTAATTTTAACAATGTCTGCTCAGCTGGTGTATGCGCATGTATAGCCATCATGAGTTCCTCCTCTGCCTCTCTAATTAATTCATTGTTTCTTTCTAGTTCCTCCCTTTCTCTTCTTTGCATTCTAATAACATAGCTAAGGGTCTCTCCTCGTATTCCAGCTTTAAAAGCGTCCCACACACTCCCTGGTGACGCGGTACCTCTGTTAATTACCCAAAACTCCTTAATCCATTCAGCCATTCTTTCCCTATATTCATGATCCTGAAGGAGTGCTCTGTCAAATGTCCATTGCGTCGGTTCCTTATTTCTCCTTTGCCCAATGTTTACGTCTAACACTAACGGGCTATGGTCTGATATGATCCTTGGTTCTCTTACTATCCTTGCACCATCTATCAGCCCTCTTGTAATTAAAAAATAATCCAGCCTGACTAAGATCTGATGGGGCGCTGAAAAGAAAGTACTCCCGTCGAGATTCGGATGGCAATGTACCCAAGGATCCTCTAGAGAGTTATTCCTTGCTAAATCTGCTAGAGCCCTATATGTTCTTTTTTTCCTCCCCGCATACTTCCTGTTAGGGTCCAAAAAACTACTATCTGAATCATGAATATTCAGGTCGCCGCATAATATAACAGGCTCAGGCCACTGAGCAAGTTCTGCATCTAGGAATTGAGGAACTTCTGGGTCATCTCCAGTAGAGCCGTAGACTGAAACAAGCGTAAAGGTTTCCCCCCTAAACAATAATTCTACTATAACCCATCTTCCCCATTTATCCTCCAGCTTTCTCTTTACTATTGTATCCTGTTTCCTGCCCAGTATCGCCACCCCTCTTGTCTTGGTGTTCTGATTAGTTTTTGCAAGTACATTAAAACCTAATTGATCAAGTAAGTAGACCTTAGTGCCCTCGATGTGTGTTTCCTGAAGGCACACTAAGTCCGGTTTAAAAGATTTTAGCAGTGACGCAGCTTTTAACCTCTTATTGATCTCATTGAGTCCACAAATGTTTATTGATACTATTCTACACGACATTTAAATTTCATAGCCTTCCCTGTTCCGCTTTCCCGATTTAACCAGCAAGATTTAGTAATTATCTTTATACTTTGAGCTTTCCAGAACAATTTCTCCCCTCCTTTAGTTTGTTTGTGTACCTTGATCCCTGCATCTTTTTTTAAGTCTTTTTTACCTCTTTCTTCTACACCAAAAGTGTGCCCAAAACCAGCATGTATGTCTCCCCCCCCCACCCTCCCCCCTCCCCCCTTTACCCCCCGCCCCTTGGGAGCCCCCCCCCTCACTACAGGCAAATAGGCCAATCCTGGCCTATGTGTAGCCAACCGTACTCTGCAGCGTCGCTACTCTCTCCCATCCTGTTTACCCCTCTGTCTGGTATTGCCAAATAGGCTATTTGGCATTACCATCTAACCATCTTACGGAGTTTTTGGTGCAGTTCTCCGGGGAGACTGCAATGGGGTTCTGGTTCTAGCTCTACTCTCCTTCCCTTTATTAATTTCGGAGATTTCTGCTAGATATTCTGCTGCTCTTATCTCGGATGTAAACATTTTGGTATAACCTTTCATGATAACTTTCAACCTAGACGGAAACAAGAGATATGCTTCTGCCCCTTGCTTTTGGAAAGGCCCAATCATCTGTCTTAATTTCCACCTTCTTTCCACGGTAACGTGGCAGAAGTCTGGCCTTGAAAAAAAAGTATTTCCATCAACTGTAATTCTTGAGTCAGGTCTAGCTTTATCGATTATCTCCTGTCTTGCTAGAAAATTACCCAAAAATACCAACATTGCTCTTGGGAGTTCCTTACCCTGCCCTCCCCGATTTTTCTTTTTGAACAGTGGGTACCTATGTGCTCTTTGCACTTCCACATCCCATTGCCATTTTGAGTCAGGAAAGGCCTCTTCCAAAATCTTAACCACGTAACCTCTGGGGTCCTGCCCCTCTTTCCCCTCCTCCAGGCCCAAAAGTCTCACATTATTCCTTCTTTGGCGATTTTCAAAACTTTCTAGCTTCCACTGAAGATCTTCAACCACCTTCTCTTGATCCGTTTTAAAAGTCTGCCAATCTGTCACTTCGTCTTCAACCCTGCTTGTCCTTTCCTCCACTTGTAAGACTCTTTCTTCAACCTCTTCCTGTTTTCTACTTACTTTCCTTAGTGATGCTTGCAGTTTTTTTGTGTCTCTTTTCGCCCTTCTGCTCTCCATTCTTGCCTCCTTCTGCATCTGTTTCAAGGTCCCAAAGAGCATTTCGAGGGTTACATTTTGGTTATTCCGCCTCCCCTCCTTCTCCCCTCCTTCCTGCTCACTTTCTTTGTAGGTCTCTGAAGTAGCGGAGTAGTCCCATGATAATTTTTTAGTCATACTACTTCTTGAACCTCTTCCGCTTCTTCTTTTTACTCCCATAGTACTTTTTTTCTTTTTTGTGACTATTTCGCTAGATCCGTTGCTAATATCTGAGTCAGAAGTACGTTCAGTTCGACTCCCCTCTTCCTCTGATTCCACCTCGCTCGGATTTGATGAATCCGAGCCCTCGTTGACCGAAAAAAACTCAGGTGAGCCTCCCCTCATACTTCTATCTATGCTTTTGTTAGTTCTACTCAAGTCCAGATCCAAGTGTAGCCCATGCTGCTCCGTTAGACTCTGCGTGCTGCCCCGGCTTGCCTCAGTGCCCTTCAAATGCTTATTGTGTAACCCTGCCTCTACTAACAAGAGAGCGTCTAACATCTGCGAGTTAGTTTGTTTCTCTAATTGCTTAGAAGCAGTGTCTATGTCGGTATCACAGCCCGACTCCTTGCCGACCTCCACCCCTTCCTCCTCGCCTCCCACGGCTTCTGGAGCTTCTACACGCCGCTTAGAAGCAGTGTCAGTGTCGGTATCACAGCCCAACTCCTTACCGACCTCCACCTCTTCCTCCTCGCCACCCACGGCTTCTGGAGCTTCTACACGCCGCTCTGCGCTCACCGCGCCAACTCCTGCATCGCTTCCCGGTTGCCTAGCAACCAGGCCTCCGCTGCTTGCGTCCTCGCGGTCCGTTGACTCTGCTTCCGCGTTTGTCTGACAGCTGTCTCCCTGGGCGCCGGTAGCCGTCGGCAGCCTCTCATCCTGCCATTCCTTTTGCTGCGGACCATCTGCCTGGATCTGTATTCGTGGAACAGACGGAGGAATCCTTGTGATAAACGACTCTGGTAAGGTCGCTTGGCGCTTCTGATCTTTATCCCTCGCCGACTTATACATCGCTGAGCGGGTCTCCGGGCCTGGTTCCAATTTCTTCTCTTGCTTCTCCGCATTCTTTGATACTGTGCTCTTCGACCTCCGACTTGAAAATTCCGCCGCTTTTCCCACAGAGGCTGTTTTTGGGATAGCCCCCTCTCTCACAGCAACCCCTGAGGGTTTGATCGGTCCTGCTGACGATATTTTTTCTCTCTCCGCCTTGAGCCTTTGGGGCATCTTCAGAGGCACTTTCACGTCGTTAAACAGACTTCTCCAGCAGTTCAGCCAGTCTATCACCTTCTTTATCACTTTCTTTGTAGGGGAGCCCCTCAACCAGCCTGGATTAAGTGTATCCACTGTGTCAAGAACAATCCGGTAAGTCAGAGCCCACATCGCTGGGTTCACCAATACTCCATCATCCTAGGATAGGAGAGAGTAGAGTATGCGACTACTCTCTACAGAGCCACGGCGGCCATCTTGCGTTGATGTTTAAGTTCCAACAACCATTGCATTGTAAAACAAATATAAATTGTACCATGGTTAAATAAATAAGTTCTTTTTTTTTTTTTTTTTTAAATCAAACTAAAATATAACTATATCTTATTTTGAGTGTTGTGTGCTCCAGATATTAGTGGAACAAGATTGCAATATTTTCGTACTTTTAAGCCCTTTTTCGTGTGAGGGCAGATAATGGGCACTTGGATGTTTTTCTTCATGGGTTCTATAACATCAAATTTGCCTTGGCCATTTTTTTCCCATCCATTACACTGGCAGCAAATAACTTGTCTTTCTCTTCTCTGTGGTGGTGCAGTAACTAAATAGTCGTCTTTTCATATGTTAAGTGGTTGGTACTTTGATGTGCTAAATGCACTTAGTGTGTAATTTTTTCTGAAAAATATTCTATAACAGGTAATTTATTGGTTTGATACTTTATTCAGATGTGCAGGTCTTTTTACATGTTTTGTTAAAAGATGTTTACCTTCCTAAAGTACACCACAAATTGTCCTGCAATAGGTGGGGCTGAATATGCCCAACAGTCTGCTTTATACGTTTGTACTAAAACAAAACTCACTGGCCTTCATCATAAAGTTATACACTTACATGACATGACATGCATGTAGTGCCTTGCAATGGGAGTACCTACCGGACACTTGCCAGGCTGACGAGTATTTAAAAACCCAAAACCTGCAGAGGCTTCAGAAGGACAGGTAGATCACAGAGTCAATTATTATTGTTCAGAATTATGCCATTAGAATTTTGTTAATGTGTTTTTTTAATTGTTATTCATTTTTTAACATATATCTGCAAAGTGTATGCTGTGCAGCACGAAGAAAAGGCACGTGAAACCCCGCCCAAAAAATAAATCTACCCTATCTTGACCTACCTGCAAGGACACACTGTTTTTTTTATTTTATTTCTTGGCCACTACCTAAAATCCTCTCATTGTGGTGTGGTAGAATTCACAAATTCGCATCGCCATCCAATCCCATTTATGTTCCAGACTGTGGATAAGTTTGGCTTTCATAACATCACCCACTTTATATAACGACCAGATACTGCACTATTAAATGCCTTTCTCAAAAAAACAAGCCATAAAACTTTTACAGAGTTTCTTTAACTTATATTGCACTACTGCTCACCAACTTAAAACTTACAAAAATGTTTTTATTATTAATCACATAGGTGAAACCTAATGCATTTGCCAATGCTTGTTCATCATCGTTGTGTGCTTGATCTATGATTTTATCTTACTGTAATTCAATGTCAATAGTTCCATTTTGTTTGCACCAATAGAAATCATATTTTCCCTTTTATGTGCAGTAAAACTAAAAAGGATGTTTATATCTTAGAACACTGGGCTGGTAAGAAACATCCATAATGCCAGTTATAGGCAACTTTTTTTTTTCTTATTAAAAAAAATATGTTGCAGGAATATTGATGCCAGCTTTAAGCGGTGGAAATTCTTTCTTCTTTTGATTATTTTTTTTTTACATATGTTTGCAAATAATTTTTTAAAGTTCATGTGGAACCAGCCTGCCAAGGCCTGACCCATTGCCTAAGATAAAGTGTGTGTTTTTTTATTTCTACAGCTTTTAAAATGTTTGGCATGTTTGTATTTTCTCCTCTTGTCTGCATTCTATGTTTTTCAGTCAACTGATGCTTTCCGCTGTTTTTTATTTCTACAGCTTTTAAAATGTTTGGCATGTTTGTATTTTCTCCTCTTGTCTGCATTCTATGTTTTTCAGTCAACTGATGCTTTCCGCTGTTTTTTATTTCTACAACTTTTAAAATGTTTGGCATGTTTGTATTTTCTCCTCTTGTCTGCATTCTATGTTTTTCAGTCAACTGATGCTTTCCGCTGCCACCCAGTGCAAACACAATGCGTCCAGCCATATGAAAGCGGCCACAACTAATCGACTGCATTCAAATAGCATCGGGTTTCAGAGACAGAGAAATCAAGGTACATATTTCAGAATATGAACCCACATCCGTCAAGGCAAAATATAATGAAAACACACATAGTATAGTCATGCTCTGTTACAAAGTGCCGATTAGATTAAAACATGAATATGTGCAAAAATAGACAAAGTTTGAGATTGATACGTCTGCTATGCTATGCCACTGTACCCTTGTTTCTAAGGCCTACTTCTAGGAACGCTGTCAAAACTGCCCTTCAAAGCCATTTGATTGGGTAGGGGCTGATCACACTGTCACAAACTCACTTTTCATTAGGCTGTTGCTCTGTGTTAGCCCAGCCAAGCAGAAGAACTCAAACACATGCACAAATTAAATCGACATCCAAACCCCACCAATATACAAAGCAATTTAAATGATATTCATTAGAGCGATGACAAGTCCTGATGAGGCTTTCAGGAGGCGAGTCCTTCAGTCTCTGCAGACTCGGTTTCATGGCCACTGAGGCGGAACCGCAGCGACTGTACCTCCAGCACAGAGGGAGGGAGGCCCAGGCAGGGACTGCTTCCTGACACACCTACCTCGTTTTGCCTTAAAGCTGCGAGGCTTTACTTTCTCTGGGCATTTCATGTAAAAGAAAATCTCCTTTTATGAACACACCAATTAAAAAGAATTTCCCTTTCAAGCGATTTCATTTCACTTGCCTGGAAAGGTCACTAATTCACAGTTATGAGGGTTATAAACGTGTCCTTGGCTTCCCACTGTATAAAACAGATGTGATATACAGAGACTTAATAAAATGATATTTTACATCCTTAATTCAATCCACGTGGGGACAATGCCCTGTCCTTCTAAGCTAAAGCTGTAATCACTATTACCCCTAATCCCTTCTGCCAATTAGTGGAAATTGTCCTCAGCAAGGAGCAGCCTGGTGCAGTCAGGGACTGTACGTTTTCATCTGTCTGCATAAAGCCACACTTTTATTTTTAGAACTTTTAGCTGGAATTTACTACAATACTATAACAGACCATCAACTCTTTTCTGCTTGTGCCCGTTGCTACTTTCAGTAGCAGGAAATAAAAATAGCTTCCTTGGAAGCAAGAGACAAAATTCAGGCACATCTTAACCATTAATACAGCTTATGTTCACAAGGTCAGACGGTGCAGTGTTGTAAATCTGGATTTGTAATTTCTGATGACAATCCAGTATTGTATCACTCTGTCAGCCAACAGTCATTTCCTCTGTTTGGTGATTGCTGTCCTATGCGAAAACGCCTGGTACACCTACCCCTAACCATCCTGCTTTGTATCACCTCACCACGAGAAACTTAAGCCAACATTGAATGTCTGTGACTCTCGAAAAGAGTTGTAGTAGCAGTGAATCCTGCACTCTCCCTTTTCTGCCTCTAGACACTGAAGTATTCACTGCTGTGGCAAAGGCTTTCCGGAGTGGAGGTTGACATGATGTGAAAATAAGAGGCCATTTAAAAGTTTGGCAGAGTGGAATCCCTGTATACTACTCTACCAAATTATATATAACTTGACCACTGTTCCTACACCCTGGTTTTCAAGCTGCAGAACTGATTTTGCCAGCTGTAAACTTTGACTGGTGAAATATCTTTTCAATTAGGCACCTAGATCAACCCAGCCCTGATCGCCAGTTCATGCCCGACTCCTTTCGAGAGCAAAAGACACACAATTCATGGACGGAATGCAGAACAAATCAAAACATTCAACCCAGTCAAGAGATCTGGGTTAAATCCATCATTCTTTTGTTCACCATACCATCCCAGTTTAGACCTGGCCATATGCAAATCAGTCTTGACCCTGTGCCTCATGGGAACAGTCCAGCCCGAACTGCCAAGCCAGGTCCTTCCCGGCCCGGAAACAAGCATCTTAGGACACGGTTTCGGGGTTTAACCCCTCATCAGTCAGGATAGCCTGATTCCAGTGGCACAGTGAGCCCAGGACCCATGTCTGGGCATACCTGGCGCACTTTGGGTGAGAAAGCAAAAGACACACAATTGATGGACGGAATGCAGAACAAATCAAAACATTCACCCCCAGTCAAGAGATCTGGGTTAAATCCATCATTCTTTTGCTCACCATGCCACCCCAGTTTAGAACTCCTTTCGAAAGCATTGGTAATGCCCTCCCCTGCAGGGCCACATTCTTTACTTCTCTCTGCCAACCAACCACCACGCTCCCTACACACATTGCCCTACACTGGCCCCTGCTTCCATTTACCCCCTGCTCAGCTCAGAAAAGGTGGTAAATAGAAGTGTTACTCCTCGTGGATTTGGGAACCCTTGTGGGATTTCACTGGAAAAATTGGTTGCGCACAGATATTCCCATTCTGTGGGGATTAACTTCTCCTAGCCGTATTTATGTCCTGGAATAGCATCCAGGGATGATATTTCCAGCCATGCACATAAAATCGCATTACGTATAATTGGAGCTAACGCTCTAAATCTATCCCTTAGATATCATGCATGCTTTCCAAAGGTCTATAGTACAATGAAGTGGATGATTCATGACCAACCTGGGTGAGCATAACTGCCAAATGGTCCCTTGTCTTGTGTGATACCTTCAACCAGATTTGGCATATTAGTGAGGTGAAGCAACATGGCACTCATTGCAACTCGCTGTTGGCATTACATCTAGGTTAGATTGAAACTGTCACAAATGTCTGAATGAAATCACAATTTAATGCAGTTGTTTTCTGTTTGTCACCGTTCAACTTTTCTGAATGAATGCATATGCTTTAACTTTTACTAAATGATGTAGAGTGCCCACTGGAAAAATACGTTTTAAATAGAGGTTGAGCCACACGCAATCAAGGAAGTTACAGCTCACACCAAAATATTGACATTATGAGTACTCCTGACTAACCATGCACACACCTAGGACCTGATATTTTGAAGAGGCAGGCCGAAAATAGTCGGTCTTAGCTTTGTTGGCCACCAGGTGAAGTTCTGTGTTCTTTCTGAAGATCACATTTTCGGTCTTGACGGTGTTCAACTTCAGACAGTTAGTATTGATCCAGTGGGAGATTTGAGTCATGCAGGCATTGAACTTGATCCGAGACTCGCTGTGTTGTCCGTGAAGGAGAGAATGAGTTGTGTATCGTTGGCCTAGAAGAGGATGTTGTAAGAGTTGGCTAGAGGGGTCATGTATGTGTTGAAGAGGGTCAGGCTCAGGAAGGATCCTTGTGGAACTCCACAGATAAGGTTGTGGGTGTCCAAGGTGTACATTACCAGGCTGACTTTCTGGATCCTTCCAGTCAGTAAGAGAAGATCCAGCGGAGTGCGGGTTCTTGGACTCCAATGTTGTGTAGGCGTTGGATTGGGATGGGAGACCTTGTCAAACGCCGCAGAAAGGTCCAGGAGGAGCAGGGCCTCTGTGTTTCCTCAGTCCAGAGTCAGGCAGATCTCATCCTTGGCAGTGATGGGGGCAGTTTCTGTGTTGTGGTGGGTCTGAATTCAGACTGAATGGTGTTGAGAAGTTGCTGTTTCACCAAGAGCCACCTTTGAACAAGTCTTTTGTTTTGCCAGAAAAATGACTACATTTAATGACATTATAGGTCATCTGCTGGGTATCCTATCTGCAGGCCATTGGTGATGGCATCTTACAGAAGATGTGGTCAGTTTGGTTGGATCTAATGTGGCAAGACACTGTGCTTTCACTTTTTCTTTTTGACACTGTGCTTTCATGTTGAGCTTAAAATGTAGGTATAACAATCATCCTTTTCGAGGGTTCCAGCCATTACCTTTTATTTTCAAGGATGGATTTCACATCCTTTTGTGGATGGGATTAGCAGAAGAGACCACTTCAATTATGACGCGTGAGAAGTGGTGTAGAAACATTTTTGCACTGCCTTGCAAGGGTATGTAATGCATCTGTTTTTAATTGGTGTGCAGGATGGTGCAATAAATTAAACAATAACATCTATACAGAGACATTTTATATCATTCATATTTGGGACACATTTAAGGGCAATAGCACCAACTGGCATACAAACACCATACACACTGCAAAAAAGTCCATCATAAATCCATAATAAAGCTTATCATTAACAGATAGTATATCTAAAGTGAAATAGATAAAGATGGCAAAACCAGCACTTAGGGACAACTGTTTTAAGAGCTAGAATCAGAGTGAGAAGCACAATTAATTACGGAAAAACAGGCTTTATATACAGTACATCAGATGAGACATGCCATCACAAAAGTGGCTGATATCCTGCTCTCCATATTACAAGTGCAATATACATTATGGCAGTTGTAATATGGCAGAACTAATATCAGCCACATTTTTGATAGAGTCTACCCTCCTACAAATTCTAAATGAGGCCTACAGTCTCTTGGGTACATTTGTGGCCTTTGGTACCCATTACAGACCATAAAACAAGGTCCATCTGTCCAATTATTACTCATGAGGTACCCTTTTATAAAATCAAATTCATAAAATGTATATATTTGTTTTAGGGCTTTAGAGTTTATAAGGTATTTTTTTTTAAATTGAATGGTCGCAGGGCAGAGTACATTTCTTAACAAAACTATAAAACACAGAAGGAACAGAGGGTCTGATGTACAAATGCCTTTTTGCAGTCAAAAACCCTGCAGTTTGCAGAATTACAGGGTTTTCAACCACAAAAAAAGCTTATTTTGTGTACCAATCACATTGTGTGAGTAAGAAAAACCTTTCTGTCTTCCAAAATGGGTTTGTGATCAATTCCGAATCACAATTAGGAAGTAGGAAGTAGCATTAAAGGTTATCACCTCCCTGTTGCATCATTGGTTTGTTACCATAATAGCAGTCACGAAACATTGATCTGGTACCAGCGACACCTAAGAGGATGTGGTAAACGATTTGGAAAGGGGAATAGGCATAGATCCAGGCAACCACAATTTTCCCACTTGGGAATACAAATACAGGAATGGTGTTATGCTGCTCCTTGAAGATCTTGATCTCTGTGTTTGTGGCCAACCACAGGGAGTCACAAATAGTGAACAGGCTATTAAATAGCAATTAGAACAGTTGTTTTGTGACCCTCCCATGACTTTTGGATTTTACCATGTGACCTATTAGTACATAGGTTGCATAGCAAAACAGTGGTAGCTCCTCCACTAAGGTGGAGAAGCGGCACTCCACTGCCTTGATGCAGCAAAAGAAAGGAAAAAAATAAAATGATTATAACTGATGTTTTCATTTTATTTTGTCCTCCTGCTACGGCAGCTTGAGTGAGGGGGCATGGCTGCAGAGCAGGGGAGGAGGGTACAACCCTCCTAAGTGCGCAATGACTGTTTGCTCAGCACTCTTGGGCCGCTAAAAACAGTCATGTACATTACAGCCTGCATGGAGAAAATTGCCACCCCTCCAGTCCCTGGATGAGCGCCATGTCACGGTGCTCGGATCAATCGCAACGCTGCATTGTTATATGAACATTGATCATACCATTTTCAAGCATTTTTAGGACTCAACAAGCAGTGATCCATGTGCTCACTTTAATTTAATTGATGAAACTCCATTCACAAGCTTGGTCTTGTTGAACAGCAAAGCATGACTTTCGTTGACAGGGTGACGTGCTCCAGCATGATACCTAAGCATCAGAATAATGAGAGGAGTAGTGGGTAGGTGGCTAGTGATCTTGGCCGACTGTCTTGCCAGGAGTAAGACACAAGAACTGAATCATGTCAAATCATTCTTCACACATTGAAGAAATCCAGAGAACCTCTTTTTTAAAAATTTCAAGTGCAAGAAATTTTGGAGTTACACTTCAGCACATGAAGCATCCAATCCTGCACGGATGTTTGAACATAAAATCCAACATAGACTTGGGGGCGGGGGGTTTCTTGATCAGGCTAAGACTCTTACATCTTCATTAGAATACCCGTGTACCAACCACATTTTAGAGGTTCTAAATTGCTGTTTAATGCTTTCAAAGAACTCTGTTCCATCTAGAGATTTTATGTGGGACAAGTGCAACAGTAAATTCAAAAATTGGCCTCAGCCAGAACCGCGCATCATATAACAACAAAACAAGGTTCCTGAAGGATCTGAAGCTCAACTCAACATGCATCAAATTATATGAGAATATATTAATATCAGGTTACACCTGTCATGGCAATACTCCCAAACTGCGGCAGGGATAGATCAGCATCCGTAGCAGGTTAGAGAATGGATGACGCTGAAAGGTTTCAGACCTGTACAAAGCCTGCTAACCAGCCTAAAATCAACTAATCATTGTTTTTTTTTAAATATCTTTTTATTGATTTTGATAACATAAACAAAATTCGGCATATCACATGAAAGAAAGCAAAATTATCAGTTCATATGGTAATTAATCTGGAAATCTAGGCAGTTACAGGAATACAACACATGGGTTAGGATGCGTATCAAGGGGACAATGACTCATCTTCGATGGGAGCTATCGGTGCAACACATATGTCTCCCCTGTAGGTGTTCCATTTGCCCACACACAAGACCATTTTTTAGGGCAGCCTCTTGCTACATACACTGTTTTCTCCCTGAACATGCACCAATCAAGTTTTCATTTCCATGTGGCAATCGTCGGGGATGATGCCCCCCCCCCCCATTGCTGAGCTATATCTCTCTTGGCAACCATAGCACCCAGGGTGGCCCAAGGTTTCTCTCCCCCTGTCAAATCAGTGGATCCCCAAACGTTAAGCAAGCACCTCTTGGCCTCTGGGTGGATGTCTTTGTGCAGGACGTCCCTCATGACCGCATGTATCCCCCTCCAATACCTCTGAATCGGTTTACACTCCCAAAGGACATGCATAAAGGTGCCCACCTGGCCACACTGTCGTCTACAAGCGTCCCCCTCCCTTCTACCCATGTGGACCAGCTAGGGCCTGGTGACATAGGTTTTGTGCAGAATTTTCAATTGAACCAGGCGCAGACGCGCGGAGATTGCCACCTCACGGGGGAAGCCACCGCCTCTCGCCACTCCTCCTCATCAAGCACTAAGCCGTCCCTCACCCAGGACTCATGCAGCTTATCAAGGGGATCCGGCGTGTTATTGATCAACTTTTTGTAAGTCAGTGATATGGCCTTCTGAGGAAGCAACCCATCCAATAACCTGTCTTCTAGTCGGGAGAACTTGGGGAGGGAGGAAACCTTCTTTAAGGTTGTGACCAGTGCGTGGTGGACCTGCATGTAGTGGAAAAAACTCTGTGCTCGTGAGCTCGAACTGCTGTTGTAGTTTCTCAAAACTAATCATGTCACCCTTCACCCAGAGGTCACCTATCCAAGAGATACCAATGAGGTCCCACTTGTCAAAACCCTTAGAGGAATGAAAGTTACCAAGCTGCTCCGAGTCCCATAAGGGGGTCACCAGCGTCAGTCTACGGTCCCAGCCCAGACTTCTGTTTACCGTATGCCAAACCTGAACAGAGTGACTGGTGGGCCCAGTTAAGGGGAGTTTCTTGGGATTTGCATATAGGGGTCTGTTATATTTCCCCTCCAGCAGTAGCCACCTGTCCATGGCATAGCCCGGGTCATCCGGTGTACGGTATGTACCTTGATTAATGGCGGCAAGGTGGGCTGCCCAATAATATTTCTTAATGTCAGGGAGGCTTATACCCCCATCGTTCCAGTTGAGGACTAACTTGTTGAGTGCTATTCTGGGTCGCCCATCCCATAACAACTCCCTCTGTAAGCCTTCAATTTCTTTAAAATACCTCGCGGGGATTGGGGCGGGATAGTTTTGTAGGGCATAGAGGAAGCGGGGCAGAGACATCATCTTAAAAAGGGCTGCTCGGACGAGCAGCGAGAGAGGGAGATCCCTCCAGGTGGCCACATCACACCACAGGCGTTGCAAAGGCGGGAGCAGATTCTTCTCGCAGTGGAGTTTGGTGTCAGTGGTGACAAAGATCCCTAGGTAGCGAAACCCATCCTTCACCACTTGTATTGGACAATCTCTGGGGAGAGACGGAGCATCGCCACCCAGAGTTTAGAGGAGAGATTTGTTCCAACTGATAGAATAGCCAGAAAATTTCCCAAAGGATGCGAAGATGTCTAAGACACATCTGAGAGACTTCTTGGGGGAGGCCAAGTAGAGGAGAATATCATCCGCGTAAAGCGAAATACGATCCTCCCACTCCGCCGACCACCGCAGACCGCATATGGCCGGATCACACCAGATCCAGGCTGTTAGAGGCTCCAATGAGAGGGCAAAGAGCAAGGACGACAGCGGACACCCCTGTCTGGTACCCCGTCTTAGACCAAAGGAGTCAGATTGTTTGTTGTTTACTATTACCTGACCCAAGTGCGCCGAATAGAGGAGTCTGACCCATGATACAAATTCCGGAAAGTACAGCGAAAAGGTAAGGCCATTCGATAGTATCAAACGCCACAAAGGCGTCCAGTGACAAAATCACAGCAGCCTTTCGGATGGTATCTGCCCCTCCCTGTACTCCATGCACTCGTCGCAAATTCCGGACCGTGTTGCGCTGGGGCATAAAGCCTGACTGGTCCGGGTGTACCAAGGCACTGATTACTCACGACAGGTGAGTGGCCAAAAGTTTGGCAAGGATTTTCAGCTCTGCATTAAGCAGGGAGATGGGTCGGTAGGAGGTGCATCTATCTCTGGGTTTACTCTCCTTGGGGATGACCACTATCGACGCCAGACGTTGGTCAGGCGGCAGCGCTCCCACTCTTCTACTATCCTCAAACATAGCCCTCAGATGCGGGCCAGTTTATCGGGATGTAATTTGTAGAGCTCGATAGGTAGCCCATTGGGGCCCAGCGCCTTTCCCGGTCGAAGTTTTCTGATCGCCTGCGCGATCTCGTCGTTGGTGATGTCACTATCTTAAAAGCTCTTATCATCCTCCGCGAGGACTGGGAGTTGGATATCTCGAAGGAGATCGGCAGAGTCAGTTTCAAGGAGGGACGATTGTGTCCAATATACCATGCTATAATGCTCAGCGAACTCGCCTGCAATCTGAGTGGGGTCAGTGACCTTAGCACCTGTGTCAACCGTCAGTTCAGGAACAAATCTGTTGGCCCTTTCCTTCCTGTTCAACCAGGCAAGCAGCTTCCCGGCTTTGTCACCCCACTCGTACACCCTACCATCTCTCTCTCTCCCCCAGGATTTGGCCCGATCTGTAGCAATGCCCTTATATTCATCAGTTTTTAGTTGCAAGAAATGCAGGGTTTCTGGTGAGTCCACCTTACCAAGGTCTGCTTCCAGTCTAAGGATCTCACCCTCGACTGTCTCAAGCTCTTTTAATTTTTCTTTCTTGACCCCCACTATTAGCGAGAGGGCTGTCCCTCTAAAAACTGATTAGAACGCTTTCCAGAGTATTTGGGGGAAGTCAACCGAGCCAAGGTTCTCCTGAAAATAAGTCAATGGCTTTCAAAAGGTCTTTGCGAACAGTTGGGTTTCGTAAGTACCAGGGCCAGGACCACCTTGGCTCACACGCGGAAGTGGTCAGAGATGCCACGCGCATGGTGCACAAGTTGGGGGGCAGGCAGGAGTAAATAATCAATGCATGAGGAGCTACGGTGTGCACCCGAGAAAAAGGTGTATTGCATGTCCCCCGGGTGGATCGCCCTCTAGGCATCCGATAACCCGAACGCCTGCGGGAAGTCAGGGAACCAGCGACTCGATGGGCTCACCTCACGGGGAGAATTGCGGTCCAGCGCACCGGATGCCCCAGCATTAAAGTCGCCTCCCACCAGCAGTAGGCCCTCCAGGAGGGACAGCAGTTGAGTACCTAGGTCCGTGAATGTTTGGCTTTGCAGCCCGGGTGGGACATATACTGATACTAGGGTTAGTGTGTTCCCCTCTCACTGGCCCGTGATTGCAACATACCTCCCTCGCCCATCGGAGTGTGAAGATTGGACTGAGAAGGGGAAGGAGTTTTAAATCATGATTTCCACGCCCTTGGACCCAGTAGTGAAGCTGGAATGAGCGATGAGCCTATACCCCCACCTATTTAGGGTTTTACACGTGCTACCTACAAGATGTGATTCCTGAAGGAAGACCAAATCTGGGGAGTGGCGCTTCAGGTGCTGTAGGACGAGGGTACGTTTCACCTTGTCCCAGAGCCCATTCACGTTCCAACTTAGTAGGGTAAAACTTTTATCCCAGTGTGTTTCCATAACAGTGTACCTTGTAGGAGTCCTCCTTCCAGAGCCATATTAATCAGTGATGCCGATTCAACAACAACAAACAAACAAATCCCCCCAACCCCAGGCCCCCCTGCACTCTGGGCATAAACCAGCCCATGGAACGAACTGTGCAGAGTGCCTGTCGCCCCAAAGAAGATACCAACAGTAGTTAAATGTGGGGAAAGAAGCTCCAACCCCCAGTCCCTCCACCCACCCCCTATAATGGGAGAAAAAGAAATGATTCCCTGGGTGGGGCAAACATCAATATTTTAACAAACAGGAGAAATAAGTCTCTCGACCCAGTGTGCACAGTTCCGCACGAAAGCAGTGCTGGGAGGTTTTCGACTTCAACAATCAATGTGGACAAAAACCAAGGTTAGGGTCAGTCAAAGTGAGAAAAGATGTTATCTGTGAGACCAGGCAGGATGAGAGTCAGCGCTGGTTCTGCTCCCAGGCATCTCTCCAGCCCTCTAGCCAGTCCGCCACCGCCTCCGGATGATCAAAAAACCAGGTCTTTCCATTTGCCTTGACCCGCAGGCAGGCGAGAAAGAGCATAGCGTACTTCATCCCTTTGTCTCTCAGAGTCTTTTGGACGGCTAGGAAGGACTGTCTCTGCCTCTGCACGGCCTGCGCGAAATCTGGAAAGAAAGAGACAGTGGAATTTTCATATTTGAGCGGCAGTGAGCTTCTGGCATTTTGTAGTATCACATCCCAGTCTCTGCAGTTTAGGAGTCTGGCCAAAATAGGATGGGAGGAGCCCCGGGTTTTGGGCGCCCCCGGGACTCTGTGGGCCCTCTCAACCACAAAGAATTTCGAGAGGCCCTTAGGGCTAAGGTGGTTGAGTATGAGGTCCTCAACAAACAGGTCTGGAGCCTGCCCCTCCGACCTCTCCGGTACGACAACGATGCGGACGTTGTTGCGCCGGAAGCACCCTTCATAGTCATCCAGCTTATCTTCGGCAAATTTCCTGAAGGTTTGGAGGACATGAACCTCATTCTGGAGCTGTGAGACATCGTCCACAAGGCTTTTGGCGGTTACTTCAAGTTACTTGACCTTGTTGTGCATTTTGGTCAGGTCTGCCCTAATAAATGTCATTTCTACCGTTATGGCATTGGTGCGTTGCTCCATTGACGTCCGCAACCCTGCAATGGCCTCCTTCACGTCCCTTAGGGTAAGTTCGAGGTTCTCGCCCTCTGATCCACTTGCAGACCCCCCCTGGGAGGGGCGCTCCAGGACCGAAGCCTTGGGGCAGGTGCGGTTGTCCAGCTTGCTCTGCTGTGTAGCCCTAGGGCCTTTGCCATCCGACACCGCGCCTCTCTTGAGTAGGGTTGGGCCTCCCTATGCCACTCTCACCACCCCCGAGCTGACTGCACCCCAGGGGGGGGGGGCACTGGCGAGCCGCAGGCGCCTGCCCTCTCAAAACCCACAGTTCCCTGCCTTCAACATAGTCTCTTAGGAGGGGGAAGCCGACCACACCGCCGCAGGGAGGCACCAGTAGCACCAGCACAGCCCCCCCAGGGCGGAAGAACTCACCGCTGCAGGGTGTCAACACCGCAGGTCCTCGGGGGAACAGGAAGCACTCCCGTTGCCGATTCTGGCCAGCCCACACATCGCAGACTGGGCCGCAAGCTGCGGCGTAGTTTTGTGGTTCACTCCCAGGTCAGCGTGGCCTCTGTGGTCTCAGGATTTACTGGAGGTTGCTGCCTCAAGTTGCAGGCAGGCCCCAAGTTCCGGTGGGCAGTGCTCTGTCGGGCCAGGCAGAGTTGTTCGAGGAAGCGGCTCGTTGCTGTCCTGAGCACCTTAGGCAGCAGTCCCCTTCTTCGGGTCACGGATTGGTGAGGCGGATTGGTGGGTTTCGAACGACGGGTCCGGAGCTGCTTTAAAATGCGGCTATCTCGCTGCCGCGTTTAACCACGCCCCCCAACACTAATCATTGTTGGAAGAGTTCCATTCAGACGTTTTTGCTATTTGTATTCAACCTTATGTGTTTGGGTGTTCCATTCACTCTGACATATAGTCTATACAACGTTAGATGATAATATATCTGTGCAGCACCTTCAGAGGGTCCTGCAGCAACCATGTGTTTATTCTTATGTATTGTACCCAAGTTTCATGGAACACAGGATAGTCTCATACTGAAATCAGAGCAGGTAGGCCGGAAAGGATGAACATGTAATTCATATGTAATATAACATATGAAATTGGTAGCACAGTATCAGACATTTTTTAGGAAAATGCTCAAATAAGATTCAATTTTGCCCTAAATAATTAGAACTGACGTGCACAGGTTTGTCATCAATTATGCCATCTCAGTTGTTGCAATGATGTTATCAATGGTGTTTAGAACATGCCATAAGTGATGTAATATGTGAGGTCATAAGCAGTGCATGGCAAGTGCCGCAGTTTTAGTTACTTTAGGGCGCAAGTTAAAGGTACTTGAGATAACTATAACTGTTTAATTTCAGTGGTTTTGTCAGTTTAAAATGGTATGTTTTAACTGACATTTTCATCCTTCTAATTATAATGTCCATGTAACCTTTGTTTTTTCAGAAAATGTCATATAGATATATAGATATATATATATATATATATAGATATATATATATATATAGATATAGATATATATATATATTCATGACAGTAAGCAGATGTGTACTTAAGAACAGTAATCTACATTATATTGTGGTAGAATACCTTATAAAGTCAAATAGGGTATCTATAAAGGTTAATGCATCTAAAAAGGTGTATGATTGGAGGCTCCCAATTGTGTGATGGAATGAACCTAAAACCCCTTCACCAAGGTAAATATCAAATTATTTTATATAACATATACAGTAGTAATGGTGGAAAAAGGAATCAAAGCAGAGGGAGATAAAGTGGTTTGGTTAAGACTAACCAATTGGATACATTTTCAATTTGGTGAAAGAACACATTTCTAGGTTTCAACATCATAAGTTATAGAACTACAATATGCAATGCTTGCTCACAAGCACATGTGTAACATAGTATGTTTGACATGGAGAGATAAACAACATGGGTTTTTATTCTCAGACACATCAAGCACATATGAGAGTCTTTAGCCAATGCCAACAAAGTGCTTGCTTCCACACATATAATTTATATGCTGGTTGAAGACTCTGGCACACTCAGCTGGTGCTAACTACTCTCACTTCAAGTTTCTTCATATTCTGTTTTGCGATAGCTTCTAGCAAAGATGTGGGCAGAATAAGTTGTATGCTTGGTTTGGCCCACAGACTCTTAGTAGAAATCTACTCTGTCAGCTCAGAATGCCATGGGCCAGAAAGAGATGATGTCCCTCCCTTTTACAATCATTCTTATTAGATCCACAGGCTCCCAGATTCTCCTATAATTTCAGACCATCTTGCATATACAGTTGTTCCCACCTCAGTCTGGTTGGCCCAGGACAGCAACATTATTCACAAACAGCTTCCTACTACTGAAGCCCCTGACGACAACAGACATAAATCTGGTCAGTTCCTTGATTCCTGTGAGCTCCTAGAATCCCCTCAAATTTCAATCATTGCTTCTAGCAACTCACAACCAGTGCTCACAATGTTAATCTATTTCAAAAGTGATATACATCTACATAATACATATGGAAACTCACTATTCTGAACCACACATATACTCACCACATGCAACTCGCCACCTTTCTGGCTG
The DNA here is from genome assembly GCF_964204655.1 of Triturus cristatus. NCBI lineage: Eukaryota > Metazoa > Chordata > Amphibia > Caudata > Salamandridae > Triturus > Triturus cristatus. Next base: position 412,342,115 of record NC_140595.1, read on the forward strand.
GAGTTAAAGACCCGGCTTTCCAGGTATTGTCCTATAGCCTCAGGGGACAGGAGTATTGTCAATAACGTAACAGAGATTAGCCATCTGGAAGGGTTTCAGGAACAGTTGGCAGAACAAAGGACAGCACTCACACTACTTCTTTTGACTTGGTAATGCTAAAAAAGGCTGACAGGGTCAGCTCACATACATTTGCAAGGCAAGCCTAGACTTGTTGGCTTCAAGTCTAGCACGGGGAATACCTGCTCTTTGCCCTGACAGAGGGAAAATACCTTATTTGAATAGGGGAGTGGGTCATAGATAGTTAGAACCCCTTCTAATATAAGGGGGTAGGTATTTTGGATTTCGGCCTTCTGAGAATTTTCACAGTAAACCAAAGATGAAGGTTTGCAAAAGGAGGTGGGGACAGGCTAGAAGTTAGGCAGGATTAGGTAGGGAAAATTGTCCAATTACTGGCCAATGGACAGGATAAGACTGGCACTTCACTATTACCTCCTCGGAATTTTCCTGGACCTGGGAAGATTACAAATGAAGAACAAGATCCCTTCAAGAATAAAGAAGAATCAGGAATCCTGACTCCTGCTGACACCCAGTGGCTGAAACTGCTGCCCATGAGTCAAATGGTGTGCCCCTGTTTGCCTGCTCCAGGGATGCGTAATTCAGAAGTGACCACGACTCCAAGAAAGCCGAGCTGACCTCTGAGCACTGGACCCTGAATGGGTCTTGACTGGAGAGAGACTAGGTGCCTAGAAGACTTCCTTGAGAACCTGAGTGCCAAGGGGTTGACTAAGAGGAAATTACCAAGCATATAGAGAAAACTTGGACTTAATTATGCCATCTCTCGAGGGTGTTGTAGTATACTCAGGAACTTTGCATCTCAGGTGTGAAAGAAAACCAGACTTGTCCCTCTCTGAACTTTTTGCTTGTGGCATGGGTAACTGTACTTGCCTGATATTCAATCTTGGAATATTATTATAAAGGTACTGGATTGCAGCTCCGCATTTTCAGTGTAAGTTGCTGTGCTGCTCCAGATTCTGTCTGTTGTGTTTATGTTGTGGACTTTGCTGAATACATTTTAACTACTGTCAGACTGTCAAGTTGGCTCCAAATGAATTATTTAACTTACCACATTGTTGGTGAGGAGCAAAACATTTAATCTAACGCTGAAACCCACCAACACGGCCATGGCTTCATGCGCTGAAATTGTCGTGATCATGTAAAGGCAAAACATGACACTACTGGTGATTGTTTCAACTGAGCTCATTATTGATTGTATTTGTTACAATTTTGGCATGATGTTTAGAGGTTTTTAGTGTGCTTTTGGGGCATGTGTGTCTTTGAAGAGCTTGTGCTGTTTCAATCATTTGAAAGCACCAAACTGCATGCTGAGGATTTCAGAAAGGATTCTCAGCATGTGCACAAATACAGCTAATGGTTCGTCATCTGTGACGTGAACACAGGCTTGCCCCATTATTCATTGTAGCGAAATGTATGATGGAGACACACACACACAGAGCTATTTTGGATTGGTCATTCATGAGGAAACATACAGACGAGCACTCCGATCATGATTACAGCAGTATACAATTCTTAATAGTAAATCAATTTGTCAACGTTTTTTTAAATGACTGGTTATTGAAATCAATCTTTAGCCTACACTATTTACTGTTTCTGGTAACATTTATTTCAATTTTCTAGTACAATTTTTCAATTTCTATTGTTAATAAGAAGCAAAAACTGAGTCATTGGTGGAAACAATAAATACAACATTATATTTTGTACTGTATGATATTTGGTTATAATTGGGCATCTATTAACTCATGTCCTAGAATGGCTTCATCCCAAGTTATGCAAACAGCTCCATCCTTACAGCATACTGGAAAGCCAACCAATAAAATGGAAGCAAAGGTTACACGTCTTAAAAATTATTTAGCAGCAATAGATGGTGTAAAGTTTGAACCATAAAAGAAATGTATAAACTGCTGTTTAATCACCTTGGTCTTTCAGGGCAACAAGTGTATAACAATTTGTCTGCTGTGGAAGCTTCCCAAAGTCAGTTTTCTGTGTGGACTGAATATAGGGAAGCTAAGAAAATGTTGTAGAGGCACTTTTCTAATGAGCCAAATATTTTACTCTATTTTATTTAGAAACGCATCAATTCTTTAAAGGGAAACAGAATAGTGGTGACAGTGCAGAGGAGTACATAGCTGTGCTTTGTAGTTTGACTTTGACCTGTGACTTTGAGAGCAGCATAGACACTTACATCAGAGACCAATTTGTTTTAAATTGATTTAAAAAAAAAAAAGATCTGATAGATGATTAACCTGAAGAAATCCAGCACCTGAAGAAGTCACAGTAATTGCTATAATTGCTATAGCTGCTATAACTGAGAGACTATGAAGAGTTCAATGTATTCAAGAGTCCTTTCCAAATTATGCACTGACTACTAAACATAAATGTATAAATAGTAACAAAAAAAGTTGGAGGTACCTGTTTCAGGCATTGATCAAAGACTCACATGGGTAACAATTCTAATTGCCCTGTGCAAGGTAAAAGTATCAACAATTGTAGAAAATTTTGACATTTTCAGACAGTTTGGAAATCGAAGATTACCAATGTTAAGTCAACAAGATATAGACTGAGGAAGAATGCAAGGAAAAAATGAATAATCTGGTATTGACTGTGGATATGGATGTGACACTTGTTGAGAAAAAGTTGATCAAAGGTCCTATCTGTTATATTTATGGTGATAATGTAGAAATTAGTATTATGGCGGATTGTGGATCACCCATAACTATCATTTCTGACATTACATTTGACAGATTTTGGAATAAAGAGGTGGTAAAACAAGAATATACAGACATCAATCCCAAAGTGTTTCGTGAGTATTGATATGGTCAAGTTTTTTTTCAGTATGTTTAGGTAGAAAGATGATAACTAAATTTAAAAAAAGAAACATTTTGGTGCAGCAGGACCTGGCCAAGTTAGGCTTATTTTTAAAGCCCATATCAGATAATGATGTGGGTTTAGGGGGCAGTTCTGTGGGTTTACACTCTGGGTAGAAAAACTATTGTTAACATTTTTTGACATTTTTGTGAATCAAGTTGGATCATTTAGACAATTTAAGCATTCTATCAAAATAAAAAGGGATGTGGTACCAATAGTACATTAATTGTGACCAGTTTGCCTAAGTGTAAGGGATCAATTAAAAACAATTTTTGTACAATCTTTCCTGAGAGAGTATTATCCAATCTACAGACTTTTCTGAGTGTGTTTCCCCAGTGTTTTTGACCTGCAAGAAGTCTGGAAACTTGTGTTTATGTGTAAATCTTCACACATTAAACAAAAACATCTTAGTTGATTGTCATCCTTTACCTTGCATTTAGGATATGTTGGCAGATTTGGCTAGGGCAAGGTGATTTTCTATAATCAATTTTTATCTTGCATAGCATTCAAATTTAGTTTACTAAAGGTTCACAGGAATGTACGACTTTAGTAACATCATTTGGGGCATACAATATCTACATATGCTGTTTGGGATTTGTTCAATGATAAGGCTGTTTCAAAGGATAATAAACTGTTTATTTAGTGGCACTGGCAGCTGGTGTTGATGGCAGAAGGAGCCAGTGCCCTACCAGCATCGGGGAGGAGACAAAAGGGAGAGAATGACCACCATGGAGCCGCTTTAAAAGAACTTCTCACTGCTTGGTGCTCCCTCGTGAAATGATTGAAAATCTATTTATTTTTTTAGGTCAGAGTCCTCCTGCGCATGTGCTGGCTGGTCAAGGACTATCCCTCGCCCCTGAGGCACAAGCAAGGAGAGTGACATCAGCCTGGTGGGAATGGCTGGACAATGTGGCAGTGCTTTGACTTCAAATGGGGCACTTATGAAATGGCCCAGGGTGCAGTCATCAGAGCATCATTCACATAGAGGGGAAGGGGCAGGGCTGGCCGACAGCAAGACAGTACAGTGGGTGTCAACAATTTGTTCAGCAGCTCCTGTTTTCTGAGTAATCAGCAGGTGTGCTGTAGTGCACATGTAGGCTCTTTATTGCAGTTAGGACAGACATCATCGAGCTTCTATGACCTAAAGTGACACCACAAGAATGAGATATTGAAAAAGTAAGGCTACTGCCGTATCGTTGCAAACAAGTGCACGGCAGTTTTTTTTTCCAAGCTACCTAGAGCTGAACTAGGAGGGTGCTGCCATTAATTAAAACAAACAACTCTTGCTGAGTCCTCCTACCTGCCATATTCATAGAAACACAGCCTGTCTGTGAAAAAGACACCTTGAGAGTTGCCTTTTGGATCCCACTAACTTTTTACACATCCCTGAACAAGCTATGAATTGGTGCCGACAAACCTGTGGACTCAGATTACGAGCCGGGACAGGAACTTACCTTACACCCTGCCCCTGGGGTGACCATTCTGATACTGCTACGATGACTCTCATCTACATATGTTATCATATTACTTAATATTTGGAGCCCTGATGAAGTTCTTACCGCTAAAAGGAACGAAACGCGTTGGCTGATTTTTATGATCAATAATTTTCAATAAAAGAAGATGATGAACTGACACTGGCAATATTGACTCTATTTCTGGTGCACCTTCGTTTTGGCGTGTATCTGTTTATCTGGTCTCCAGTGGCACTAAACGGCGGCAAGTGCCGGAAGTTGATGCACGCAGCAAGTGCCGGCAGTTGATGCACAGGACTGCTTACTAAATGTTATGTGAAGGGGAGTGTGGTGCGGAGCCTATGGTCAGCTGCTGTTAGTTTTCTGTGTCATAAGTTAGCGATAGGTAATACTCTGCAATTAAGTGGGATAGCTAAATATTTCGGTGTGATGTTTGGCCAAGTGCAAGATGATGAAGAAAGAGGGACAGTATTATGGGAAGAATCATCGTAATTGGAAATGCAGTGAGAGGGATTGTGTATACTATGTAGTGATACAGGACAACATTTAGTAGATTTGAGCTGGTTGTTTGGATTAGACAAATACAGCTATGTGTGTAATCAAGGTGAAACTGTGCATTTCTTCAAGGAATTGTTGTTGGTGTGTGAATGTACGCTACATCTATAAAGGTTTTCCATGCATTGTATCATTGTATTTTAAACAAATGTAGTAAACCTAAAATATCATGATAAAAGGGTCCAAGGACCTCTGAGGGTCTGAGAGACCCAGTTCAGGGGTCCGTGACTGTTTTACAAAGTTAAATAATATTCAAATGAATCAAGTCTGACCTATATGCTCCTCATGAGACCATCCCTGCAGAACTCATCCAGAAATGTATTGATGACCTCCTCCCCGAGCTCTATCTGATGATGTGCGTGCGACATTGGATGCCCCATTATCGGTAGAGGAACTGCTAATTGCACTGCTAGACATGCAGACGGGAAAGGCACCTGGTCCGAATGGCTTCCCTAGTGGGTTTTTTCAGAAATACCATCCACAATTGTTGAATCCTTACCTGGTGGCTCTTGAAGCGGCCGCAGAGGGTGGGGGCCTTCCGCCCGATTGGAGGCATACAGAGATTGTCGTTTTCTTGAAGCCGGGTCGACCACCCGAACAATACTCGTCCTACCGCCCGATTTCTTTACTCAGCGTGGCAGCCAAACTCTTGGCCAAGGTGATCGCCAACCGCCTGGTCCCTCATATTACGGATCTGGTTCATCCAGATCAGGCAGACTTTATGCCTGGCCAGGCTACACGGCATAATATCAGACATGCACATAACGCTGTAGCTGCCATTGACCGACTTGAGGGCCCAGCCGCGCCCCTTCTTGCGGACATAGATAAGGCTTTTGATTCTCTTAGTTCGTCTTACCTTTTTGCCTTGCTCGACCTCTTAAGTATTGGTCCCCGCCTACTGAACCTCATCCGTCTGCTATATACGGAAATAACGGCATCGGTCCGAGTGGCGGATTCAACTTCACGACGCTTCGCCATCGGGCGGGGAACACGTCAGGGATGTCCCCTCTCCCCATATCTCTTTGTGTTGGCTATGGAGCCGCTCGCAGCATGGATAACAATATATGCGCAGATACATGGCTTTGAGTGGGTGCCGGGGGGTCTCCGACCTCATAGCATTATATGCGGATGATGTACTATTTTTTCTCACGAATCTTGATCGGACTGGGCCGTGCCTTCTCAGAATCGTGCGGATTTTGGGTGAAACTTCTGGCTTATATATGAATCGGGGGTAAGTCCTTTCTGTGGCCGCGGCAGGTGGTGATCGATTGGGCGAATGGTCGTGAGAGGTAGTGGTGGTCCCAGATGGGTTCAAATAATTAGGAGTCTTTCTCTCAACATCCCTAACTATAGCGTGGAACAAGAATTTAGCCCCTTATGGAAGCAGGTGGGCGATCAGACGCGAGTGTGGTCCCATATGCCATTGTCTTTATCTGGCAGATCTGCCATCTTTAAAATGATCTCCCTGCCCTGGCTTCTATACCAATTCAAAAATCACCCGTACCCAACACAGCCGACGTGGTTTCGCCAACTAAATACAATTTTGGCCCGTTTCCTTTGGGGGGAGGGCGCAACACAAGTGGCCCTGAGGACTTGTTTTCAATCCACGTATTCGGCTGGGGTAGCCACCCAGATGTCCAGGCATACTACATAGCTGCGCACCTTCTCGTCCTCAATGATTGGTGGTATGGTGATCGGAAAGATCCAGCCTATGCTGTGGAGCATTGGCTGCTGAGGGATAATTACCAGCACACGGTCCTCTACTCTGTGGTATTACTCAGGGAGCTGCCACCCTCAACCACTACGGTCTTTAAGATCTGGAAATCTGCGCTTCGTATGATGGGTTGGTGGGGAAAACTCATGAGGGAAACTCCCTTGTGGAGGGACGGACAGCTAACACAGCTGGCGCGACTGCCTGGCTTCCGAGGCTGGGAGGCTATCGGGATAGATACGGTAGGCGCAGTTATGCGTGGTCGAAATTTAAAGTACTTCCAAGAAATCCAAATGGAATATACTATGCCCGCTCACAATTCTTTCGATATCTTCAGTTTCAGAATGCCTTCACCCCATATCTATCACAACAAACAGGCCTTTATGGGTGTGCTGGGAGACCATAAAATAACCAAAATCTATTGTACACTTATCAATGATACGTCTTCAGCACTACATAAAACCAGAGATGCATGGCAACATGACCTGGGCTCCCTAGATGAGGACGATTGGGTGTAGGCTCTGGAATCCCTGCGCACAGCGGTGATAACAGCCCGTTTGTGCTTTATTCAGTTTAAATATCTGCATAGAGCCTACTCTACTAGGCACAGACTGTGGCGCGCTGGCCTGATTGCATCCCCGCATTGCTTGCGGTGTGGGACTATGGAGGGTACCTTTCTACATACGGTGTGGGCATGCCCAGAACTTTTGAGGTTTTGGAGGGGAGTGATCATGTGTCTGTCTGAGGTTCTAGGATGGGAGGTTCCATTTTCTCTGTAACTGGCCATATTACACCTTAAGGAGGGTCTGGGTGGCAACATGTACAAATGCCACTTACTGTTTCTTGGCCTCACTTTGGCAAAGAGGGCAATGCCCGGAAGAATGAGTCCCCGCTGCTGGTGGGAGTCTGCAAGAAGGGCTTGGACTTCAATATGGGCCTGGAGATCCCGGTTGTTGAGGCGAGGGGATGCCCTCAGAAGCATTTTAACATTTGGAAAAAATGGGCGGATTATCGAGGGTTGTATCTGGAACCTCCTCATCCCACTTCTACTGAAGAAGATCGACTGACATGATTATAACAAACTGGAACCTAAACTTTATGTGTATTAATTATGGTTGTAGATGGCTTGGACTCCCCCCATTTAGAATACTTCTTTACTTTCCACCACATATATAGTATGGCACTGTTGTTTGTTTTTCTAAAGCGTTATTTATCAACTTAATTTCTGTATTAACAATACTATAATATCATTGAAAACGTTGATATCACTTTTTGTAACATTGTATGCATATTGCTGGTGCGCCATGAGGCATCAACTTTGTGTTGGCTGTCAACAATAAAATTACGTTGTGAAAAAAAAATGAATCAATTAGAATTAATTAATAAGTCCAAACAAATAAACATACTAAATTGAAAAATTGGAAACGTTTTCCATATTTGGTTGTGGATTACACAAAATATTTCAATATTTCAGCATTTCTTTGGTGTATTCATGTTTTTGTATTTTTGTGTTTTGTTCTGAGATCCAAATAATTGAAATTGCTTAGGCTAAGGGTCCTCCGCTTCCAATAATGACTCTGTGGGAGGGTCGCTGGATTCCAGTAAAGATTCAGTGGGGGGGCCACAGAATACAAAATGTTCAGAGGCACTGGCCTAGAGAACATGTTTTCTTGTATTTCTAATATAAATATTTGGGCAAGAAATAAATCATCGGACTGCGATTAATTTGTGGTTATTTTCTGAAATTCTATAGATGCTCCAGTCCATAAGACTCCTCCAGATTATCTAGTGCAGCTTTGTTTACTTGCATTCATAAATGGACTCTCATATCATTGTTGACACTCGCCTCATCAGCTAAGGTGAAGTTGCCTACACAGACCTCTCCAGTTGGGGCACAGGTAGGGTGACCAGACGTCCCTGACTTACACAGACAGTCCCGGTTTTTGACCAGCTGTCCCAGCAGATTTTGGCAAATTTGGCTCATGTACGGGTTTTTTGAGGGGGTCGGCTGAAAACAGTGGGAGGCACTTTTTGGGTTGTTCTGAAGCTGAACTTCTTAGCAGCTGTTATAAGTACGCAATTTAATTAATATGTATGATGTTGGTTGTAGAAATTATATTTTATTTATTTTCTTAATGCATCTTCTTTTATCCTATGCGTTGATCAGAGCTGTCCTTCTGCACCATTGCGTGAAAGAAACATTGTAGTCCTTCTTCTATTTTTCCAAAATGTCAGGTTTTTGTTCTCAAGATCTGGTCACCCTAGGTACAGTGTTCCTGAAAAAGATTCCTTACGGCTCAGATACATCAAGGTGCCACCATGTAAAGGTTTGTAGACAATCCTCATGCATGGATTCTTAAAACAAAACATTTCGTATGTTTGAAGTGTATAAATCAAACGATGCAGAGGACGTGTGTACAAAAAAAATAGAGACTTAATGTGCGCATTGTGTTTACTAATTTACCAGGGTTGATAATTGTCTGGGAGGGAAAGCGTCACGCGCAGTCCCAAAAGAGCGGGAAGTGCAGCTCTGCCTGATCATGTGTGTTCACTAATAACACCCTTGAGACAAACAGGTGTAGCGTTTGTCTCGCCGGAAGTACACGTCTGAATGTGAACAGAGGCTAGAATCGGCATCTTCCCAAACAGTGCTCTGCAGCTCATTTTCTTTGCAGCGTCATAACGTTGTCCTGTCAGAAATATGGGCCCATTATGCAAATTGTAGAAAGTGTCTGCTCCGGGTTTTCCCGGGAAGGCTGCCTCCGCCCGGGGCATTGTTTGCCTTTCATGAATTCAGCCAGTGACTTCAGGATTCTGGCAAGACATGAAGTCACGTAAGCAGGGAGGGACTCCAGCAATTTTGGCACCAACTATTTCAGATACATTAGGCACAGAGGAGAGTTAAACAGACACGCGTACACCAACCGGAACTTAAATAATCCCATGCACCAGTATGTCTGAAAGAAATGACAGAGACCAGAATCTAATAACGACTATGGCCAGCTGTACTATTGTATAGGTCAAAAAAAGAGGCCTCACGCACCATCTTTGCGGAAAATAATTTATTATGCGATCTGACCTTTGTACTATAGGAATTACAATTGCAAACTGTAGAATGTGGAGTAACGGCCAGAACTGTCAACTCTGGCGCTGGGGAATCAAGTCCCAGTGTCCGTGTCGGCTCAACATCCAGTGATTCTGGGCAAATCACTGCCTAAAACAAAATGAAAACAATGAATGCGTCCTTTTACTATGTAACTGGTGCTCATGCAAAGCACTTCAACAGCTTCGGGTCGAGTTTGCTGTATATAAAACTGAAAAAGAAATTGGGGTGGGTGACTACCCACCTAAACAAATAATCGCAACCCATGTCAAGATGAAGCCTCAAAGTCACTAAATTAAACTAAACTCTACCTTCCTGGTAGCTATGGCACACAGAAGACAGACTTAATTTAGACGAATGGGTAGCATATCTATTCAGTTCCGAAACAGTTATAAAGTTAAAATGCAAAACATAAAAATGCCAAACCAAAATAGAAAAGTAGAATAAAATGTAATTTAAAAAAATTACATTAAAATTTCAGAAATCCAATAAGGGGACCCAAATGTATGAATTTTTAACATTTTAATTAGGAATAGCTCAAAAAAGCACAAAGCGCCAATGATAGCCACTGGTAGACCCAAACTCGGGTACAATTTTAGACTGACTACAATGGAGGACAGGTTGGATACACCAACCAGGTTCATCTCAGTCAAAGATTTTGCCTTCAGACATTGGGGCTTATTTTTGCAAGGTGCACATCATGATTGTACCATGCAATGTGGTACATGCACAATGAAAAACTATACAACAGATTTTTGAAGCTATGCAAAGCCACTTAGCGTGGCTCTGAGTGGCTTCATAAATCTGGAGTAAGGCAACACAGCTTAAATCACTGCGTTGCCTTACTCGGCCCTGGGAGGCGTTCCATGGGTGTTGCGGTGGTTGTTGCCACGCAATTCCCATGGATTTTGACACATTTCCAGATTTACAGGACTTGTAAACCTGGGAATGCGCCCAAAATCTTATGAATTCACAGGGGAGGTGTAACATCTTTCTATATGCGCCAAATTCTGAAGCACGCATAGAAAGAGGGAAAAGCCTCCCAGGATTATTTGTGTGCTGGAAAGTGTCCCTTTCTGCACGGAAACAATCCAGCCTACAACACAGGCACCCTTGAACCATAGTGCAAGTCTGCCTGTGTTGGTGCTAGGCTGCCAAAACAGCACCAGAGCAAGGGAAGAGGACAGGATTGCGCTTTATTGGATAAATACAGCACATTCCAGCCTTTTCCCTGTGGCGCAGGGCAGCACAGCACGGTGACTTGCTGCGCTGCCCTGTACCACAATTTTCATAAATATGCCTCAGAGTCCTTTAGGTCCAAATTGACTACAGGAGAACACTTCTAAAGCCTCCCAGGATCTCAAAGGAGGTGCTTAGACACTCAGAGGTTATGAGGCAGAGGCCAACAGCAGTTGCCAGTGGTCAGCTGGATACTTCCAAGAAAAGGCTTATTGTAACTTGTGGTGACCCTGTTGCTTGAACAGGAGGCTAGCCAACTGAACCTTGAAATCCATTTCTTTGCCCTGGGTACATGAGGAAGCCGGTCCAGTCCTTCTAGGCTCCTCTCAATTCACAGACAGCAGGTCCAATCCTCTTTAGATCCAGAAAGTGTTCTGAAGTGCCTGGAGGGGCCACATTTATGCCTGGCACTAGCTAGTGGGTGGGGATATTTCCTGGGCATGCCCTAACCAATGGGGTGAAAGTTCCCCAGGCCAATCCTACCCACTTTGGGAATTTTCAAGATGGTGAAAGTTTTTGGCCATACTAAACTTGGGCTCTGTGGGCTGGGTGTGAATGTGGGGAATGTACTATGATAATCATAGTGTCCTCCACATCGAACACTAAATTTTAGTTTGGAGCTTCGATTGTACCCACCGCAAGTCAAGAGACAGAAGTGTGGTAGGACAAAAGTGGAATCCTTCAGCATCCAGGCAGTGGTTCCACAAGATTGTCTTGGCACAATGTTCCCTTTCAAGCGTTCCCCAAATGTTATATGTGGCTCAACAGACCTGTCAAGCAGGATTGGAAAGTTTAGTGTCACCAAAATGGGCACAGTCCCCACCCTTCTACTGAGCTTAAAGAAGTCATCTCTACATATTTTAGTAGACCTGTACATCACAGAGACCTGTTGTGAAGCTCCTGGAAGAAATTTCACATCTCATTCACACCTTATTCAGGCCAAGTACTGGTTGTGAGAAGCTGGAGAGATGATGTAAATTAGCCTCCAGGAAATTCAGGCAGGGAAAAGGTAACTTTATAAACCTTTTTCTTGAATATTTATTGAAAATCTGGCATCACCATTGAATTGGACTTTTAATCATAATAATAGTTGTTTCACTATTTGGTCCCTTTCCCGAGATCTGGTGCTATTATTTTAATCTGTACTCTGGTTTTCTACATGGGACAGCTATGCCTGCCACAGTGAAAATAGCTTTTGGGTGCTAGTAACTGTAACACGTTAACATTAAATTTCAACATGCTCTACCTCTTAATACTATGTGGCCGGCTTTCTGGGCTTCAGGGCCTATGTAAAAGTGACCAGGAATATTTGAAAGGAAGTTTTTTACCGCCCAAAAGGGTTTATTTGGACAAGATGAATTGCAGTTTTTACACTATTACAGTCGAGCTACAATGGTAAGCCTGAAGTCATGAGAATACTGCCACTATAGTGGATAGCACAATAGGTGTTGCAGTCCACTAATGGCATTTAAATTCCAGGCCCTCGTTATACATTGTACCATAAAGTAAGGAGCTATAGGCAAGTTAAATATGCTAATTAGGAATATGCTAATTCAACTTTGTTTTTAAGATGTTACAGGCACTTTACTACAGTCTAGAAGGGGTAAAGTGCACAGAGTTCCAACAACAGCATAAATATAGGGTCCTGCAAAAGGCAAAAAATTGGGAGTGACCACGCAGAAAAGATGGATTTCCTACAAAATCCATTTATACATCGGATACCAGTTGCAAATTGGAAGGGATGCTTCAAATATGCCTCTTCCACGCTACATATTGTTAATCATTTCTGAATCAATCTAAAAATTCGGAAAATCTTTTGCAAATAACAAAATGGGTTTAATAGTACAGAAAAAGGTTATTACAATTGTAAACCTTCTTTTTAGTCAATCAGAGGGTTTTTGACCAGTAAAAAACGTTGTACTTTTTATGGCGCTTTTTCAGACAGACACAATATGGTACTCGCTAAATAAAAAAGAAAATCCTGGCAAATTTTTAAACTAGTTTCTAACATGTTCTTGCATTTAGCTCCTGCCTCTTCTTTTCTGAAATTATGTATTTCTGAAAATAAAAGATATTACTATATATCAACACGATGGCTCTTGTTTTATCAAGTATTATTTATTTCACTGATCCCTACTTCTGCTCAGCAATCTTGCTTGCCCTCTGAAAACAGTTAATGGCAAAACACAATTATGTATACCAATAGACTATCCAGGAGACCAAAATGGCCACTGGGTAAATATAACTAGTGCTCACGGCTGTGAGTGGAAAAAGGGTTATTTGGATTTATGAGTTGAAGGTTATGAAGAGGAATACAAAGTAGGCTGTACTGAATTCTTCCTTCAAACATTTAAATGTAAATAATAGCATCAGTGAGTTTATCATGTTTACAAATTGTACTTTACTCTTTTTCCTGCCTTGCCAGTGGAGTCCCCTTCCCTTCCTATCTCTCTCATATGTTTCACCCTTTGGGTACAAATATGTAGCAACTGAGTAATTGCATATGTATGATGTTTGTTGGGTTGGAGCGAGGTCATTGTAGCTCAATGTTCAGTGGCTGTCAGTTTAATGTCAAACACTCTGTTTGCGAAGTTAAATGCAGAGGCAGAGATACAGAGTCATATCAAATAAAGTGAGTACTGCAGGTGCTAAAATAAGACACAGTGTCTACTTCAATTTTGGGATTACTGTTGTCTTAACTAGATGAACAGTTGAAACAACACTAATTTACCACCTTAGACAGTGGTAAATGGTGGATTGTCGCAGGAACTTTCAGGAAATGTACTTCTTTTGGTTGGAAAGAAAACAGCTTTTGGTGATATTTCGAAAGTAAACAACAGAACACAACACACAATACACAAAGCAACATAACAACACAATGAAAACATAAAAGAGCACATCACAACAAAACAGTTAAGAGAGCTGCACAACAAACAGTACAATATAACAACATCCCAATTGAAAAATGCAACACAAATACCCAACAGTGCAAAACACAACAGATTATATCACCACCACAACAAAATTCCATGCAACAAATGTACACAAATATTCTTGGCATTCTTGTCACACATTACTAGTTCGAGTATCCTGGTATCATAATATGGTGGCAAAAGGTGTTTGAGGTAAGCATTCTCTTAACTATCCACCAAGGATGTGAAACAGCACTAGTCAAACATTTTGTGTTGACCCGACTCACTGTCTCTACTACCGTGTTGTGCTGACTGGCATCTTACATACACTGGCACAGTACTATTTTATCGCTTTAGAATAGGAAATGTCAAGGGAAATATAAAGGCTTTGCTGTATTTGACTGGAAAGGTAGATGCATTCATTGACACCCCTAAGGCAAGAAATAGAACATAACAAAAATGTATAAATACATAAAGCATCAGAGGAACATATTAAAAACATAACAGGGCACAAAGCAAGAAAAAAGTGAAAACAGAATGTGGCACAGCAACCACTCAACAACATAACATATTATTGCAAAAATGCAGCACAAAAGCACTGCAGCAGAAAACAGCACTAAACACATCACCACCACAACAAAATGCCACATAACAAACGTGTACAAACATTCTTGTCACACAATACCACGTTCAGAAAATATCTAGTTGTAAAAGGTGTTTGCACAAAGTGCAGCCTTATCTTACCATCAAGGATATGAAATAGCACCACTCAAAAATGGTTTATAAACTGGCACACAGAGAGGAGATGTATGGACATCTCTTTTAACAAGCAAAATTAAGCTACAGCATTAAGACAAATTCCCACTCATATAGCTTATATTGAGCTTCCAAAGAGAAGGCCAGTGAAGCAGCTGACATGGTGGTGAATGGCAATGCAGACGCTTTTGCTTCTGGCAGTTACGCTTCTTAAAGTTGAAATAAGGTGCCAGTTTCTGATCTTGGGAAAAGTACTGGAGAGCTGATAGCAAGAGAAACAGCAGAGCAATTGGGGGCTGTGAGTCCAATAATAGTTTTTGCACTTCTTTCTATAATTCAAGCCCACAAATTATAGAAGGGGTGGATTCAGTGCAAATGTATACCTGGTACTCAATCACATATGGGTGGAGGAGTCTGGCTCAATGGTTAGAGCGGCAGACCCTGAAGCAGAGTTCTGGCTAGGGACCAGGGTTCAATTCCCGCCTCATCGGGGCTCGGGCTCAATTTCTTCGGACCTGTCTATTCTCACCTCGGTGCCTATTCTAATCATGGGCCCAACGCTGCAACTCTGGGCAATAGCTTGCTTAGCCTCCACACCGGCCCCAACAGCGCTAAGGATGCCTGGCTTCACCCTGGGGGTGCCCAGGAGTGGACACTTCACATGGAAAGCCAGGAGGGCTTCCATAGCGGTATGAGTATCAGCGACAGGAAACCGCAAAGGCGACACCACAAGGTGGCTGTCTGGTGACAGTGCGCTCTATAAGTACCTTGACATTTACATTTACATGGGTATGATTAGATGCCTGAACTAACTGCTGTTTGTACAGTGTTCAAAACTTTGAACACTGAAGTAATTACTGACCCACTGAAATTTCCCCTGATGAATTTTGGCAGGACGAACCTGCCAAAGTTTATCAGGAAGAAAAATTTGGTGAATTTTGATACATGCTTAATATGGTGTGGAAATTCACAAATTAAGCATCTGATTATAATTTTTAGCATCTGATTATAATTCTTCACAGGGAAACCTCAGAATCGGTGATATTTACAGCACTCTGTAACTAACTGAGTCAGTGTAATTGGTATTTACCAGCTGTGGTATGAAACCCCATTCAGGTGCACTTTGGGACAGATAAGGGATACTGTACCCCAAACATGGTGATTAGGGTCATTTACAACTGGCATCCTGAGGTCCATCCTAGTATGGTTCTGCAAACTGGGCCAAGTGCAAGCTTTTCTTCATTTCACTCTCAGGGTGAAAGGGAGAGCAATACAAAGCTTCTCAGGAAGGCACAGTGGGGATTAAGAGCTCAGTACACAACATTCAACCAACATACACAGTAACAGATTGTCCACTCCAGTGCTATTTTTTATGTAGAACAAAGTACTTTATTCTCACAGCAAAATTAAATATGACAGGTTTCAAAAGGAATGCAATATTTGGTTGTCACCTAAGTTGTCCTTATCAGTGAGGTGCTATACCCCCCTTGCTGAAATTTCCTCCCTGCAACAGTCAGGATCCCATAGAGGTTACATTTACCACCACAATATGATCATAGGTATGAATTAGGCAAAGGTGCATATGGCATCAAAAGCTCTCACTTATAAATTGCAAACCTCAGTTTAATGTCCTCACCCCTAACGTTTACACTCCAAAAGTCTCAAGCATACATGACTTGTGTGCATATTCGTCTCTTGCCCCAGGTGCAGGCTAAGCCGTGTTTGCCTGCTGGGCATTCTTCCATGTCTGACAGTGTGGTGGAAGCAATTTGTGCTCCTGGCACTATGGTAACAGCTCGACTTCTGAACTGACTGCAGCTTTCACCTGGCATTGGAATCAAGCTCATAAAATGCAGGCAGCATGGCATGCATGCATGGTAGCATTCATCCTCAGCAGTCATGGCCATCCTGGCTGGTTGCAAACAGGTGTTCTGTTTCAGCAGTTGTGGCTTTCAGGTCAAGTCATCTGTGCTGGTATGCCTTTGACAATTGAGACTTCTGGGCAAATCAGGGCTTTCTGCTTCAGCAGAAATGCAGCATTGGTGCCAGAAGCAGCTGTCAATTGAACCCCTGGCAAACGTTTGGATCGCACAGTGGTACTTGGTCTTGGAAATTATTAACGCAGCACACAAGAGTATCAGCACAGAGTGACCAGGGGGGTCCCTTTGCAGCAAGGGCCACTCCTGGCTTTGCTCTTTATGTGTGAAATTAATCTTTCTATTGGTTTTCGTCATGTAAAAACATCAATGGGTTCTCCTCCTGGACAGTGTTCCTTCTTGCAGGACCAGCCACACTCCTTCTCTCTTTCAGCAGGTAGGAAGACATCAAAGCATGTGAGGCAACCCTGTAACTCCTCCAAAACAAAATTCAGACTCCAGGTGATGCCCTTCACCTCAAGGAGACTGGCTGTCATGCAGACACCAACCCTGGTCACAGGAGCTCTCTGAAGAGCACCCCTTCCCTTGGTCAAGAAAACCTGGAACTGGAGCAAAGTGAAGTAGTTTTGATCCCATCTTTTAACTCATTTTTCAGACAGGAGGCGTGGATCCACAATCTTAGATTTTGGAAGCAGTCTGGGTTAATTCTATATCAAGTTTGATTTTCTGGCTGTTCCTCAGACATTCCTATCATGCATGGTGATGCCTCTCATGGCAGGGTGCAATTAGGCTTGTCCTAAGCAAGAGTATCCAAAACATTGAGTGTTCAAACTCTGCACCTGGCTGTAATCAGCCTTACCAAATGAGCAACCAGAGACAAATATAAGTGCAGACTCTCCTGGAACCTCATTCACATTGAACAACAGAAACTGTAGTCTTACCCTCACCCCTACCATTTACTATATGGTATACCCTTTTTCAGAAACATGGCTAGTCGAGTCATGTGACGTGTCGATGGTCATGTAGAAATCACACAAACTGCCATTTAGGAAGTGTTAACATGGCGTGATCCACGTGATGTGTCATCTACATTTGTCTCACATACAGAGAACATTATGAATCTGCATAGCCCTTTTGCAATTGTATAACAGCCCAGCATAATTGAGAAACAGCAAATATTTTTACAATTAATTAGAAAAGTTACTCCAGGTTTCACTGTATTCTAGGTGGTATAAACTATTAGTTGGTATCCCCGTGTATTTAGTAGCTGGCGGTTATTGTCCATCATTGCTCACTTAAAACATGTGCTTTTAAATGGCATAGTTCTTTCTTATCAATGGGCGTGTTACGGCCACAAGCTTAATGTTAAAACGATTTGTGTTTCGCTACAAAACCATCTGTGCAGCAGATCATTACCGAACTCTCAACGCATTCACCCACAAGTGCAGTATTACCCCTGATGAAGGGCCAAGTGCCCGAAATGCATTGGGAATCTGAAATATAAAAAAGGCTGTATTAATACATTTCGGATGACTCAGCAATGAACTTGAACTTTTGGATGAATATTGTGATGTATATCTTGTCTGAAGTAAAGATGAGCAATATATAAGGACATTCAAGCATGATGTTTGTATCAATCTGTTTATTTTGATAAATTGATTAACCCCACCAAGGGTCTTGATTGTGCCACGGGTGACACGCCCATGGATGGATGTGCGACTATTTTTCATCGTTCTTTCTTATCTCATTAGCACGTGAGCCTATTATTAAGATGTTTTATGATTCTTTTAATTATGTGGAAGTGGCTACCCATATATTTCCCTAGTGTAGGCAAGTGTTATGAACATCTTTCTTTGATCCCCCGCTTTGAGAAATATTTCCCTCCATGCTTACAAACTCAAACTGCATCCTAATCTCTCTCCTCAACTGTTCTATTCCCACACTCTGCAAGCTACCAACAGGCAATTCACACCATCCAGTGATGGGGAAACTCAACTTCTAAATGGGCTGCTATTAGCATACTCACCAGTTATCTTCTCAAACAGTGCCACTCCATCCTGGCATTTCATGATTTATGTTTCTGTCTTCCTACCCTTTAATGGAACCATTCACCTACCGCTTTACCACAAAGTACTCCCCACTACCGACTCGCTAATGAGTGGTTGGATCCATTTGATCAATCCTGGAATTCTGATAGTGTGGAGATCCCTACGTGAAGTCACTATAGGACACCACTATTGAGTGGGGAAGGAGGCAAATCCTTTTGTTTTATATTCCCTCACACACCCTAGTGGTGTCATGCTTCATCATAGGGACACCCCGACGCCTAGAAGTCAGGGTGGGCTCAACCGTCTTTCAGGGAGCTCTTAGGAAGATATTTTTGGCCAGGGGGATAAAGTTTAAAAGCCCACCAACAGATCCCAGTTTCCCTTTATTCTTGGATCTGCTGGGGGTGACAATAAAATACAAAGTAAGGGTCAGTAGGGATATTATGGTCCTAAGACCCTATAGCCAACATGTTTCAGTCCTTGTAAGCCCCATAAACGGTGCTGGACTTTCTTCAGAGCGGAGTAATGTGCCCCCTGGTATGAGTAATAAAGAGAATTTCCCTATACTACTTGTTATAAGGGCAGCTAGCGCTCCTTATTGATTTTTTAAGACAAATTAGTCTCACGTAATCACTCCATCTAGGAAGAGGAAAAGAAAAGAAAAAATATACCACACATTGTTGTATATAGAGTTCTAGATTGTTCATATCTACATGCGTTCGTGTTCATTGAACTGTGGTGAACAGTTTTCCCACCACACACGCGGAGGTGGCGAGTGAAAACACACTTCGTTTATCAAACACTCGTGTTTGTATTATGCTCATTGTAGTGGCGGCATTGTCCTATCACCTTTCACTCTTAGGTGTGCATTGTTGATATTGATCCAACACCCGTGTCATTCCCTCATGATCAAACTTGTAGCTTTAAAAATCGCCATATCTTTCGGAAGTGTAATAACGTATTCGCATGCTCTCACTTCATGCTCATTCGTATATATACCTTTCACTCTCTCTCTCATTCATCCTTACCCCGTTTTGGAAGGGGTTTCAACTCCTAGTGGAGAACCAACGCTCTTCGGGGTAGCCCTGTAGTCAAACACTGTGTGTTTACAGGAGCACAATCACCAAGTTTAAGAGATAAATAAATTTTCGAGTCACCCGAACCGTCGGCCCACAGTTGTGATGGGGGAGACAAAACAAAACAAAGGACAATATCCATGAGAACAGTGCTGGAGGCTGGACCCAGAGGGAGCCAGCTCTCTTCTCATACCTTATGTTCGTGACTTGGCTTCATATTTACTCACGCCATCAAGGGTCCTGCCCCTTGTCCCGTCCTATTTGGAGGTGGTTCCACTGCTTGGGGTTCTGAGTTACGTCGATCTCCCGCTATAAATGTATTGATGTCTATTGGATGGTGTCACGCCCATTTCCGGGTTGCGTAATGGACGTCACAGTGACTCTAGCAGGAATTATGGGTATTGTAGTTCTACACCCGAACAGCTCAGTTTTTAATGTGGAATCAACAAAGTAATGCTGGTAGTGTCCTGCCTATTCATGGTCATGAAACGTATGTCAACGTGACACTAGCATGAATCATGGGTGTTACGGTTCTAAAATAGGACCGCTCCAATTGCGCTATGAATATTCAATGGAAATTATAAAAGTTATGTTTGTAATGTGGAATAGGAGTCACAGCCACTCCCAGCGGTATATCGGGTTATGAAGATATCATTTTATTTTCTCGTTCTATTAGATGTGTGAATGCTCAACTTATTGGGACTGTAGGGCTGGAGATACCCAATCATATTATACGATTTTGCATTATCAATACACTAATGACGAAAATTCCGCCATAATGAACATTTAGATGTTTTTCAATGTTCGCCTCAGTATTCATAGTGAAGGGGCTGGACTTGTATATAATTGCATCACGGTCTTAGTATCTGGTTAATCCGATCCTGCCTGTGATCTACCATGATCTCAGGGGCGTGGGAGATAGGGTGATCATTGTGGAATGGGTTGTAATGAAATGCGTTGTGCTTAAGATTTGTAATTATCAATTACACATTCACAGCCCCAGTAGTGACACAATTAGGTAACTTCATTCACGTGATTTTGGAAACATTACATTATTGATTCGCCCTAGATATATGTGTTGTTGGGAGAGGAATACTTAAGGGTCGCGATTCCCTGAATTGATAAAGGTACTACCTCTCTATCAAGAGATCTAGATATACAGTCAATTACCTTTTATTGAGTTGATTCCACGGTATCGAATCATTCAGTCCAACAATGTGGGTTTTAAGTCTATACACCCATCGCTGTTCACGTTCGAGTAGGGTTTTGGACATGTCACCATCACCCTTCACCTTCTCGATAATTGTCCACCACAAGTCTGTGTCGGTGTGTTTTTTCTCTCTATAGTGAGCGGTGAGTTTAGTTGATGTAATAGCCCTTATCGGTGTTACAGTTTGTGTGTGAACGTTGTTCCCATGCATACTGCATGCCTAGGTCTATTTCTTTGGTGTGTTCAGTTAGGGGGCAAACCACACATGAGCCACATGGGTAGTGGTCAGTGACCCCTGGTAGGTTCCACATTGAAGGGATGGTTCAACCACAATGATCACATGGTTGAATAAAGACTGCATCATTCTAAGCACAAATTGAGTGTGACAAGAATGACTGATGTATCCTTCCTGAAAGGAAGCCAGATTGACCCTTGAATTTCTACTAAAACATCCAGGCAGTTATTTTCTGTTAATACCATTTGGAACAGGTTGATGATAAATGCTGTTGATGAGCACCTTGAGCATCCCTAGTGACGAGCACATATGTTGTTCAGACGATGGCAATTTTCAACACCATAATGCTTTGAATATCCATTAATTGATTACATAATCTCAGAATCATCTAACGAGTAAAAAACACAATTTGACCATTTTCAGCAGTTCAAACCTGGAGACCCTTTTAAGTGTGACATCGAGCCCGTTTGGAATGCTGCTCACTTTCGTTTGTGTTTTTTGAGTGGCACTTTTCATGGAAAGAAATTCCTTGTTTTCTTTCTGCAATGTAAATGTTACAGCTAGAGTTGGCTACCTATCTTTCTCCTGTTGTGTATTTTGATTTACAGAAAATTTTAGACCCTGAGAAGCAGTACTCTTGCCTGCCAGATTCATTAAGGCTATGGCCTTCGCTCTCCTGGAAGAGGTCCGCCACCGAAATTGAGAGATCTCCACCAGACTGGCCCACATTGAAGGGATGGTTCAACCACAATGATCACATGGTTGAATAAAGACTGCATCATTCTAAGCACAAACTGAGTGTGACAAGAATGACTGCTCAGGCAAATACTATAAGATCTGTAACCTATTGAGCTGCTTTTTCCTTGAGGCCATAAAGGTTTCATCTCTCCTTATTTCTTTAGCTTCAAGCATTCTCTTGAAAATACCGTTTTTTAGTTCTTTTGAGGTATGAGTTGTCTGCAAGACCTATTGCTTGCAATATACAGAGAATGGGCTTCGAGTCAGTCCAGGTTCACCCACTGGCCCATTTGGATCAGCCTTTTTTAGATATTGACTTGGAGGTTTGGTCTCTTGCCGTCACAGTACTAGCTGATTGATGTATCATTTTGTCTCCTATGGAGTGCTTGCATTGCAATGCAAAAACGACTATTTATGTTTTGAAACATGCACTCTCCCATCACACTTATTGTCACATTCAAATATGCATTTCACATGAGCATTATATACATAAAGCAATTTATTTTTACTGCAACAGACATTTGAGGTCTGGGTTGATGATGCAGTTGTCTGCAGGATCTAGTGCGTAGAATACGTACATAGAGTGGGCTTTGGGTCAAACCACTTCAATCACTGGATTATTTGGATCAGACTCTTTCAGCCATTGGCTTCAGGCATTGTCCATCACATCTTAGATGTGCCCAGAGGTGTAATGCTCTCACACTGTCGTACTATTGACTGTGAATAATCTGCTACCTCCTATGAATTGATTGCATAGCAATGTTTGAGGCACTATTTTAAATTTAGAACGTACACAAGTGTACATTTAAAGTGTAAATGTTGTGCATTCAATAGGAACACTTAACCACTTTTGTCACATTCAAGTCTCTATCTCATACCTGCAATGTGTACAGTAGCAATCCTTTTTACCGCACCAAGTATTTTTGAATTATTGTCATGACTTTAGTCCAATCCCTGACACTACCCAGAACTCCTACATACTTATTTTTCAGCACACCAATACCACAACATGATTGCCAGTGAAACAAACACCAGTGCCGCAATACCTTAAAAGACACACCACCAACACCACAATCCCACACCAACATCACTACTACCAGCGCCATCTGTACCATTAACACCACCAACACCTCTACTAGGAGTACCACAATCCCATCACCAATAGCACACCACAGCCCACAAATATCCTCTACAGCTACACCTACATTAGTATAAATGTCAGCAATGCCAAAACCATCATGACTACCACCTACAATAATGCCAATGCCATTGCCAACAATGTCACTGTCAATGCCACCAGCATCACCAATATCACCACCAGAAACACCAACAAAGCCATCAACTACACTTTCATCAATACCCCACCACTAATACCACCACTGATTCTACCACCACAAATCCCAGCAACACCAATTTCATATTACCAACACCACCAATGCAACCCAAACCAATACTACCACCACCAATGCTATTTCACCAATACCACCATTACTGCAATGCTACCTCCAGTACCTCATCCTATAAACAATACCGCCACTGACATTGCCACCACCACAAATTCTACACCGCCAGCACCGTTGCCAGCACCAACCCAAAAAGCCAATAGGTCTTGTGTTAATGCGCTATTGAATACAAACATTTCAGAATGTCTGTGTGTGCATGTTTGTAATATTAAACCAAGACCTATTGTCTTTACACTGCATTTTATTATTATATCTGGTTGGTGCAGACAGACTCTCTGTTTTTGATTTCTCAGACATGTTTGCACTCCAGGTCTAATGCATCATAGATAATAGAAAGTCAAAACATTTGAGTGACACCGGGGTAGGAAACTTGAAAACACAATGAAAATGCATTACAATTATATGTTTAATGTTGAAAGCATCCTCTTCATAAGTCTTTTGTTGTAAAATAATTCCCCCTTTTGCAGAAAAGCACAAAACATGTCCATCGCTCAAATTAATTCCATATTTCCCTATACTGATTCACCACTAATCCTTTATGGGTTCCACAGTAGCGTGCTACTCACTGAAAAGCCCTTCAACACCTCATCAGGAGTAGCAAGCAGTATATAAACAAACCTTTTTCCCTCTTCTATCCCTCCATTATCCTTCTCAATCCAAATAACAGACAAACATATCCACCACTCAAATTACTTTCATATTTCACTATACTAATTCACCACTAATCCTTTATGAGTCCCAGAGTAGCGTGCTACTTGCTGAAAAAACGCTTCAACACCTCATCAGGAGTAGCAAGCGCTATATAAGCAAACCTTTTTCCCTCTTCTATCCCTCCATTATCCTTCTCAATCCAAATAACAGACAAACATATCCACCACTCAAATTACTTTCATATTTCACTATACTAATTTATCACTAATCCTTTATGGATTCTGGAGTAGCGTGCCACTCACCGAAAAAGTGCTTCAACACTTCGTCAGGGGTAGTAAGTGCTATATAAATGCAATTACAATACAAAACAATACATTTTAAAATACACTGTAAAAATGTAAAAGTGCTAGCATGTGGATATTTAAATGAGTGCAGTGCGGTATTGCCTGGGTGCATTCTGTTAGATATTCACAAAAATAAATAATTCCAAAATAGCCTCTTCAGTGCATGAATCAGATACAGCTGTACTTCAAAACGAGGATGCTTCAAAGAAGAAGGCTGAAGCAAACGTCCCTAGCAAGCTATGTGCAGGATTTCCATTAATTAAAAAGCCCTATCTGCCTAAAACTTGCAGATACATCCACTGCTATCATCGCTAAATGCTAGGCTCGGTGAATAGCTCTCTAAGCTCTGGCATATTGATTTCTTGTTGTGAAGTGAGCTGTTCAAGCTTCATTTAAGATTTTCATCTTGCATGTAGCCCTGAGCACATCACAGCACCATAAATTAGTTAAATTGCACATTTATCACAAATGTTATTTTAAGATACTGCGTAAATGTGATGGCTGGAAAATATACCGTTTGCTGCAGCATGCCACCTCTTGGGCGGGGTTAGGCTGGGGTCACCTTTATAGAAAGGTGATTTAATGCGGTATTTTTCAGATTTCTACTCATTAGCTTGAACGCGAGGTTGGTTTAAACACGAAAAGGACCGAAATTAGACATGTAGTTTTCAGTCGCTCGAAAAACCTTAATCCAGATTCCTTGCCTCTCTGTCACAGACAGACCAAAACATATGTTTAGAGAAGGGTTAACTGAAGAGGGTTTTCACTTAGAGAGGGTTACATATTGAAATCGAAAACGTATTTATTTTTTTAATACATCCTATTTTTTCCGCGTGAAATGGATGGTATTGATGACTGGGCAGCAGATCAACTGCAGGTACCACGCCGTGGGTCTCATTTGCATACATGTGATTTGATGTGCATGCATCATAAATGCCATCAGCCGGTAGGCTTTGCTAAATCTAGTCTCTCTTTTTATGGCGAAGACTGGCTAAATCCCTGCATGACAATTACCAATGCTAATGTTCGATTACCATGGCCTGGTTGTAGTCTGGAATATCGAATATAAAGTTGCATCTGGCTGCAAGATTGTGACCAAAATATCGAGAAGATAAGTGAATTAAGGTAAGTATAGATTTACTATTCTTAACTCCACATCTACATACTTTGCAGATTAATATTTTGCTAAGGTACATATATATGTGTTGTAAGGTAGAGAAAATATATACATACTTACCTTGTCTATTCTGATCTTCAATATTTTGATCATACTAATGTGGCCACTCCATACTCCATGTTCTGGTTCTGCACCTCTCCAACATACATCCCTTTAAACATGCTGGACCGTAAGCTTGTATAGACTGCTTTGATGATAACCACTGGTGTAACGAAAAGTGAGGGGGCCTCCCTGCACGGTACGTAGAGGGGTCCCCTCCGGGCTCAATCAGGAGCTCTCCAGCCAGAGTGCAGTGCCGAGGGAGCCCCTTGGAGCTTGGGGCCCCCCCGCACCGCGGGGGCTGCGGAGGCCTGTGTTACACCCCTGATTGTAACTCTTGCTAAAGTCTATTACTGCATAAGAAGTCATGGTAGTGGAAGATGCTATTGTGGAAGAATCATCAGGCAGGAGACAGTGGTGATTTCTTATGTGGGTTTATTCCAAGATGTAAGGCCCAGGACGCGCCCGGAGCAGCCGGTCAGAATACAGGTCAGGGGAAACTGCTGTGGAATCACAACCATCGCTCGGAACACGTTAGGCGCATACGTAAGTATACAATAAGAACCAAGGGAACGCGGGGTTGTGCCGTGTCCTCGTGAAGAATACAAATGCTGCCCTGTAAGCACATACTACAGCTACAATGCTATTATTCATATTTATGTTTACCTTGCTTATATAATTGCTTCTAGGTGCCAAGTCTTTGACTGTCAATACAAAACGACTTAGCAATAGATAAAATGGGTGATTGCAGTTTCTGCAGTGTGAGGGGGTCTGTCATAAGTTACATATTGAAGGCATAAGTAACATACTATGTGTTATTTAGTCACATTGAATACTTAGATGATGTTGCAGAGCTATTCCGGTTGCCAAGAGACTACATAGTTATGGGTTTGATGTGTCAACTTCAAGGCTGGCTCGTTTTGGATAAAATGACAGTGTTCATTGAAAGGTCTAAAGTTTATGATACTGTAAAGGCATGGGTAAATAGGATATTGTATAGTAAACAATGTGAGGGTGAAGTATATTTAACAACAAACACGTGAGGGAGATGGTGGGAGGTGGGGGAGTGCTTAAATCATGTGATTAGAATTGGTGTCTCTTGAGTGTCGATCTAAGTGTATTAGCATTTGGGGATGGATGTTTACCACGAGAATATCAAGTCCTAAATATTGTATATATAGATATCATAGCCAGAATATTGACTACAGAAGTAATGTGAAGGTAAGTATATGAATGTAAGAACAGATTTACAGTTCATAAATCCACATTTGTGTACCATGAAGATATACACATCTTCAAGGTATGTGCATGTGGAGTTAAGAACAACAAATCCTTACTTGACTACATAGATTTACCTTCATGTTTTTGGGTAGTTGATATTATGGCTGTGACATTTCTGTAACACCTTATTTCTGGTTCTTATTTAGATATACATCGTAAGATTGATCACGGCTGGTTGTTCTGAAGGCAAATTGCTACCAGCGACCATCATAAAATCTTTGTTTTCACCTGACTTTGAGTCTAACCTTTATCCCTGAATGCCTATCTTCACATGAAGATTCAATATGGCTTTCCCTATTGATACCATTAGCTAACCTGCATCCATATGTCTATAGTCTTAAGAGATGTCTTACTATGATTATTGCCACAAATCACACTAGCCAGTGCCTACTCCTATCTGTCTTGCTGCCACAGAAGAATCTATTCAGCAAGTACCATACCTCACATCATTCCTTAATCTCTGCTACTTTCACATTGCCTTGCTGTGCTTTATTATGTATATGTTACAAGAGTGATCCATCAAGAGCCTTCTTTTTGATTTCGCTTTTTTATGTATTCTAAATCTTTTATTTTCGGGGAAGACCCTAATTCTTTACTTCTTTCCATAGGAACAGCTTTTAAAAAAATGTCTACCTCCAGTATCTGTATTGTGTTCTGCTGGAAGAGTAACACCTGAATATCTACCTATTTTGTAGCACCCAAACCCCCTACCAAGCACCTTATCTGCTTTGTCTGTGTTGTTTTACATCATGTACCGCCTCAATCTGACAGTAACTATTGTACTGTGTGCCCCATTGGCTGGGCACTTATTTTGTAAGGCATAGAATGGCGCCTCTTGAGATCCCGGGTGGTTAAGAGTTGACATAATGGGCCTGAGTATTGACAGTCCCAGGAGGCATGTTCGAAAGATTACCCACTGACTGCTCTTGAAGGAAAGGAAAATCAAAATTAGCCATACAACAGAGATTAAAATTACATTTTTAGTAGAGAAGTATTCAATTAATTTTTCTTCCTTAAGTTTGTGGGCTCTAGGGAGAAAAACATATGTGATATTTTGCACAGCAATCTCAAAGGCTGAGAAGTAGAGTGCCTGAAAGTGAAAACTGTGGTTTGTGTTACAAAGAAAGTCACAGCAGAAAACTCATTTAGATGAATTAACATCAGTGTTGAAACAGTAACTCCATATCTTACTAATGAATAAATTACTTTGGACCAGTCACATCAACTCCAATTTCAATATGGCTAGCCTTTACAAAGTATTTATTACAGCTACAGAAATGATTTTTTTCCAGTCTGCAGTTTGGGTTGAAAATCAACAAAATCTGCTAATGTGCCACTGTAAGGATCAGAGGAGATCTTCCAAAAATCGTTTCTTTTTCTAAAAAAGATAATTTTGTTATTTTGTGAGATTATTGTTGCAGCAAGTCTTATATTGCAAGAAATGATTTGTCTTGTCTAAATACTATTGTCTTTTTTAAATATTTGTTTTTATTTGTTCAAAATTAATTAATGTAATAATCAATTGTGTTTTATACCTAAAATGTAAATTTATTTTCCAAAGAATTGATTAAAATGATGTGGTTTAGCATTTGTACAGGCAATGTTTCGGGTAAACGTGGAGTTGTTCACAATTCACTGCACATTAAATCATGGGCCGAAAACTCAAATTAATTAAATTGTCTACATAATATCATATAAAATACCCCTCTGCATCACTTTCTTGACAGACATTACGCTGTACAGCCCATTGTTAAAATGTCATGGTGTACTGAAACTTGAAAGGGTTTTCTTTGACCCTATTCCTGCACACTTTGCTTCAATAGCACTGTTTTAAGTCTAAACATGTACCAAACACGGCAAAATATATATAAGAAAATAAGACAGCTACCTATTGGCAAATTATAACAACTGAATGGGTTTGTATCCAAAAAGCTGTGGCATTTTTCAGGCCTGTCATTATGCAAGACCATTAGATTTCTTTAAAATGAGATGTATAATATACTTACTGGTTGTTGCTTTCAGCCTGTCCTCTTAATCGATTGGCCTCTTGCTGTTTCATTCTCATGTTTCTTTCACCCACTACTACATCAAGTTAAGCCTTCACAGCTTACATCCAGTGTCGTATAAAGGTGAAAAAAATGAAATCTCGCATGATTAATCAGTATTTATTTTACTGAGGTCAATGTATTCAGAATAATTTTATCTATTTTGATAAACGTACCAACTGCTATTCACAGCACTTAAAACCAACAATAGGTGGAGCAGAAAGCTAATGTATTAATTCTATTATTAAAGACATTATTATTACTATTATTAATATTGTTACTACTACCACTAATGCTCTTCTAAGTTATTTTCTAACATGTATAGCAAATTTGTAGCTTAAACTGCTTTCTTGTGGATTTGTCTTTTTATCAGATAATTATTAAAACAGATTCTTTACTACTCCCACTTTGAGAGAATATGGAATTGTAGTAAGGCATTTGTGATTTTTTAAGTACAAAATATTTTTTTCTTGCAAGGTAAAGGGTGAAGATTGAACAAACCATTGTACACTGTGATGTAGCAGTAATTATTGGTATCAGACAGGTCTGAGTTTTATTTTTTTTAGGTTTAGGATAGGAGTGACCCGGCCACTTTTTAGACAATCAGGTATGGAACTGTCAGTGAGTGAGGCATTGATTATAATGGTTCAATGAGGGAGAAGTTTTTGAGTAGACTCATTAAGGAATTTGGAGGGAAGGGGATCGTTGTAGTGGTTAGAGTACTTCAGAGAGGTCAAAAGATTGAATATGTCACTTTTGTTGAAGTTATTAAAGCTGGACTTTTCAAAATTAAATGGCTTTCCATCCAAAAAGCTATAGCTTTGTGTAGGTCTGTCATTAGACAAGACCTTTAGATTTATTTAGAATTATATGTATAATATACTTACCTGTTGTTGCTTTCAGCCAGTTCTCTACACCTTTGGTCTGTTGCTGTGTCGGTCACATTTTTCCTTTCATCCGTTACTGCATACAGTGTGTGGCAATGGGTTTCTGAAGCAATGTAGACTGAACATTTATGGAGAATATTGAATGAGGATAATGTTCTCAATGCTGAAAAGGTAAATCTATAGGACAGCGGCTATGTTTCTGAGCTGGAGATGGTGGAACATTGTCAGTGGGTGTTATGGGCAGAGCATCCCTTTTTAAACTCAAACATTAAATGAGAAAATCAAAAACTTGCAATTGGAAAGGCCAATGGATGAAACACGGCCTTTCCAAGAATATCCCTTGACCTAGGAACGTGGTGGATATCATTTCTTAAGATGTGCTCCCTTAACCTTACTACTGACACCAAGTTTCATATATCACACAAAAACATTCCATAGTGCCCATCAATGCATAAGAATAGCATTAATTTATAGAGACCTATATTTTTAATGAACAATATTGCAAGGCCAATAAACGAGTAATGCTACATGAACTGGAAGTATGGATAGAGAAAAGAAGCACTATGTCACAGTTCTCGAAAGTGCCTTTCAAAAATGTTGTTCAGAACTGTTAAAATGTTTGTCCAAACTCATATAGTCAAATTTGTGATAGTCAGAATCATAAAAATATTTGCAACATACTGTAAATGTACATTTTCTATTGATTATTTTAACTGAGGTGAGCTGTTAAGAAAACACAACCCCATATGTAAAAGACATTGCTAGGAACCATAACACCTTCTACTCAGAGGCATCTTGACACGTGCAGATATTCACCAATAGTAGTGTATCAAACAAGTTTGAAATCACAATGGAGTTCATGGTAGGCAGATATTTGGATCCCATCCTCTTCTGCTGATTCATTAATGACTTGTGTCAAGAGGTTGCGGTGCCAAAGACGTTCCCAACATCAAAATGATCACCTTTCCTCCTTGGCTTCATGCAGATGATCCTAAGCTCCAGACCCAGACTCAGATAAACTGCAAGCTCAGCTAATGGATGTTGAGATGATGTGAAGATTAATATTTCCTAAGCCAAAGCAATATTATTTGATCAACACCATCATCTTATACCAATATAAAAGTTTAAGTTAAAGAATTGTTGGAAAATGGTATGATGTATCCACATTTAGGAGCTCAAGTGGTAAACAGATTCAGTTGCAAATTGTTTATGTGAACTTCAGCATTGAAAGCAGAAGCAGTGGGTAATTCAATAATGGACTTTGGTTAGACATAGAGAATCCCTTTCTCCACAGTGGAAATGGTTTTATAGGTAAAGTATTGTAAGTCTGCATTATTCTTCCTAATATCATAAATAGAGGAGTGAGTGAGAGGACCATCTGGAATATCTGCTGATGCTTCCAAAGAGCTTCTTCTTGGTAGCACTTGCATTTGAATTGCCATATAAATCTCTGTTGGGAAAAGTACTGAGTTGGCCAGCATGGAATACTGTGACACTGAAGACCTCTTTCACAGACCATCTAGTAGATAAGGTTTCAAATGAAAACCTGAAATTACAAAAGCCTTCCAAAACGTATACAGTATTTAACCAGGTCCTACGCACCTTGTATCTATAAAATATTCTGAAACCACAGGTTTCCCAAATGGAGAGCAAACAGTATTTCTGTAGCTATCGAAGAAGAAAGAATACACTGTAGTGATGCAAAAGCAGAAGAGCCTAGAAATATTTAGCTCATCTAGGGTAAAACTTTGTAATGTACCAAGCTGCCAACTGCCATAGGTGAGGAAACTAGTAAATTTACAACAAAGACACTTTCTTTCCCAGGTAAGCTACAATCTAATCCATTAGCGGTTCTGTACCAAAATCTCAAACACAAAAATATTATTGTACAAAAATATTATGATCAAAAAATAGACCTAAAAATATTGACTATATAAAGTAAAGAATGAAAATATCAGCTACCAAAATATTGTGTGGCACTATATTAACAATATAATGGTAGTTATATGTATTTCATTCAAGTTAATATTATTATAGGTTAAAATAATAGTTACTTTATTTTGAATTTTATACAAATATTTATTAAATAAAATTACGCATTTTAGTAATATGTATTAAAGAATGAACCAAAACATATAATTATTATTCATTTAAAAATGTATATTCAAAAAGTATTCGACCATTATATTAGAAAATATGTTACAAAAATTCATGTTTTAAAATGCTAACAACTTAACATAAAAGTACCTGATTTTAAAGAACAAAACACAAGAGAAAGATACCTATAGAACTAAAAAAAAATGTTTTAAATATCATTCTACATTTAATATATGCAAACAATACCTCCAGGATATTATAACAAGTAACTAAACTCCAATTCAAAATTAATAACAAAATCAAAAAGGAATTAAAATAGACTAGTCTAACTACAGTCCTACAAACATTGGGGAAAATGCACACATTTTGAGGGGGTACAGCTCAAATGTACTAATCTAGCTCCGTTCTAACAAGTTTTG
Organism: Triturus cristatus; assembly: GCF_964204655.1. Classification (NCBI taxonomy): domain Eukaryota; kingdom Metazoa; phylum Chordata; class Amphibia; order Caudata; family Salamandridae; genus Triturus; species Triturus cristatus. The sequence goes on from NC_140595.1 coordinate 412,374,393, forward strand.
GGAAAATAGAATGCCTTATGAGGGTTCGATTTACTATTCTAACCCCAATGTAAAAAACATTCAAGAGAGTGCACGCTTTGGGGGTTAGATTTACTATTCTAACTCCTGTCTAATAGTGGTAAGTACTTACATCGGGGACGTTCCGATTTACTATTCAAACTCCAATCTAACAAACATGGGGGAAAGGCATACATGGAGGCAGGGTGATAGTCAGATTTTCTATAACAATTCCAGTCTAACAACAGTGGGGAAACTGCTTACATTAGGGGATGACTTACTATTCTAATTCCATTATAACAAACATTAGGAAAATTCATACAATGGGGGAAGAGAGTGCTGCTCACTATTCTAACTCCAATCTACCGAACATTGGAGTAAATGTACTTTGATACACATTTACTATTCAGTCCAACAAACATTGTAGAAAATGCATACATTAGGGAAGTGCATATACTGGGAGGGATAGATTTACTACTCTAACTTCAATCTAAGGAACATTGCGGAAAATGAATATGTGGGGGCAGGGGTATGGGTCCGATTATCTGTTCTAATTTCAAGCTAGCAAACACTGTAAAAAGTTCATACATTGGGGCAGTTTTATTCTTATAACATAAATCAAACAATATTGAGAAAGGTGCATACATTGTAAATTTGCAATTCTAATTCCAAGACAACAACCATTGGGGTAATACATGGCAGTGGGAGACACATATTTAACCGCCAATCTGACAAACTTTGGGGAAGTGCATGCATTGTGGAGGTCAAATTGAATATTCTAACTCCAGTCTACCAAATACATGGGGACGTTTCAGTCTAACAAACATCGGGGAAAGTGCATACATGAGAGGGCAGAGTTAATGTTTCTAACTGCAGTCTAACAAACACTGACAATGTGCATACAGTTGGTTTGGGGGTAAGATTTACTAATGCAACGCCAGCCCAACAATCACTGTGGAAAGAGCATATTTCAGGTTAAGGAGGGAGAAATTTCCTATTCCAACTCAACTCTAACAAACAAATTCATTGGGAGGGTTCAGATATATCCAAATCTGAAAAGAAAACAATAACTGTTTCAACAATTAAAATAAAAACTTTGAAAATCCTAAATATATAAAACAATTTAAAAATTAAAACAAAAAAACAAATATCAAAGTTCCTCAAAATCGCTATATAAATTTTATTTCAAATAAACAGTATACCTCAACTGCCACACAAACAGAACAAAAGTAATAAAATATGTAATCATAAAAAAATCATATTTTGAGTATAATGTAACTAGATATAAATAATTGTAAATTAATAAAACATGTATAAAAATATATAACAATAGCAAACAGTACACATGTATTTAACATATTGAAGAATTACAAATAACATATATGTTATTATACATATACATATGTTATTATACATATACATATATATATGTATATGCCCAAACCACAATAAACCCCACAATTCATAAAAAAAGAAATTCCTTGCAAACATATAAACCAGTACTTTTGTAAAGCAAAATGAACAAACACTTCATAAATTAAACAATGAATAGTAAAATGTATTAAATAATTAAAACTAAACACATGAATACAAATAAAATTTTAAAGTTCATATAATAATCAATCATCATTATTATAAATGTGAAAAAACACTACCCACCTAAAAACCTGTGACCCAAAATGAAATAAACTATTTAAATATTTATCAAAATACGTAAACAAATAAAAAACAAGTAAAAATAAAATTAATTAAAATGAATTAATATATAGTTTAAAAAAACACTAAAACACTAAGGGGCCGATTACGATCTTGGTCTGAAAGTTTCTGACCATAGGTCGGAGGCTTTCTGACCGAGATCGTCGGTTTCACTTCCGACCCCCTAATTACAAATTAGGCGGTTGGAAGTGTAACCAGCCAGTCATTCCATCTGGCTTTTGACGGCTCAAGAAGCTCGTCGGCCAGTCGGAACCGGCACGCAATCCATACGGATGATGTTTTACACCATTCGGATTATGATGATCGGTTTCAGACAGGCTTTCTATGTTGGACTTTCTGACATAGAAAGCCTTTTGGAAAGCGAGTACAGGAGCCCCTAGCAGGGCCCCCTTCTCTTTGCAGCCTCCGGTTGGGGCTGATGGGGCACCAACTTTGAACTTATTGTAAAAAGTAAATAAAGATATACATACATTGTACATTTTTGTCCATGTCGCAATATTTTGACTATGTTGTTTTTAGTCGGTACGTAGGTGGAACATACCACTTGGAAAGACAGACTAATACATATTCTCCTGATCTGCTCCGACTATATACATTGCAGTTCAGTAGAAAAGAATTGGGATTGCAAGACAGCAAGGTGTCTTCTGTTATGTGAGTGAGATAGCTGAGTTTCAAATAAATTTGGAATGCCATTTCTTGGAGGGGGGAAAATGTAAAATTTGAAACAAAGTGTGAAATAGGATCATGAATAATGAGGTATAGAGTGTGTTGACTATCAGGCACAGGGATAATAGAGGGCTGGAGGCTCCAATTATGGCCAGTATCCCCACACCAAAATTGAGGAATAACAAGCCATTTCCCAGGATTTGGGAAAAACGTGTACTCTGGAATGCCAGTCCCAAGTCCATGTGTTTTCCCCAACTTCAGGGGTAAATAACAGCATTAATCCACACTTACTTATCATTTGCTTAGAGCAAGTGGTAAAATAGGCTTGACAGCTATTTTGAGGGCTACTGGTGGCAGGGAAAAAAGGAGTGTAGAGTAGTGATAGAATAGCTGGGGAAATATTTGTTGCTTCCCTTTACCCACTGTGGATCAACAACACCATTGGGGACATGTGTAACAGCTGCCTCCAATCCCAGGAGAAGTCTTGCTCTGGTGTGTACCAAATAATTCCGGGCCTGAAGACACAGAAACATTCAGAAAGGTCCAGAGTCATAGCTCCATGGATAGTGCTCTGGGCCACTTGTAATGAGGACCTCAGTGGTAGAACATTAAATAAATAGAAAAAATAGACTCTCAAGCGGACTTCCGGTAGGAATGTTCTGAAAAGGCTTTGGTGGCATGAATCAGGTACTAATGCTGACCAGCATGAGTGAAAAAGAAATTGCATTTTTGATTCTTTTTAATCTAATGTTATGAATATTTATACAATTTTGTTTAGCATATTAAATTGTGTCATGTGTTTTCTTTTGAATATTTTATTTGCACAGTTTAGTCTATATTATGTGACTGAAAAGCATATTGTTGATAGCTAAATAAAAGCTGTTGTTTATTTCTTCATAGGTGAGATCATCGATATCGCAATAAAAACTCTACATGTCATACGAATTAAAAACTCAATTTGATTGAACCTAATATTTTGCTGTATGTATTAAAAATTAAGGTGTTTTTGCTCTGCTAAATTACACATGCCTACCTCAAACAATATATTTTTTCTGGATTTGGAGAAAGGCTAATTGTTCACGAGAACTGAAGAAGAGAAATGGAGAGGGGTAAAATAGATCATGAAGATGTGAGCTATATGACACAAATAGGGAGAGATGTTGCTAGATTAAGAAGTGAAAGCATTTGAACACTATATAAAGGAAAATGAGAAGGTGGCGGAGCCAGCATAAATAGCAGAAATAAGAAACTAAAGGTAAATCATTAACAATTCACATTGAAGAGAACAGAATAGATTGCCTTAAAGTAGACAATGGACTAGACATTTTTAGTGTAACTTGCCAGTTATTTTTCTTGTTTGGCCAGTGAAATCTAAAAGCTGGTCTTGAACACATATACCTGTTGCATTTTTCTGCAGTTTTCTGTTTTTTGCAATTTTACATAGCAGATCACTTGAAACCCAGCACCAAATCATCTAGCATCCTATAATGGGAGGCCTATAGTCTTCCAATCACGCCCACAGTCACTGCACATTGCTGTGGATAGTCCTTAAGACAAATCTACTATTGCCTATGAAAAGTGATCCCAAGGATTCAAAAGAGGAGAGAACTTCCTTTTTGAATGCTGTAGTGTTATCTTCAAATCTATGTGCTACATAGGTTTTCTTGGAATGCAGTGCATTAAATGTGAATAAATTCATAGGGCCTAATTATGACTACACAACCATACCCACAGTGGTGGTGCGGGCACCGCCGGTCTGACCTCCCTATTACAAGTTGGGCGGTAGGACTACTATGGGACTGCTGCAAACGCCAGGGATCAGAGATCCCTGGCAGTGTTGCAGCGGTCTTGAAGTCGCAATATGCCTGGTGGTTCTGCTGTGGCACCGCCAAGCATATTACGAGTTTCCTCTCTGCCACAGTTTTCATGGCAGTGAGTCCGCTATAAAAACTGTGGCCAAAAGGAAACAAAGGGGGCCCTCCAGTGCTCCTTGTTGACTCAGGGCCATGATATTGCTTGTAGAAGGGAACAGTCTGTGCCCTCCTGTGTGCATGCTCCCCAGTTCCTGCACAGCATTGACTTTAAAGTCCATGCCGTGCAGGAACCGGCATTGGTGTTCCCATTTGCGGTACATTTTTAATAGGAGCCTCCATGAGAACACCAAAGGGCCTCCCTCAGACCACAAGATTACTTGTAATCTGGCGGGCGTGGCGGCCCTCTCCAGGACCACCCAACTCGCAATCAGCCCATAGATACAATCTCTATTGATCACCAAATTGTAAATATTGGATTAACGGTTCAGTTAATATTGTAACACTTCAATTGTGTTTTTTATTTTATAAATACATTCTCATATTAAAAAACAAAAATGTATGAATTCAAAGTAGCAATTCAGAAAATTATATTGTGCCTCTTGAGAACTGCAATATCTAGAATGGGGTTCAAGGTTTTTAGAAGAAACCTTTTTTGAAGAGTCATCTTCCCATACAACTCAAAGTCTAGCAAAATTCACATTTTTCTAACAGGTGATGTATGATATTTGAAGACTTCAGAAAATATTCTAGTTTATCTGGGCTTTTGGAAAGGTTGAAGCTGTAAATCTTGATGGCAAGGATGAAGAACTTTAATCTGGATGGAACATGATCCTTTCCTCATCATAGATAAAAAGTAACATTTGCAAATATATTTAATATGTGGGAGACTAAATGAAATGAGTAATTGTCTTAAAGCATTAGCGTATAATATAACTGTGTTACTCAAGATGTTCCATCCACCAGGGCTCACGACTAAGCCTTAACCTTATTATTCACATGTATTTGAATACTTTCTGGGCTGTTTTTCATTTAAACAAACATGTTTGACCACAAAATAAATAATATTTTCTGTGCAGAATATATTTATTTCCAAAGATAAAAGCATAAAACCAGGAATATTTATTGGGCATCAAGAATATGTATTTGTTGTTAGCCTCTGAAAATTGCAATCACTCTTGAAGTGAAGATTTTTGACAAGAGTGGTTAATCCAAGGAGTTTCTTTAATTATAAAGCCCCAGTTTCTTTTTTTTATTGTCTTCACTTTTCTTTTGATATGTGGTGCACCACAAAAGTGAACATATTGCATAGCATGTACCTGCCTATGAATACTGATACACAATACAAAATGATGGATGGAGTGCTTGAATTAATCTCAGCCACAGGTGGAGCAGCACCAGTTAGGCTCCAACATTACATGCCATAGAAGCACAATATTCACATGCACTTAGTACCATATATTCTGTGTGTTTTAACTTTATTAAAGCATTCAAATGTACTTTTGAAGTGTATTCACAGTAGGAAACTAAAGACTAATTAATGTGTGCATATTCATTTTAGCTTAATCATGAAAATATGTAGTTCTCGAACATAGTTACACTCCTGTTTCAAGTTGTATTGCAGTCATTAAAATTGAATTTCATATGTAACCATTAACTTATTCATTTACGTATTCTTGTTGCGTTTATTCTAAAGTTATACATGGACATATAATCATGTATTTGAAGTGCACATTGCAAATGTTTAACTAAAGTTGGCATGATTAGGCCTTTATTTCTTAACTTGAAAATGTATTGTTTGCTCTGCATGTTCTTTTCCATTGCAGGTGTGCCTTCGTGATTTTGTAGCTAGAAAGCAGCATTATGCATTAGAGATGGTGAGACTTAAAAGGAGAAATCTTGGTAAGAACGGGATGATTTAATGAGCAGAAGAAGCCTCCTATTCATCATTATTGGGAATGGAGGGAAACTCAAGGTTGCCAAAGCTATCCCAGTTCTGTAGGATAAGAAAGTCTGGAGATGTTGCAATTGTATTTGTGGAGTTGAACACCATTGGTCCTCGTAGGGGTCGTGTGAGATATGGCTGATGATGAGGTATTTGCGTGTTTTAATTAGAGTTCACACTGTTAGACATTAGGGGGCATATCTACAAGGAAATGTTAGAGGGCAGGGCTGTGGCAAATTTTGCAGAACCGTGCTCCAACATTTCCAAAACGCAGGGATGCACCATGTTTAGAAAAATACAACACACCATTGTGCTTTCCCTATCACTGGCACTAAACATTGCTGCCTAGAGCCCACACAGACCCCCTTGCTCCATAGTGCAAGGTGCCTGCGTTGCACCGAATGATACTTTATGTGCAGGAAGGTGTCCTTCCTGTACATGAAATGGTGATTTGTTTCTTCAATGTGTAGCAAATTGTCATTATTTAATGATTGTTTATGTGCAGGAAGGGACACCTGCACATAACCAATCTTTACATTGATGCCCTAATTTGCTAGTGGTAATTCTTCACATTGAATACGTTCTTGGTTTTTGCATTTACTGGAATAATAATTAATTTGTAATAAGCACACTTAAGTTCAGTTATTGATTCCTGGTCCTTATTGTGTGACCAAATGGGTCACACAAACTTTAAATTGTGTATTTGAATGTTGACTCGCTTTTGCCTCTCAGTCAACCAGAACGATATATCAGGTGAGAAAGGTAACCACTTACTGTGCACTCCCAAGATGATAGCATGTTGGATGGTTGGTTTCTGAAGCAAAGGGAGTTAGTATAGAATATTCTAGATCTGTCCAAATTCAGCCCAAGTACCTAAAGTCCATGTCTTGAGTCGGAGAACAAATTAAGGTCCAGTAGTTTAGGTGACATTTGTAACAGCTGAGGAGTGAGTATAAATAGACTGTGTTGCAATCGCTTATGTCTTGCTTGCGGTGTTTTGAGGAGATTGAGTGGTGTAATACAGACTAATGTCTTGGTGTGACGCACTGATATTGGTCGGTTGGTGTTGAGCCACGCTGTTATTGGTTGAGTATGCCATGGAGTTCCGTGCTGTCATTGGTTGTTGACACCGAACAAGAAATGTGGGTGAAGAATTATTTTCTGGGTTGATGCAAACTTTGTTTGTGACTTGAAATTATTGCTGGAAAAATAAAACTCTTTAAGACAATACAAAATTTAATGAGGGGAGATGTGAGTATACTTGTTCAAGAAGAGGTACCACCCGAAAACACCACATGTCATTGTATGACTATAAATATGGGTTGTTACATATATTTGGCTCACTCAATGGCATATGATCACTGAGAAAGAAGGTGCATTGATGATTCCACGCTATGGTACATATCATTTGAGAATAATTGTGCCTTTGAGAACAGCACTGTACAAAATAAAAACGCGTTGTAGACCTGCACAGTACGAGGCCTTAATGCCTGGGAGCAAGCCGTTAGCTAGAAAGGTAGGTAGGATGCAGAACAAAAGAAGTGGGAACTGTTATGATAGAGGGAGCTAGACTGTATCCTGCATTGACGAGTGAAGTAACAGAGAAGGGGAAGGAAGAGAAGATAAAGTAAAATGTGAGAATACAGAAAATGTTGAGAACAAGAGTAGAACCAGTGATTGAAATTCTAGTGATGATTTTCTGGATTTCTTGTTGTAAGTGCATCTACCTCCGGTCAACGAGGCCCAGTTGGAGGAGATGAGAGGTGCAGGAGCTAGTGAAGACTCGAGAATAGCTACTGCACCAACAAACGTGAATTCTAATCTGATGGGAGAGGGTACAGGGATTATTAACCCTATTATTTTAAATGCCCCGAATGCACTTACTGTTCCAGTTACTATTAGCCCCGTAGTTCCTTTGTATAAGCCTGGATCGACAGGAAGCACAACACATATATTGGCAGTTTCTACCGAAATGGGTGCCTCAGATAACGCTCCTGTAGGCCCACAAATGGAGGATATCCTCAAGTCCCTTTAGTTCCCACTCAGATGAATACCCCTTGTGCTGCAAAGTGCAGTGCCAACCGTGAACCAGACAATTTTCACAGACTGGAGAGTTTGCCCAAAGATCGCCAAATTCTGACATATCTATTTGGAATTCACTTTGGAGCGTTAGCCATGTTACTCCCAGAGAAGGGATAGTGTCTAATGCCCCTGTAACACAGACAGGCACTAGTGCTAAAGAATTTGATGACTGGCTTAAAAATTTAGTTGAGACCTCGAGTGAAGGTGCAAGTTCCGGGTTAAGCAAAGAAGTAATCCAGTCCCAAGTAAGAGAGAATGCAGTGGATGTGGCAACTTTAAGTTAGAATTGGATTCAATGATACTTGGATACCTTGAATTGTCTCAATTAGATGGCAACCAAGAGAATGAGCTTGTGTTAATGGGTAAACATGTTACAGAACGTGATGGATAAGCTCATGAAAAATTGTCTGAATTACCTTAGAAGTATGAGATCAACCTGAATAGGAATAAGTCTCTGCAGAAACCTTACTGTGTATGTTTTGATGTGAATGATATAACGAGCATGAGAACATCGGGGAAAAAATTGCAGATTAGAGAATTAATTAGTAACATCTGGAAATGGAGTGTGGTAGAGGAGTGGGAAGGCAGGCGGGCAAAAAAGAAAGAATGGAAGAAACCTAGAGGAGAACGGCCCTCACCCACAGTAGAGGATACCTTGACCTATCCATTAAGGGAAGTGCCTGGTGGAGGTTATGTTCATATACCTAGGAGTAGAAGTGATCTTGCATCATTCACATAGGAATTCCCCAGGTTGAGAAAAAAAGCCAGTGGAATGGTATACTCAGGTTGAGCTATTTGTGAAGATTTCACAAGTCTTGTGGATGGGTTTGAATACTCAGTTTGACATTGTGATACCAAGTGATTTGTGGGCAGAATGTAAGGTTGCTATACAGTGGTCGGAGAAAGAGCCTTAAAGAAATCCAGTGTCAAATGCTGCCCTGTCACCATTAGTGATGAAAAGGTTTGAGCAAGTGATGACCTTTTCGAGAGGGAAAATACCACTTAAAGACATTGATTGGGTTAAGACTGACAGGACAGCTTGAGAGCCTACAGAGACAGTGCATGCTTTTTATGAGAGATTGTTGAAGGTATTAAAACAGTACAGTAATATAGTGACTCTCAAACCTAAAGATAAGGGAAAGTTTGTGTCCTTGTTTGTGAAGCGACTGAGACCCGAGATTAGCGTGATGATTCAGCAGCACTTGTTTTGTTGGCAGAATAAATCAGTTGATAAAATTTTCAGAGACGCAAAATATTGTCGTGTTGAGTTGTAAATGAAGCAGAAGAGAGTGAAAGAGAAATTGATGTGCGCACAGATGAGAGCCATATAGAGAGGAAATCGGAGTCAACATTTTGTAGGGCACGTTGGGTCTATGCAAGGAGTATATCAGCAAGCAGCTCCTATGATGCAAGGTGGGAACAGGTTCCCTCAACAAGGTAGAGATTGTGGTGTTCCGATTGACCCGAGTACTGGGATTGATGTGGCAATGTTGAAGAGAACGAATCATTGTGATTATTGCAACAAGTTGGGGCATTGAAAGCAGGAATGCTATCTTAAACCGAGTAACCTGGTTCAGAATTCAGGGTTTACACAGCCTGAGCGTAATGACCCAATACAATCACAGAATGTACAGAGTCCAACAATGCAGAATTTTAATGTGCCCAAACCTACAGTGATGGAGGTTTCACATGCCCGGATGCCAAAGCAAAATACAAATGTCCCTAGATTTAATGGAAATCATTCCCTGAACGTAAATCCGAATTGTTTCCAAAATCAGGGTGCGTTTCAACAGTTTCGTATGTTCAAAGCTGTTGAGGATTACAGTTCTTTCCAGTCATTATAAAGGGGTGCCTGAGGGGGAGGAAGATTGCCGTTTTGGAGCAGTCAGTGTGGTCCATTTGTAGAAGGTGGGGTGAATGGCCACCCAGTATCGTTTTTGATCGATACTGGTGCTAGCCACTCTATTGTTAGAATAGTGGAAGTTCCAAACCTAACCCTCTTGGGAAAAAGAATTCAAGATGTAGGAGTCACAAACAAGCAAAGGACAAGCCCAGTGACAGAAGAATTACCTGTTAAAATAGGGTCTTTTGAGGAGAATCAGCAATTTGTGGTGTGTGATTCGAGCCCTGCAAATCTATTGGGCCGTGACTTGTACAAGTTGAACTGCACAATTTACTGTACCCCAAAAGGTATAGAGTTCCAGACACATGATTAAGACATTGCCTCCAAATTGGCAAGGCATTGTCCGGACACTGGATTGTACCCTTTAATGACAGTTGATGAACTACTGCCAGATCTTAAAGATACTGTGAAATTGGAAGTCTAGGACTTTTCAGGAAAGGACATAGGACACATCAAAGGAGTTGAGCCTGTTAACATTAAGGTAAAATCTAATATGTTGTACTCAAGAGCTCCACAATATAATTTGACTCTGGAAGTAATTGCTCAGATTACTCTAGTGATTGACCCAATGACACAGCAAGGCATTTTAAAAGACATATTGGGGATTCCATGTAATTCATCCATCATGGGCTTGTAGAAGCATAGCAGTAAGTACTGCATAGGCCAAGATTTGTGAAAGAAAAACACCATAGTTGTTCCTTGCTGTCCTGTTGTACTGAATCCAAATTTGATTTTATTTCAAATTCCATGTGAGGCTCACTGGTGTGGTTCATTGTCATTGATTTGTGACAAGTCTTTTTCCATACAGTTGCATGAGGAAAGCCAGTTCCACTCTGCATTTTGGTTCCAGACTGTGTTTTGGCATGGTGCTGAGTCCCACAAGGGTGTACAGAGACCCTTAAAAAGAATCTTGAGTCCTTAACAAAGCCCTGTAACTCTGTTTTATTTGAGTACATTGACAAACTGCTAGATGCCTCGAACACAAAGGAGGCTTGCAACCAAAATACAATTGACCTGTTAACCACTTGGCTGAGAATGGACATACATTGTCCCAGAGTAAGTTGCAGTACTGTCAAAAAGAAGTTCTGTATCTCGGACATCACATTGAGAAGGGAATGAGGCGATTCTGAAAATAAATCTGCCAACTATTCAGAAGGAAGTCAGGATATTTTTGGGAATGGTGGGCTACTGTCGTCAGTGGATTCCCAACTTATTCCAAGTGGCCAAGCCTTTACAGAGGTTGACATACAAGCATGTGTTTGATCCGGTAACTCGGGATCCCAGCTATTTAGTTTCCTTCCTAGACCTAAGAGAATGTCTCTGTTGTGCCCTGGCACTGGCATGCCTGATTATAACAAAGCATGTGCATTTTTTTGCCATGAGAGGGAAGGCTTCACTCTCTCAGTGCTTACGCAACTTCATGGAAATTCCTGAAGGCCAGTGGCCTATTTGTCTGCTACCCTTGATCCCATAGCAACAGCGCTGCCTGGATGCCTTAAAACAGTGTCAGCGAATGGTGTCATCATAGAAAGGTGTGACAGTACTGTGAAGGGTCATCCACTTACTGTGTTCATGCCCCATTCTTTTGAGATATTGTTGACCAATACCCAAAATTTATCAAACAACTGCTTGACCAGATATGAGCAGGTCATACTGGCGGCAGGGAATGTGACTTTAAAACGGTGTGCTACCTTGAACCCTGCCACATTGTTATCTGTGCCAGAAGTCAAGGGTGAGGAGGGGGAAGTAAAGCATAACTGTCTCAATGTCATTGAATTGTGCACCAAGCTAAGACCAGATATTCAAGATGAGCCACTGTCAGAGTCCGATTTTGTACTGTTTGCTGATGGATCCTGTCCAAGCCACAATGAAGGAAATTTGAGAGCTACATACACAGTTTGCACAGTTTCTGGTGTAATCGAAGCCTCTTGGCTTCAAGGAGTGTTTTCTGCATAAGTGGCCAAATTGATCGCTCTGACTAGGTCGTGCTGTGTTTCCGCACAGCTGAAAGTGACAATTGCCACTGATAGTATGGCTTTGGTATTGTTCATGTCTTTTGACAGTTATGGTCACAAAGGGGACTCATGATCTCTTCAGGTTCTTCTATACATAATGGTAAAGATGTAAGGAGACTGCTTGAAGCATTGCAGTTACCTGCCCAAATTGTCTGGCCATCGTAGTGGAGATGAATATGTGACAGTCAGCAACAGATATGCTGACGAGGTCGCACGATACTGTGCCTATGGAGCTTGTACATTTAACAGTGAATATAGTAAAGAAGGGGAAGATGAGACCAATTACAACCTTTTGTTAACCATAGCTGACACATAGGAGGAAGTTAAGGGGTCACAGTAAGAAGTGTAAGAGGCAGAACAGCAAAGTTTGGTTAGAACAGGATGTGCCAAAGGAGGTGATGAGATTTGAGTTTCAGGAGATGGAAGACCTGTTGCCAGATAGTCTTTTGCCCCCAACAGCAAGACATTACCATGGCCCAGCTCGTATAGGGAGGGATGCTATGGTCAGACAGTTTCAGCAGATGTTGTTTAATCCAAGATTCAGTTTGATGGATGAAGGGTTGTGTGTCAACATATGAACATAGGGAAAAAAACCACAGTGACACTGAGTCACATAGGAAGATCAGGTAGTCCTTTCAACAGGATGCAGTTGAACATTATTGTAATGCCTGCATGCACCGGGCTGCGATAGGTTGTAGTGACCATTTGCATCTTCTTGCATTGGGTCAAAGCTTACTCCACCACAAGGAATGACTGTCTCACAGTAGCTAAATTGCTGTGGGAGCTCATACCATGGTTTGACTTCCCGACTTCACTGTAGTCAGACTGACAGACTCATTTCAATAATGAAAATGTTGTGTGCAGCATTACAAGTGGAGCAGAGGCTACATTGCAGCTATTGGCCTGAGGCTACAGAAATCGTGGAGCAAGTGAACGGCACGCTGAAATGCAGACTAGATAAAGTGTGTGCTTGAACGTCTTTGAAGTAGCCTGATGCTTTAGCCCTTATGTTGATGAGTTTCCACAGGACAGGATGACCCCCTCATGAACTGAATAAGCTATTAAATTGCCCACTGCACCTGCAAATGTGCTTGTGAACATTAGAGATGGCATGATTCTTAATTACTGCAAAGTACTGGCTGACGTGGTGCATTCTGTGTCTCATCAGTTTGGAGTCGCCACCTCACTGCCTCATCAGGAGACGTGCCATGACCTCAGTTCCGGTGACTGGATCCTGGTGATGAAACACATTCAGAATATGTACCTGGAACCTCATGTGCATGGCCCTTACAAAGTCATTTTGGTGATGACTATTGCTGTCAAGTGCGGAGGTCTCCCCAACTGGATTCATGCCGCTCATACTTGCAGAGTTTAGTATCCCCTTGATGATGTGACAGCATATATCCCAGGAGCACCAGCAGTACCAGAGAGAAATCTGGAGCAGGTTAGACAAGCTGTAGAGGAACAACAGGAGCTTGAAGTGGCACATGTTCGGCCTTACCGGGATCTTGATGGGTTGGCAATTGAAGTAGAGCTGGAGTGTCTCATCCTGTGGTGTTGCCTGAGCTAGATTCATACCCTGACAAAGGGCCTAGTGCTGTAGTAATGGAGTGGGAGCTGAGGAACATTGGCCATGAAGTCAAGAGAGAGATAGAGCAAGTGTGTCGAAGGACATGTGCCACCAACCATTCCAGAGAATACTGAGGATTCTGACTTGCATGACAGTGAAGGTGAAGGGCTTGCATTCAGGAGATCTAAAAGAGCTAGAAAACCCTGTCAAGGGAACCTATACCCTGAATGGACATACTTTGCAGCAGATACAAGGGAAAGAGCGATTTGGGACCTGGAGTAACAAAGTGCAATTCCATATGAACCTTCGTGAATATATGCGGGAAGCTGAACTGTGTTTTGACTTTACTTTGCCACGGAACAGATTGACAGGAATATCATTAGCCTGATTTCAAGATTGAATTTTGAAATGCGCTTTTGAATGGAGAAAATTAAATAGACTTTGTTAAGCGACCTAAGAAGATTACCTAGGCCCAAGGCTGTTGAAGGAGCGTAAGGGTGTCATTTAGAAGAAAATGGAGCAGAGCTAGGGAAGACTCACAAAGACTTTGGTAAATAATTCCATTTCACGTTGTTGAACTTTGTTTTGCAATTTGCACAGGTGGAAATCGGGAAGCCTCTGCTGCTGCTATTTTCCACTCAACGGTCTGATTCCAGAGACGATATGGGAACTAACAACCATAGTAGGCACAGGTAAATATTAGCAGGCGTATTAGTAACTGTACTGAACATACTAATTGTTTTACTTGTGGGATTGTATTTATCTACATCTTCTGGTTTAGTGAATACTAAGCCTACAGATATCCCAAATCCCCACTTCCTGCAGATGGATGTTTGCATTCTTTGAATGTTAAAGAATTGCACGTAGATACATCAAGAGGAGATTTTTCCTCAAATGCTTATTTTAAACTGCTTTATGAATATAATGACACTACGGATGTAAAGGATTGCTACGTTTGTACGCAATGACCTGCATCTGCTGCAAAGGGTATCATGCACCGTCATATCCCTATGACTTATGTTGTTACTTGTAGCCTTTTGCTGAGCCATTTCTATTGACAGGGTATTTTCCAGTATTATTTTTTGAATTCAGATTTTTCTTTTACAGAAGTTCCCATTCTTGAGCATTTAAATTGTCGCCCCGGCCCAAAAGATATAGGGATAAATAAAAGGTTCTTTAAACCCACCATGACATTACACAATGCCTATGCTCACTGAAACAATCTGACTTGCATTTTGACAGATGTTGAGAAGAAATTTCTAAATGTGGTTAAAGACAGGAGGAGAAATATGGAATTAAATTCAAAAGCAGATGTGGACATTAAAAATCAACATAAGCTGAGCTTTTAGAGGCAGGAAATCACAGCAGGAGCTTTATTGGCTGTAGATACTAAATTGGTAGCTATGAGATCCGTAGTTTTGCAAAATAGACTTGTGTTAGACATCCACCTCAAAAAAGAAAGTGGAGTCTGTCAGATGTTAAAGGTCCAGCAGTGCTATACCTCCATCTCCAACAAAAGCAAAGACTTGAAGGTGTATATGAAGAATATTTCTGATCTGAAGGAAGATTTAAAGGAGTTAGAAGCCACAGGTGCTTGGGAAGCAATTGGAAATGTATTTGCTGATGTAGACAAATTGTTTGAAAAGGTGGGAAGTGGAATATTGGGTTCCATTTTGAAGCCCCTTGCAATAATTGCCTTTGTGCAATATTTTTGGTTGTGATCTTTAAGTGGTATAAAAGATTACAAGTAAGGAAGGAAGTGAAAAGAAAGAGAGTGGATGTGGAATTAGATGAGAGTCAGCGTACAACCTATGACGACATTAAAAATTTAGAGGAGTCCAGACAAATGTTTATGGAACCCATGAGGTTTTGACTGGTCCATCTGATAAGCATAAACTCTTGATTACGATGGCTAGATGCACCATCGGAGGGGAGATCGGAAAGGCGCAATTTAGGGTTCACCCATACACATCACAGAAGCGCAAAATTTACTGCACTTAGCACTATATATTCTGTGAGCCCTAACTTTATTAATGTGAAGTGAAGCATTCAAATGTACTTCTGTAGTGTATTCACTGTAGAAAACTAGAGACTCATGAATGAGTGCATTTTAATCTTTAGATTAGTTATGAAACGTAGTTCTCACATTTATTTACACTCCTATTTCAAGTTGTATTGCATTAGTTGAAAGTGCATTGCATATGTAATCATGAACTAATTCATTTTTATTTGCATTTATTCTAGTTGCATTTATTCTGAATTTATACGTGTCCATATAATCATGAATTCAAAGTGCACATTACAAATGTTTCACTAACGTTATCAAGACTAGGCCTTTATTTCTTAACATGAAATGTATTTTGCTTGCTCTGCAGGTTCTTTTCCGTTGCAGGTGTGCTTTCATGTTTTGTAGCTAGAGAAAGGAGTATTATGTATTAGAGATAGTGAGGCCTAAGAAGAGAAATCTTGGCATGAATGGCATGATTTACTGAGCAGAAGAGGCCTCCTGTTCATCGAGTATCAGGAACAGAGGAAAACTCAAGGTTGTTTTGGCTATCCAAGTTCCGTAGGATGGGAAGGTCTGGAGATGTTGCAGTTGTACCAGTTGAGTTGAAGACCATTGGTACTCGGAGGGGTGGTGTAGATATGACTGATGATGCGGTATCTGTTTGTTTCAATAAGTGTTCACACTGTTAGACATTAGGAGTGATACTTTTGGACATCAAGAGGTACAGACCTCTCAGATTTCCTTTAATACTTGCATGAGTGTGGCTTTATGCTAACACTTATTTCCTTGTTTTAGGAGACGTCTACCAAAGTCTTCGCTATGCTGACCCCTTCCTGTATTCCTACATTTCTCTGAGACTGTTTTATCCCAAACCATCCTCACTTTAGATTTAGAGCCTGATTGGATGAATTTAGAATATATTGATGTTTAGGAAGAAGGAGCAGGATATCTTGAAATAATTCCAACTCCAAATTCTTGCCATCTGTATTGTTCTGACTGACATTAATTTATGCTTTATGCTATTGAGTTTGAATTTGCTTTGACACCTTAATTTGCTTGTCATAAGTTCTTACATTTATAACATGTTCTTGATTTTTGAATTTACTGGAATGATTTTTTTTTTAATAAACCCACTTAAATTTAGTTACTGATTCCTGGTCCTTATTGTGTGACCAAATGAGTCACACAAACTTTAAATTGTTTAATTGAATGTCAACTTCCTTTTGCCTCTCAGGCAGCCAGAAAGATCTATCAGGTGAGAAATGATAGCCACTTCCTGAGTGCTCCCACTGGAACCTACTCAAGCCATATCCCAATCCATTGTTATTTTGCATGCAATGCAACTCCATTTTGGAACCAGCTTTTGCAAATCAGTCTTGACCCTGTTCCAATGGGAAAAGTCCAGCTCGAAGTGCCAAGCCAAGTCCTCCCTGAGCCGGAACACAAGCAACCCAGGACTGGTTTTGCCCATGTTATAACCTCATCAGCCAGGTATAGCTTGGTTCCAGTGACTCAGCGTGCATGGGACTGCCGTCTGGGCATACCCTCAAGCGACTGTCAGTGGCTGAGATTAATTCAAGCATTCCATCCATCACCTTGCTGATGTTGTAATTGATGCCCTCAGTGTGATGGGTATGCCACAATGTGGAACCGGTGCTCACTGTGTCACTAGAATCAAGCTATACCTAGCAGATAAGCACTTATCAGGGCATAACTGGTCCTTGGTTGCTTGCATTCTGGTTCCGGGAAGACCTGGATTGGCAGTTCAGCCTGGAATGTTCCCATGAGGAGCAGAGTCAATGCGGATTTGCATATGCCTAGGTCCAAACTGAGGTGGCATGATGGGTGAAAAACAATTGATTGGATGCGGTCCAAGCGATTGCCTGTGGCTGAGCATAATTCCACCACTGTTTTCCACAAACCCACAGACCGCAACAGCTTGCTATCCTTCACGAGTTTTCATCCACGTCATTTAATCAATAATTTGCCAATGTCACAGTTCACAAGAATACGTCGCATTTTTTCTGACCCTGATAACAGTACTTTACAACTCCAAACAACTGTTGAGAAGTTTTCAGCAAGAGGGTATCCCGAAGAGGTTCTACAAACTTGTCTCACACGAGCCTTATCTATCCCGAGGACTGATTTACTCCAACAGAAACCCAAGACTCCTTCAACTAGATTGGTATTTGTCAGTAACTTTTCAACATCCTCATCTAAAATCAAGAGCATTATCTTAACACGGTGGGAATTATTACAACAAGAACAGGATTTCCAACAACTGTATCTGGAAAAACCGATATTTGCTTACCAAAGAGGCAAAAATTTGCGGAACCTATTGAAATTCTCTAAAACCATGGATAAATCTACTAGTTATCATGGTACCCGTAAATGCCATGCATGTATTCATTGTAATAATGTCATCACTGGGAATACTTTAACTCATCCCATGTCTGGTTTAAACATCCCTCTTCGTCACAACAGTGACTGCAATACAACTCATGTTATCTACTGCATAAAATGCCCTTGTGGCAAAGCCTATGTAGGTAAGACTGAAAGGAAAATAAAAACACGGATTACTGAGCACAAGTCCAGAATCAGGAATAAGCACAGCACCTCAAGTCTAGCCATGCATTGGCTAGAAGCCAAACACTTGATTTCCCAACTACGTTTTCAAATCATCGAGTCTATGGAGGTGAAACCTGGAATGGACATCTCAAATGTTCTTCTACGCAGAGAGCTCTTTTGGATTCAGAGACTTCAGACATTGGCCCCCAGTGGCCTTAATGATCGTTTAGATCTTTCATGCTTCCTATAATCTCACTTGTTATTGATCGCTGTAACCCTGTTAGCCAAGCGTATGAACTTTAGCATTTTCATGTTTTGTCTCTGTAATGTAAAAGTTATTAGCAATTTCCATGTTAGTCATTCCATAGGATTTTCGAAACCCGAGGATTGTTTTAACCAGTGCTTGTTTGTTTTTATCATTAACCATATTGAGTGTCTGCATAGATTTTACACACTTTTTCTATTTTTTTAATTTATATCTACTATTACTTTCTTTACTATCCACATGTCGATGTTGACTTTTTTTAATTTTCATATTGTTTTTTTCAATGCCTCAGAACTTTATTGGTTAACGCGTAATGTTTACAATTGTCTACGGAGTGGAGTATTCACCGTGACTTCAACATTTGTACATGAAGTGTTGTTGCTTTTTGATTTATTTTCATTACATTTAGTTTACATGGCATTACCCCATGTGTGTACGTTCGGTTGTCATGAGTGTTTTCACTCGCATTGTCATCATTTTTTTAATCTCACTCTGGCGTTTGACTCCAGGTGTATCACTGTTCATATTCTCCACACTTCGTTGCTGACACTTCGTATCAGTCCGACGGTCGCACACACCACATGTCAGTCATTCTGTTGTTTTAATTTATTTTATTGGTAGTCTCTATCTGGAGACTTAGAGTACTACAGCACATCGCGGGGTTGGCAAGAGAATTACATTATCTCAGCGTAAAATACTATGGCGCTACCTGTTAGTCCTCTATCTATGATTATGGGCCTCACATCGGCCCAGCTGCTGTAATTGGTTTAAATTTGGCGCGATTTTTACTAGTCGAAAACTTTTCGAGCCGAGGAGAGGACGCCACTTGCTAGTAGCCGATTGCACTCCGTCGCGCGTTTGGAGTAAGTTTCATTCATCGTTTTACATTGAGTTGCAGGTCTTCACATTGTAACTAAAATACGACAGCTTACAGTTATTATTCTTTACGCTCACTTCTGTTATCATTTTTGCCTGTAGAATGTCTCACTGAGGACGAAGTGTTCACGCCGGGTTCATATGCTGTTAGAGAGACTCAGATGCTGTATCACCCGCTTTAACATTTAAATTTCCACCTGTTTACGGGGGGTAAGTTTATGTTATATAGATAACGCCTACCAGTGTGTCAGTGGTTTTGAGCATTTGTGCTCATGGAGTCATTTCTTTTTGGTTTTTAGCATCAGCGTACCGGCTTATTTTGTTCCATTTCTCATTAATGCCACACCTACATAGCATTTGAGGTGAGCTAGCATCATTATTTTATTTAACTGACATGCTGAATACACGTAGTTCTTTCTGAGCATTTCTTCTGTGTTTTCGACAGTTTTATTTTTATTTTATCCATTCTGATTTCCAAATGTTTTTTTTGGGAGCTATGGTTACCATAAAAACTTTTTTTACGTGCACTGTTGGGTGATGGAATTTCTTCTGGTTAGACTCGCGGTTATTTTTCAAAAAAAGAAACGTTGATTGACTAACACAAAATATCACGGTTGTATCATGAGGACCATGTGAATCAAGTAATCTGTCACTATGTATCTTTCTTCCTTGTGAAAACAGGGTAACTATGTACTGTATGTGTAACATTATGTATTTTTTCTACAGAACGCCCCTGACGAAGGGACAACCAAGTCCCGAAATGCATTGGGCTCATCACAAGCATTTTCACGTGATCTCATGAAATGTTATGTGGCATGTTCAAATATTATATTGTGTATTGTTTATGACAGTTGTTTACCATTTTTTGAAAAAATGTTGAGACATGAATAATGTCATTATTATTTATCTGAAACCGAAGCCAGCATATATGTTGAAAATATATGTTTAAACGAGAATCTGTGTTGGATGTTTTTTGATTGATAATTTCTTATAAACTTTTGTGAACTGAGATTATTCACTAGTGACGTAGCTCACAATTAGCACAGTGCGCAGCGTCAATCATCAGGTGATTGATTCATTGTTTTGAGCATAATTCAAGCATTCCATCCATCCCTTTATTGTTGGCTATCAAAATTGAGATGCAGATTCTATCAAGAAAGAATAAATTCTCCCTTTCCATGCCCTGCTTTCTACCGTAAAGAGCCAATGCTAATCACAAGAAAAATGTGAACATGCTTATAGCTACCACGACAGCAGGAGCACCATCCTTGTTTGAACAATATTATCCACAGGCTCAGTAAGATCGAAATTAATGAAAAGCACCATCTTAGGCCTGTTCAGTGGCATGCTGTATAATGGATTCTGACAAGTGAAGACTGCGTCTGGATTAACAGTTGTAGAGAAATGTTTGCAATTCTGTGTGCTCTCTGAGGATAATTATGATGATAATAATTATAATGCATCCCCACTGCACTTCTTCTCCTGGTCTTCTTTAAGGAATGGGAGTTTCCTTTTAAGCTGGACCTGCCAAGATATCCAGCCGAAGTAGAAATATCTGAGGAAACAGTGTTGTCTCAGTAGCATAGTGTGCACACACCACTGGCCTGTGAGTTTTGGTTTTAGTATCTATTGGGTTAGTAAATCCCGTACAGTTTGGCACCTTGCCCACTTCTAATATGGTAATCTTGCCTTACGCTAGTGTATTTTAAGCACACAGCTGGACTTATAGAAATCAGAAAAACAGCAGTCTGTTTTATAAGGATGCCCTTTGGCTCACACCATGAATAACTAATTTGTTCTGTTTTCTTCAAAAGAAGAATCCTGCTTCATGGCAGGAGTTAAAAGCACCACATGTTATAAGGAAAGCAAAAAACATCATACCAGGTCAGACTTCCCCCATTGCCTCAACCTAGCATGTACCACTTGCAACCGCCTAGCTAAATGTTGTTGGTTGTGAAGCTTCGCAGGTGTTGTTTTTTCCAGTCACACCTCATTCCTATTTTGTGCTGCCCATCGAAACTGCACCTATTTTTATTTTTGCAGTTTAATATGGCGCAAATATTACCCAAGGGCATTAGATTGCTTTACATGAGCATTGGATTACATTACACAAGGTCAGATTCATTTTTTTTCTCTTTAAGGCAAGAGGTCATTAAATGGTTTGCCCAGAGTCACCGGATGTTGACCCGACCACTGCAGTTGCAAAGTCAATTGCCCTGGCAATTAGGCCTCATCTTTTCCCCTCACTTCTCTCCTGTCTACTCAGAATGATGCTGTGGCTGGCAGCTTGCAACACATTCCACAGCACTCTACTGCAGGATCCTCTCTTACAGCACCCAAAGCTCTCCTCCAGAACACATCATGGCCGCTCTCCAAGGAATATCAGGTACTCTCTGAATTGGAGCGTGTCTTTGAAATTCTCATATGGGAAGCAAATTATTTACAAGGGTTCTGTCGGCTCTGGAGGAATTAGGACTTGCCTCTGCTTTTTAACTACAACCACCATTGTGTCATAAAGCACAATGAAGCAAATTCCCAGAGTGATACTGGTGCGTCTAATATCCATACGTTATATTCATAGATGTACTTGCAAGTTTTGGGGGACTTATCCTTTTCAAGTGCAAGTACATATATTGAGAATATTGGCCCTGACGCAATCTATTTTACCCTTGCTGTGTTCCTTTTTGGGCAAGCACACGCAATGCAGTATCATCCACGCAGTGTATTTTAGCAGGATTAGTGGTACACATTTATGATTACACAACCCATTTTATTGATTTGCCAAACAGTGTACTGCAAGCTGTTTCGCGCTTTTTGTAGACCTCGCCTAAAGTGTGTTACAAAATATCTATCTTTGCATGGGAAATGTTGTTAATGCATGCACCAAGTCTCTGAATTCCTTCTCTTGAAATTCTAAGGTTCACTCAAAATCAGGTGATTTATGAGCTGCTTTTGAGTGCCAGCACCTGGCAGATGAAGAAAACCTACCAAGCATCAGTCATAAACACAGAGCACGCAATTTAATTTTAATGTGCTCGTTAGTCCTAGCACATTTCAGACAGAAGTGTGAACCCAAGACAAAATTATAGCAAAATGACAATTTTTAATGCTGCTGTAGAAAAAAGGTTATTTGAAGAATCATATAATGGTGCTTCATTGTCAACAACAAAACAGGACACAGAGTGCAATTCAGTGTCTGTGCTGTTTACATGCCAATATTTTATACATAGATTCTCATACGGTGTCAGCTGTCAGTTACTTCAGCAAATTAACATCCAAAAATGTGCTGGTAACCACGGGTTACCTTTCATATGCCTAAAGATAAAGCTGCAGTATGGAATCCTGGGAGAATAATTAGGCAAACATAACAGAAAGTTCCCAGTTCAACTAAAAAGGCATTCTACAATAGGAAATAACAACCGAGCAAACTTAGATGATTATATCACAGAATGCCTCATAACTCTTATGCAAAGTTTCATTTTAACAAACATTTTTAAAGGATTTATCGAAGGAAATACAGTACAAGTTTTTTCAAATGTTTTAACCCTTTGAGCACTGAGTTTATTTCGAACAATTTTCAGTTTATAAATACCTTTAAACGTCTTTTTTGTGCAAAACAGTTATGATGCATGCCAAGGATGCAGTCGGTCCATGGCTTCTGTCAATCATGTTTTTTTTTTAAAACAACATTGAAATGATGCTAATAAATATGTATAATTTAAACATGAACCTCTTTCAATATAGATGTATTGCAAAACAATCATACTTTCTTTAAGAATAATAGTTTTTAATAGTTTATAAAGGTTATCTGTCGCAAATTATGAATAATTTACAGTGTTGTAATGTCATAAAAACAGATTAGACCTAAAAATGTACAGCTTACATAGGCACAGCTTATGTCTAGAGTAAATCTGCAAAATAAAATAAGATTGATAAAAATGATGGAGACAAAATGTCTGATATATCAATCACAATTTTTAGAAGCGGTTTTCAACTCTATACATTATATACATCTATGCTGAGAGTGAAAATTAAAAAAAAAATGTTTGCAATTATAGAAACTAAAACCCCCTGCAAACCTGTTTAATCAGAGGTTCAGCTAAGCTGGTAAACATCGTTTTTTTTCTTTTAAAAACTGGTTTGATACAATGTACCAACTAAACAAAAGAAGTGCTTCAGAGTACTCAGAGGGCTAAAGTTTAAAGGCTCAGAAATGCCAGCACACGTAGGTCATTAAAAAAAGTGCACTGGAATTAATTAGAAATTGTTTAATAAAACTGTTCGTCAATGCATGCAGCTCGATGCATCCCAGGGATGCACAGCGATTAAACCCAATGTACACAAACTTCCAAACACTGATCACTGCATTGTAACCTTCATACTTTACCAGTAACAACAGCTGAGTATGCATCTCTATTAAATACTGTACAGTTGTACAAAACAGTTCAGCCCAGAGTTACTTTCTGGAGTTAAAATAGGAACATGTGCCAAGAAATAAAAGTCAGCTTTAAGGCGTGTTTGACAGTTTTCCTCAAAGCAAATTAGAGTTTTTTTTGTTTTTTGTTTTTTCTTTTATCAGAAGCAACCTCTACTGCTTTTCAAGCTCAGAGACGTACAGGAGATGGTCCTCGGGTGATTTCCCGTGTGTTTTGCTTAGATGGAGTTTAACGGCGTGCTTGCTACCAAAAGTCCGGTTACAAAGTTTACATTGGTAGGAAATTCCAGTCTCTTCCTCAGGAGAAGAAGCCAACAGTTTTTCAGAGGGGGATTTTGTATGTGCTATCTGATTGCTAATTTGTTCGTTTGACAATTTGGACAAGTCTCGTAACCTGAAGCCTAGATGCGATTCGAGGTGACTGATGTAGGTGGAAGGAGTCCTGATCTGCGAAGCGCAGTCATTGCAAAAGAACACCGGATGCCCGGTGTCTAAATTTTTGAGAAACTTAGTCCCCCCTGTCCTTCTGAGTTGGTACTTCACATTGGCGAGCCAATGACTAATTGTTGTCATTGAGAGTCCGGTGAACCTTGAGATATGCATCCTTTCCTGAGGGCTCAAGTCTGACATTATGTACTTCCCCTCTGACGTTTGACGCAAACTGGCGGCAAACTGGGCCTGGAGAATCAGCAAATGTTGCGGGTTCCAGTTGGACTGGCGCCCCTTCCTTTTATGAGCTGGTGTAATTTCCTCTGGTTCCTCTGTTGTCGTACCATCGATGTCAGATTTCTCGGATATACTTGTAGGTGTGGAGGATTTGGACGTGTGACTCTCTGTCAGATTTTTTAGCATATCAGATATGTCTGACAGGGCATTCTCGCGCAGCGGCGAGTTTGACATGAATGACACGACTGCAGATGTCTTTGCCGTTGTCACTGTGGATGAGGAGGACGCAGGCGACGTTGATGTGGATGACAAAAGCACTGAACCCAGTGAGCAGATTTTGTCACTCTTGCCTTTTGTCAAATCTATGGGTTGGTCATTGTTGACATGATAAAAATAACGGTCTATATGGTCCGCTTTTTTAGACTGCATTGGTGGAGTTGCCAAGGCAGCTTTTTCTGCCAAACTGTTGCTCATTTTAAAAAGCATACTCATGGGGTCCATTGAGGGCAAAGAGGGCTTTGCTGCTTTTCCCAGATGAATATTCATGACTGACTGTAGAGCACTCAAAGGGTTTACAAACGGCTGTTCAGGAGGATGGTCGGTTATAATTGCTGTACTACACCCAAAGGTTGGAGGAATTGACCTGATGTGGTGATCCGTGCCATTTTCCACTGGCTCAAGAGGGGGGCTGCCCTTGCATATTTCCCTCTGTGGAATGGGGCTGCTTTGTTGGCTTTTGTAGCCTCCTTCGTTGGAAATATCTGTTTTTGGTGGATCACTAAGGTCGCTGCTGCAAGGTGATGGTGTGGCTCTTTTTATTGGAGATAGTTTTCCCTCAGGCTCTTTCATTTTTTCTTCAACTTTGGCTACCTTTTCTGTCACCTTTTTAACTAATTCTTCCATTGCGTGGAAATTTGTTTTTGGTACTGGTGATGTTTGGCTGCTGGGAGGAGAAACAAGTGAATGGTTTTTGGTTGGGGACAGAACTTCACTGTTTATGTACATAGGTTTCAATGGAGCAATTTTCCCTGATGAGCCTAAAGAGAGTTTCATCATGTTAGGCAACTGATAGGCAGCATGAATGCTTGGGTAACCTCCCCAGCTGGGTGTGCCATTCTGGGCTTTGTTAATAGCAGACGTTACTGT
This sequence comes from Triturus cristatus, assembly GCF_964204655.1. NCBI lineage: Eukaryota > Metazoa > Chordata > Amphibia > Caudata > Salamandridae > Triturus > Triturus cristatus. The sequence continues at coordinate 412,400,062 of NC_140595.1, forward strand.
GTTCTCTAATGATTTTAAAATATCTAACCCCCCCTTTGGACTTTCTTCTAGGTCATTTTCAGTCAGGTAATGATATTTTGAGGGAACATCACATTTTTCCTCATTTTCATTCGCTTTCTCCAGTTCATTGTCATTATCGTCAGTTATGTCTCTATCAATTTCTTTTTTGATTTCAACATTCAGTTTTGGTGAAACACTGGAAGGGGTGTTTGAAGGGGAAACAAATGTCGTAGCGGCTAGTGGCACTGACTGGACCTTCTCATCTATTAAAGCATTCATGGTGGGGGTTATTGGAGCCTCTACAATTGGTTTTCCCTTTTTCAGTGCAGAATTGGTCACTTTTATAAAATGTCCTGTAACCATCATGTGGGCTGTGAGCTCCTGCAACGTATCATGAGAACTGCCGCATTCCATGCATTTCAGAATTTGGGATTTCCTTGCTTCAAAATGCCAGGCGTAGCTTGCCCCATTCTGATGTCCATAGCGGTTATTTGGTGTGATGTAAGGATTTGAATTCTTCTGCTGTGATTCATTTGCATCAGAAATTGTGGCTTTTGGTGTTCCCCCTGGTGAATCTGGAGAGCTAGGAAGATCAATCTCTAAGGCTACTTTCTTTCTTGTTGTGGGGATGATTTTGGCAGTTACAGGTGTAACTGGCTCCTTCAGAGGCACTTTTTGGTAATGTTTTGTTTTGATCATATGTACACTCAAGTCCTGAAGTGATTCAAATGAATGGCCACAATACATGCATTTCAACACTTTCTGGGCATCTTCTTTGCCTTCCATTTCTAATAAAGAACGTTTACGTGGCTTAGACCATCTTTTCGGGTTATTGTTATCAGTTTCATGGTTGTCATCCCGATAGTGACCTGTTTCATTCATGTGAACAGTTAACTCTACCAAAGTATCATAGGCTGCGCTACAATCTTTACACCGGAATTTACTGGCTCCCGTAAATATGGAGCCATAGAGTTTACTGCTCTGTCTGTACAACTGAACAGTGCTGAAAAGACTTGGCTCTGGTACAAGTCTGCTTTGAGAAACCTGTTGCAGTGTTTTTGCCATAGCACTCTGATGCCAGTCGAAGCTTCCACTTCCACAACTACTGCTGCTGCTGCTGCTACTGCTGCTGCTAGCATTATTTTTTTCTGTGGTTGTTTGGTGTATGTTCAAGTTCAACGTGGACCAATAAGAATTTGAGAGGAAGTTATTGTACACAGCTTTCATTTGTTCTAAACTGTCGGATACACTTAAATCCTCCAGCGGGGCGTTTGCCTCCTTGATCTCCTCCTCATTTTTAATGGAGTTGCTCTCAAAGTCCGCCATGCGATCACTTGTCTCGCTCACGTGAGATTCACTGTCCATTTCATGGCTGGAGAATTCAGCGGCCGGGGAGTCATGGCAGCCTGTAGAATCCTTTTCAGGGCAGACATACTTGGCTGGAGGTTCCCCATCAATATCGTCAGTAGGGTCCACATCTTCATCAACGAGTGCAGCGGCTTTTAACTCGTCTGAGACATATGCTGCGATGGGGGAAAAAACAAACATGTATTACTAACAGAGACTACAAAGAAAAACTTAAAACACATTGCAATTTAGCTAAGCAAGCAACTACATTTATTGTTAATATTAAACAGTTAAATCATGGTCTTTCTTTAGAAGAGAAAACGCTTTTCACAAATAATTTGCCACCTTATTCTTCTCAAGGGGCAACAGCTTGAAATTAAAACTAAATTTGAAATTAATGAAGCACATTCTGGAGGTGGCATTCATTTCTAAAGTAATAAATTACTTGTATCAACCTCAGAGACAGCAGTTCCTGTCTGTCAATTAATATGTCTTTTGCTTCTCCTACCCCTAATGCATTTCTTAACAGACAGATTCACAATTTAAATTAAGCAAGCATTTCTTACTCATTACAAGTTTGATGCTCCACTTTTAATAAACACATCTGCAAAAATAATAATCCAACCCAGAGAAAGGGAGAAATTTGCATCAATTGCAGCAAATTAAAAGTAGTGATTTATATCGTATGTGTGAGTGAGTGCAAAAGATTGTAGGTTACATCATTTTCAATAACATGATACAGGAATGTATGCATATAGATCCAGTATAAATTTGATGTAAGATTAGATATATATATGTATATCACTACAGCTTTGTTTAACCCCTTCCCCGCTCATGACAGAACCGTTCCGTGATGAGCCACGGTTGCCGTGTGCTCATGACGGAACGGTTCCATCATGACACGCCCGTTGGCGGCCGCTCCGCCTACGCGGCGCTGTTTCCCCGCCTGTGCGGGGGGACAACGCAAATGGGCGGAGTCATGACGGAAGCGTTCCGTCATGAGCACAGCTCAACTGTGGCTCATGACGGAGCGGCTCCGTCATGAGCACAGGCCCACCGTGCTGCCCCAGCGAAGGGGTTAAAGTAGGAAATCATTTTCCTCTTTCACTGTATAAACCCCCAAAGAAAAAGGCTCATTAAAAGTCAATTCAACAATAAGTCAATACAAAAAATAATAACCCAGGAACAAAATGTAATGTTGTCCACATCAAATTACAATAATATTCACTTACACAGATCTTGCACATGACAATATAAAAGTCTGGGTGAGTTCTCATTAGAGTTGATGGTCAGTATGAAACTAGTACACACTACACCATGCCACACAAATGTGCTATCTGCCTGCCTAATGGGTGGTATTCTCCTCAGTAAGTATGGCGAGAGCAGCCCCACAGAGTAAGATCCTGCCGCACTCACCCAGTTTCCTAATCACCCAAGAATTACAAAATGTTCCCATAATGCATTTAAAAAACAGTTCCTCAATGTATCATTCAGTAATTGTCCTCTACACAACCTTTCCCTAGCATCCTTCCATCCCCAGTTTTCATTCATCTCTATAATTTTCTCACTACAAGCCAAGATGTTGAGGCTCTTTCGCACGCCGCAAAAAACATGCCACTGAGCACCACCCTGACAACAAACTAGGCTTATAAACATTATCATCTACTGTAGATAACACCATATCTGCCACATTCAAACTATTTTATTGACTCCAATCATCTCCACCCTAAACTAGCACACACGAACAACTTACTCTCTCCACCATAAACAATCATCAGACATTCTCTACTCTCAACAAAAGAATTTGCTTCCCATTTCTCTTCCTAAATCATTTCAGTCAGAAAAATCCTTCACACGCTACTGACTACCCCTCTCCACCGTGTCACTCTACTGTCAACCCCATCCACAGTCTGACAGACTCTCTTTATTCAGTACATCACCCACTTGGCTTACCTGGTTTCTCAAATCTGATAACCCATCAAGTTTTCTTTCAGACTCTTAGCGCTCACCCTAGCAATCTTTGTGGCCTCATTTCTAAAGTATTTCTTTGCTTAATTTACCTACTTGCTCATTCACTCAAATCAAGTATGTAGCATGTATGCTTTAAATTCACTGTACTTATGCTATTATTAAAAAAACACCTTTATGACTCAGCTACACCTTAGAACTACTGCTCTGTGTTCCCGACTGTGTTTTTTCTCACATATACTTGAACACAACAAGGACCTGTGCAGGTAAGAGCGGTGCGGCCGGGTGGGGGGGAATTTCGAAAGGCGACCACGAGGGAAAATGAAATAAATAATTCATTTTTCCTTGTGGTCACCTGTCAAAATCCCTCCACCCGGCCCCACCGCTCTTACCTGCACAGGCCGCTGCTGCTTGAATACCTAGACTTTAATAGACATATCCCTTGTAATAAACCAAGTAGGCTACTCAATCCTATTCAGTCTGGTGCCCTTGACCATCACTCCACAAAAACTGCCCTCTCGCATGTAACTGATTTGATCACCTCTGTATCACCAACCATCTCATCTCATGTACCCGTATACTCTTTGAACAGCCTGCCGCGCACCCTACTATACACCGTAATGGTCCTCACTATCACTTCCTTAGCTCTCAGTTGATCGACCTCCTCCTGCAAATTATTGCTCAGGTCCTCATTACCAGTCAGAACCTCTCTGGGCTGTGTCGCAGGTCACCCCCAGTTCTCCCTGTATTATACCTCCCTCTGTGACATCACCTCTACATTGGGTTTCTCTTATATGCTGATCACATTCAAATTATTTCTCATTCTCAACTGAAAATTAGAATGTTTAGGTTTTGTTTACCTTTTGTGAATAAGGTGCTAAAAGAATAGACAGTGAAATATTTATAATTCTGTGGCTATAACTTTTAGTCCATAAATATGCTTATACTGCTGTTTCTTCATAATTTAGAGATTAGAGAATATGTCACACAAAGCCACATAATTTGCTCGTTCATGCCACATAATGTGGTCCTCAATTGCCGCATATTCTTAGTGGTTCTGGCAATTGTAAAGCCTTGCTATCTTGATTGAGGATTTTTTAAGTTTTCCAGATTGTATGTAATATGGCTTTTTGCACCACTGCTGTGTACCACAGTATTTTGTGCAATAAAAACACTCAAACGTGCTAAAAGAACAATATAAATCTTCGGATTTTTTGTGACGTATTTATTTATGGTTTGTGAAGATCATTATTTTGATAGAGTTTCAAAAAAGAGGTAAATATTCCCTTTACAAGTACCGTGCAAGCCTGGATAGGCAATGAACTTTTATTTTATGTTATTTGGGTATTTAGTTAAGAGCTTTGCATTACTAGTAGCTGTCTCAGACCTCTTTGTACAGTTATGATTTCCTAGCGGGTATGCTAATTTCCGCGCCATCCAAATAGAAATGATCTTTTTTCCTGGTGTCCATTTCACAAAATGGCTGCCCTGATTAAATATCAAATGTACCTTAGTCCTAGTCTGTTGTAACCGTTCACTTTCCTTGCTTAGGGCATTCTAACCATGTTAATGTTGGAACGGGTTCGCAGATTTTGCTTTGTTTAGTGGGAAAATGTCCCAAGACAGCAGCCACTAAACAAGCCACTGACATGCAATTCCTGCAATGGGAGCTTTGAAATGAAATCTTGTCAAATCACATGATATCCTGGGACACGGAGTTAAGAGGACACTGTCATTGGCTACGTTGATGAGATGATAATAAGGGGCAGTGTGTGCACTTCCTATGGCTGGTTTAAGAGATGTGTGAAAATAAGCATTTTCCCTCTTTAATTCTCTGCAACATCCTTCTGCAAATGTCTAGAGAAATCTTTGGTGAGTGGAAATACCGAGTCCACCACAGAGGGGGCTCGGCGAAACTGTATCCAATACAGGTAAGGAAAAAGTAGAAATGGTGCCATTTCAGAAAATAAATCTTTGAGTTAAATGCAATAAAAAATAAAAAAAAATTGAAATCGATATATGATAATATGTTGTGGTAAATCAGGTGAAATGTAGACGTAATCTATTTCCATAAGATTTAATAATAAAACAGAACCATATCTTTCGTTTTTTCTGGTTTTAAACATTTCTCCTAAATAGGTTTTTAAATGTTAAATTATATTTTGAAGAAATGTGACTTTAATAAAGTTTTTGCATAACTGAATCGCGATTCATACTGATGTTAAGAGTACTCTTTATCTGTACTGTTGCCGGCTTTGCTTTGCATTAAACAATAAAAATGCACCAAGCTTACACATTTTTTAATTTCTAGCAATCCCCAATCATATGATGGTCTGAAAATAGAATGGTGGTACAGATCACCGTTCTTGTCGTGCTGGCTGCAGCACCTGAAAGTGAGCTGTTGTTGTTGCACGGCCTCATTTGTGTGACTTCACGCTACCCGTCCTAGGGACACCTGGGAAAACTCCGTCCCCTTGGAGCTCAAGCTGGGAAGTCAGCAACCGAGAGTGCCCAGGGAGAAGGCTTTCCAAGCTAAACAAGCACTGAAAACAGCCAAGAAGTGCGGAGCTGTGTGCACGCGCAGCAGCCGGCTTGCTCTGTCACTGTGAGGTCTTTCTTTCCCACCTAACTGACATGTTCTACATGCGAAACCTCAATTTTAACTCCTACATAAACCACGGGGCTGGGCTCGTCCAGCTACTGAACAGTAAAATCCAATCAGGTTTTTATTAACAATGAATATGGATGAGGCCAATTTACATATAATGAATCTCAGTGGAGATTAGTCGCGTGGCTGTTGGCCGTTTGAAATCCGGACTGGATTTTACTATCCGGTAGCTTCACAAGGCCAGCCAACTTGATGTCTGCAGTCTCATGCAACAACCAAGATAGGCAGGCTGTTATATAAAGTCCAGCTCCATATACGGCAACTAACACCTCGCCCACCCCAACAAAAACAAAGAAATCCACCCTTTCTATGACATTTAAAAAAAAAAAAAATTGTGAAGGTACAAATGTTATCTTTTTGTATAGACGAAGCAAATTGGCTTTTTTTTTTTCTCCTTCTGAGGCATAGTCACTAGGCAGTTCTGTAACACTTATGTGCACTGTATGCAAAGAAGACGGTGGAATTATCAACCTAATGTTTATTGAAATAATAAATAATGTAATGGGAATGTGTGTGAATAATATGCTAATGCACGGCTGATTGTTTTGGAGGGTTGGGGGAGGCAGCATTACTCAATTAGAGGGCTTTTGGGGCAAGATTGTGGGTGCTGTTGGTGTGAGTGTGTAGATAGGTTGTATAATGTGTCTGTTGTTTTTCTGGGTGTGGTAGGTATGGGGAATATGCTGACATGATAAGTTGCATTGCTTGTGCAACTAGATGGCCTTGGTCCCATGGTGTGCATGTGAAACGTGTGAATAATTATGTTCTGTTGGTATTTTTGGTGCAAGCCCGTTTCTGAGGAGTTTGTTGGGTCCAAGCAGACCGTATTCTTATTGTGCTGTATGCATAACTGTTCAAATAGACCTTTTAATGTGTTATGGTGTTATTGTGGGGTTAACTATGCGAGAGCTTGGAATATGCAGTTGTAATTATGTGTTGACGATTGTTAACCCCTTAAATGCTGGGTCTCCCACCCCCCCCAACCCCATTTTTCTAATTTTTTGCTCTTTCAACTAACTTCCAGTTTGTGGTGCAAACCAGTGATGAAACCCATGGGTGATCCAGGAAACCTATATATTTCTGAAAAGTAGATAACATTCTGAATTCAGCAAGGGGTCATATGTGTAGATCCCTCAAAGAAACTAACTGTGCCATTAAAGAAATATTGAAAATCAGAGGGAAAAAAACAGCCATATGTGACAATGTTTTCATCTGTAACTTTTTGTCCCAATTGCCGACTTACAAAAGCAATGTACCATTATGTTTGCTAGACCTATTCAGTTGTGGGGATATATATGGTTTGTAGGTTCTCCAAGATCTCGAGGTACCCAGAGCCAACAGCTGAGCTGCACCGTACAATAGTTTTTCATTGTGTGCTGTAATAAACCAATTCTATGGTGAAAAAGCTGTAGACAGAAAAATAGGTATCAAGGTAACCTATGTTTTTCTGAAATGGGTACAAGATATGGAGTTTAGGAGCAGTGGTTATTTGTACATCTCTGAATTTGTGCCTATATGAGCATATGATTTAGAGGGTATTTTTCAAAATGTCTTCTTTCTCACACTCCGGTTTTCATTTGGGAGGCTCAAATGCAGTGACATCCAACTGGTAACAACAAATATCTTACTACTCCATGCTCCCACATGTCTTCTGGGAAAAATGGTACGTCACTTGTGTGGGTAGGCCTAGTGCCTGCAACAGGAAATGGCCTGGAATGCAACATGTATACATCACATATTTACACTCAAAACTGACCCATTTTTGCAAAGTGGGTAGCTGTGGATTTTGGGCCTCAGCTCAGCAGAACCTAGGAAAACACAGCAAACCTGTACATTTTTTAAAACTAGACTCCTAGGGGAATCAAGAATGGGCTGACTTGTGTGGTTCTCGCCAGGTTGACTTACCCAGAATCCTTTGCAAACCTCAAACTTTGACTAAAAACACAATTTCTTCACATTCCTGTGCTGGAAAGTTCTGGAATCTGCAGGAAGTCACAGACTTCCTTCCACCCAACATTCCCCTAAGTCGTCTGATAAATATGGTACTTCACATATGTGGATAGGTCCAGTGCTGTGACAGGAAATGGCACAATACGCAAGATGGATACATCATATTTTTCCACTCAAAACTGACCTGTTTTTTTCCAAAGTCTGTAGCTGTGGAATTTTGGTCCGAACTCAGGAGGCATCCATGGAATCCTAACAAACCGGCACATTTTTAAAAACTATACACCTGGGGAATCAAGGGTGGGGTGACTTGTGTGGCTCTAACCATGTTGTTTTACCCAGAATCCCTTGCAAACCTCAAACTTTGACTAACAAAATACATTTTCCTCACATTTCTGTGATGAAAATCTCTGGAATCTGTTGGGAGTCATGAACTTACTTCCACCCAGCATTCCCCTATGTCTTTTGATAAAAATGGTACCTCACTTGTGTGGGTTCGCCTAGTGCCTGTGACAGGAAACAACCGAAAAAGTAACCTGGATACATCACATTTTTCCGCTCAAAGTTGACCCTTCCTTCTTTTGCAAAGTGGGTAGCTGTGGATTGTGGGCTGTAACTCAGGTGGCATCTAAGGAAACCTAACAAACCTGCACATTTTTAAAAACTAGACAATTAGGGAAGAACAGGGTGGTGGTGTGCCTTGTGTGGATCCCATTAGGTTTTGTTACCTATAATGCCATGTTAACCTCAAACTGCCTGAACTGATGCATTTTCTTTACATTTTTGTGATGGAAACTCCCTGAATCCGCAGGAATTCATACAAGTCCTACTACCCAGCAGTACCCCACTAGTGCCAATAAAAACGCTGCCCCATTGGTGTGGCTGTGCCTAGTTCCCACAACAGGAATGGATCAAACCAAGGTTGATGGGAGCCCTTCATAAAATTGTATAAAGCTGGTGCCACTCTCTTAATACAATACGCCAGCAACTGGCCAGCAACCTCAGCTAGGAACACACTGAACCCTGTGTCAGGTGGTTAGGCCTCAGTGCAATGTTGAAAAAACACAGAGATGTCCAGATAAAAGAAATATATTATCAGGAGGCAGCACTCTGAGCCCTTTCTCGATCTATTTATCATGGCCCATCCGAAGCGAAGCTAGCAACAGTGCAGCGGGAACAGTGGCACCCTGGAATAGGGTCAGAGGGGTTCACTTCACACCAATCCCAGTCTGTTTTTTTACTATCAGTCAGAGGATGGGAGATGCAGATTCCTTGCGTGCATTATGGCCCATGGTACCCTTGCTACGCCACTGGTGCCCTTCTGCCATTAATTAGGCAGGTCACATTTAAAAAGAAACTCCGAAAAAGAAGGACACCTTCACAAATCAAGTCTTAACACCCAAACATAAACACACAATGTAAACCAAACTGTCCGCCTTTTTTGTAATTTGTCACACAAATTGGCCTTTCAACATGAAAACGCTTGTAAATGCCTACATTTCTGTGATACCTGCTGAATCCATTTTCTTGAGAAGATTATTGAATGGTGTCAACAAAAAGTGAAGCGACTGCAGGCACAAACCATGAGTTATTTTGTAAGCTGGAATATTCGCTCTCTAGCCGTCTCAGGTGGTTTTAGCATTAACATGGCCTATTGAGAAACAAGCAAAGAATACCGATTTTCTGCAGGTGAGCAAGCTGAAAGATGGCCGACATGTAGGCAATTATCAGCCCGCACTAGCAAGCTGGTTACAGAAACCATGTCATTGGAATGTTATTTGTATTTCTAAAAACATGACTTATTTTCCTTGTGTATTGCACTGCACACATGACGTTTGAAGTTATTGCATGTTGAGTTTTGTTATTTGCATGTTGTGTGAAGTGTTCGCCCTCAGCTCCTAAATATTGGTAGAGATAAACATTTGCTTTTTTTTAATCCAAAAACCAATGCTGCAGCGTGTGTATGCGTACACATGCACGTGCGCACACACACACACATATCAACACATATCATGACATATCTTTATATACTAGGGCCGATCATTGACTATAAAGGAGTTTATTTTTACTATTCGAACTCCATGCACTGAGGGTTAGGTTAAACAGTGGACTGAAGCAACTGCACCATTGGAGGCTTATTCACAAGCCCCTTGCGCCACCGGTGCGTCACTTTTAGCATGGGAAAAAGTGACGCACCGGCAGCGCACGATCTTGGAAATAAGCCCCTTAGTATTTTGACTAGAGTGACCAGATTTTCAGAATGAAAAACCGAGACGGGCACAGACATAAGAAATAGGACTAAATATCCTATTAGGTCTCAGGGCTTCTTATATACAAATATATATAACTATATATATAACTATATATATATAAATAATTATATTTTTTTTATCTCTGTAGGGTTTTTAGTCGAGATAAGAAGATTGGCGCTCAACCTTATTAGCGTTCTGTCTACTATGCTCAAAGTATGTACGTTGCTACCAGGTCGGGGGAAGTACCCTGTAACCCTCGCAAATGTGTGAGTCGAAAAATCCACATCAATAATGGAAACACAGTCCTGGGCACACGTGATGAGGATAAAACCATGGTGGTAATGTCTCGTACCTGGCTGGTTGCCTGGCATTGCCCTATGGCCTCTGCAGCCCTGATTCACACCTCATTAAATCCTGCTGTACTGCTTAAACGAGGCAAAGCAGCCCAGCAGGAGAGTTTAAAGAAGTGAACGTATCCCCATTTTTAAGAGGGCCGGTCGACTTGTGAGCCTGCATAACACTGTGATTAACGTGCAGGTTCACCCGACCCTCCCTTAAAAACCGGGACATTGCTTTAAGTAACCAGGGCACTACCCAAAAACCGGGACATTTCTTCAATTTGGAGAAAAGTGTTGAGACACTTCTCCAAAAACCGGGACCGTCTGGGGAAATCAGGACGTCTGGTCACCCTAATTTTGACGCACTCACTCAAAAGTACGTAAACACACTACCAGTTCTGGTCGCAGTTGCACCCTGGTCATCATAGTGTTTTTCTGGGTTTGTCAAGATTCAAAAACACACACAACACATTTTAACATAGAAAGATTTAAGAATAGAGGCAGGCTAGGCAGCCCTGAGCATAACTGTCCATTGGTCTACTTTGCTTCACATATGAATATCTCTTCCTATGGGGAAGGGGCTAGACCCTTCTGCAGCTTTCCGATAACCTCAGTAGCCTCCACTCATGAAAATAGCAGGAAACCATGTGATTGCTGCGCATAAAAGTATAAAGGAACAGATGGCTTGAAAATGAAGGTCATAGAGGGGGTGCTGTCTTTTTTTGCACGCTCACCTTTAATGTCAAAATACTCCAGTATGGCCACCAAGCGGTGGATTGTTTTCAATAACACGATCTGTGAGCTCTTGTCTGTGATGCACAAGCAAACTAATCAACTGCAAGAGTGAAAGGAATGCATTGAGCCACATCTTTGCCGGTTTTGGGGCAATTCTCAAAACCCAATATTTGAAGCGTATGTCTTGTGACATGAAGATTGAGACAGGGTGGAAGATAATATAGAAAATCACAAATACGCAAAGACTAAATAGATATCCTTCTTTTTGGCAAAGGATATAGAAATACTATAAAAAATGTTAAAACAATATTTCAATGTCTTTGTAACTTATGCAACAAATATTTGATTGAACATTGGAAAGGGAGAAAGATTGAGGTATGTGGCTGCTGTTCACCCTGTCTAAGTTAGTGAAGTGGCGTAGAGCAGCCGCGGTCGGTAGTAGGAGTACCTGCAGGGCGGTGACGTGGGGAGGGGGAGGGGCAGGGTGGGGGGTAGTAAACTATGGATTACGGAGGTTTACAGGTAAGTAAACATATAAATTAATAAAACGAATTTCGTTGCGCGCCCTGTATGTAGATCTGAAATTCTTAAGGTATCAAAAGGCATGGTGTGTTCCCCATGCACCATAGCAGCGATAATGTGTTCAGTATACATAAAACCTAACTCTAGTAAAGGAGGAGAACAGACAGACATAACAACCAATATCATACATGGCTTTCGCATTCTGTCTGTCACAAAATACACTACAGCTGTCTTTTGAATATGACACAACTACCACAAGCAAAATCTGGCCACGTGATTGTGACCCTGATGGCCATACTTTAAGATACGGTGAGCGTATCTCCCAACTGGAAGTGCTGTTTTTGCCTGTGTTATTGGCTCTCTGTGAGTCTGGATGCTTGCTGTCAGCCCACTGCACTCTTCCAAATCTGTAGATAAGCACTCACCACACCAACATTGATGAACATGTTTAGACACTCATTTTACTTGCAGGAGACATTGTGATTTAAAATGTTCATTATCACTTTTGCTGCTTCCAACTATACCCAGTTAATATGTCTATTTAAAGGCACTTCGTTAATGTGTGAATGGAATGGCTTATTAAGGCATTAGAGGTGCCAGAGAAGTAGGAAACTGGAAACTAGTTAAGAAATGTGAGCACAACGCATTAATTACATAGTGAGATAGATAGGCCTTGCCTTCATCACAGAAACTAACATTGAATAAAAAAACATTTGAAGAGAAAAAACGGTGTATCTGGCAAGGGGATGTCGCAAGAAGTGGTCGCGAGTCTGGGGCCAGTGAAATGGCTATAGAGGGGAGATTTGTGCACCACCTTGTAGCAATGATCATGAAGATCCTGACTCCCCGTAACGTTCCTTGATATTGTAATGTACGTATGTCCCTTCGACTGTGTGCAATGTGCTAACTGACTTTCCCGATCCTCTGTAATGTATGATATGCAGATGTTTGTTAATAAAAAGAATTATAAAAAATAAAAAAAACATTCGAGCAGGAAGTAATTTTGAACACATTGTCATGTTTCCACGTGGGCAATCTTCATTGAAAAACACCTGCTTTCATGCAACGCCAAAACCATGAATTTGAAGGAAAAAAAATAGATTATGAATAGGCACACATGCATGCTATTTCTATAACTATAATGAAAGATTAGCCCAAAATATTTTAATTTACCTTCGACTACTACATATCTTGTTGGTGTCCCTGTTTGTTCTTTCCAACTATATGTACTTGAAAAAAGAGAATCTGTCTGCATTTATGTATTAATATCTTTCAACCATATTTTTCTCCGCTGTCTCCTCTTATGATATTTTTCAAGGTTTGATTGTGCAACCACAGTACTGTTTTAACACTGTAGACTGTGAAAATACTTATTGTGCCTACTATTTATGAACATTAGATACAACTTATTTTTATTGTGAATGTAATCACTTCTCAGGCACCTTGGTTACAGTCTGTTATTTCAATAAACTATTTCTCCTGTAGGTTAAAACCAGCACAAAGGGGCAGGGGGCTGGTGATACCAAGATAGAAATGTTGATGCATAGTCAACTGACATTTATTAATGTAACTCTACAAAACCCCGCACTGCTTGCCATAATTTCTATATCTGACTCAACAGATAAGATATTGGCTACATGAGGACTTCTCAGAACATCTGAGGTGCAGGCATAATTTGAAGGACAGCAAATGCTGGAAAGGAGCATAAAAACATGTCATGTTGCAAAGCGCTATCCGGAACTGGTCCAACCAAAATATCAAGAGAGGCTTCACTTCTAGACTGAAAGAATTGGAGACAAATATGAAAAACATTCGCACTAGTGAATATTCCAAAGTCACACGATAACAAAGTTATGAAAATATAGTTGTATACGTTTTGAAGAACAGTTTCTCAGCTACATGTTCGTAAGGTAGTCCAGTGCATTAAGCTCCCGCTGCTAAGTTGTGTGTGTGACCTGCAAATCATGTGTCTGATTGTCAGCTGGAACAATGTAACCATTTATCCTTCCAGAGTTGCTAAAAAGTGCACTGATAGGCTGGTAAATATTAATACCAGTTATTTAAAAAGTGGGGAAATGAAAGGAATAGGATGTAATTGCAAAATTTACAAAGATTGACACTTCAGGTTGGATTCGTTTATAAGTTTTAATTATGAGTGGTATTTTAGAAAGGGGGTAAATATTATCACAACCAGGGCTTTAGGTGGGATGAAAAACTAGGGGGTCTCTCAAAGGGGCGTGGCCAACGCAATTAAGGGCTTGGCTTAAAACAGAAGCTAAAAATCTATGCTTAGCATAGTGTGCCGCCCGACTTGCATTTTGCTGTTTCTGTTATTGCACCCAGATATATGATACAACAAGTAACATCATACCTACAACAAGTCAGGACTATTGGCTTTGTCAATGGTTGCATAAAATAAATAGGCAGCAACTATGGCTTGTATATAATATTGAAAAAGCTTCCACTTAAAGCTCTGGTGACCCCACGACAGTGTTGCTGCGCCTTAATTTCAAAAAGAGAAGGGAAATCTGGAGAGAAAATTACTCTCTTTAAAGGATTTCCCTTCCCCTACAACGCTCGCCTGGCATGACCTCATGCCCTAACTTCTTCTCCACTAGCGAGAAGTGAGTAGTGTGAACAGCGCACATCGATTTGCCTGCTGTCACTGCAGTCTGGAAATAGGATCGCCTGTGCCAGGGCACAAAACAGAGTCCTATAGAGACCCGTTTCGAGGCCCCTTTTAAAAAACTGCCGGTGCTCAGCACCGGTGAGACCCGGCCCACTTAAAGCCATGATCACAACTAAAATGTAGGTGCATCTCAGTCTAATTGAGGCATCAACAGTGATAACATGAACCGTAATTCTTGGAAGAAATACCCAGATAATAGGAGATGGCACCGCAAATTAAGTGCTCGCTGCTATCTCTGCTTGATGCTCGGATCATAAGTATGAATTTCCGCAGAGGAAACTCAAGGCTTCATATTCCCAAGGTCGACAACAGCATTTATTGGGGTACCAGTGACATATGGCATTTAGATTCCCTAGAAAAGGTAACGGGTGCTACCTACCGTCTTGTATAATATAAAGTATTACTATGGAGAAGAGCAGCAGGGGGTATGTGCATTTGGACATCACTATCAAGCACTTTTTATTGTTTGCTAAACTTGGTGTAATATTTAAATTGTTTGCTATTAACAACCCCTTGATGTTAATTGTTTTCAATGAAAGACACATGCATTATATAGGTGAACCCCAAAAGGACAAACAGTCTCATGGGTTGCGGAACGCTCGCATAACCTTGATTGTGGCAGGCAGAATCGAGTTTTGAACGACGAAAGTGCATTGTGAGTGACATATACTAACTAGCGTGTTCGCTTCTTTCTCGCACGAATATTGACAATGTTTTTAGAGGGGACGGAACTTTTTGCGTGTATAGTTCAAAGCACAGCAAAAATAAAAATACACTGGACGGTACTCTCGGTGACAAAGGTCACAAAATATTTACTTTACGAATTTAGGAATTACTTAACCTATAAAATACGTATGGCAACACATACATTTTAGAAAAGGCATGTGAAGGGTACCATAATTTATACTCTGACGTTCAATTTTTAACAAACTGTCTTTAAATTAGGGCCTTTGAAAACATACGTCAGTCCTCATTCAAGGGGACTAACACTTTTCGCACGTCACTGCTCTCGCAAAGACCCGCGTAAAACGCACGCCGTTACGCTTACAACGTAGAAAACATGGCGTCCCTGCAGGGCGTTGGGAGTTTCAGCAAGCAGACGCCAACTCCATGTTTACAGCGATTGCTTTATAGCCCTGCTAGCTGTTAAATCACTGGGGCCCAAATACCGATGTCTCTGAAATCTCCTGGGATTACGGATCTGTTGTAAACCTTGTAGTGGTCTCGCTGATTTAATGCTCACTTTGAAACTCAAGGTGGGCTGCAGCGGAGGCCAGCTGGTCTCTGCATTCCCGTCATACCTTGTGGCTGAAGTGGGCCTTCTCTCTGGTTAAAGGCGGGGCTTTATTAATGGGGTAATACCAAGGTTTACGAACATCATTGTGAATGTCCAACACTGCATTTTATAAAGCAGGTCACTGTAAAGTTTTCGAAGACCAAATATTGCTGAACATTGCTCTTGGGAGTACTCTTCGTGATTTATTTTAAACTGGGGCGGCTCCTCCGTTATGGCGGAGGAGTGTTGCCCTACTGCTTTCTTGCAGTGCGAGAAGCAGAAACATGAAATGGTATTTTAAATACCATTTTATGTTTCTGCTTCTCGCGCTGCGAGAAAGCAGAACTGTATGCCTGGTTGGGGGCGGGCGGGTGGGCAGGTCGGGGAGGAGTTGCTTGCCCAATGCTGTGGGTCCTGACTGTTTGGTCAGCCCCAGAGGGCCGACCAAACCAGTCATGCGCACTGTGACTTTTCTCTATGTAGGCTGCATGCAGCCTACATAGAGAAAATGGCCTCTCTACAGGTGCCGGCTGGGCGCCGTCTGCACCAACCACAATGCTGCCATTGCAGCGTTGTGATTGGCTTAGGGGAGGGGAGGGATTGAAAAGGATAGTGGAGGGATAGAAGAGGGAAGGGTGTGCATTCATATATAGCGCTTGGTAGCTTTGATGGGGTGCACATGACAGATCTTGAAATTACAGAGAGCTTTCACTCTTCCTTGAACACCATTTAACATACTGGACCATTTTGTAAGTGGAAGGCTACCTTCTCCACTTCTATTGCTAGTAAATTACCCACTTCAACATATGTTCTATTATAAAACGGAGGGTCCGGATTCATTTGGATTGACACAAGCAGTTATTTAATATTTAGTCAAATAAATATATTTCCGTTTCACTTTTAAAGAGTTTAATCCTCAAAAACATTCCTCTCTCAAAAAACGAGCCACTTCTATTGAGGGAACCTATAGAGGCATGTCTGTATAGTCTTTTTACAATACCCTTTGACCCCACATTCATGTAGAACATTTTTAAGTGTAAAGCATTTGCTTTCATCTTGACTGCAAAGAAATGCACGAATCGTGTTAATCACGTTCATTAATCACTGACCTTCCCCTACGTGACTCACCCCGAGTGATGTTGTAAACCATATGGCCAGCACAGAGGCATCAACAAACAGTCCAAGGTACAGACGCAACAATCAGCCAATGAAAAAAAAAATGGGTGCAGGTTATGTTTCAATGTGTGGAAAATATAGAGCAAGAACATGTGAGCGTTTATAAAGGGCACGTTGGATTCTTAGGGTGCAGAATTCGAACAGAAATGCGGAATTAAATTCAAATATAGGGTGCAGATTCAGATCTTCTAAAAATGAATGCTTTCTTGAAGGCCATTCTCACGAAAAAGAAAGTTAAATCTGAGATTGTCCAAGAATTTGAAAATCAACATGTTTCAGAAGTACTGAAAAAGGGGACTTCTTCTTAAAGTATCACCTGCAGACACACGTAGACAATTAGTAGAGGCGCCTACACAGACAGAAGCTGAGGGCCCCGTTTATCCTACAATTTATGAGCTTCCTTGACATGCACGTTGGAATACCATCACTGCTATGTCGACCTTGTGACCTTGGCCAATGCTCTTCGCAATATAAATACAAATGAGGCCACAGCATTGTAATTGTATTGTATTGTAATTGCATTTATATAGCGCTTAAAACCCCTGACGAGGCGTCTGCACAATAGTGTGGCTGAATGGACCCTACATTTGGCTTTAATTTTTTAAGCATTAGTGCCCAGATGAAGTAATAAAAACGTAATCAATGCTTTAATTTGTAGCATACTATTTTCTGCTATAGTCAGTTTTCAAGGAAAAGCAGCAAGCAAATCCATAATCATTGCTAAATTGGACAAAAAGATTTGCTTTTGCAAATGCAAGAGCGTTTTCCATGTATACTGAGGCCTGAGCATTAGACACAATTATCTGCCCCTTTCCTAAAAATTGCATTGCCCGTTCTCATAGGAGGGGTTGAAAACTTTCTGTAAACTACATGTTTATTCAATAGTCATTTTTACATACTCAGTAGTACTTTTTGTGGTCTGGCCAGCTGTGGTCCGTGAAGGTAACCTCTCTAGTAATGCTCACGTAATTGTCGACAGCTCTGCTGTGAAGCCAGACCCAGCCGCGGTCCGTGCAGGTAACAGCGGTGGGGCGGTTGGGCAGGGAAGGATTTCGAGGGACGATGCAGAGGGAAAATTAAATAAATAATGAATTCTTCCTTGGCATCGTTTGTCAGAATCCCCCCCACCAGACCCTACCGCCTCACTGCAGTTGGGGCTGGACTGTTCCCATGAGGAACAGGGGCAAGACTGATTTGCATATGGCCAGGTCTAAACTGGGTCGGCATGGTGAGCAAAAGAATTATGGATTTAACCCAGATCTCTTGACTGGGGGTGAATGTTTTGATTTGTTCTGCATTCCGTCCATCAATTGTGTGTCTTTTATATTGAAACTGAGGCACCAGCAACAAGATCATCATTTGGAAAAGCTAACTATAAGCTCAGCTTCATTGGGCAGTTAGATTTTGTTCTACAGATTGTCTCTCTACAATATATCTCTTCAAACTCTAAAAAACGTTAGGCTGCTTTGGCAGAGGTGGCGGGGGTCAGTACATTCTGGTACTGAGAGGTGCCCAGTGGCACTTGGAGCAGTAGCGGACTGATCTGTAATACAGGGCTTTGGAAAACAGAAGATCCGCCTCAGCTTTAGCCATTTATTGCAAAATCACTGACTGCACAGAACAGAAGCAACTCAACTCACGTCATCAATATATGCGACATCACTAAGACGTAGCAGTTCGCCTTAGTTTTGTTGATAACTAACACTATGTACTCATATAGACTATGATATCCAGTTCTTAGTACTGTAACAGCAGTGCAATGTAGTGACTTGCATTTTTAAACAATAAGCCTAATAGAAAATGGATGCATCTTAAGAGTAGAAGAGGAGTTCACATCCCTCCCTGTCCTTACCTCGTTTCATTTCATGGTGCATGGAAATGAGATGAACTGTCTTATAGCGGGATGCTCATTTCACTCATCTGATGATCACTATATTTCACATTTTCTACATGGATTTCTGTTTCCTTATTTCTTTCCAAGATAAGTATTCATTAAAATAACTGATCTTGGCATCCAGGTTTCATAAGCGTACAGAAAAACATAGTATTGTATTTTGCGATTTAGCTGACGTCTGCATTCAGCGTCAGCCTCGCCGTGAAAAAAATTCATACGTTCATCCCTGATAAAGCAAAACAATGGAAATGTAAG
The DNA here is from genome assembly GCF_964204655.1 of Triturus cristatus. Taxonomy (NCBI): domain Eukaryota; kingdom Metazoa; phylum Chordata; class Amphibia; order Caudata; family Salamandridae; genus Triturus; species Triturus cristatus. The sequence continues at coordinate 412,419,129 of NC_140595.1, forward strand.
CAATTAAAAAAAGAGCAGGTTGCTTCTTATATCCCCTGGAAATGCAGACATCCCTCCAAGATATAACTGTGGTATGAATAATGCGGAGCGGCAAACAGTGATGGCGAATGTCACAAAAGAAAGGATACTTGTCAAAAGGCTTTCCCTTACAAGAACCCTCATCATGACCTGTGTTAATGAAGTTAATTGAATTTAAGATCAATAATGGTTAATTATTGCAATTTGACATTCTGAGATAAATGGCTTTAAGACAGAGAAATGTGTGCGCATGTGAATCCGTTCAAGAGAAGGTGAACACATTACCGCCTAAGAGGGATCACACCAGCCTCCCATTGATCCTGGGAGAATCTGATCGAGCTAATCCTCTGATGAATGTGTGCTTTTCACAGCTACAAGTAAATGTTCTACAAGACTACTCTAACCTTGTCACTGGCCAGATCTATATGAGCCGTGCCCTAGAAATCTATTGAGATAGATTAAAGTATTGCTGTGGAAGCAAGAGCTGCTTGTGGAAAAGTAAGGGTTTATTGCATTGACTACCAAAGTAGCATATGCTGTTAGGATGGTCTACTGATTCTAATCCACTTTTAGTTGGTTCGATGTGATTATCCTGAAAGAGCAATCCTTAAGAATTAAAAATCATTTGGGGACTATTGTCGAATGATTAGCCATACAAATCTTTTACAATAGTCTTGCCCCAAAATCACATGGGCATTTCTGATCATTTCAATAGCTGAAAGGATCTCAGGGAAATTGATGCATTTATCAGTGAACAGCCATGTTTCAGGCCTGCCGCTTCAACCTCGTGCACTACAAACAAAAACCTTAACAAGGGAACTGGAGCATATGCTTGTATCAACCTAACCTGGGAATTTAGTTTGGCCCCAAGAAGGTAATCCATGCTTTTTTTAATTGCTGAACAACTCTGCACTGTTCCAAGAGCTGGAAACTAACGCTTTGAACTATACCGAATGTGAATTATGAGGGGGGAGGCTGAACTGGTGCAAATGTGCAGTAACTAGTCATGCCTCAGATCTGGAAGAATCCCTCTTCATAGTAAAAGTATTCTTCAGTCCTCTGATGACTCCTTTTTCCATGTTTCCATGTTGCATTTATTTTCTGTTAGGCTCAATACAATCTAAAGAGAAACTACCGTATAGAAATGCCCGGCACTCACCTTTTTGCTTTGTGGTTAGGTTCATGGGGAATTCAAAAGTTGTTGCAAAAGAGCTAGGGTACTTATGAGTCCATATTAATTCTTTGGCAGTCCTGAAGAGGTCATGCTGTTGAACCTGTTGTTCGTGCCAAGGAATATTCTATATTCAACACTAATGGGCCACTCGGAGAACGGCCTTTCAATGAGTGCGTTCACCAACATTGGTCATGTGATGTCTGTCTGCGGTCCAGCACTTCTGCTGTGATTCCTCAACTTGCACTGCCACAGTGCAGGCTACGGCTGGAGGCTAGAGGCACTTGACAAGCAATCATAGCCAATGACTGCCTTTGCGTATTGAGGGAGCCCAGTGGTGGCATGTCTGTGTTTGCTATCTCAATGATGGTATGCAAGTGCTAGCCTGGGCATCAAAAAGTGAGGAAATTGTAACAGGTAGGGAGATGTGTTTTTATTTAACTTTTATTTGTGTTTGTCTTCTATATTTGCAATATATTGTTCAACCCTGCTTTTTTCATTGAGTATGGACGTGTCTAATTTCTAAGTAGAGACAGGTAGGAAACATCCGAATTGAAGGCAGGACACTGATGCGTAAAAGCCAATGTACCAAGGCAAAGGCATGTATGTCTCTCTCTCCTATGTGCATTATAGGCCTTGAAAGATAACTTAAACAATACAGTCGGGTAATGATGCTCTTTGCTGCACACCGGGAAAGGTAAATGGCCACTTACAAGATTTATAACGACAACGCAAATGTTGTCAAGGAAAAAAGTATTACTGATTGCTGAGTACTGACAATAATAAAACGTTGAAGATTCCTGTCAAAATGTAAGAATATGCAAAAACACTATTCAGAACACTGCTAATCATCTGCTCCTGTCAATGACTTGAAGGGTATTTGACAGCATATTTACATTAAACACATTTCAGAAACCAAACTCTTAGTGCTATACTGGAATTTTTGAATTACCGCTGGGAGCCTTACATCTTAGGAAGTACAATAGCGGCAGCTATATAGCCTGCTGCTAAACTATGCAATTTCATGCCGAAGCGGTTGAAATATATTTTGAGGAATGTAAATACTGCAAACTAACTAGACATAATGCATCAATTGCATGAGAGCGTCTATAGTTGCACATTTGAAGCCACTTTGTCATAAACCCGCTTTAATAAACAATTCATTGATGTACAAAAATACACTTTTGAGGCATAAGAAGTATGGAATGGGGAGATTATAATAGTATGAAGATTCCTAGTCAAATTGATTCAAAACAGGTTGGATTGTATGGTCCAAATCCTTCATGAGCAATCATGTGACGTCCACTCATCCAAAGTGGATCCTAGATGTTACGATTGGTCAGTTCTGTCTATGTCACCTCTCTTGAAAACAAACTCTTGGAATGACATGTCGTCTAGAATTTGGTTGGTAGCCTTATTACTGTCATGAAATATTAATTTCGTGTTTTGACAGTGTTATTTATAGAACTGCAATGTTGTCTTGCACCCACCCAGATGATCTGCTATTTAGGGTGTATACAACAGGTCAACAAGAGTAAAGGATGTGGTGAAATGAAGCAACAAAGAATGCAAACATTTCTTTCATCTAAATTGTTAATAGATGAAAAAAGAATCTTGGTTGTCTGTAAAGAAAGAGAGCAGGGAACTGTTATGTCTTTTTGAAGCACTTAGAATTCTTGTTTATTTATTTTGTATTAGCTAGAGAAGTCATATGGTCTAGTGACACAACCAAGAAAAACACACTCTTTGGAAATTTACAGTTACAAAGACGTTTTTGGCAATGTAATCCAAGAAAATATAGTATTTTTAGGCTATATCAGTATGGTCTGGAGATATTATTCGGTGACCTTTTCACCTCATTTGTAGAATTTCAAAATGAGGTACCTGCCAGCAACCAATTCAGCAATGTGTCTGGACTGGAAATTCGACTTGTAAGGGTGCTCATTGTCCCACAAGCTAGGTAATGTGTATAAACTAAAAGGATTACAGCAGCTAATCAGTGAAAACTATTTAGCAAATAGTAATAGTGAATTTTCAAGATTCTTGTATTCGTTTTTATCTACTTTGTTACATTTAAGATGGCACAGGGGTGAGAGTAAAATACATTGGTATTCAAGCATGCTGGAGAACTGTATTCAGTAAAGCTGCAGCATAATGAATACAGTGCCCAGCAGTATGTGCCAACCAAGCTGAGCTCGTCATGAGCACAGTGTTGCCCCCCCCCGCACCGCGGGAGAATTACCCCCGCAGGGAAGGGGTTAAGAAAAAAATGAGAAAGCGCAATGGAACTGCTACAATAAAATGCAATGTGATTCATTAACGCAATGCCTTTCAATGCCTGATTTTATGGATCTTCCATGTTCTCCTATGCCTACAGAAACAATGAAGACAATCTTTAGACAAAAAACAAAAACATTTAATTTGTCATAGGAACTAGCTGATTGACCAACAGAGAAGGTTATTTGCTGGATGTTACGCAATGCCACCAGTACACCACAAACGTTTTGACTAAATGAATGAAATGAACCCGAACTATGGTTCACACGCAAGTGACTGCTCTCACATGAGCAACATGTGCACAGTGCTTACTGCTGTGGGCCTCAGACCTACTGCACAGTCAGTATTTACACAGACAGTATCTGTCACAAGCTGAGCCTACACAGCATGCACCTGCAGAACAGGTATAAGATGCACTTCTGCACAACTGTGTATTAAACCTGTAGCACCAGGAGGTGACTTACCTGTAGAACCTGGACTGGATTAACAGCCAAATGAATTTCAATGCCTGCACTGGATAAACACATGCAGCACCTGCAGGGGACCTACTCCTCTGGCACCTGGGGAACCTCACCCGTAAAGCTTGCACATATAGGAAACATTTGCATCCCCCGCAAAGGATGTTGCTCTGCAAGACATACCTGTAGTATCTGCAGAGAATTCAGATCTGCACACCTAACCTAGGATTACACCTGAGTATGAGTACGTGCCTTACAGTGACAGCAAAGAAAGGACTTAGAGGCTAATATTCATGTTTTTAGAGAAAATGGTCTAGGAAATATAACAATGGATACAAAGTCAGCCTGCTCGGTTGCTTTGTGGTCAATATTGAATCCATCAGGTCTTGCAAAGATTTCCACTTGGGTATCCGCTCCAACATCCAGTGGGCTACCACCTAAGTGCTTCTCTTTTACTTCCTAATTCATACATTTAAATGTATACATTTAACTATGCCAAGAGGAACAACACAACCATGGACTCAACATATGCTTTAACCAGTTAAGTGCCAAGCCTGTCAATAACCTTCCTTGGGAATGGCGGTGGAGAGCCTCTGCTATCTCAAGGTTTCCAGAGCACATCACTCAAGACCCTTCATGCCACAGTAAGCCAGGAGCAGATGAGTTTCCATATCTCTTAAAATGAAACGCTATTGATACTGTTCAATCTTTCTGTCATCTCACAGCCTGCTGTGACCATCTGGGAAGATGTGTATTGTTCTGCTGGTTAAATGCTAATGACGTTTCTCTTCCCTGCTTACGGGATCTTTTCTCTGTCTCCATCATCTTAGACCTCAAGGACCAAAGGGCATTCCTTCCCTCCAGCTAATGTGGCTTTGCTTGTCTTGCTATTAATCCTGTGGCAACTTTACACATATAGGGAATACTCCTCTAGATCCAGATTAAGCAACCAGGGGATCCATTGGTCAGCACTGGTTATTGGATTGCCCCCCTCTGCTCCAGGTAACAATTCAAGATTCCAAGAATTCCATGTCGGTCTCATCTCAAACAGGTATGTCAGTGTTAAGCCTGGAGGCTCGGATTTTATTTCTATTTATTAGGGCTTTGATTTGTAATTCAAAGACTCTACCCTGTGTCCCAGCTGCATTCCCTTGTATTCAAGTACAGGTAGTCTTTGTTCCAGACCCACTACTTTTCAACTCATCCATCTTAGATTCCAGTCCACCAATACAGCCCTCTGAAAAGCTATTAGATAGAAGCCTTGAATTCCCCTTCTCCAGTGCTCCCTCCTTGTATCTATAATTCATTCGGATGAATAATCGTATTCCCTTACTTCATAATTCCTATAATTTTGATCCCATCAGTGCCCTTCCCAGGCATTTGTTTAATACTTTTTTTTAATCATTGATATGAGATGTTGCACACAGTTTCTCTTTCATTCTTAAGTGCCTCAGATGATGTACCACAGTTCTATTGAATAAGCCTTGATTGCTTTTACTGTCTGGGTGCCTCACCTCTAAATCTTAGTTAACATGACAACCCAGGAGGCTCTCCTCCTTTTTGCCAGTGTGTCACCGGAATGGCTGCCTCACCTCCGGTATTCCGACATCAGAGCCTGGCACGCTGTGGACCAGGTTGAAGGCCTTGCTTCATCAGTGGCAGTGAAAGAGGCACCCTTTACGAGTGGGCAGGGCCTACTCAAGAAGCCAGTCTGTCCCAAGGGTGCTTTGACTGTGTGCACTCAGAGTGCTGGTTAGTAGCTTGGAAGATCATCTTTAACCTTACTAGTCCCTTGAAGACCAGAGAAGGAACGGGCCAGATTGAGGCAACACCTGCTGCCACTGACAACCACGCATCATTCCTCACTTTGGAAAATTTAAAAGTGTTAAATTGTTAATTCATTTATTTACTTTATTATTCTTCCTTCGCTAGGACAAAAAAATCAGTTCCTTCGAGGCAGGGTGGCTTCATAGACGCTAGCGATTCATTACCTGTGCCAGGGTTTTGGATGACTCAGGAAACAGCACGACCATCTTTCCAGGCTTAAGTGCACTCCCTCGGCCCTTACATTTTGGTGTTAAATTGTTCATGAAATATGTTTATATGTTTATGAATTGTGCTTTTATGATTGTAAAGATTACAATCGAATAAAGTCATTACTTACTTACTTACTATGTAAACCAGCATCTTCTTATGCTGATCTATTCAAAACACCTATTTAATTTTTAGAGACCCATAATTAATCAATGAACAATTAAACAATATCCTGTTTGTTGCACGTCGACAGTTACATCTACAAAATTAAAACTAACCGTTTACAACTTCATGTTGTACTAACAAACATTCATGAATAAATAACTGCGTGTATGGCGGTTCAAAAACCACAAATGTTATTCTAAATATGTCTGCTCTTTGGCAAATCAATATAATGTTAATTACCAAAAGAACTAAGCAATAAATATGTTTTTTCCTAATGACAACCAATGCAATAAATGAAAAAAACAAAACATTGACATTGGAAGACAAAGGAAACTGACATGCAATCGAAATTAAAATACAAAAACTACTCAGATATTATGATTTTAAACTCTGTCCTGATATTAATTTGTGGTCAAACATTAATTAGAAATACTTGTTCGCAGTGGAAAGAACTAGGAGTTTGATGTTCTCATAATTTATTTACTTGCTCTAGAAAATTATACAGTAGATGTTCACAGTGCTGTTTTGCTTCTTTAATTTTACCGAAATTCCATTTTATTGACATTTAACGGAAGCACGAATATACCTTGAAAAAACTTGATGCACTCTTATGTGCCTAGAAATGCTTTTGTAAGAGTGAATTATGCAAATCAAATGTAAGGCTACTACGGCAAGGGCCCACAATAGCCTTCATTAAAAAAAAAAAAACTGAACGGACAAGCATCCTTTCTACACTACTGAAGTCAATATGGAGCAGAGTTTGTAGTCTGCTTATTTCTATTTCCCATAAGTGGTCTAAACAGATCCTGCATGTAAAGTGGTGGAATGGTAGAATCTCGGCCATTGTACGGCCATGACTAGCTTTAACAATAGTTTGGGGTGTCCAGGCTTTTTGAAAAAGATATTTAACTCCTGACAGTCTTATATTGAATATTGGCAGTAGGTATTACGAACGGCGGTCCCTTGCAGGTCTCTATACCTGGTCTTAAGTTTTTCAGGGGCCCAATGAAGCCACATAAAGGGTCATGTGCTTGCCAGGTGCATAGCCCTTACACATGCACATAGGAACTCTTGAGGATCTAGGCTGCACCACGTAAGTGCTCTACATGTTTAGGTACAGATACAAGTGTGTGTATTTATTCTGGGCCTAAATGTCTTAAGAATGCACAATGCATATTCTGAGCATGCAAATAGTTACCCCTTCATTGAATTAGCAATATTTATGTCATGGAATTTTGGAGTTTATTGAAAGTGGAATTTTAAACATAATAACTCTAAGGGGTTGATTTACAGATATTTTCATGGGTGCTCGCGCGGTACCACACAATTTAATGCAGCAGTCGCACACTTTTATAATGTACGTAAATCAACCTTACATTTTGCATTTTATTACCCTCACGACTACCTGCGAAAACTTTGGCAAATTTACCCCCAAATGTTGTTAGGAGCAATTTACTGGTGTTCTTATAGCCTCATTTTAAGATGAGATTTTTCACATACATTACTAACCCTTCAATGTTAATTTTTAGTTAGTATGTTAAAAAACATTTGACATGCTCTGAAAACATTTTTCAAGCTAGCCTGTTAGTTCTCTGCTCTACTAATTTAAACATAAGAACAAGGAAGATGTACTACTTGGATTTCTGTTGAGCCATCCAGTATCAAGCACACACCCAGGGCTTACTGGGTAGTCCTATTTCTTGGTCTACCCTAAAACAACACACTCAGATCGGCTGCTGTTTCATTATCAAACAAATTAATGATCAAAACAGGAATGAGTCTTGTGAAATACTACAATCTGTTGATGGTCACAGATATTTTAGGTTTCAGTTTAAGATTTTAAAATTGTTACTTTAGCACTAAACAGGAATGAAAACAGAAAATTAAAATGTTTCTCCCAGATTGACCCTCTGTAGTTTGTTTGGAGCAATGTCTTACACCTAGGATTTGCTACAGATTCTCTAGTTAATGATTTCAGTCATTGCTTGATATAAGGAAAGGTTCTTCATGACCCGCTGAAGTGTGTTAAATAAATACACCAACAATGTTCAGTTCATTTTCAAGACTTCTGGTGACTTCTGTTATCACAGTTATTTTCAATGGCATTAAGAACCGTATGAGGGAAAACTGGCTAGGCCAAAATCGTGCCAAGAGCCCATAATGGTATGCTTGAGTGTATTGATCAACAAAAAACATACCAATCTAATAGCGGAAAATGTCCTTACCTTATTCTAGAAAGAAATTCAGTTTAATTCTTTCAATATGTCAGACCATAGGACATTCAGGTGACCATGCTTTTACTGGGGAATAACAGCTCAAGGCTGCAGTATGTTATAGGCTACTATGCTACTATATTACTACATCCGATGACTAGTACCACTTCAACTAAGTATGGAAGAACATAATAATAAAAAATGCACATGGCATAAATGACAAACATGTAACTATTGAAACATTTTCTGTATTGGTACTGAAAATATCAAATATATCATCAGCTTAAAAAATACAAAATTTGACTGTTATATCTATAGTCAATGGTAAGAGGAAACAATATAAAACTTATTTTGTAATAGAAAAATTTGAGGTAAATTTCTTTGCACTCCCAACAATTCACAGGTTCCTCCATGACACGGCTCAATTGCATTTGCTAGAATGGCTGCCCTGCTAGAAAATACAATTCTAAAGTGCACAGTATAATTTCCCAAACAGACCATATCCAGAATACAAGATATTCTCAATTTTAAGTTTAGGTCAGTGACGTAAACTATTTGCAGCTGAGTAATCTGTTTAAACTCAGGAGGAAACTGAAGAGAATGTTATTTTATTGAGATTACCTCTTAGCATCTCATTGCACCCATTCAACAAAATATTGAACAGGCATGCAAATAAGTCAAAAGGCTTAATAAGTATTTTACATTAAATAAATACTGATAGATATGGAATGCTGGGAGATTTGATGTTTCTTTGCTCCTCACACTTGTTCCTGGTTTACTTCAAGACACTAGTGAGTACATTTGAAACTGTAAAAGATGTGTGGCCTTGCATTCTTGATAAATGAATTTTGACTGATACCTTGATTTTCTCTAAGCCACTGATCCTTTCATGATAGATCTTACCAAGGTTTGAAAAAGAGGGTCTGGGAATGATATGAATATGGGCATTACTTGTAGCCCGGTGATAGTTCAACGCTGGAACTGTTTTTTTTTAAATGAGTCACACATTATAGAATTTTTTTTTTGTAAAATATGTTTCTTCTACTT